>NC_133658.1:866354497-867079889 GCF_037893015.1 Macrotis lagotis
TTTTTTTGCAAGGCAACGGGGTTAAGTGGCTTGCCCAAGGCCTCACAGCTAGGTAATTATTAAGTGTCTGAGGCCGAATTTGAACTCAGGTACTCCTGACTCCAGGGCTCTAGCCACTGTGCCACCTAGCCACCCTGTTAAATTTGTTTTTCATGAACAAAAATCTTTTTTCTTTCTTCCACTCTCCTCCCCCTTCTCTTTTTTTGGGGGGAAAAAAATCCTTGGAACCAAGACATATAATCAAACAAAATCCATTCCTTCCATTGATTGGCCTTGTCCAAAAAGAATCTCTCATTCTCATTCTCTCTTCTCCTGCTCTCTCTGTCTGTCTGTCTCTCTCTCTCTCTCTGTGTCTCTATTCCAATGAGAGAGACAGAGACAGAGAGCTTCATTCTGCATCTTGAGGCCATCACCCCAGTCAGAAGATGGGGAGCCTGATTCGTGATCAGCCCTCTGAAATCAATACATACTTTTAAAAATTTATTTACTTTTCCAACTACATGCAAAAATAGTTTTCAACAATCATTTTTTATAAGGTTTTAAGTTTCACATTTTTTTCTCTCTCTCCCTTCCTTCCCCAATCCCCTTGACAGAGTAATCTAATAGAGATTACACATGTATAACTATGTTAAACATAAGAAATCAATACATACTGAAGCATAATTTCACACACCTGTGCAGCACCAAAGTGCAATGCCCCTATGTACACAAACACTGACATATACAGGCAGATACATACACACAGACACACACATACAGACACAGACACACAGAGTTTGTCCAGGCAGTGATAATTCTGTTTATTCACTCCCGTTCCACCTCAGATTAAGGCATGGATTCAATGAAGCCCTCAGCCATTCTCTGCCCATCCTTTCCCCCTACCCTCTTGCCCCCCTGACTGATAAATGATGTTGTTTGAAGGTATTCTTGAAATTTCTGATGGAGACAAGTTTCTTAAGTGCTTTTAGAGGAGTACTGTACTTTGTAATACTTGTCATGGCTAGGCTAGTAAACTCTAGGCCCTTAAAAGCCGGAACCTCACTCTGTTTCCTGAAGAAGAGGGAATAGGTCATTAACTATGAATTTCAAATGAAGTAGATTTACAGTATATATCACAGAAATCTGCTCACATGGGGTGGGCAGCCTGTACCAAGGGCTCTGAGGGGCAGGGCAAAGTCAAGAGCCTATTGGGAGACTGACCAGGCCCAGAAACAAATTCTTGCTGATTTTCTTGGCTGATCTGATTAAAGACAAGGCAACCTGGTCCAGGGACCTGATGTCAGCAGGTTGGATCTGCAGCTCAATACTGAACACAGAACTAAAGCTGGCAGCTTGGTAGACCAATAGTGTGGGGGACATTCTGTACTCCTTAGAAGTCACTGTCTAGAGTCCCCGACTGGTGAGATATAGAGGTGAGGAAGGAGTAGAAAGGGTGGAGTAGCTTTAATGCAAGTCAATTCAATTCAACTAGCCCAAGTATATGTAAATACAGACACATACATGTATCTGTATGCATGAGGAACTATAAAGGACTTAGCTTCTGTTAAAACAGAGTTCCCTTAGTAGCACAGTTTATGGATTCTGGAAGCCTCGAGTTCACATTTCACCTTGATGGCCCCATATGTAGAATGAGGATAATGATAGCATGAGCCTCCAAGGATTGTTGCAAGAATCAAATGAAATAATATATAGAAAGAAATACTCTGTAAACGGGTATTTGTAAAACATTACAAAGACAACAATATACAAATAAATTATTATTAAATATGAACTATTCTTGTTATTGGTAAATCCCTTGTTATTCTCTAAGCCCAAATATATTGGATAGTGGTTGACACACAAAACCTGCAGAATATATTCATAAAACAGAATTAAGTCCAATGGACACAAGAGAAAGACTTATACTGATCCTATCCAGGTGCCTTAAGTACCCTGGTCTCCTTTTCCTTCCCATGCATTATAGGATTCTTCACACTCTGCAGAACTAGTTTCCAAACACCAGGAAGGAGACCCCTACTTCTATGGGCTGGAAGCAGCCCAACAAAGGAAAAGGGTTGGTGCATTCCTTGCATTCCTTGGGGTTGTATTCATCAGCTTTCCTTTGGTTCAAATACCCTGCCTTCTCTGCTATGCTAACATCATGAAAGCGCAGGACACAAGGGCGTCTGCTCTAGTCATTTTTTATCATCTTCCTCAACAAATATTTGTTAAGCATTTATATCTTAGGACACGCTGTCCTATGGCACAGCTTACAAAAGATATGATTGCCACCACCTTTGATTCTGTCTAGGTTGTCTCAGACAGTTTTGTGTAGGTGGAGAGATAGGACATATAGACTCAGGCTATTAGAATTGGACAGGGGTTTAATTGAAGCCAGCCTCTTATTGTACAGAACAGATAAATAATAGCAGGAGCTGGAATAGTGGATGTGAAGTCAGGAGATAGCTGGCTACCCATCATCTGAGTTAACCTCTTTGGGTCTGAGTTTCCTATAAAATAGGGCTAATGATACATGTACTCTTTTGGGGGTTGTGAAGAAAGAGCAGTTTATTATTGCTATGTAATGTTGTGTCACAAGGAGAGGCAAGTTGGTAGAGCAGGAAAACCAGAAGATCAGTGATGTGAATTATCTACTAAGAACTCACCCAGCCTGACCCTTTGGTGAATCACTGCCCCTTTCTGAAACTCAGATTCACACAATAGGATTGAAAGAGACCACTCATCTGTTTTTACAAAGAGGGAAGCAGGTCTGTAGAGGTTAGGTAACTTGTTTAAAATCACAGATGGGAAGTAGCAGAGTCAGGATCTGAAGTCAGGTCCCATGGCTTCCAGTCAATCAATCATTCTTTCATTGGTATCACACTACCTCCTCATTTGCTAAATGAGGGATTTGAACCAGATAATCTTTCTTTTTTAATTTTTTTATTAAAGATATTATTTGTTTTACAATCCCCCCCCCCCATCTTACTTCCCTCCCACCAAGGAAAGCAATCTGTCAGTCTTTACTTTGTTTCCATGTTGTACCTTGATCCAAATTGAGTGTGATGAGACAGAAATCATATCCTTAAGGAAGAGACAAGAAGTCTAAGAGGTAATAAGATCAGACAATAAGATAGCTGAGTTTTTTCCTAAATTAAAGGGAATAGTCTTTGAACTTTGTTCAAACTCCACAGCTCCTTATCTAGATACAGATGGCACTCTCCTTTGCAGACAGCCCAAAATTGCTCCCGATTGTTGCACTGATGGAATGAGCGAGTCCTTCAAGGTTCATCATCACCCCCATGTTGCTGTTAGGGTGTACAGTGTTTTTCTGGTTCTGCTCATCTCACTCAGCATCAGTTCATGCAAATCCCTCCAGGCTTCCCTGAAATCCCGTCCCTCCTGGTTTCTAATAGAACAGTAGTGTTCCATGACGTACATATACCACAGTTTGTTAAGCCATTCCCCAATTGAAGGACATTTACTTGATTTCCAATTCTTTGCCACCACAAACAGGCTGCTATAAATATTTTTGTACAAATGATGTTTTTACCCTTTTTCATCATCTCTTCAGGGTTTAGACCCAGTAGTGGTATTGCTGGGTCAAAGAGTATGCACATTTTTGTTGCCCTTTGGGCGTATGAACGAGATAATCTTAAAGAGCCCCTCTTGACTCTAAAATTCTGTTCTGAGACTCCTTAATATTCTAAATGAGATCACAAGTGCTGGAGAATTGAGAGGAGAGAGGTCATTGAGGGCTGGTGTGGTTGAGGAATGTCTCACTCCAGCTGAGGGGTCACCTTCAGAAAATGTCTAAGGCTTCTTGGGGGTCAGACTTGCCTGGAGGGCTATAGGAACCCTTAGCTGGTGAGTACTGGCAGGCTTGCCACCTAGGAGAGTTCATATCTGGGCTAGAAGTTGCTGTGAGAATGAAAATTTGGTTATAATTCACTTCCTCCTCCGCAAGGTCTCCTTAGAGCCTCAGGAATGTATAATGAGATTAGGACTCCCAGCATCTACCCCCCCAGGCCCTTTGGCAGACGCAGGGCCAGATGAGAGCCAAGTTAGTCAGGAAGTCAGGTCCTGGGTCTTGGATCCTTTGGATGGGAGGGAATGTCATTCATCATGTCTCTCCACTGGCTTGTGGCTGACTCAGATGTGGCAGACACTGGAGTCCTGGGGGTCCCTGACCCCAGCCCCAGGTCCTGCCTCCCAGCACTCTCTAGGTATCTCCAGGTTCCCAACACAGTCCGGGTTGTTCTTACTTTACTGACCTGGGACTGGCCAGCTCCCTCCCTCCCTCAGGCCTCCATGTCCTTGACTCTTCTCACTCCCCACTGTCTGCTCTGGCTCAGGAAAAATCTCTAGGGTCTTATGGGTGTCCCAAGGACTAAAAAAGAAACACAGAAAAGGAAATGGGAACACCTGGGTTCCTCCCTTGGTTGGCTTTGATTTACTTCCTAGCAAGTAATTTAAGCTTTCTGAGTTAGTTGGTCAATTGGTCAACGCACACTTTTTTTTTAATGTTTACAATGTTACATGAACTGTATTAAGCTCTGGGGAAACAGTGACATAGTGGGTAAGAGCCTGGGATTTGGGAGTCAGGAAAATTGGAGCTGGAATTCTGCCTTAGATATTTCCTGGCTGAACTCTCCACCAGCCCCAAGCCCACAATGCTCTCTCCTTTCATCTCGAACTCTTGACTTTTTTATGTCTCAGCTAAAGTCTAACTTTCTGCAAGAAGCCTTTCCTGGTTCCCATAATGCTGGGTCTTCCCTGGGAGATTATTCTCTCTCTCTCTCTCTCTCTCTCTCTCTCTCTCTCTGGTCTCTGTTTTCCTATCTGTGTCTCTGTCTCTCTGTCTCTCTGTTATCTGTTTTTCCCTGACTCTCTCTGTCTTTCTGGTCTATCTTTATCTATCTATCTAGTCTATCCATCTACCTATCTCTGCCTTGTCTGTCTTTATCTGTCTATCTTGTCTGTTTATCTGCTCATATATTCATATCTATATTTATATAATTTACATTTAGTATATAGCAATTTATATGTAGTAATACAGTGTAGCTTGTAATAATAAAATAATATAGTATAGTAGTAATTTATAGCAATGTAATATAAGATATATATCAATAGTCTATTTTGCTATATAGGCTATAATATATAATTAGCAAAATAGTAAAATGGGCTATAATATATAAATTAGTAATTAATATAGAGTATATAATATAGCAGTAATTTACATAATAGTATAGTATATAATCACACACATATGTTATTGTTGTCATCCAATTGTGTTTGACTCTTCATGACCCTGTGGACCATATTGTCTATAGGACTTTTTTTTGGTAAGGAGATTAGAGTGATTTGCCATTTCCTTCTCCTTAGAGTGGATTAAGGTGAATAGAGGTTAAATGATTTTCCCAAGGTCATACAGTTAGTTTATGTCTGAAGCTGGATTTGAACTCAAGCTGTCTTTTTGACTCTAGGTCCAATGCTCTATCCATTGAGCCATCCAATATATAAATATACTCATAGATTTCTTAGCTGTTCATAGTAGTTCTCATACTTTTTCCACCATTAGGCAGTCAACTCCTTCAGGGAGTTTATTTTTTCCTTTCTTTGTAGTTGAAAGATTAAAAATGTGTGCTTTATACACAGAAGTTGCTTAATAAATGATTGTTGATATGTCTTGACTCCAGTGACCCTGAACAAGTCACTTAACTTATTTGCCTCAGTTTCCTCTTCTGTAAAATAGGCATAATAACAGATCTTCCTCTCTGGATTGTTGTGAACATCAAATGGGCAATGGGGTTAAGTGACTTGCCCAAGATCACACAGCTAGGTAATTAGTAAGCGTCTGAGGCTGGATTTGAACTCTAGTCTTCTTGACTCCAGGGTCAGCATACTATCCACTGCGCCACCTAGCCACCCTCTGGAAAGTGTTTTGAAACCTTAAAGTGCTCTATAAGAGCTGATTATTATTATTGTTATTAAAAAAAAGTTTACAGACAATGGGGCCTGAAAGACAGTTCCTTTATTTGTAAAGTGGGGAGACCATCACTGTATTCTCCACCTCCCCAGAGTTTTGTGAGTTTCTCCAATGAGATCAGTGGATATAAAGTGTTTTGTAAAACTGAAGGTCCTGGAGAAATGTCAGCTTTTATTAACTCGAACTTGGTTATGGTTGTACCGCTTCCCTTAGAAGGTTTTCATGAGAAAAGCTCTTTGTAAACATATGTAGGAGGAGAGCTTTGGAGCTTGAGGGGACCTTGGGGATAATTGAGTCCAAGACCCCCCCCCCCCTTTTAATAGGGAAAAAGTAAAGACTCACATAGCCTATAGGGGAAGGAGTGTGGGGTCTGGAAGAGATTTGGGTGTGCAGGCCCTGAGGTCAACATCCAGTGGGGTCACTTACTATTTGGGGGGGGGTCTTTGTATAATTCACTTACCTCTCTGGACTTGTTTTCTCCTCTATAAAGTGAGGAAGGAAGGGAGGGAGGAAGGAAAGGTGGGAGGAAGGGAGGAAAAAAGGAAGGAAAGAAAGGAAGGAAAGAAGGAAAGAAAGAAGAAAACATTTTAAAAGTTATTATTATGTGTCAGACACTCTGCTGGGAATATAAATACTAGTCAAAAAAAAAGACGGTCTCCACCCTCAAGGAGCTTATATTCTAATAGAGGAAGCCAACATACAAAAAGGAGCAGAAAAGAGGCTAGGAGTAGGAGGAAGGGGGATGAAGGTACTCAGGACTGAGGTATAGTTTGGAAGTCCAGAAAAAGTCATTAACAAGGCCAGGAGGCTATTGAAGGCAGGCTGGTTTGGGCTCCTTCAAAGCTGGAGGTCCTAGGAAGAACACACCAGTGGATGAAGGTGAGGCAGGACTTTCAGAGAGTTAGGTTACATATGCTGATAGACTGTGCTAGGGCAAGAAGATCCCAGGAACTGCAAAAGTTTGGGTTGTTCAGTTGTTTTCAGCTGTGTCTGACTCTCTATGACCCCACTGAGGTTTTCTTGGCAAAGATACTAGAGTGATTTGCCATTTCCTTTTCTAGCTCATTTTATCAGATGAGGAAACTGAGGTAAACAGAGTTAAGTGACTTGCCCAGGGTCACACAGCTAGTAAGTGTCTGAGGTCAGATTTGAATTCAGAAGATGAGTCTTCCTGACTCCAGACCTGGTACCCCATCCATTGCACCACTAACCATTCCTTTCATTGCTGTATCTATTCCTTTAAATGATTTGCTCAGGGTTATGCAAGTAGTTAGTAGTAGGGGTAGAATTTGAAACCAGATCCTCTGATTCCAGATTTAACAGTCTTTTTTTTAAATACCCCCTGCATTAAGGTGCATTACACTTAAGGTTTGAAAAGTACTAAAGTAATTAGATATTGTAAATAATATAAATAATATTATTTTTAATTTATAGTTTAGGAAATTAAAACTCCTAGTTTAAGTGATTAGAGCAAGGTCCCACAATTAATAAACATCAGATGTAGGATTCAAATCTATATCTCTCCTGACTATATATTACCATTTTCCCTATAGCAGGGAAGGAAAGTAAGGGAGAGTAAGCATTGATTAAGCTCCTACTATGTTCCAGACAGTGTGGTAAGCAGTTCTCAAATAGATAGAGCACCTGGAGCCAGGAGGTCAAATTACCTAGTTACCTAGCTGTGTGACCTTGGGCAAGTCACTTAACCCCACTGCCTTGCAAAAAAAAATGGCATTTCATTCAATCCTGACATTAACCCTCGGAGGAAGGTGCTATTATTACCTGCATTTTACAAATGAGGAAACTGAGACAGACAGCTAAATCTCAACTGTAGTTAAGTGACTTATGCAGGGTCACTCAACTAGTAAGTGACTGAGACTGGGTTTGAATTCAGATTTTCCTGCTGCCAGGCCCATTGCTCTAGCTACTGTGCCACCAGCTGCTTCTGGAGGCACCACCGTAAATCTACTTCCTTTGAACCCCTCCTCCATTAGACTGAGACCCCTGGATAGCTTTATATCAGAAGAATTTTTGTTGTTGTTATCATCATAGTTATCATCATCATCTCTCACAATACTGACACCATAGAGTGCCACGCAATGAGGGGTTCAAACCCTGTCACCACAAATCACTGGTTAGCAGCTGCAGTCATGACTACAAACCCCACAGACTGCCATTCAACAACTCGCAACGCCACCACCTCCCAGTCAGCCATGGATGTGACAAGTCACCTTATAGATGACCCCTTTGTAGAGAATATCCCATCTGACGTCTCAACAGGCTTCTCAAGGACAGATGTCTCCACTGATCTCTACACTCCCAGCTTGATGATGGATGTAACTTGATTTTTCATCTTCTTCGTCTGCCATGGATATAACTATAGAACCCATGCCCAATCACTCCACTGTATGGATACCCTCTGATTCCAAGCCCTCCTGGATGCAAATAGAGGAAGCCACTGACTCCACAACTCAACACCTAACATTTGAAATGCAGAACCCAACCCAGCCCTCAGCCCATTGTTCCATCATGGATGGAACTATCAGCACCCAATCTACAGATTAATTAACAAGAGGTTTGTTATGGGAATAGAATGGAGAGGGGTAGGGGTAGGAATTTGGTGTTGATCTTAGTACTTTCAATCCACTCTATCTGTTTTGTATTTTCTCTTTAAAAAAAAAAGCTATTATTTATTTATTTTTAGCATTCATTGAAAAAAATGGTCTTGGATTTTCTCCCTCTCTCCCACCCCTCCCAGATTGTGAAGGCAAGAAATATGATATCAATCATAGACATGAAATCATGCAAAACATTTGCACATTAGCCAGGCCCCCTACAAAAAGAAAGGAAAAATTAAAAAAGTGAAAAAAAAAAGTATGCTTCATTCTTGATTCAGAGTCCATCAATTCTTTCTCTGGAGGTGGGTAGCATTTTTCATCATGTCCTTCGGAAATGTTTTGGATCACTGTATTGTTGAGAATAGATTTGTCAATGTCAGTTGAACATCATGCTATATTGCAGTTACTGTGTACAGTGATCACTTGCTTCTGTTCACTTTACTTTGCATTAGTTTATGTAAGTCTTCCCAGACTTTTTTGAAACTATCTGATCATAATTTTTTAATGTCAATATACATCACAATCATATACTACAACTTTTTCAGCTAGTCTCCGTTGATGGCCATCTCCTCAATTTCCAATTCTCTGCCACACAAAAATAACTGCTATAAATATTTTTGTACTTATAGATCCTTTTTCTTTTCCTTTGTTCTCTTTGGGGTACAGATCTGGTACTGATATTGCTGGATTAAAGGTATGCCCAGTCTTATAACCTTTTGCACATAGTTTGAAATTATTCTATAGAATGATTGAATTAGTTCACAGTTCCACCAACAATGCATTAGTATACCTGTTTTCCCACAGCCTCTCTAATAGTTGTTATTTTTCTTTTCTGTCATGCTAGTCAGATGGGCATAAGGTTCTTTTAATTTGCATTTCTCTAATCATTAGAGCATTTTTTTCATATGATCACTGAGAGTTTTTATTCCTTCTTCTGAAAATTATCTGTTCATATTTTTGGCCATTTATCAATTTGTCTATTCATATAAATTTAACTTAGTTCTCTACAAATTTGAGCAGTGAAGCTTTTATTAGAGAAACTTGTAAACTTTTCCCCTCAATTTCCTGCTTTCCTTTTATTTTGGTTTTATTTATGCAAAACTGTTTAAATTTAATGTAATCAAAAGTATCCATTTTACATCATGTATTCATCTTTATTTCTTATTTGTTCATAAATTCTTCCTACATCCATAGATCTGGCAGGTAAAATTTTCCATACTTCTCTAATTTGCTTATGATATCTCTTTTTATGTCTAAATCATGCATCCACATATGGTTTGAAATATTGGTCTACACTCAATTTTTGCCAAACTTATTTTGCATCTTCTTAAGATCTTCTCTGAACTTTCCAATCTAAGACTTTCCTTCTCCTAAAGCAGGGTCCATATTGACCAAGGCACCCACAGGTGGGGACTTTCGAAATTCAATAAATCTAGGAGTTTTTAGGGGTGAGTTAATTAATGTTTGACCATAAACATGTTTGGCTTGAGAATCATGCTATAAATAACCAAATGACCTTTGGCAGAAAAAATGTACTGTTCTAAAGAAACTCCCTATCTCAGGGCTTTGGCCATCATACCACAATACCTCTCAGCCCACCAGGAGGTATGCTAGCCCTTATCTTTTCTACTGTATCTTTGGACGAAATCACTGAGGGAAAGAAACTAGTATTCAAGGAGTTCAAGAAAAGCTTCTTGTAGAAGAAGGGATTTGGGTTGAGACTTCACATTCCCAGCTTTACTAGGAGTTGGGTGGTGCTAATTTTATTAATCCCATTTTGCAGATGGGTAAACTGAAACTTTGGTTAAATGACTGACCCATTGCTTCACAGTAAATGTCAGAGGTCTTGAACTTGGTTCTTTGACTCACAATACAGTACTTTTTCCCTATATCACACCTTCATGAAGAAAATTGGTTTTTTCCCTTTGGGTGTCCAATGGAACCCAAAATCTTCCACAGTAAAACAGGGTTAGGACTTGGACATTCCCAATATCCATTCCAACTGAATACTTTCCAACACGCCTTAGCTTATAGCTCCTAAATGATATTTTCTCTTTAGAGAATCTCAGTGGCTTCTCTATTCCCCAGCAGCATTTTATAGCTAAAGTTTGCCTTCTGAATACGAACGATTACCCTTGTTTTAGCAGACCTCCATACAGCTGCCATAGGCATAGTTAGTGCTTCTCCCTGACTGCTGACAGAGGTCTGGAGTGAGACCTTTAATTATAGGGATACCAGTGACCTCTCATCCTCTCTTGGGGGTTGAGAGTTGCTAATGTTGGACCTTGAGATAACTTCATATCACTGCCAAACCCACCCCTTCCTCAAATAGTCTTTTGCCTATCATGAATCTTTTACCTTTCACTTAATTTATATTTTGCCCGTGTGTGTGTGTGTGTGTGTGTGTGTGTATGTATGTATGTATGTATATATACATTTATGAAATGGAAGCGAATATCAATAAGGAAATATATTTTATAGCAAAGAGAGCCCTATATTAAAATATTATTATGGGCAAGATGAACTCTAGCCAAGATGTCAAGACAACATGGCATCAATACTAGCTACATGACCAAGATCAAGACATTTCCTAGCCCCTGCTGTCCCCACTTTAATCCTGACCCAGTTTCTCTTGTTGGAAACTTAATAGCTCCCAGATTTGTAATTCATAGTCTTAGGGTATTCCATCGAGGGGCACAGGGATGTTGTGACTTGCCCAAAGTCATGTATGTTCTTAGATCATAGATTTATAGCTGGATGGTTAGCTCTGGATCTTATTCATAGATAAAGCATAAGAAACTTTGGGTTTTAGGTGTGACAGAGAAGTGAGATGTCTGGAGAGGCTTGGAGTTTGGGATCCTGAAAACCTGGATTCAAATCGTAGCTCTGTTCCTTATTGTGTGACCTGGGCAAGAGAACCCTTCCCCTTTTAGACACTTGGTACCAACATGTGTAAAATGAGGAGAAGGTGGAATCCATGACCTCCAACTCCAGATGTATGGTTCTATGGACTGACAACCTCTCAATGGAGCTCCCCTTCTAGAATTTATGAACTTTGTCATTCTCTTTATGATCCATTTCTCCTTGTGCTTGGTCTGTTCCTTTCTGGTATAATGCCTATTGACTGATTAACTTCAGGGCGCCTGGTTCTCCCTCCTCATGCTGCCCTTTCCCCCTTTTTGAATGACTGATAGGCATAGCCACCCTCCTTGGCCCCAGAGAATGGGCTGGGTTTCCTTGTGGTCCAGCGGCTTGAAGCTTTGATGATCTGGGCTTTGATGCCCAGACCTGTGGCATCAGGGTGGGGAAAGGGGGAACTGGAGAAGGGAGAGTCCTAGACAATTCTGCCTTTGTGAGCCCCACCCCAAGGTATCTTCCCACCGAAACCTGCCACCTTTGAATGGTATGTGGGGATGGCAAAATCCCTATAGGGAGAGGAGTAGGAGAATGTAAGATCTCGGTGGATTGAGGAAAATGTAAGAGGAAGGCTTGAGGGCTCCCTTTTACTTTTTACCTTTTAAAAACAGTTTTTTGATCTGGGTCTGTGATTTTTTTTTTGGTGGGGGAGGGTGTAGGGAACTTCCAGCATGGAAACTCCCCTCACCAAAGCAGATGAGCGACTGTTCCTTAACTTAAAACCTTGCTTTAGGAATCTAAAGATTGATTTGCCCAGGTCGTCCAGCTACTCTGTCTCAGAAACAGGACTTAAACTCAGGAGTTATGTGTAAAGGGCCTTTGGAGACCCATTCATTTAGCAGATGAGTAAACTGAGGTCCAAGGAGAGTAAATGATTTGCTCAAGGTTTTGCAAGCAGTAAATAACAGAGGGAAGATTTGAACTCAGGTCCTTGGACCCTAAAACCATGCTCTTTTGACTGTTCCACCTGGCTTTCCCTCCATCTTTCTGACTCCAAGGCTGACCTTCCATATACTAGAACAGGAAAGATGAAATTTAGATTTTTCAGACTTGGGAGACATGGAACATGCTACCAGGTTGCTCAACTTCACAGTCTGGAGCACTGCATCAGGAGTCAATGGACTTGAGTTCAAATCTCCCCTCTGACCTTGGGCAGGTAACTTAATCTCTCCTCCTTAGTTTTTCCATCTATAAAATTAAGAGGTTGAATTCAGTGACCTTTAAGGTCTGCTCTTCATCTGTGATCCTGTTTTGGGGTCTGAACTGTGGCAATCCAACAAATGTTGGACAAATCCACAGACCTCAGTTTCGTCCTATGTAAAAGGAGAGGGGGTGGACCAGATGACCTCTGCAAGTCCCTTCCGGATGTTCTTTTGAAACTGTGAAATGAGTAGACTACTTACCTAGAGTAGATCTGGGACCAGGGAGGTGGATTAATTGATCTTGATGTTCTTTTCAGCTCAGGATCTATGATCTCGGGCCTGGGGAAGCTGGGAAGCTTGTGTTGTCTCAGAAGAAAGCGAAAGTGAGATATATAGAGAGGAAGGACTGGGGCTTGGCCAGTGGCCCATGGTGAGTCTATGACATGGTCATAAATGAAACCCAATTTCCAGCCTTTGTTTCTGATCCAGATACTCTGATACTCCTCTAGATACACGAGAGACTAAAGAATCAGATATGGAAGATTAGAAACCATTGATTTCAATCCCCCTCTCTACCCACCCCCCAAATTCTACAAATGAGGAAAGTGAACTGACTTGTCCAGGATCACATAACTAGTCTGAGGCAGGATTTATATCCAAGTCTTCCTCATATTTGCTTCCTCATGCTGCTTCCCTGACTACGAACACATTTCAAAAGCCTTCATTAATTATGAGATGAATCTTTTTTCAACTTTGATCAAGCTTGTGGATTCTTTCACTTCTTCCTTCCCCCATTACTCTCCCCTTTCCCCATTCCCTCATTTCTTCCCTCTCATCTTTCCACCCTTTTCATGCCAACCTTCCTCCTCCAACCTCAGACTGCTCAATACTTCTAGGAGGGAAGAGGGATTTTATAGGCATTACATCAAGGACTGAGGCCAAGGTAGCCACTCACAGTGAGGTCGATTGGTGAAGCAGAGGAGCAGAATTGGCAGAGCCCTGGATTTAGGGACTTGAGCTTCTTAGCTCTGGCTCATAGCCTTCCTACCTATGTGATCATGGGCAAATGATTTAACCACTTTGGGCTTCGGGCCATCCTTTGTAGAAAGAAAAAAAAAAGGAAGGAATTAGACTAGACACTCCTTATGGCTTTCTCTGCATCCTGGCTCCAGTTTCCTTTATCTGTTAAATGGAGAGGAGAATGCCTTCTATCAACTCTTGGAGTTACTGTGGGATCATTCTTATTTCCTTTTCTTGAGTGTAATGGACTGGGTTCTTGGATATGCAGGTCAAGGGTTCCTGGGTGACTTTGGGAAGTAATGTCTTTCCTGGGGAACTTTTATTTAAGTATTTGCCATAGGATACATAAGGGGAGGAAATGGTGAGATAAGTCAGGAGGGGACTAGGTAGGATATATCACTAGGGGACACTTTGAGCCCTGTGGGATAAGTGGGAAACACTGAAGTATTCGTGGAAATGTCAGTGGGAGTCCCTGAGATGTGTAAGGCGAAAGGAGATAAATATTTATGTTCCCCCTGCTATTAGCTAGATGCTATGCTTTACAAATATTATCTTATTTGAGCTTTACAATAAACCTAGGAGGGTGGTGCTGTAATTATTTATAGTTGAGGAAACTAAGGCAGATAGAAGTTAAGATCACATCTGAACTAAGTTCTTCTAGACTCCAAATCCAGTCCTCTTATCCATTATACCTTTAGGGGATGATGGATTGGGGGGGGGGTGTTGGAATGCCTAATTAGGAGAGGAATTGTCTAGTTTTTGTCTTTGTCTCCAGATCCTAGTGTCATGCCTGATACAAGAAAACAATAAGAATTTGTTTAATTCATTTGAACAGAATGTAAGTAGGGAACAGTACAGGATATGTGGGTAGGGGACACTGGGGTACCTAAGCTGGGTACACAGTTGAATAAGTAAGGGGTGCTTTGGCTCACATAATTAGGGGATACTATGGAATTTATTACTAGGAGATATTGGGGTACCTAAGCCAGGGACACCGTGGGATACATAAATAAGGGATGTTGTGGTCTACCCAAGTAGGGTACACTGCTAGTTGCTATGGGAGGAATTTAGAGATGAATCTCAGGGTACTTGTAAATCAGTGTGATTCTGGGAGGGATTTTTTTTAAATTTTAAAAAATTAATGATATTTTTTATTTTTCTGTATGTATCTCCCTCTTCTTTGATCCAGCAAACTAACCCTTGTAACAAGAAATAGAAAAGAAAGGTGAAAATAGTTTAGCTAAACAAACTAACATATTAACTGAGTCTAACATTATATAGGGGACTTCTTTTTTTTTTGAGTTTTTTAAATTTATAATTTATTTGTTTTTACCATTCTTTTAAAAAAAATTGAACTCCAAATTCTCTCCCTCCTTCCTGCTCCTCCCTTACTCACTGAGAATGTAAGTAATATGATATCAATTAGACCTGTGAAATCATGCAAAACATTTCTGTATTAGCCATATCACAAAAAAAGCAAGAAAAGTAAAGTGAGAAAATTATACCTCAATTTGCACTCAGAGTTCATTAGTTCTCTCTCTGGAGGTAGAGAGCATTTTTTCATTATGAATCCTTTGGAATTATCTTGCATCATTGTTTTTTGAACAGAACAACTGTCTTTCACAGTTGATCCTCATTATAATATTTTTATTCCTGTGTACAATGCTCTCTTGGTTCTACTGATTTAACTTTGCATCAGTTCACATCAGTCATTCCATGTTTTTCTGAAACCAACCTCTCTTGTCATTTCTTATAGCACCATAACACTCCCTTGCAATCATTTGCTACAACTTGTTTAGTTATATATATATGTATATTTAAGATTTTTCAAGGCAATGGGGTTAAGTGGTTTGCCCATGGCCACATGGCTAGGTAATTATTAAGTGTCTGAGGCTGGATTTGAACCCAGGTACTCCTGACTCCAAGGCTGGTGCTCTATCCACTGAGCTGCCTAGCTGCCCCTTAGAAATATTTTTTAACATATAAATCCTTTTCTTTTTACATGATCTCTTTGGAGTCCAGACCTAGTAGTGGTAATGCTGAGACAAAGGTTTGTATACAGTTTTATAGTTCTTTGGGATCATTCCAAATTGTTCTCCAGCATGATTACACTGGTTCACAACTTAATCAACAATTCATTAAGGTACCTATTTTCCCTTATCCCTTATAGCATTTGTCATTTCTGATAGGTGTGAGGTGGTACCCCAGAGTTATTTTAATTTGCATTTTTTTAAGCAATAGAGATTCAGAACATTTTTTCATTTGACTATAGATTCTTTTGATTTCTTCTGAAAACTGCCTGTATCCATTTATCAATTTGGAAAAGGCTTTAGATTTCTAAAATTGATTCAGTTTCCTATATATTTGAGAAATAATGACTTTATCAGAGAAACTTAACTGCAAATTTTGATATTACTTCATTATCTAACATATGTTTTCACAAAATATAGTTTCCCTGATTATCTCTTTTAGATAGGGGTATTTTTGCTTTTGCTTTGTCTGAGATCATGATTGCTACCCCTGCCTTTTGTTCTTTTTTACTTCAGCTGAAGTATAATAGATATAGATTTTGAACTAACCCTCTTTTTAAAAACTGTTTCTTTTTCTGTCTCAAGCAGATCACTTGTAAACAAAATAGCATTTTTGCATTCTGGTTTCTAATCTAATCTGCTGTGTATTTTCTACCTATTTTCTTCTATTAATCATTCTTTTTTTTTTCCTTGAACCTCCTCAAAAGTCTGCTTTGGGGGAAGCTAGGCGGCGCAGTGGATAGAGCACCTGCCCTGGAGTCAGGAGAACCTGAGTTCAAATTCAACTTCAGACACTTAATCATTACCTAGCCATGTGGCCTTGGGCAAGCCACTTAACCCTGTTTGCCTTCCAAAAAATCTAAAAAAAAAAAAGTCTGCTTTGCTTCTTACCTTTTAATCTGCCCCCCTTCTTTATCATCCTTCCCCTGTCTTTATCCCCTTCCCTGACTAATAACCTGTTGGGTAAGAAAGATTTCCATACTCAACTGAGTGATATATATATATATATGTATATATATATATATACATATATATATATATGTATATATATGTCCATATATATATAGTTTGTATATATATATATTTTATATATTCTTTCCTCTTTTATCCATTTCTAATGTGAGGTTTAAACATTGCCCATCACCACCACCCCTACTTTCCCTTCCACTGTAAAACTCTTGCTTATGTACCTCTTTTATGTGAGAAATTTTTCTCATTCTACCTCTTCCCCCCTTTCCTAGGGCATTCCTCTAAATCACCTTTTCTTTTTTTGGGGGAAGGGAGGGATCATCTCATCATAATTAACTCACACCCAGACTCTCTGACTATATAGACTCTTTCTATATGTCCTGGGAGTTACATTCCCATGTAGGAATATAAACAGTTTATTTTAATCTGTCCTTTATGCTTTCTTTTTCATGCTTATATTTTCTTTTGAGTCTTATTTTTGAATGTCATATTTTCTATTCAGCTTTGATCTTTTCATTAGGAATACTTGAAAGTCCTCTATTTCATTAAATACTTGTTGTTTCCCCTAAAGGATTATATTTAGTTTTTTTGGGTAGTGATTCTTGGTTGTAGTCCTAATTCCTTTGTCTTCCAGAATATCATATCCCAAGCCCCTTGTTCCTTTAATTTGGAAGCTGCTAAATACTTTGTGGTCCTGACTGTGGCTCCACAATATTTGAAATGTTTTTGTCCGGCTACTAATAATATTTTCTCCTTGTCCTGGGAACTCTGGAATTTGTCTATGATATTATTCTCTGGATCTAAGATATCAAGACAATTTTCCTTTATAGTATCTTGAAATACGATGTTTAGACTCTCTCTCTCTCTCTCTCTCTCTTAACCATAGCTTTTAGGAGTTCACTAATTCTTAAATTACTTCTTCTTGATCTATTTCCAAAGTATTTTTTCCTGATGAGATATTTCACATATTCTTTTTTCATTCTTTCTTTACTTTTACATTTTTCCCATTTACATGTAAAGCTAGTTTTCAGCATTCATTTTTTGCAAGATTTTGAGTTTCACATTTTTATCCCTCCCTCTTTCCCCAAAACAGGGAACATCTAATATAGGTTATATATGTTAACCATAGTTCCATATTAGTCATGCTGTGAAAGAAGGATCAGAACAAAAGGGAAAAAAATTTTTCATTCTTTTGACTTTTTTTGTTTTATTATTTCTTGATGTCTCATGGAGTCATAAACATCTACTTGCCCAATTCTAATCTTAAAAAATTTTTCTTATTTTTCCAACTATAAGTAGCAGTAGTTTTCAACAATTACTTTTTTAACATTTTTCTCCCTTCCTCCCTTCCCTCTTCCTTTCCATGACATAAAGAAATGTAATATAGGCTTTATATCTATAACCATGCTAAACATAGATTTATATTAATCATGTCACGAAAAAAAATCACATTCAAATGGAAGAAAAAATCAGAGGAAAAAAATTCATAAGATACTTTTTTTTTTGGCAAGGCATTGGCGTTAAGTGGCTTGCCTAAGGCCACACAGCTAGGTAATTATTAAGTGTCTGAGGTAAGATTTGAACTCAGGTACTCATGACTCCAGGGCCAGTGCTCTATCCATTGCGGCACCTAGCTGCCCCCATAAGATATCTTTTAAAAAATTTGAAGATAGTAAACTTTGGTCTGCATTTAAACTCCCAATTCTCCATCACAAGTTTTTTAATATTGTCTTTGATCATTGTACTATAGAAATGATCATCACCTTATGTTGCTGTTAGTGTTTATAATGTTCTTTTGTTTCTTCTCACTTCACTCAGCATCAGTTCATGCAAGTCTTTCCATGATATTCTGAAGTCTTGTCCCTCATGGTTTCTTATAGATCAATAGTGTTCTATCATGTTCATATACCATAATTTGTTCAGCCATTCCCCAATTGATGGGTATTCCTTCTCCAATTATAATGTTTAAGGAATTATTTTCTTCAGTGAACTTTTATACTTCCTTTTTTTCTTTTGGCCAGTTATACTATTTTTCTTTTTTTAGGTTTTTGCAAGGCAAATGGGCTTAAGTGGCTTGCCCAAGACCACTCAGCTAGGTAATTATTAAGTGTCTGATACCAGATTTGAACCTAGGTACTCCTGACTCCAAGGCCAGTGCTTTATCCACTACACCACCTAGCCACCCCCAGTTATACTATTTAAGGAGTTATTTACATCAGTGAAATTTTGTGTCTCTTTTACCATTAGGCCAATTATATTTTTTAAAAATATTATTTTATTTTATTTTTTTGCAAGGCAGTGGGGTTAAGTGGCTTGCCCAAGGCCACACAGCTAGGTCATTAGTAAGTGTCTGAGGCTGGATTTGAACTCAGGTACTCCTGACTCCAGGCCCGGTGCTCTATCCACTGTGACACCTAGCCTCCCTGTAATAACTTTTTAAGGTGAAGCTGGGTTTTTTTTGGTTTGTCTGCTTATTTCAAGTCTATTCTTGACTTTGAACTCTGTGCTAAAGTTGGCATCTGATGAGAAGATCTCATTTTTCCAAGCTTTAGAACTAGGTCCCTTGCTCCATCTATAGCCAAAAGTGCTGGTGTCTCTGCCCCAGAACTGTGACTGAAACTTCTCCTATCCTGTCACCAACCACTCCTTTCCACCCTGGAACTGCAACCCAGAACTGCTTATGGGCAATAAGCAGCCAATCAGTACCAGCTGTACCCACTGTCAGAAAAAGGTCCCCTGTGATCTTCTTTCTGACCAGTTGACTGACCCTATTCCTGTCTCTAGGTTGAGAGCTCCCAAAGTTGTAGCTGCCACTGTTGTAGCTGCCTCAAAGGTTCATTACTGTTATTGTTGCTATATATGCTCCAGATTGGCTCCCACCCCCGTCACAGACCTCTCCTGCCCATCTCCTAAGTCATCTCACTTTGACCTTCTGTTGGTTCTGCTCTTCCAAAATTTGCTTTGAGGAATTCTTTTAAAGTTTTTATGGAGGAGAATGTTGGAAAAGTTCAGTTGGGTTGCTGCTTCTCCTCTGTCATCTTGACTCCACCCCTTCATGGAATATTTCCAATGAATCCCATGGAGGTCTAGGGAGGCAAGTGTCCCCTCAACCAGCTCAGTTGCTGCCCTGACAAAACCTTGTTCCCAGAAAATGCTTCCTGCCAGAACAAAGAAGCTAGGCAACAGGGCAACTCTTAACAAGGGGATAATATAGGACGGGAGCTGAGATTTCATTGATATGAGGAACTCTCAAGAGAAGAACCTTCTACTCTTGCAAACTGGCACCTTCTCATACTTACAGTCTTAGAGAGTTACCTAGTGTACTGAGGGTTTAAATGATTTCCTATGCACAGTAAGCATGCATTAGAGGGTATGACTTGAACTCAGATCTTTCTGTTTCTATCATTTAATAACAAGATCAATAATATTTACTTCTATTACTTACAGAGATCCCATGAAGGGAATAGGGAAAATATTATCATCCCTAATCTGCTGATGAGAAAACTGAGATCCAGGGAGAGGGAAGGGATATATATATATATAGTCAGATGGCTATTTAATGACAGAGCAGGGACTCTGGTCCAGGGCTCTCCTCATACCCACAAACAGGGATTGTTGCCAAGGAAGAGCAGGTAGCCTTGGGAAACCTAGAAAGGGACATCATTACTTCACAAGAAGTATTTTGGACTTGGAACTAATTCACCTAGTTTGGGATCACAGTCATAGGCTTTTTTTTTTAGTTTTTTTGCAAGGCAAATGGGGTTAAGTGACTTGCCCAAGGCCACACAGCTAGACAATTATTAAGTGTCTGAGGTTGGATTTGAACCCAGGTACTCCTGACTCCAAGGCTGGTATTTTATCCACACCACCTAGCCGCCCCCAGTCATAGGCTTTTGACCTGCTTCTAATGATCATCTTGCCTGCCCCCCCCCCTTATTTTATGGAGGTTTGACAGAAGTGACTTACACAAGTTCTATGGGTCAACTTAGTAGCACAGCAGACGCAATTCTGAGCTTGGAGTCAGTAAAATCCAAGTTCAAAACTTGCCCAAGACAAGATTTCCCTGCTGTGTGACCTTAAGCAAGTCACTCTACCTCTCTAGTTTCCTTATCTGTAAAACAAGGGGATTAAATTTGATGGACTCTAAAGTAACTTCTAGCTCTAAATTCATGATACTATGAGTAGATGGGCCAACATTTGAACCCAGTTCTTCTGACTTTTGAGCCAACCCTCTTTCCATTGTGTTTGACCCTGGGCCAATTATTTAGCTTTTCCATGTCTCAGTTTCTCTGGGCAAATTATTTAGCCTCTCCAAACTTTGCTTTCATTTTTTTGTAAAATGGAGAACATTGAAATTAACTCCTTTTTCTGGGTTTTTGTGAAGATAAAATGTATGCAGAACCCCCTGCTACTGTTTAGAACTGTGTAAATGTAAGTCCTGTAAATTCAAGTCCTGTTCTTGTCCCATTTGTGATTAAAGAACTGGAAAGGGACTTTAAAGGTCATCTAGGTATGATCTTTGGAGCGACCATTTTATTTTATAGATTAGTCCCAGCAAAGGGTTCATGTTAGGGTTAAAGGGACATGCCAAATATCAAGAACTTTCCTGGCAATGGTGGAATTCAGGTTTATATCCCTGATTTCATATCCAGTACGTCTCTCACTTCTGAGATACTGATCTGGTCCAAAGTCCTTAAACTCTATGTTTCCTTCCCAAATTTCTGGAATACCCTGTTCTAATGATCTTATGCTTTCTGTAGGACTCCAAGTAATTGTCTCCAATCTTACTGCAACTATATGATCCAGTGATGGGTGGTAGAGGGTGCTGTTGAACACCAAGGGAAGAAGGAAGCAGTAACAGCTGGAGTGATACCTTGTGTTTGGGATCCTTGATGCTGAGGCTGCCTTTCTCCTCTTCTGAACATCCAAGGTCCTCTACCTACCTGTAACCTGACCTCCTTTCTTCCTCCTTGCTCCTCAGAAGGTACCTTTGTCAGTTTGACTTTTCTGTCACTCAGAGAAGAATGGGAAATCACTCCTTGTGGAAATCTATATCTTCTTTCCTTTCTCCCTCCCTCTTTGCAGATTTTGGAAGCCATAGGTAAGAATGCCCATCACAATAATTGCCAAATCTATGAGCTTCATCTGATGGATTTTCAACTTTTCCTGGAGAGAGAGGAGAAGCCCAGTACTGGGTGACCAAATGACAAAGAGTGTCCTTCAGCATAGTAGAATAGATTCATATATTGGCTTGGGCAGGTATTGAACGGGTTTATGAAATCTAGAGTACTTCCTTAACAAGATAAATGGTCAACGTGTTAATGCAGATGCAAAAAGAGCGCCAAAGCTTTCTGGGCATCTCCCTGTTGATCTAAGGGACTCCTTGAAGGCCTCGCATAGGTACGAGGAAGACTCTCATCCGTCCAGTTGGCCATTTGGCTCTTCTCCGAAACCAGCAAAGCACATTTTATGGGGGGGAGGAAGAAAAGGGGGGCTGCTAGCGTGTCTCAGTAATACTGCAACACAAATCAACATTCCAATCCACCCACATGCTTTAAAACTTCCTGGTTATAATAAGAACCATCTCTAAGTTCTCGGACACTCACGGAGGGGCTTGGTAGCTGCTAAGCCCAGAGGCTTGGACAATGAAACATGAGCAAGTCTGAGAATTTGGATAGCCTGGGTTCCTGATGTGATGCCTTGGGTCCTTGCAGTCAGCTGTTCATTCCTTGGGGAGAGTCCTGGCAGTGATGTCTCCTTCTTCAATTAAACTCAAATCCACAAGTACTTATGTACCTACCAGACATGTTTGCTTTGTTAGATAAGAGACATTTGGTCAAAAGCAAGGTTCTTGACCTCCAGGAATTTTTAAGAGAGGCAGGGTGGTCCAATTGGGAAAGACCCCTTGATTAGGAGTCAGGGTCTGGATTCGAATCCAGACCCTTTCAGTTAATATGGCTTGTGTAATATTTGGGAACTCAGGTCATTTCTATGGGCCTCAGTTTCCCCATCTGCAAGATGAAAGTTGTGGTACTAGATGGCTTTTAAGTCCTTTCTAGCTCTAATGTATGATTTTATTTCCTTTCTCATGCTCTTATTGCACTCTGGGCAAGTCACTTAACTCTTAGAGCTCTGGGGACATTTAAGAGTAGTGCCCTCATCAGAGTTAGGAATGGATTATCCAAAACACTAAATTACAGAGAAAGTGCCTATTCTGTAACAGTAGAAGTTACTTACTGAGAGCTTCTTCCCATACCAAGGAAGGCGTTCCAGTTCCATACTTATTCATTCATTCATATCTATCTATCTATCTATTCTTTTTGCAAGGCAATGGGTTAAATGACTTGTCCAAGGTCACACAGCTAGGTAAATATTAAGTGTCTGAGGCCGAATTGGAACCCAGGTCCTCCTGACTTTGGGGCTGGTGCTCTATCCATTGCGCCACTTAGTTGCCCCAACCCCATCCTTATTTTAGGACTTCCATTCTAAATCCTCTGAAATTATGGATTTACTTGATAGATGTCCATGGGCAAATTCCTCTACCTTTGTGCCTCACTTTCCTCATCTGTACAATGATTCAGTGGCTTTGAAGGTCCCTTCCACTTCTAAGTCTATATTCTCTGATTTTACTTGGCACATCAGGCTAAGAGAAGTGGAGAGCAACAAGGTGAATTGTGGATTTCCTTATTTCTTTTAAGACATAATAACTGATATCTCAATAGCCCTTTAAAAGTTTATAAAGGGCTTTCCATAGATTATCTTCTCATATCCTTAACAATATCCTGGAAGGTGCTATTATTAGTATTCCCATTTTACTTTGGCAGAGAAACCTGAAATGACTTGCCTAGGCTCATGCAATTTGAATTCAGTTCTCCTTGCCTCTAGATTGAGTGTGCTATTCACAACCTTATGGACCTGCCTCAAAAGCAGGATGGTGTCATAGAAGTATCATCATTACCATTATAATCATCACCACCATAATTTGTATAGCACTTTAAGGTTCACAAAGCACTTTATTTATATAATCTCCTTTTATTTGCAAAATAAGCCTGGGATTTAGATGATATTATTATCTATTCATTCATTCATTCATCCATTTATTCATTCATCCATCTATTTATTTATTTATTCATTCATTCATTCATTCATTCATTCATTTATTTATTTATTAGTTTTTTGCAAGGCAAATGGGGTTAAGTGGCTTGCCCAAGGCCACACAGCTAGGTAATTATTAAGTGTCTGAGACCGGATTTGAACCCAGGTACTCCTGACTCCAGGGCCGGTGCTTTATCCACTATGCCACCTAGCTGCCCAGGTGATATTATTATCCACATTTTACATATGAGAAAACTGAGCCAGACAGCAAATAAGTATCCAGGATCTTGTCTGGATCACAGAGTGTCAGGCTAGATTTGAACTCAATGCCTAAGCCCAGTGCTCCATTCACTATGACATCCAGCTAGATCTGGAATTAGAAGACATAAGTTGAAATCTCAGCTCTGTTATAAATACTTGGTTTGTGAATGACCCTTGCTTAAATCACTACCTCTCTTGGTGCCTCAGTTTCCTCATCTGTAAGATGAGGATTTTGTACTGGAAGACCTCTGAGGTTCTCTGGCTCATTGCAGAGAATTTAGAGTTGGGAGGGACCTCAGAGGGTTTCCATCACAGATCCATTCTACTCTTTCTAAGCAACATCATCCCACCTCCTTTTGACTCCCTCCACTTTCACTCTACCTTTGGAAAATTCCATTCTTAGAGAACATTTCTCCTTTTGTGGAACTTTGCCTCTTTGAAGAGATCCCTAGTCCTGCCCTTTGGGTGAAACTAAGCAGAAAAGGTCTAGTTCTTCCCCAGAGAATCTTTAAAAAATTGGATGAACTCTCTTAGCCAACTCATCAAGGAGTCTCTTTTACTGCAATGTAACCTCCAATAGAGGTTACTACATTACTTTCTTCCTTCTGCTTTCCCCATGACTAGCCAGTTCTATTGTAATAATCGCCATTTTTATAACACCTCAAGGTTTAAAGAACCCCTTTTCTCACCACAGCTTTGTGTAGTAAGTAGTATAGACACGAGTATCTTTATTTTGTATTGAGAAAAACTGAGTCATGAATCTACTTGCATAGGGTCATATGGCTAGGGGAAAAATCATGAAAAGAGTATAGGACTAGGAGTGGGGGACCTCTGCTACTTATTAGAACACGCTGGGAAGTTATTTAAGCTCTCTATCTGTGTTTTCTCCTCAACACACAGGATTTATTAGAGCGAAAGCCCTCAAGGTCTCCTGATCTTATTCCCCCCTTTACCCATTTTACAGAGGAGAAAATTGAGGCCCAAGGTGGGAAGGTGACATCACCAAATTTAGTTTCCCCAAGATGACCTCAGAGGTGAGTCAAAATGGACCCCTCTGCTCCCTTCTAGATTTGGTTGCATAGTTTCATTGCATTTTGGTAGAACTGATTTAGGGTCAAAAGTCCTGAGTTCCAATCCTACCTCTGCTAGCTGTAGGACTTTTGTTTTTAGGTTCATCCATTCTTTAAACATTTATTAAGTACCTACTCTATTCCAGTCACTATACTAAGCAAGGAAGATTCAAAAAGAGGCAAAAGGCAGCCCCTGCCTCAATGGGTTTACAATCTAATGGGGAGACAACCTGCAAACAAATATTTTAAAGAAAACTCTTTATCAAATAAATAGGAAATAATTAACAGAGGGAAGGCACTAGGATTAAGAGGAGCCGGGGAAAGCTTCCTACAGAAGGTGGGATTTTAGTTGGGACTTAAAGGAATGACAGGGTTAGACTAGACAATCTCTAGGGTCCTTTCTAGGGCTAACATTCTGCAACTGATGATGATGTTTGTCCTTTGTTCTTGAGGAGGACCATGATATCAGGGAGGGGATGCCATGACAAGCATGTGAATTGGATTTGAGTGAGGGCTGCTGTGCTAAGACACCACCCTCACTTTGACTTCTGGAGTCATCTAGGTCCAGGGGTCAGATATGAATCAGGATGACTGGAGATGGCCCTGGAGGGGAGGGTTGAGG
This sequence comes from Macrotis lagotis, assembly GCF_037893015.1. Lineage (NCBI taxonomy): Eukaryota > Metazoa > Chordata > Mammalia > Peramelemorphia > Peramelidae > Macrotis > Macrotis lagotis. The sequence goes on from NC_133658.1 coordinate 866,380,209, forward strand.
ACCAAGGTCACATAACCAGTAAGTATTAAGTGTCTGAGATCCGATTTGAACTCAGGTCCTAACTCCAGGCCCAACTCTGTATCCACTGTGCCACCTAGATGTTCTTCACATTCTGTTACTAGGGAGAGTAGCTCCAACCAGGGCCATAGTTGTGAGTCAGAGGTGAGGGGGTACCTATGGGCAGGGACAGCCGTGAAGGGCCTGTCATTAGCATATTCATCATTCTTCATCCAAGGGCTAAATAGTGGTTTTCTCTCTCTGGTAAGTTAAATAAGCATCCTGCCAGTTAATCTATCCCTTGGCATAACAAACTGCTATCTTTGTAGAATAGGGCAGCTAGATGGCAGAGTTGAGCCTGAAGTCACACGAAACCCTGAGTTCAAATCTGACTTTAGACACTTATTAGTTGTGAGACCTTGCATGAGTTACTTCACCCTAGTTGCCTCAGTTTCTTCATCTGCCAAATGAACTGAAGAAGGAAATGACAAACCACTACATTATCTTTGCCAAGAAATGGGGACATGAAGAGTTGGTTGTGACTGAACAATGAATGAAAAAAAAACTTTTTGGTAGAATATAAAAATGTAAACTTCAATCTAGTCCAAGTCTAGAGTCTGAGGATCTGAACTCAAGGGGTATTAATGGTTTTAAAGACACTTCTAGGGATCTGATGGGCACCAAAAGACACACACTGCACATGCTTCCAGTGTTGGTACAGATTGTAGGGAAGTCTTTTGTGGAACTTCACCTTTGACTTTTTCTTGTTCCAGTTAACAATTTGTCCCCTCCCCACTTTGTTGGTTGGACTGGATAAGACAAGGTGGTGTAGCCGAAAGTGTCCAAGATTTATATCCAGAGACCTTGGGGGGCACTTGAGGGTGTAGTGAATAGAGTGTTTGTCTTCAGAGCCAAAAATCCTGACTTCAAATCTTGCTTCAAATCCTCAATAAGCTGTGTGACCCCTAACCTCCCCTCTCTAGCCTCAGTTTCCCCAGTTGTAAAATGAGGGAGTTGGATTCACTGGCTTCTAAGGTCCCTTGTAGCTCTATATCTATGAGCCTATGATCTGCGTTTGGATTCTGGCTTCTTGACTCCTTTCATTAGTTGTGTCTCAGTCTAAGCCTCTGCTGTCTCATCTGTCAAAATGAATGAAGACAATCTCCAAGATTCAATTGGACTCTAAATTTTGTGAGTTCCAATTCTAAGTCAAGGAGATTCAAGGGAATGCATTTTTCTCCCCCACCCCAGAGGCCCATCCATCTAAGAGATTTTTCTCTTGCTTCTAAGCCACATTCAGGTCCTGACGCATCCATGGAGTCTTCCTTATTAGAATGGAAAAAAAGAGACTACCTCATTGTTAAGAAAAATCCCCCTTGCTCAAAGTTGCCTAGTTGGGAAGAGGTTGACTGATTCTTTTTGAAGCTTCTCCATCCCATTCCTTCTAGGGATGTGAATGTCAATTTAACAACTTCTCAAATGCAGCAAAAGCAGAAATACCAGGTTATAGCACCTCTTGGTGGGAAGGAATCTGAGAGGTCAGCTTATTTAGCTCCCTTGTTGAACTGCCCTTTCTGCATCATTGTCAGCTCTGGCTACCACATACAAGTGACACCTTTACAGCATACCCACCTAGCTTAAGAAGGATGTGAAAAGGGGTGAGGAGGAAGAAGGAGGAGGCATTTCCTTTGGCAATGAGGAAGATTAGAAAGCAGCTCTTTGGTTATATCACTGATGATGTGATCTGGGACAAGTCTTACCACTGTCTGACCTTTGCAAAAAGGCTTTCGTATATGTAATCAAAACAATACTGGAAATATGTCAAACACAATGGTCCATTTATAACCTAGATCAGATTATTCATTGTCATGGTGGGGAGGGGAGGGAAGGGAAGGTAGTAGAAAAATGTAGAACTCAAAAGCTTGCAAAAAGATGTATATCAAAAGCTATCTTTGTATGTAATTTTCAGGCAATGGTCCCAGAGAAGGTACTAACTTGCTTTGATAGAGGGAATTTCCTAATATGAAAGTTCAATCTTTGCATGTAAAATAAAATAAAATAACATTCAAACAAACAAACAATCCTGGAAAGAAGGGAGGAAGAGTGGGCATCATCTCCATTATACAGATGAAGAAACTAAGGTTTGGGGAACTCATACTACTACTACTACTACCACTACTACTATTACTAGTTAACATTTATTTGGCACCTACTGTATGCTAAGCATTGCATTAAGGACTTAACAATTAGTCTCATCTGATCTCTACAGCCACTCTGGGAGATAAGTGCTATTATTATCCCCATTTTACTGATGGAAAACTGAGATAGACAGTGGTCACACAAACTAACAAGTGTCTGAGGTTTGCTTTGAACTCAGATCTTCCTGAATCCAGACCTATAGGTCTACTCATTGCACCACCTAGCTGCCCCATAGATTTACTTCCACTAGTTTCTGGGCTCAAATTCTAACTCTGCCATTTTTTGTGTGACTGTGAACATGACCTTTCTCTTTTTTTTGAATCTCAGTTGTCTCATCTGTAAAATGAGAGATGATAGATTAAGAGTTGGAAGGGACAATTTAGTCTGATCAGCTAGGTGCTCCTGCCTCTGAACTGTGCTGTCATCACTCTGCTCTCAGTGGTCTCAGAGAAGGTAACTATACTGCTTTGATAGAGGAAATGTCCTAATGTGAAAGTTCAAATACTGGTAAAATTACAAACTTAGTTCCTATTCCTTAGTCCAACCAGCCCATGTAACAAATGGGCAGCTAGGTGGTACAGTGGATAGAGCACTGGTCTTGGAGTCAGGAGGACAGGAGTTCAAATCTGACCTCAGATACTTGATTCTTGGTAGCTGTGTGACCTTGGACAAGTTACTTAACCTTGATTGCCTCACATCCAGGACCATCTCCAGTCATCTTGATTCCAATCTGGTCATCAGACCCAGATGGCTCTGAAGGAGAAAATGAGACTGGTGATTTAGTACAGCTTCCCCTCACTCAAATCCAATTCACTTGCTTGTCAAGGCATCATCTCCCTGGTGTCAAAATGATGGACAAACAATACAGATGAGAAATTGAGGGCCAGAAGAGAGAAAGGACCAGCTCAAGGTCACACAATAAATAATGAAAATGAAATCTGAACCCAGTCTCCTGATTCCTCATTCAGTCTTCTTTCTATGTCCACCATTGACCCTAGGTCTAAGGTTTCCTTTTGCTCTATATCTGCTGATCCCATCATTCATCTGAAATTATGTTTTCTTTTTTCCCTCTTTTTTCAAGATTTTATTTATTTTGAGTTTTACAATTTTTCCCCTAATCTTACTTCCCTCCCCCCACGCCCCACAGAAGGCAATTTCACAGTCTTTACATTGTTTCCATGGTATACATTGATCCAAATTGAATGTGATGAGAGAAAAATCATATCCTTAAGGAAGAAACATAAAGTATAAGAGATAGTAAGATCAGACAATAAGATATCAGTTTTTTTTCTAAATTACAGTTAATAGTCCTTGGTCTTTGTTCAAACTCCACAGTTCTTTCTCTGGATATAGATGGTATTCTCCATTGCAGAGAGCCCCAAATTGTCCCTGATTGGTTGATCATTGCTCCCATGGTGTTGTTAGGGTGTACAATGTTTTTCTGGTTCTAATCATCTTACTGAGCATCAGTTTATGCAAATCCCTCCAGGCTTCCCTGAATTCCCGTCCCTCCTGGTTTCTAATAGAACAATAGTGTTCCATGACATACATATACAACAGTTTGCTAAGCCATTCCCCAATTGAAGGACATGTACTTGATTTCCAATTCCTTGCCACCACAAACATGGCTATGAACATTTTTGTACAAGTGATGTTTTTACCCTTTGAAATTACGTTTTCAAGGAGGGTAAAGAAGGTTAACTTGGCTCCTTTTGCAATTACTAATTGGACCTTTACTCACTTTCCTAGTTTTCTGGGCTGAGGTCATCTGCCTAGATTCCCCAGGCCAGCTACCAGCAACTTATTTATAGAGCATGATTTTGTTATTTCATAATAATAATAATAATTATTATAAAAAGACAGACAGTTCTAACCCAGTTCCCTTCCTGTTCTTGTTCAGGAAAACATAGAAGTTGTGGTATAAGGCCCTCACCTCCTGCTTCCTCCTCCATCGCCATCACTTCTGCTTTGGCGGCTCATGGCGTGTGTCCATCTAGGCCAGACGTGTCCTTTAGACACAGAGAGCCAGCTTCCTCATCTTGGCCTGAGCTCACTTCCTCTCACATCTCTCTCATCATGGGAGAGTTTCACATTCTAGGAGTTTTACCAGCTAGCTGCCTGATCAACAGAGGGAGGCAGGTGGAGTTTACAGAAAGTCCCCCTGGTTTCCCTTGGGTAAGACAGGATGAGAGAGAATGGGTGAACTTGGTGGCCAGAAGGATTTTACCTCAGGTGCAAGGAAGAACTTTCTGTTTTTGAATGTGGGAACACAAGCCTAGTTTTCCTAGGAAGTAGGGAAAATTTCTTCCTTGGGGATTTCTCCATCTCTATTAATTTGTTCCTTGGGGATTTCCCTGTTTCCCCGTTTTTTGCTCTTTCTTCCCCTGTCTTTCCTTTCCTTCTTGAAATGTATTGATATAATTTGTTTTGCTAATAATAAACACTTACTGCCATTGCCCCCTCCCCTCCCCATACAAAGTACATATGGGGATATTTAGCCCGGAGAGGAGAAGGCTCCAGGGAAACATGATCGCTGTCTTCAAGTACTTGAAAGGCTGTCATATAAAAGAGGGATGAGCCTCCTTCTGCTTGGTTCCACAGGGCATAAGCAGGAGTGATGGCTGGAAGATGCAAAGAGGCAGATTTCAGGTTAATGGAAGGGCAGACCCTCCCAAAGCAGAAGGGCCTCTCTCGGGAGGTGGGGGTCCCCTTCCCTGGAGGTCTTCAAACAAAGGGTGGATGATGATTTGTTGGGTATGTAGTAGAGGGAATCTTTTTCTAGACATAGACTACACTAGATGGCCTTTGTGATTCTGTTATAATGCAGGCTTTTTTGCCTCTCTTGTGCCAGAGCCTGGCTGCTCTATCTGCCCTTCAGGGTGGGAGAACCCTGGAGACTTTCTTCACTACTGCTAGCAGTTTGAGCCCCCACTAGCTGTGTTCCCACCATTGTTAGGGAACAGTGACTAGGAACCCAGTTCCATTTAATTACTTAACATCCATTAGCTTTTACATAGTGGTTTTACTTTGAAGATATAGAAAAGTAAAGTACAAACATTCCCCCTGCCACCTCTAGGGTATACTCTCTCTGACACTGCCTCAGTCTCTGGGGGGAGTGGGGTCAAAACTTAGCTCAGTTCATGTTCGGATGTGGTATGGTTTTTGGGTTAATCCTTCCACTGAGCTAGGTCCCCAAGGTCACCCCAGAAGATCCTCAGTCATCAATACTGCAAAATCTGGACTGGATTCTGACGCCTAGATTCCTGTAATTCCAACTTCACTTTTAAAACTTCCAGGGTCAGGAATTTCACCCTGACCCCAAAGGGAGTTTCTACCTTCACCTAGACCAGGGTCCAAGGCTCATTTTTCAAAAGTCATATGGCCTTGGAGGGAGAGAAGCCCCTAAGGTCTTTCCCTTTACAATGTTGTTCTCTTGACTTGATGACATGAGTGAAGGAATCACTGAATAAAGGAAAATGATAGCTGAAGATAACTCAGGTCTTTTTGAAGATGCCAGCAACTCTAGCTCCATAGTCAACCACATGACTAGCCAATCTGGAACCAGTTATTGAAAGTTTACAAATTCTCCACAGTCTCTCCAAGGTATTTCCTTGAACAATATCACAATTCTCCCTGAAGCAAGCTTGCTAGTGGTCTCCCTGTGTAGAGGTTCCATTGACCAAGCAAACTGATGGGGTCTACAGACATGCCAGACCTCCATACACTTGAAAATAATCAAGCCAAATTGGTTATCAGTCAATGGTATGTACCACTTTCTATCTTTGAAGCCAATTGCTTGTTAACACAAGGGAAGAATGTGTTTTTCTTGGAGATCTGGGAGTATAATGGAGAAATCTACCCACCATCAACAACAGTTACCAGAAGCCAAAACAGAATTCAAACTTAGGTCTTCTGACCCTCTAATCCAGGACTCTTTCCCTCAATTTTTTTTTGTTAATGCTAAGGTACCTAGGAATTTTAGTCCATGACAAAATTCAAAAAGAGATTTGTTAAATACCTACTATGCACTTGTGCTGAAGAAGGTACAAATATTAACTAAGAGCCTCATGAGAGTTAATGAGGAAGACATGTCCTAGTGCACAAAATGGCAGAACATAATGAGTGCACTAGTCACAGACTATGAGAGACCCATCTATACCCTGTGGTACAGTGGACAAATTATTGGAGCTGGAATTAGGAAGACCTAGGTTCTAATATTGACTCTCATCTTTACCAGTTGGGTCAACATGGGCAAGTCATTGAACCTCTCTGGCCTTGAGTTTTCCAATCTATTAAATGGGAATGACAATGATGTCCACAGTACCAACTTTAAACAGTTGTTGTAGAGAGCTAAAGATATACTTTTTTTTTTTTTAGATTTTTGCAAGGCAATGGGGTTAAGTGGCTTGCCCAAGGCCACACAACTAGGTAACTATTAAGTGTCTGAGGCTGGATTTGAACTCAGGTACTCCTGACTCCAGGGTTGGTGCTGTTATCCACTGGGCCACCTAGCCGCCCTAAGATATACTTTTAAAGTTCACAAAGTGTTAAGTAAATATCAGCCATTGCCCAATAATGGGGGAGAATCAGGGAAAAGCTCATGGAAGAAGTGGTATTTGCACTGAACTTTAAGGGATGGGTAGCATTTCAACAAGGGTGTTTGTAGGATTGGACATTCTTGGTGCTAGTGACTGCATGAATAAAAGTTTGGAAGTGGGAAAGGGTGGGATGTGTTTGGGGAAGAGAGGGTCTTCTAGGCTGACTAGAGTATAGAATATACATAAGAGGGATTTCAGTCAGTAGTGTCATCTAAGACTAGAAAGGTAGAGTGTGAACAAATTATGGAAAACCTTGAATGCCAGAGTTGGAACACATGTAGGTTTATAACTGGAAGAGACATTGGGAGTCATTGAGTTCAACCCATCTTATAGATGAAGAAACTGGGGCTCAGAGAGATGCACTAGTTTGCCTATAGTCATATTGCTAGCAAATATTCAGACTTTGAACCATGCCCTCTGATTTCAAATCTGGCCTTTATTCAGTGCTTGGGGATGGAGTGGGGGCCTTGTAAGGTCTGATCTAAAAGGTAAACATGAAACTGGTTTGCCTGCTCTCCTGAAAGATGGAGAAGACCAGAGCTCCACTTTCTGCCTCACAAGGGTAGTTGGGAAGAAAGTGTTCAACAAACCATAAGGCCCCACGAAGTGTCAACTGGCCTGGGGGAATGGTCCCACAGCGGATGTGACTGAAGACACCCAGCTCTATTGAGTAAGAAGGTCCATTTACACTCAGCCACTTTTCTGACCACAATTACTCTTCAAGAACATTGTGGCTCTCTCCAAAGGTCCATTGATGCATGAAGCCCCATCCAAACCACACTCTCTGGGGCTAACCCCAAGTGGGGTTTGAGCTGCTTCTCATTCCAGAAGCTCCTTTCTCCACCACATAGAAGAAATGGCCTCTGAAGTAGAAGGGCCATGTGGAAATTATAGGAAAGAAATTCTTGCCCCAGAGGAAAGTAAATTGTCATAAAGTTATGATGCTCTATATCTGTTTGTCCAATAGAAATGTGGGGGTGCTCATCACCTTTGTGGTCCATGCTAGAGTGAGGGGTAGTGCCCAAGAGTCCTGTGTGTCCTGAAGCCTCAGTGGTCTCATCTGCAAAGTGGGATGATTGTACATACCCTTTGAGAAGCCCTGTGTCCCAAAGGCCCTACACCAGAAACACCCCATCAAGGTTCTCTTATGGAAGCTGGCCTGCCCTTTGACTTGAAGAGAATTCATTTTCTAAGTTGAAAATCAGAGCTGAGACTGGACTGGGGAGCCTCACAGGCTGGGGATTCCAAGAGGGCCTCCATAGGAATGCTTTGTTTAATGAGGTCCCAAAAGCCTGGAATATCAATAAACGACTAGTATGAGAGTGAAAGGGAATGAGGGTTCCTGATTCTGAGTGGAGAAGGTAGGAACCTTAGTAACTAAAACAGTTCTAGGAGTCTTAGAATTATGAAGTACCAGAGCTAGAAAGAATCTAGAACACAGAATGTCAAAGCTGGGAGGGACCTTAGAACCAAGAATGTCAGATCTAGAAGAGCCTTAGAACCCAGAATGTCAGATCTAGAAGGGCCTTAGAACACAGAAGGTCAGAGCTGGAGAAGACTTGAGAGCTGAATTCTAACTCTGATCAGAAATAGAATTCCTCTCTTCCACACTGTTGCCCAAAAAGTTCTTGCTTTATTTGTTCTTGTAGGTGGCCTGGCCATAAGAGCCACTCTAAAAAGTGGTGGAAATGGGGAATCAGTAAGACAGAGGAAAAACCTGAGAGGATTGGTCAATTCAAATTAATTTTGTTAAACTCAGTAAGTGCTATCTTGAGCATCTATTATGGATCTCCTTTGGTTCTAGGTACTCTGGAGAAAATGTGGAACAAAGAGCTTCTTAAGGAAAAGACTCATAAAGAGAATGAAATGCCTCAAAATGTAGATACTAGGTGGTGCAGAGGATAGAGCACTAGCCCTGGAGTCAGAAGTACCTGAGTTCAAATCCAGCCTCAGACACTTAGTAATTACCTAGCTGTGTGGCCTTGGGTAAGCCACTTAACCCCATTGCCTTGCAAAAAAATCTAAAAAAAAATGTAGATAAGGAAAGTGAGTCCTCAGGGAGGGAAGGGAACTTACCCAAACTGTCCAGAGTGATATGCCACAGCTGGGATTTGAACCTGGGTTCACTAGCTCCAGAACCAGGACAATAATCCCTTCCCTTGAGGAGCTTAATTGGAATCAAAAAGAATAAGTGACTGACCCGTGGTCACTCACACAGATCAAAGGTGGAATTTTAATTCCTGTCCTTGTGAGTCCAGTGAGCAGCCAGGTGGTAAAATGGACAGAGTAGCCTGGAGTCAAGATTTGAGTTCAAATTTGACCACAGATAGTAATTGGTTGTGCAACCCTAGGCAAGTCATTTCACTCTCTTTACCCCAGTTTTCTTATCTGTAAATTGGGCTGAGAAGGAAATGGCAAACCATTCTAGTACCTCTGCCAAATAAACCTTAAATGAGGTCACACAGGGTCAGTCATAACCGAACAACAACAATCTCATGATTCCAACTCTATCCCACTCTACTTCTCAAGAGATTTTAGGAAAATTAGCATTATTCCTATTTTATAGATAAACAAACTGAGGTTCTGAGACATGAAGGGACTTGCTTCCTGTCACACGACTCACAACTGTCTGAGGTAGAATTCAAACCCTAGTCTTCTGAATCAGTCAATAAATCGTTCTTAATGCATCTACTGTGTGACAGACACCATGCTAAGCCCTGAGTGAGTGTGGTTATCCTGCCCTGCCTCCTCTGGCTGCTCAGGTATTGGTTATCTTTGTAAAAGTTTCAAAAGTCTCCTTCTTTGCTCACTGAAAAACCCCAAGAATAATGGGCACAATGACTAAGATAATATAAATGAAAACAATGCAAAGAATATTTGAACTTAGTTTAGGTGTCATAACCAATTCTAGTTCCAAAGGTAGTTTCCAACACTTTCTCCTCTTGGTAGAAAGGTGGGGGACTATAGGTTTGGCTTTTTGTTAAAACTGTTTTTTTGTTGTTATAAGGGAGGTATCTCTGGGGGGAGTTATTTGGGAAGAAGAACAATTAAAGACATCAGGAAAATAAATAAAATTTCATCTAGAAGGTGGTAGCAGGAGAATTCATTTCAACGAGCAACTACGAAGCCTCTAGTGTGTGCCAGATATAAGGCTAGACAATGGGAATCTGGAGATTTCAGTGAAGTAATGCTTACTCTTAAAATCTAGCTAGGGGAGATCTGGTATTTACTAAAGAGGTGACATAGTCATTTGTGGGACAAGGCACCAGTAATTGGGGGAATGGGGGTGGGGATCAAGAAAGATTTCATGTTAAACTGGTATTTGAACTAAGTCTTGAAAGAAAGGAGTACTGAAGAGATAGAAATGAGGAATTTGTTATAGGTATGAGCTATAACCAAGACGAAAGAGTGAAGTCATCTTACATCCTCATTCAATAATCTTACACACTTGAAATATTTTAGATTCGAATCCTTATGAGGTCAGAGGACCAGCCTCTCTAAATTGCCTTCTAATGTATAATTACATCAAGGTAAGAAGACACAAACATAATTGTGAAACAATTCCTGCCCCTAGGAGCTTCTGGTCTAGCAGCAAAGATAAGATTTGGACACAGATACTAGCAGTAGCTCAAGGTCTATCTGCATAGGACTTTTCCTCATTGGTGGAGATTGATTACTCAATGCTCTGTACCTTTGTGAACTGGTGAGCAGAGGAGAGGAAAAAAATCCTGGTCTTCTCAGTCTCACTTTTGAGAGGGAAGTGTTTTTTTAGCTTTTCTTCAGATCCCTAAAGGGAAAGGGTCTGAGAAGAAGCAGATGGATAGAGGAGCTGGCACCTTGATGATCACGTATTTGTCCCTAGTCTGCTATTCAAGAGACTTTGGGAGATTTCCCCTTGGGTAAGAGCTGAGACTCTGGGTGAGAAGTCTATCCATCTATATCTATCTATCTATCTATCTATCTATCTATCTATCTATCTATCATCTATCTATCTATCTATCTATCTATCTATGTATCTGTCTGTTTGTCTCTGTCTAGCAATCTATGTAGATTGATATATATATATATCTATATTGATGTTGAGATATCTTATATAATTTTATAAATGTAGATAAGATTTATAGGTAGATATAGATATGTTGATACTGATATATCAATATTGACATATTGGTAGGTTTCTATTGATATCTATCTATCTATCTATCTATCTATCTATCTATCTATCTATCTATCTATCTATGTATCTGTCTGTTTGTCTCTGTCTAGCAATCTATGTAGATTGATATACATATATATCTATATTGATGTTGAGATATCTTATATAATTTTATAAATGTAGATAAGATTTATAGGTAGATATAGATATGTTGATACTGATATATCAATATTGACATATTGGTAGGTTTCTATTGATATCTATCTATCTATCTATCTATCTATTCATCCATCTATCTAATTATAATTTGATATTCCCTCTCTTTGGGGTCCTAGCCTTGAGCTCTTCCCCTCCTGGCAGGGGTCAAGGTTTCCCTTGAAAGAGATAGCTATCCTATTACAGGAGCAGCTAGGTGGTGTAGTGGATAAAGCACCGGCCCTGGAGTCAGGAGTACCTGGGTTCAAATCCAGTCTCAGACACTTAGTAATTCCCTAGCTGTGTGGCCTTGGGCAAGCCACTTAACCCCGTTTGCCTTGAAAAAAACCTAAAAAAAAAAAAAAGAAAAAGATAGCTATCCTATTCCCTGTGAGCCATATCTAGACAGACCCATAACCTGTAACCATCACACGCATAACCTATGTGGACAACACATGGGTTGTCTAAATAGTCATCCTACACTTTTTGTAGATAAATGTGATCATTATGAAAATGACTAGCATCTTAGATGATCAGAGTAGTAGGGAGTGCTAGGAAATCGAAGAGGAGAGCTGGGAATGCTACCTAGAGAACATAATATTTGAGCTGAGCCTTGAAAGATGGGTAGGTAAATTAGCAAGTAGAAAATGGAAGAGAGCCTTCTAGGCAAGAAGCAAAGTGTAGAGGCAGTGACATGGGGAATATATTTGGGAAATGATGACTGGTACTGTTTGGCTGTAAGGACAGGAATATGAGATAAAGTTGGATGAGTTGAAGTCAGATTATGGAGAGTCTTGAATGTCAGGATATTAGACTGTAATTTTCTTGAGAGCAAGGACTGTGTCTGATCTAAATTTTCTCCTTTCCCAGCACAGAATTTAGGTTTCTTTACTGAGTATAGGCACTAAGATATTTCTTTTGAAGGACTGAATGAATTAAACATATGAATGAGAAGTTTATTACAGGATTTTTGAATAGCAAAAATGTTTGGAGTAAAAGGATGTGGTAAAATGTTCATAGCTCCCTATGATCTGTGGAGATCCTGAGCAAGTTTCAATCTTGCTAGGACTCAGTTTCCTCATCTGTTAAAGGAATGAATTGGATTAGATGCTTTTAAGGTCCTTTTCTGTTATACATCCTATGATTTTGCAAGTTCTAAGGCTTCTTCCATGTTTAAATCCTGACTTCCTCAGATTCTCATCTAAGCTTCCACTTCCTTGTTTGGGATGCTTTTCTTGCTTTCCACCAGTGCTATGGGAGGACGATGACCTGACATCTGTGTCGGCCTTCCCTTCCTCAGTCTCTGGCTCCCTGAGGTACTTCCCAGAAACAGGAACCTATCCGACATCCACAGTTAACCATCAAACCCTATGGGGAGAGATTCGGGTTCGGTCGTTGTGAAAACAATTTTCTCAGATCAGGGATCATATAAGACAATTCCACAGGATTCAAATTATTTTAATGAGCTGGATGAAGCTTCAAAGGGTTCTAACTTAATAAGATGAGGGACTGGGGCTCTAGGGAACTTAATTACATTCCTTCCCTCTCTTCTGCTCTAAGTTTTATTGTAGGAAAGCCTGGGTTGCTTCAGTAGAACTGTGCCTGGGTGCCATGTCAGGGACTTGAAAGGCTCATACTGGCCAAGAGAAAGCCATTCATCTGACTTGGGCCTGACAACTGGGATCCTGTTCTCAGCGGGAGAGGCTGCTAATAGAAAAAGTCAACAGGATTGAGGGCAGAGGGGTAGGATGGAGATGGAGAAGTAGAGCGAGTTTGCAGCACTGGTGGTCCCCCCTCCCCCAGTCTATCTTCCTTCTTTTTCCAATGCTCAAAATGGAGAATTTTGGGGTCTTGGTAATAGTGAGAGAAAGAGAGCCCTGGATTTAGGAGATGGAAGAGCTCAGTCCTAGGCCAGATGTTCAATCATCTGGCTGAAACATGTGGAAAGAGGACTAGGCTTGGAGGCAGGAGATTGATCCTGAGAAATTTTTTTCACTTCTCTGGGCCTCAGTTTTCTTGTATCAGGTTGGGTGCCACTTAACTTCAGCTAGAATGATGAACTTAAAAATACAGAGCTAATAATTTATAATACAAATATTCAGTCATGGTCAATGTGTGAATATAATTTTTTCTGAATTCTGTCATTAATTTCCTTCCTTTTTCACTCTGGCCTTCCCTTCTTTCCCTCTTCTCTTCCTCCCTCCCTTCTTCCTCCCTTCCTTCCTTCCTTCCTTCCTTCCTTCCTTCTTTCCTTCCTCCCTTCCTTCCTTCCTTCCTTCCTTCCTTCCTTCTTTCCTTCCTTCCCTCTCCCTCTTCCCTCTCCCCTCTCTTCTCTCTCTCTCTCTCTCTCTCTCTCTCTCTCTCTCTCTCTCTTTCTTCTTTCCCTCCTTTCTTTTCTTTCTCTCTCTTTCTTCTGTTCAATTGGAAGCCAGGGTTGGAGAGGATTTTAAACACATGTAAAAATCAATGAAATTATTTTAAAAAATAAATCTAAGGCATAAAGAAAAATAAGGTGATTGGACTCAATGCCCTGTAAAGTCCTTTTGGCTTCAGATTTGTGGTTTTGTTTTAGAAAGGTAATCATCTCTCTGAGTCTAACCTGGTTACTTCACCTATAATATGGGCAAAATATGTAAACTTACTTCACCTTCCATGGATCAGATACTGTGCTAGGAACTGGGTCTAAGAAAAGAAACATGAAACAGTCTCTTCCTTCAAGGAACTTATAGTCTATCAGAGGAGGCAACATGCATGTCAATAACTACAATATTGTTACAATAGAATAAATGTAATAAAAACAAAATGAATGCTTCCACTCTTTCCCTCTCTAATCTATCTTTTGCCAGGCTAATCTCTCCAATGCAACAGAAATGATCATAGCAATTAAATCAAAGATTTAGAGCTAGAAGGGACCTTAAAGATCCTGCCTGTTCCTCTCCTCAAAAACTTTCAGGGGCTCTCTATTGCCCATCATATAAAGTCTTAGCTGAGCATTTATGCTATTTCAATACACCTATTAGTGTTCTCCCTATGTGGATCTCAGGTGTTAAACACTTTGAGTTACTTGCTATTATCTGAACATCCACCTTTGAACCTTTTGCCACAATATCATTTCCATAAAGAATGCCCATTCCATTCTCTATCAAAAATCCTTTCCATTCCTTAAGGTCTACCTCAATGGGTACTTTCTTCAGGAAGACTTTTCCAATGCCCCAAGCCTGCTATGGCTTCCATATTTGCTTTTCTTTATTCACGATCATGAGAGAAAGGACTGGACTTGGAGTTAGAAAAATATGGGTGTGAATCCTCGTTTACTTCTCGGTATCTTTTATAAAATGAGGAGTAGATACAAGAGTCATCCCTGGCATCCTGTGTTCTAAAGTTCCTTTCAGCTTTAGCATCCTTTGTTCTATGGTATCTGTCACTTCTAACATTCTGCATTCTGAAGCTCTTTGTAACTTTGACATTCTCTGTCCTCTTTTGTGTCTTACATTCTGTGTTCTAGAGCCTCTTCTGTAGCTAATATTCTGTGCTCTAAAGATTCTGATAAGCTAACATTCTGCATTCTAAGGTCCCTCCTAATTCTTACGTTCTTTCTGAAGATTTCTTTAAGCTCAGTCTTCCCTTGTTTTAAGTTCTCTTCTAGCTAATATTTTGTATGCTGAGGTCCCTTGTAATTCTGATATTTTATATTGAAAGGACTCATTGAGGTTTTTTTTTTGGCAAGGCAATGGGGTTAAGTGACTTGCCCAAGGTCTCACAGCTTAGTAATTATTAAATGTCTGAGGTTCAACTTGAACCCAGATCCTCCTGACTCAGGACCAGTGCTCTATCCACTGTGCCACCTAGCTGCCCTCTAACATTCTATGTTCTAAAGATTTTTCCACATCTAATATTCTATGTTCTAAGAATTCTTCCAGGTCCAACATTCTGTGTTCTAAGGATCCCCTCTAATTCTTACATTCTGTCCTAATATTTCTCTTAAGATCAGACTTTCCATAGTCTAAGTTCCCTTCTAGATAACATTGTGAGATCTGAGGTCCTTTGTAATCCTGATATTCTATGTTGTAAGGACTCTTCCAGTTCTAACATTTTATGTCCTAAGGAGTCTTCCAGATCTAAATAACTTCTAATTGGTATATTCTGTCCTGATTTCTTTCAGCTCTGACATTCCAGGTTCTAAATTCCTTCTGAGTCTAAAATTCTGTCATCTTAGATCTATTCTAGCTCTGATATTCTGTGTTCAAAGGTTCCTTCTAGTTCTGATCTTCCAGTTTCTAAATTCCCTTTAGACTCAAATATTCTATATTCTAAGGTTCTCTCCCGTTCTGGCACGCTATGGTTTTGCATTGAATCTGATGATCTTCTCCTAGTTCTTTGTGGATATGATATATCTTATCCCCTCAGATAGGCTTCTGCCCTGAAGGGCAAAAGTTATATTTTTTACAGCCTTGCATCCCTCTTCACATAGCACCTTGAGCATGGCAAAGGGATAGTTGGTAGATGAGTGACTTGATGTCCAAGTTAGACCTTCTATTCAGTAGAACCAGACTTTGGGAGCTCTTCTGTGTGAATGATGGAGAAACTTCCTGAGGTGGTCAGAAGGTGCCCACAGAGCTCAGCCTGGATATGAGTGAGAGGTCACGTATGTCTACAAAGATCAGGGGAAGGATCTGAGTTAGAAACTCTGCAGTTTGGAGGCAGGTCATTGTCATCCAAAATCCAGAGCTCTTGAGTTAGAGTTACCAAGCAGGTTATTCCCTCAAAAATGCTCAGTTTCCAAATAAAGGTAGCTTTTAGAGTCTGTATCAAATACTTAGCACTGAATTGCATGGTATATTATGTTAGAAGGTTCAGCTTGGTGTTGTAGTGGGTAAAGCATAAGACCTGAGTTCAAATCCAGCTTCAGATATTTAATGGCTGTGTTACCACAAGCAAGTCAGCTAATGCAGTTTGACTCAGTTTCCTTATCTGTAAAATGAGATGGAGAAGGAAATGGTAAAGGACTTTGCCAAGAAAATACCAAATGGGGTCCAAAATAGTAGGACCCAATTGAAATGATGGAACAGTTATAATAATAGCAACAACAAGCCAAACTGTAAGAATAATAAGAACTAGGATTAGAAGATAGACTGTTGAAGCCTAAAGGGACCTTAGAACATAGAACATGGAACACAGAGGTTGTTAGAAGTGGAAAGAACCTTGGAATAGAGAAGATTTTTAATATAGACTATTTAAATACAGATACTTATGAAGCAGCTGGGAAGTGCAATGAATAGAGCACTGGACTTAGAGAAGGCAAGTTAAAATCTGGTTTCAGGCACTTATGAGCTGTGCGATCCCAGGCAAGTCACTTGACCTCTGTTTGCCTCAGTTTTCCTAATTGTAAATTGAAGAAAATAACAGTATCTGCCTCCTAAGGTGGTTGTAAGGATTAAATGGGATTATATTTGTAAAGCATGGTGTTATCTAATTGCTTATTTCCTTACCTTCCTCTTCTAGAACTAGAAGAGACCTTGGAACAGTCCTGTCAAATAAAAAAGGGGTCACTAAAATGTGTGAGAGGATCCCCAGGGCTCATGTTGACTTAAAAAACTTCACATAGACATGATTGGTATTATTATAATTTTTTCATTGCATTTATTAATTTAATATTTTCCAATTACATTTTAATTCAGTTACTGGGGCATGCACACTGAAGTACTTCCACTCACATGAGACCTATTTGACATCTCTGCAGTAGAACACAAAATATTAGAGTTGGTCAGGACAATGGAAGATGGCATGTCAGAGTAAGAAGGACCTTAGAACATGGAATGTCAGATATAGGAGGGCCCCTTAGAAGGGGCCTTGTCAGGAAGGAAACTTAGAATATAAAACTTTCAAACTGGAAGAGTCCTTAGAATACAGGATGTCAGAGCTGGGAGGGTCCTTAGAACATAGAATGTCAGAATTGGGGAGTGGGGCACCTTTGAGCTCATCTAGTCCAAGCCCCTCATCTGACAAGAGAGAAGCTGTTCGTTCTTTGTTTCAGGTTGCTCAGCTATTTTTCCCTGACTACACAGTAAGGTATTTGAGCCTAGAGATCATGTCTCAGACTTTTCTTCTATCCCATATAACACCTTCAGAGATGGGCATTTTAGTAGACTAAAGAAGCTTCCCCTGCCTCCCACCCTTCTGGCCTGGGGAGGTACTTGAGGCCTTGCTACCGAACAGATAAGGTAGAGCTAAGTTCCCAAGTTTAGGGACCCTGAGTCTTGGGGCAGTGACCTGGGCAGTAGCCTCAAAGGTAGGGAGCCCCTTCATTCAGTGCCAAGATGGAGAGGCTGCCAAGCAGTTGGGCAACCAGCCAGAGCTTCCCAGGCCTGGACATCAGGTCCAAGCAACTTCCCTGCTGTGGCCACTGCTCAGAATACTCTCAGACAGTCGCATTGTTTGCCGCATGTTTAACCAATCAGGGCAGGAGCACAAGCAGGCTGGACGGCAGCCCTATCTGTCAGCATCTGCTTAGGGTTTTATCAAAGGGAAATGCTGGATGCTGGCGCCCCACATACCTGGCAGAGGGGACCGTGGCTCCCGCTGCCAATCTGGGGAAGTAGCATTAAAGAATTCTATTTTGAAAAGGTTAAAAATGCTGTGGGACAATCTCTGAATGGATCTGTTTTCCTCCTTAACCACAAGCCATATAGATCAGGGATTGGGGCTTGAGGATTCTTCTGTGTTTTCTGGCCTCTGCAGAAGTTGGCTATTCCTTCTTTCTCTTTTGATTTCTCCTCCTTCCTTCCTTCCTTCCTTCCTTCCTTCCTTCCTTCCTTCCTTCCTTCCTTCCTTCCTTCCTTCCTTCCTTCCTTCCTTCCTTCCTTCCTCCTTTCCTCCCTTCTTCCCTTCCTCCCTCCTTTCGTCATTCTTATCCCCTTTGACTCATCCCAAAGGAGTCTTGAACTCTGCCCCTAGAACCATCCTGGTTTCCTCATAGGGGATCATTTACCTTATCTCACCCAGAACCAGAACTCAACATAATTCTTAGCCCCCATTTCTCAACCCCAATGTTGCATATGGGAGCTAGTTCCCCTTTATGTATTATTTGTTCCTTCCATTACAATGTAAGCTTTTTTTTTTTTAGTTTTTGCAAGGCAGTGGGGTTAAGTGGCTTGCCCAAGGCCACACAGCTAGGTAATTATTAAGTGTCTGAGGCCGGATTTGAACTCAGGTACTCCTGATTCCAGGGCCGGTGCTCTATCCACTGGGCCACCTAGCTGCCCCGAATGTAAGCGTTTTGAAGATGGAGCCAACTTGCTCTCTTGTTTTTGAACTCCCTCCCCTTAGGACAGAACCTGGTACATAAAAGGCAGATAATAAATGCTTCATTCATTCATTTCAAAATTTTCTTGAAAAGTATGGGTTTTATAGACTAAGAAAAACAAACCCTAGGTCTACTATAAATTAACAATAAGTCTATTAAAGACCTCCTATTTAATTTTCATTTCACTTTTTCCTTCTGTTGATAATCTCCAATTTATTCATTATATATCATGTTGATATATCATTGTTGCATGCTGTCTCCCTCATTAGACTATAAGCTCCTTGAAGGCAGGGACTGTCTTTAGGCCTTTTTGTATCCTCAGTACCCGACATGCAGTAGGTGCTTAATAGATGTTGTTAACTTTCTAGTTGACTAACATTTGGAAAATAATAAAGTTGCTTCCTGGTCTTGTTCCTTCTATGCCTGGACTATGTATCTGCTTTCTATCATAATGTAGTTACTGTCGACTTGAACTTCTACCCTGAGAAATTCTTAATCCTTAATCAAAGTAGGACTTGTAGTAACATCACAGAACCTAGCAGAAACTCTGAAATGGTTGCAGGTAATAGAATGTCAGCCCTGACAGTGACCTTGGAACATGGAATGTCAGAGTTGGGAGGGCCCTGAGAACAAAGAATATAAAAACTGAGATAATCTTAAGACTATCAAATGGCCAAGTAAGGAAAGATCTCAGCTCATAGAATTTAGAACAGAAAATGTAGAATGTGAAAGTTGGAAGGACCCTTAGGATATGGAATGTCAGAGCTAGGAGGGCCCTTAGAACCTAGGCTGTCAGAGGAGAGAGGGCCCTTAGAACCCAGGTTGTCAGAGCTGGGGGAGGGGGCTTAGAACCCAGAATGTCAGAGCTTGGAGGGTCCTTAGAACACAGGATGTCAGAGTTGGGGTGGCCCTTAGAACCAGGCTGTCAGAGCTGGGAGGACTCTTAGAACCCAGACTGTTAGGTGGGAGGGCTCTTAGAAAAATATATAATAAACATGAGAACATGGAATATGAGAGTAGGAGGGCACCTTAGAACACAGAAAGAAATTGAATGTTAGAACAGGAAGACACCTTAGAGCAGAGGAGTGAAAGCTGGGAGGTTATTTAGACTCATAACGTCCAGCCTTATTTGATTGATGGGGAAACCATCTGACATGATGGTTTTGTCTCCCTAATGAGCTTGATCCTATCCCTTTTCCTGGCTTTGTCCCCCACCCGTGGGTGGCTAGAGGGCTTCTCTGATATTCTCAGCAGGGAGGAGCATTTCTGAACTCTAAGGCAGACTCAGAGAACTGGATGGTCTGCCAACTTCCTCCTTTGCTCAAGAGAAACCACTGTTCATCTACTTAAACAGTCTAGATAGTGAGCAGACAAGTGAAACCCCAGCTCCTGCATTTTTGATGAAGACGGGATGATTCAAGTCCACACGCATACTGGGCCGGAGCCAGCCACAGGCAGCAGATCAATAATGAAACACTGGGAGGGAGGGAGCATTAAACAACTCATACTGGGAGGCCAGCACCGAGTCTTATGAAGTGAGACAGCCCTTCCTGGGTGTCCTTTGCCCTAAGAGCTATTCTGTTCTCTAGCTAGATGGAGACTTTCTTACATCTTCAATGAAAAAGACAGCAGGCAAGAATCATGGTATCTTCAGTATCAGTATGACTAAGCTCGGTGGGGGGAGGCAAAGAGGGCTGAAGCTGGAGTCAGGAGACCCACGTTTCAGTCCTGGCCTGGTGATACTGGGATGGGTTTGACACTTCACCTTTTTTTTTTGCAAGGCAAACGGGGTTAAGTGGCTTGCCCAAGGCCACGCAGCTAGGTAATTATTAAGTGTCTGAGACTGGATTTGAACCCAGGTACTCCTGACTCCAAGGCTGGTGCTTTATCCACTACACCACCTAGCCACCCGACACTTCACCTTTTGATTCTTATAGACTCTAGACAATCTAGGATTGAAGGGTACCTCTTCTAACTAGTGCTCTCAAAACCCTTGCAACTCTGACATTCTTTGTTCTAAGATTCTTCCCAGCTTTGACATTTTGTATTCTATGTTCTCTCCCAGTTCTAACATTCTGTGTTCTATGACCCTTCCCAAATCTGACATCCTGTGTTCTAAGGGTCCTCCTAGTTCTAACATTCTCTGTTATAAAGTCCCTCCCAAATCTGCCATTCTGGGTTCTAAGGGTTCTCCCAGTTCTCTCATTCTGAGTTCTAAGATTCCTCCTAGCTCTGACATTCTGTGTTCTGAGATCCTTCTCAATTCTGAAGTTCCATATTCTAAGGGCCCTCCCAGCTTAAACTTTCTGAGTTCAATAGGGTCATATTTTAAAAAATATATTGGCATTGGGATCTTTCACTTATATATCCCCTGCATTACCTATTGAATCCTTCTCCTGTCATAGAAAATGATTTTCTATTTTAATAAAGAACAAAGTAAACCATAGTGAACATAAAACAACCACTGTACATTCTACTCAGCATATCACACTAGGGGCCTCCCCACCTCTGCACATAAATGGACAGAATTGTCTTCTCATCTTTCCTTTGAGGTCAAGTTTCTTTGTTGGCATTTTCAAAGGATTCAGTTTTAATTTAATTGTTATTGTCATCATTGTTCTTTCCATTTAGGTTGCTGTAACAATTGTCTGTCCTGGTTCTGCTTACTTCTCTCTGAATCAGTTTATATATCTTCCATGTTTCACTGTATTTATCATTCACTCTTATGGCACAATAATATTCCATTGCATTCATGGACCACAATGGATTTAACCATTCTTCAATCAATAGTTATTTATTTTCAGCTCTTTGCTGCCACAAAAAAGTACTTCTATAAATATTTTGGTATATATAGAGCCTTTTTAAAAAATCATTGACCTCCTGAGTTACATACGTAGCAGTGGAATCTCTGAGTCAAAGGCCATAAACATTCAGTCACGCTCTCTACATAATTCTAAATCACTTTCCAGAATTAGACCACCAACAATGCATTAATGTTCCAGTCTTTCCATAACACCTCTTTCATTGACTCTTCATACCATTGGTTATCTTTGCCAATAACCTCAGGGTTATTTAAATTAATATTTCTTTTATTATAAGTGATTTGGAATATTCCATTGTATAGTTATTAATATTTTATAATTTATATTTTTAGAATTGCTTGTCTCTATTCTTTGACCACTTATTCATTGCGAAATATGCTTTGTTCTTATTTATTTCTACTATCTATATACCTTAGATATAAGACTTTATGTAAGAGATAGTTGATGCAAGAAATTTTCCCAATCAAATGATTCCCTTCTTTTCTTGGCTGCATTAATTTTGTTCATGCAAAAACCTTTAAATTTAATTTAATCAAAATATATATTTTACCTTTTAAAATCACTTCTATTCTTTTGTTAAGAACTCAACTCTTAGCCATAGCTATGAAAGGTATATGATATATTTCTCTTTTTACGGTATGATTTTTAATATCAGATTGGGAATTTATGTTGAATTTATTGTGGTATATAGTGTAAGCTGTTGATCTAAACCTAATTTCAAACAGACTGATTTCTAATTTCCCAGATATTATTGTCAGATAAGGAATTCTTTTCTTGTTAATTCACATTTGGGGTTTATCAAACATGGAGTAATTTAGTTTGATTTTTTTGTGTGTGTGTGTGAGGAACAAATTGAAGATTTTGTTTTCTTATCTGTTTTGTTACTTGCCTTTAATTGAATTGTTTAGTCGATTCATATTTAAAATCATGAGAGTTCAGTTTGTATTTTCTACTATTTGTATCTCTAGTATTTTTTAAGATTTTTTAAAAACTCTGTTGTCTTTCAAGTAAATCCTTTGTCCTTAGTATTAATTTTGTTTAAAAGTATTTTGACATATTCCTATTTAACTAGCTTCTTTGCCCTCCTCTCCCTTCTCTAATTAATCAACCTTCCCCTTGTATGGGGTTTTTACTTAAATTAGTAATTTCTTTTTCTTTCTTTTATTTAGTTATCTAACTTTCCTCTATTCCCCCACTCTGGTTAGTTCAAAATCTCACTCCTCTTAGTCTCTCCATCTTTTTATATTTATTAGGTTTTGCTTTCTCTAAGAAGTTTTCTTTGTTCTCTCATTAATTCTCTTCCTTTCCTGTCTATTCTCAAAGTTGTCTCTAAATAATATTCAGAATAATATATTCTAAATTATATTTATTAATAATGTTAATAACATTAATTGCATAATTAAATACTAATACTTAATCTTCATAATAGTATTCTCAAAAGTTTATTCTTTGGTCTACTTAATTATTTCTTCCTTTTTAAATCTCTTTGTGTTCTTCATGACATTCAAATTTCTGAAGTAGTAGGTTTGATGCACCTTATTTAACCAAGGTCCTTTACTGCTTTTAGAGATCTTGCTCCATCATCCCTTTTTTCTATTGAGCTTTACTTTCAGCAGTATCAATTTCCAAGGAAGCAAGCAATGTGCATAGAAGCCATGTTCTATGGGAGAAATAACTCTATGTCTAAAGCCATATATAGTCCAATTCTACTTTTTGTCCTCTCTATGATCATTCTCCTTCCCATTGACTGTGCCAAACCTTTGGGTCTTTATCTTTCCTTTCCTCCCTTTACTGGGGACTAGAGGCTTCTTCTCTGAAATATGATGCCAAGACACAACACTTTCCAAGAAGGTGCTTTACCAACACATCAACTTCAACTGGATTAAACTCATCCCAAGGTTCTCAAATTTCATCAATTCCCCCAATGGGAATGCTCATGTTTTTCATTCCAGTGTTGATTCTTTCCTTTGCCATCTCTTCCATTCTTTTTAGTTCTTGTTACGAGACTATAAGAGACATCATCTCTTCATTGCACACCTGTGAACTTGATAAAGGTATAACATCTATTCCCCTCTGACCCCTAGATCCCATTTCTAAATTCATAGAACCCCTCACTCACTCTAATATTTTCTCACAATAGCCATTGATTCTTAAATACAAAGAGCTATGGGATTTAGTTTCTGGTACTTCATTCCAGTTCTGCTCCACTTCTTTCCTGTTTCCTCTTTTTTTGAACTGTTTACATCTTTATCCCTTTGTGTGCTTTAAAAATATTTTTTGATGATCCTTCTTTATATTTAAAATATAGTATATTAAAAATAAAATAAGTATACTGTCTGAGGAACTGAAAATGAGTGTCACTCAAAGGACAATAGTGTGAAGCAGGGTTGGTATGAGTAGGTATATTAAAAATCGACTAATTTGAAGGATAACAGGACATCAACAATGTATGAGAAAAAAAGATAGACTGGTGAGAGAGGATGAGAGATGGACAGAACAAATTCTTCTCACAATATTAGGAGAAAAAGGAGAAATGACCTCAGCAAACTAGGAAGCTCCCTTTTGATGAACTTGTGGGAAGATATGAACAAGAATCTCATAGGATGAGCAAGTGTGCATATCCATGAATTGTATCATCAGTATGAATAGTCAAAAATCCCTGAGATGACAGATCTATTTATTTATGTATATGGGATATTCAAGGAAAACTGGCATCTCTAGTGTAAGGGCTTACCAAATCCTTTTCAGAGCTACATGTCTATCTTTGATGTCTACCTGGCAAACAACTCTTACCTGTGACTCCAAGAATCTGTAGCCATGTGCTGTGGCCCATCTTAAACCATATAGGCAGATAGGTTAAACCAGGTTGGGGATAATCTACAGGTCTCAAACCCGCTGGTTAGAGGGGTGTCTACCCCAAGTTTATGATGATGTTCCCCCAATGAAATGAGTAGATGAGAACAATTTATTCTTAACTGCTATGAAAGTGGCTGAAGCAAGTTCTGTGAAATACATAGAGCTTGTTTAGTCATCAAAGATGCCATGATCATTTACTGAATCTCAGGTTATTACCAGTCATCTTGGCTTTAGTCTTGAAACTGAACTTCAATGACTCTGGAAGAAAAAGTGAAGCTTACTTTGTGCAACTCTGCCTTATTTAAATCCAGTTCACACAGAGTCATTCCTGTGATGCCATTGGTTCTTTTTGGAAATGGACAGAATAATAATACAACTATACATTTTACTCTATAGGTTAACATTTCTCTTTATCTTTTAAAAAAATAACCTGTAAACATGGGATAATTTTAAAAATTATTTATTCTTTCCTTGATAATTAGACTTATTTATCTTATTCTGCTTCTGGGTTCTTATTCTGTTGTTTAGGGCTTTGTGTGATTTGAATATTCTTTTCAGAAATACTTCAAATTCCTCTCTTTGGATGAAATATCTTTTTTTTTTCCATTGAGGATTGGGTCTTAGATTTGATGAGTAGGTTGTTTGGTGACGTATCTTGAGTTTCCTTACTTTCTAGAATATACTATTCCATTACTTTCTGCAATTCTAGGGAATGTGAAATAATCTTGTTGTTAATATTTCTTTTCCTTTACATTTGAAGACCTTTCTTCTAGCTTCTCATAGAATTTGTTGTTTGGCTCAGAAATTTTTCCTTATAACCACCATTTGGTTTGGGGTTTTGAAGTAGAGGTTTTCTTTTTCTCTAGAGGAAATATGTAGAATTTTTCCATTGGTGTTTTGTTTTTTCTTTTTAGAAGTTCTAGGCAGTTTTCTTCCTTTTTTCTGCACTATAGTGTCATAATCTTCTTGAGACCTACGATTTTTAAGTTATCTCTTCACATCTTATCTTTAAGACCAATTATTTTTGCTTTTATAGAGATTATGTGTTCTTTTAATGCTATTTCCTTGTGCTTCTCTTTTTCCTTTTACCATGTTTTCTTTCACTCCAATATTTCTATTTCAGATCTCTTTCACTTCTTTGGAGAAACTCTATTGTGAATTTTTTTTCTAATCTGTTAATTGGGTTTTATATTTTTGCTTTTACAATAATAAATTATGATACAAATTCATTCCTAATTTATTTTCTTATATATTTCACTGATTTTTTTGAACTGTTCTGGGATTTCTTATTGTTCCATGCTCTTCTGGGATTCTACAGGATTCTGTGTTTCATCAAGCATTGGTTCACTTTGTTTTGTAATATTTGTTAAGAGGCTTTTCTGAATTCTTTGAGGTTTTAGCATCCATCCTTCTTTCAAATTTTAGGTTATTCTGTTGATTTGTTGGCTTATATTCTGGGTTTTAATGGATCTTCCTTCCTTTTTAAATCTATGGTGCTCTTTTCCTCCTTATATTCCCCTATGTACTCTTTTTCTTTTCTGGCAGATGTGTCCCTAGGGTTGGATTGCAAAGTTTCTTTAGCCTCCTTCATGGTTGAGAATTTAGCATTTAGGTTTTTTTTTGGTATTGGTTCCTGCTTCTGAGTAGCTTCTTGGGGGTGATATGGGGAGAGGACTCACCCTAGTTTAGTCTCACAGGTTTTTAAGTCTCACATTTGCCTTGCTCCCCTGCTCTTGGTTCTTTTCCATTCTTTGTCTGACTCAACTGAAGTATCAACTCCATTTTTTGCATAGTCAAGGGTGATCTTGGGTAGATCATTCGGGGGAGAGTCTCAGAAGCTTGAGGAATCCTTAGCCTAAGGGTCACTCTAAGCAGAGAACAGCATTATCCCTGCCCTCTCCCTAGATGGTTGGGCAGTATCATTGTCTATCAGATGTTCTTGGATGGTATAACCAAGAGCTGAGGTGGGTTGGAGATCCCATTATGAATCTCAGAGACAAGTCCATCTTGGGGTGGGATAGGGGTGCTAAGTGAGCACTTTAAGTATTAGTGCTTTGTGGTATGAATTCCTTCAGGATTTTACCTTGTTGGGGCTCTCTCTTTTCTGTTCTGTGTATTTGTCTGTAATTGCTATACATATGGTACATGATTTCTCTATTGGTAGGCTTTGGAGAAGTAGTGAAAATTGTGAAAAGCTTTCCAGCCACAATTTTATTGGTTCTATGATCCCCAAATCCTTATATTCAAATACTATGTACTTTTTGTATTCTTAGGATCAAAGGATGATATTCTAAGGTCTCCTGTAGCCCTAATATTCTGCACTCATAGAGGCATATTATAAGGTGTCTTTTAGCCCTGATATTCTATAATCTGAGTGAGGATCCTTCCAGTCTTAGCATCTTCATTCATAAGATCATAGGTTCATGTTCTGGGTTGTGACATTCTATCTTCTAAGGTCCTTTCTAGCTCTGACATTCTATACTCATATATAACTACCTTTTAGGTAGTTTGAACTGGATGCCCCATTAAATAGCTTTAATTACAACATGTCCCACATTGAGTACATTCTCTTTCTCCTCAAACCCACCATCATTGTTCTCTAAGAAGAGTCTGACAAGTAAAACCACTGAGACACCATAATGCAAGGAAAAAGGGAAGAAAACTGCCTAGAACCTTTAAATACAGAAAACAAAGCACCAATGGAAACATTCTACCTATATCATATCATCCAAGTATCCAGGTCTGCGAACTTGGTGCCATCTTTGACTTCTCACTCTCAATCATCCCATATATGCCCTTTCTTTGCAAATTCCCTAGTCCTTTCTTTCTCCATGGCATCTGTCTGATATAGCCCCTTCTTTATATTGCTACCTTAGCTAAGGGCTTCATAACCTATATCTTGAACTATAATGCTACAATAACCTTCTAATGAATCCCCCTGCCTCATGTCTCTCTTTACTCCAGGCCATCTTCCACTCAGCTGCCAAGGCCAATTTCCTCAAGGATCAGGTCTGGTCATCTCACCTCCCTACTCAATAAAGTCCAGCAACTCCCTGTTGCTTCTAGAATCACATATGAATGTCTCTCTCTGGTTTTTAAAACTGGTCAGAATCTGTACTCATTCCTCCTCAGACACACATTCTAAGGTTCATTGGTCTTACTTGCTGGTCTTTGCACACAATTCTCTAATCTCCCATCTCTGTGCCTTTGTACAGGCTGTTCCCCTTGCCTGGAATGCCCTCTCTCCCCCCCTTTATTTCTGCCTCTTATAGTTCCTGACTTCTTTCAAGACGAGGCTTTAAAGCTATCTTCTGCAAGAAGCCTTTTCTGGTTGCCCCAAGGTCTTTAGCCTTCCCCCATCAAGCTACCATCTATTTACTCTTTTTGAATCTTGTAGGTACCTATTTTAGGCACCTAAGGTGCCTTCTTAGAAGATATGCTCCTTGAGGGCAGAGACTATCTTTACTTTTTCTTTCGATCCTCAGTGTTGAGCAGCGTTTGATACATACTAATTAATAAATGTTTGTTGGTTGACTGACATCTGTGTTTTAAGTTCTTTTTTGGTTCTGACATCCTGTGGTCTAAGGACCCTCCCATCTCTGACATTCTGTGTTCTAGAGGTCCTCCAAGCTCTGACATCCTGTGTTCTAAGACCCTCTCGACTCAGACATTCTATGTTTTAAGAGCCCTCCCAGCTCTAACGTTCTGTGTTCTAAGACAATCTTTGTTCAACTGTAAATCCAGTTCTGATATACCGACTCTTCTGCCTAGGGACCTTGGTTTGGAAATATAGTCTATTCTCCACAATCAACCATCCCAGACTCTAGGAGAACCCTCCCCATGCCCCAATTTGGGGGAACCTTGGCTGACTGGAGCTCCCAGTCTCTGCTCTGGTCTACACCCTCAACCCACATTCATAAAGAGTACATTCTTCTTCACCTGAACCTCGAAGGGCCTGAAGGATTTTTTAATAATGATTTCAGCATGTGCTTTGTATAAACAGAGGTTGGGTCTGTGGGGAGATGCAGAGAGATCGGGCACCGGCCGATTGGTGGGACTAAAAATAGAAAAATGAAAGGGCTGTAATTAGGAGGCAGAAATCTTGAAACAAATTTCTTGGAAACTCCCCTCCCTCAAGCCCCAGAGTTCTTTTTTTTTCTCCCCATGCAGATGGAGCAGGGGAAGCCGGAGGGGTGAGGGCTGGTATCACAACACAGGCTTCCTTCCTGGCTCTAAGAAGGGGGGATGAGGAGAGCTTGGGGGGGCAGTCAGGGGGCCAGGAACAAAAAGTCTGTTCAGGAGACTGATTCTGTCTGACATGCTCTTTTGAGCTCCCCGAGTGGCGTTTACAGCTAAAGATATGGAAAAGAAAATAAATCTTCCAGGCCCAGCATCTTGCTTTAATTAATAACATAATCAAGTTCTTGGCCTCGTCGAATGGAACGATTTCGACACTCACTTCTCTTCTGGCAGCTGGGGGCAAGGAGGGCTGGGCGGTTAGGGGCTTGGCCCCCGCTCTCCAAGGGTGCCCTCAGAATGTTCAGGTAGGATGCGGGGCAGGACGGTGGAAACATTGGCCCAGGGAGCCAATTCTCTCCAAGGTGGGCAGCAGAGCAGGGGAGGTCTTGAAAGTTTCTTTCCTTTGATTTTTCAAATGCACTTGAATTTTGAACACTAGACAATGGCTCTCTCCATGGCATGCCAGAATCTATTTTGTGATCCATTGTCTGAGTCACTTTGGACAGCTCTGAGAGCTTTCTTATCTTTTTTCAGACCTCTTCCTGCCTTAAATCTCATGTTGTATGTATTGTAGTGATGGTTCAAAATCTGAAGACTCGTCATCAGCACCACCATTGTCATTAAAAAGATGATAATGTAATACTGATGATGATGAAAATAAAGTTTCAAACAACATTAAATAGGAAAGACTAATAACACGGTAGCAACTTGTCCCGGGGACCATTTCTAGCTGAATTCTTTCGCAAGAGACAGTATAATTGCATAGTGGTTAGAGTCCTGGAATCGGGAGGACCTGAATTCAAATCCAGTCTCAGACACTTAATAGTTGTATGACTCTGAGCTAGTCATTTTATCTCTGCCTCAGTTTCTGAGTTTGTAAATTGGAAATAAGCATAGCAACTATTCCCCACTGTTATTGTGAGGAATAAATGAAATCATATTAAAATGTTATTTAAATATTGGCTAAATAATGCTGGATCTGTATCAAGAATGCTTTCAGTGAACCTACAGATGAACTCATATCCTAATACATTCATTTGCCAAAAAAAGACATGTTATCCACCTGTATAATCATCTACATTAAATGTAAAATATGTATAAATATTATATATAAGCATATTATATATAAAACCCTAAGCATAGAAGGACAATAGTAGACTAGCAATTTGTCTGAATCACATCAAATATGAAAATAATAATAATAATAATAGTAAAAGTTGACATTTAGTGCTTTAATGTTTGTGAAATGTTTTACATGAATTATCACCTTTGGTCCTCTCCATTTTACAGATTAAGAAACGGAGACTCAGGGAGATGTTTGGTGTTCTCTCCACTATGCAAAAGATTTAGAATGGAAAGGAACCTTTGAAAGTCACTGAATCTGATACCCTCATTTTACAGAAGAAAAAACTAAGGCTACCAATCACATAGGTAAATCTGTGGCAGAAACAATAATCTAAACCCTGGATCTTTGACTCTAACTTTTAGGTCCTTTCCAACTCCAGTGGTTCTCAAACTTCTCAGTCTTGGGATGCCTTTATACTCTTAAAAATGCTGAAAACTTTCCAAAGAACTTTTGTTTATGTAGGTTCTATTGATGATTTTTTTTTTAGATTTTGGCAAGGCAAATGGGGTTAAGTGACTTGCCCAAGGCCACACAGCTAGGTAATTATTAAGTGTCTGAGACCGGATTTGAACCCAGGTACTCCTGACTCCAGGGCTTGTGCTTTATCCACTGCACCACCTAGCCACCCCTATTGATGATTTCTTTATGAGAAATTAAAATATTTTAACAGTATTATTAAAATGGCTTTGACCTCATGGACTCCCCAAAGAGTCTGGGAGACCTCACTTCACCCTATAGAAGCCCCTGAATGACAGTCTTAGAACCGATGCCTTCCCATCCCAGCTGACTGGGACACACTTTTCAAACTTTTCTTAGAACACACAGATGTCTTGAGTTGACTCTACCCCTTCATCCTGGAGGCTACCCAGAGACCACCAGACAAGGCAGTGGAAAGGTTGAGTTCTTAGGGACAGAGGTAGCAAGAGTCTGTTGAGAGATTCCAAGAAGAAACAGAGTAGTAGGAAAAAAATAATTTGTGGGAAGGAGGAGAGATCTAGTGAGAATGGATAAAACCATCTCTAAGGAGGGAAGAACACAGTAGAGCAAAAGAAAAGACCTAAGAGATGGGAGACTGTGGGTCTATCTTTGCTTGACCACTACATTCTCATGTTATCTTTGGTGAACTTAGTCTAGCTTTCTGGGACTGAGTCTCTTGCTCATGAAATGAGGGGGTTGACTTAAATCAAAGGTTCTTCACCTTTTTTTGTGTCCTGGACCCTTGTGGTGACCTTCTCACAAGAATATTTTAAAATACATAGCATTACTAAAGAAATATATTATACTGAAATATGGTTAGCAAAATATTTTTGAAAAAAAAACCAGTTGATGAACCCCAGTTTAAGAACTCTAGATTAGATGATCTCTAAGGATCTTCTCAGTCTTGATATTCCATGTTTCATGATTCCTCTTAGCTCTGATATTTTGTGTTCCAAAATTCTATGTTTCTATGACATTTTATGAAGTTCTGGCATACTATATTTGAAAGTCCCTCTGAGTTCTGACATTCTATTCAGACCCTTCTAGCTCTGACATTCTGTGTTCTAAGGGTTCTCACAGCTCTAACATTCTGTGTTTTAAGGACCTTCCCTGCTCTGACATTCTAGGATTTAACAATAAGATTGTTGTGAGGATCAAATGAGATTATCTATTAAACACTTTATAAACCTTAAATAATAATGTTTGCCCTTCATTTCTGAAGAGGACTACAACAAGGAGGAGGTGATACCATGACAAGCACATGAACTGGATTTGAGTGAGAGGGATGCTGTGCTAATTCACCAGTCTCACTTTCTCCTCCAGAGCCTTCTGAGCCCAGATAATATGTAGTTTGTATATATAAATGCATTTATGTGGTTATGTATATATATATATATATAACATACACAGACATATACACATATGTGAGTATACCAGTTAGTCTATAGACAGGGCCTAAACTCACAGAACTTGCCTCAGACTAGTTGATCAGGCACAACTGAGGTTTGACTACTGTGCTGACCAGCTGTGCCATCCTTGCCTTCTCTGTGTATAATAGGAGAACCTATTCCCTATGTATTTCTAAGAAGGGGGATTTCTAAGGCAGACTCTGTAATGTCCTGGAAGAAGAAGGAAACTGAACTCTTGCCTCTAGAAGGGACCTTATTTTATCCTCTTCATTTCCATAGGATGGAGTTGAGATGCAGAGTCAAGCTCACACATCAAAATGGTAGGACAATTAGTTCTAGAACTGAAACCTCCTGACTCTTAGGTCAGGTTTCTTGACAAAGAATCACTCAAGATCTCTCAGGGAGAGAAAGAAATGGGGGGAAGAGTAAGAGAAATGAGAGGCAAGATGGAAAAAAAAGAAATACCCCTCTGAACTACTCCCCTCCACAACTTATTGTGTTCCCTGGTTCAAGGGGTACTGTGACTTCACACTTTTCAAACATCTGAGCTCCAGCTTCTGAGTTCTCCTTGTATTTAATCAGCCATAGGACACAATTAAGTCAAAGCAAAGTCATTTGCTGAAATGACCCAGCAAGAATGGTAGCAACAAAAGATTTTTCTTATAAACCTGAGGCATACATTCCTACAAATATATAGAGCTGAAGTGGGAAAAGTAGATACAGATATAAATGCCCAGCCAGGTGATGCAGTAGATGGCACACTGGACCTGGACTATGAAAAACCTGAGTTCAAATTAAGTCTCATATATTTCCTAGTTGGTGACCCTGGGCAAGTTACTGAACCAGTATCTGCCTCAGTTTCCTCATCTATAAGATGGGAATAGTAATAATAATAATGCCAGGGCAGTTATGAGAATTAAATAATGCTTATTCCCTCCTGCTCCCTTCAAGACTGAAGAGTCACCTTTGTAAAGAAAACGTACATGGAGCAGTTAGATGGCTCAGTGGGTAGAGCACTGGCCCTGAAGTTGGGAGGACCCCAGTATAAATCTAGTCTCAGATACTTAATAACTGTATGACCTTGGGCAAGTCACTTAACCCTGATTGCCTCACATCCAGGACCATTTCCAGTTGTTCTGATTCATATCTGGTCATCTTGGAAATCCACAAACATTACAAACTTAGGCTTGATTTATTTTTTCTTGATTGTCTAGAGTCTGAACTTAAGAAAAATGGTAGAGAAAATGTAAACAATGTAAACAGAAAAGTATGTTGTAGGTACATTTTCTCAAGAGCCAGTCGTTAAACTACCAGCTGGTTCTTGTTCTTATTCTTCCCCTCCCTACCCCATTCCCACTTCACACTGGGGAGAAGCCCCTGGGTCATCCTAGGCTTAGGAAGATTGGCTCATGGCTTATGTAATTTGGGGTATGGCAAGGGCCTGCTGATGGTTGTTCACAGGAAGAAGGTTTAGAATTAGGAGAGACCTGACCTCAGGGAACTTTCAGTCTAGCAAAGGGATAAGACTCCAGTTCAGATAGACGGTCAGTCAACAAACATCTATTAAGCACCTTTTATGCTCCAAGAACTGTTTTAAGCACTAGGGAAATAAAGGAAAATGGAGGAGACAGCAGAAAAACAACTATGTACAAGCAAGATATTAACAGGCCAAATTGGAGATAAAGAGAAACAGAGAGAAAGGCTTTGGAATTAAGGGAGATTGGAAATGATTTCCAAGATGGGATTTCAGCTGGGACATGAAGGAATCCCAGAGAGCCAAGGGCCCATGATTTTAGGTCAATTGCAAAATGTAAAGCCAAGAACCATAGAGCTCAGACCTGGAAGGGATTTTAGAATTGCAAAATCTGGGAATTGGGAGGAATCTCATGAGAAGCCCTGAGTTCAGCCTCTTCCTTCTGACTCCTTTCTGAAAATTCACCCCTCCCCACCCCCCACTGGTGTCTCCCTGAAGAAAGTCTGGAAGTACCTATGTCATCTCTCCTCATAGGGTGTTCATTCTCTTACCTGTGGGTGCTCCGCCCAAAAGAATATATTTTTTGATCTATGAAAGCTGACAAGATATCTTGGGGTCTATGGAATAGATTTCTTTCTTAAGAACCATGCCCTACAAATCTAGTGATTATTAAACCAAAAATAGAGTACAAGCAACACATTTGGACAGACATTTTCTTGGAGGGGAAAAATGTTCAATTTAAAATTTCAACTGCCATAGTGAAAGAAAAAAACCCCACTTAGATGAACTTTGTGTCACAAAATACTAATTGTCATTGACAAGTGAACCAAAATATTTGCATCTTTCTCAATGACGAGTCATATATAATTCTGGGGAAGGGAAGCAACAGAAATTTCCTTTGCAGGCATCTATGCTTTTAATGTTTCCTTTTCATTGTCATCAGAATTAAGAAAACTACTTTAAAGAGAGGGGGGGAAAAAGACCATGCCTTATAAACCCAGATCACTCTGACTCTCTTTGAGTGGCCAACAATAGGTCTCAGGTTAAGCCCGACTTGGTTATTGTTTGGTTTCTAATGACTCAGATCAAGAGAAAAAAAGCATCTGTTTCTTTTTTGATCAGAAATCCTGAGGTCTTCCCCTTCCAGATGAATTTTGTTGATGTTATTGTTTTCTGACTAGGTAAAAGAGGCCATTCTTTGTCTCATTTCTTACCTAGCTTTAATCACTGAGGCATTGTCTCAGTCAAATTGAGACTTGGGAAAGACAATTTATTTATTTATTTTAGGGGTTTTTTTTTGTTTTTTTTTGTTTGCAAGGCAAATGGGGTTAAGCGGCTTGCCCAAGGCCACACAGCTAGGTGATTATTAAGTGTCTGAGACCGGATTTGAACCCAGGTACTCCTGACTCCAAGGCCAGTGCTTTATCCACTAGGCCACCTAGTCACCCCTGGGAAAGACAATTTAAAAAAGCCAAGGTTTCCTACTGCATCTGGGGCATCTCCAGGTGTTGGATCTATATTTTGTCACTGGACACAGATGATTCCAGAAGGGAAATGAAGTTGGTGACTTTGTACAGCACCTCTTCACTTAAGTCATGACAACTCATGGCATCATCTTTCTGATGTCATGGCCCTCTTTGAGAAAGAATAACAAACAAAATCTTCTGAAACACTCCACAATGTATTTAACAGTTTTTTTTTTTTTGGTGAGGTCAAACAAATTTGGCCTGTGTAGGATTTTTTTTAATACATAGGCAGCTTGAATAGCCAGGGCACATCTAGCAACCTATGGGGAGGCCAGTGTGGTAGATCTAGGGGGTCAGAGGCAGATGGTCAATGGAATACTTAAGAGTATTCTGTGCACCAACAGGGCCCTTAGTCAGGGCTGACAGAACCTAGATGGGCAGGGGTCCCTCCCCCCAACCACATCTGGAGACTTCTCTAATACCCTAACATCCAAGAAGGTGGAGTTGATTGGGGAGATACAGCTGGGAGGGATCAGCTGCTTAGACTTGGGCCAGGATGGGGGGGCATGGTCCTTGGGTGGAGGGTGTCCAGTTATTCGAAGCCTCAGGCTCAGGAGTGATCCTCGTTACTTATTCTTCAGTGGATGAATCATTCCTGCATTGGTTGCTTCCCAGGTCAAATTGGCTGCTGTGGCCAGGGCTTGTCCACTCAGGTCATTCACCAGGCTGTCCATGGAAGCTTGATGTCTCAGGAAGATGAGGTGGATCAGACGATGACACAAGGTCTGGGAGCCATTACAGGTCACTAGAAGCACACACCACTGCAAGAAGATACACTTCCCTACATTAGTAGAAGGGGGACCAGAAAAAGGAAGAGGTCAGAGAAAAACTCAGCTAGGCCAAATATGCTGTATGCCATCCAGTAGGTTAGCCAAGTGATATTGTCATCTTTGTTGGGGCTTTCAATGGCCTTGATGGAGGCATATTCTGGGTAGATGAATCTGATGAGATTGCAGATCAGGAAGGCACTATAGCCAAATACGAGATAAAGGCTCAGGAAGGCAATGAAACCTGTAGTCAGGTAATACTTTTTGATACTGGAGAATTCCTCCAGCTTCCCCAAGAAGGGATCTCTGGAAGCACTGCTTCAAGCTGGCCATGACTGCTGGGATCCGGAGGGGAGGGGAAGGGAAGGGATGGAGGATGGTTGGACCTGGGTCTGAGGGGTTACCTCTGAGCTGGTGGAGTCTCTCTCTCCAGGCTCCCAGTACCTTGGTCCTGAGATCCCTCTGCTTCCCTTAACACAGCTCTTTTTTTTTTTAGGTTTTTTTTTGCAAGGCAAATGGGGTTAAGTGGCTTGCTCAAGGCCACACAGCTAGGTAATTATTAAGTGTCTGAGACAGGATTTGAACCCAGGTACTCCTGGCTCCAGGGCTTGTGCTTATCCACTGTGTCACCTAGCCACCCCAACACAGCTCTTTTTAAGGTTTACAAAGAGCTTTACAAACATCTCATCTTATCTTCACAACAACTATGGTAGGTATGGTTTATTTTTAGCCCCCTTTTATAGATGAGGAAACTGAGGCAAACAATGATTAAGTGATTACTTAGAATCGCAATAAGTATCTTTGACTTGATTTGAACTCAGAGCTTCCTGTCTCCTAGCCTAAGACTCAATCCAGTACAACATCTACCTGTCTAACCTCCTTTTGAAGACTTCTAAGGAAGAGTAACTATCTTCCAAGGAAGAATGCTACCTTCTCAGTAGAATGGAAGTTCCTTGAAGACAAGAACTTTTTTATTTTTTAATTTAATTTTGTTTATTTGTTGAACTGAATTGTCCATTTCATTTTTGGCACCATCCATTAGGAAATGTAGCCCACACTGACCTCTCCACCACTTTCCCCCATAATTCTAAATTCTACCATCTAGGTAGATTCCTCTTTTCGATGGTATTACTTCAGCTACTTGAAGTCTACTGGCCCATCTTCCCTAGTGTTCCCTTTTCCAAGTTAAACATTCCTAGTTTCTTGAATACCATGGTCTCCAGTGACTTTCTTTAGCTTGCCAACCATCCTTGTTGAGATAAGTTTTGGTTTGTCAATGCCCCTCTCATAATGTGTCATCCAGAACTGATGTAATCCAATTTACTTAATTTAATAGATGAGGACATTGAAGAGACTCTCAGAGAAAGGATATATATATATGTAAAGAGAGAGAGAGAGAGAGAGAGAGAGAGAGAGATATTTATCTATCTGGGATTTGAATCCAGGCCCTCTCTAACTTCAAATTTCTTTCCATATACTTACACTGCCTCTGTTGACCTGTAATCTGTTCTCCTGCCTATCATTGCTCAGGGGATGGAACAGGGATGAGACAGCCCAGCCCTCCCTGAGCCAAGAGGAGAAAGCACATCTGTTTACTTGACCTGACTGACAGGTTAATTGATTTTTCTGGAGTGGTTCATTCATAAAGGCCCATTGAACCCTTCTCAAGGGGGTGGAGGCAGCCTTTTCATGAGCTCCCAAAGGGAGCAGCAGCCAGAATGACTTCTGAAAATGAGAAAGGGATTCCAAAGAAATGGGGTTGACTGCTTTGGCTCCACTTCCAGTCCAGTGGCAGCTCCAGCAGCTGTAGCAAAGACCCTGTGGGTTTAATGTGGAAGAGAGTTAGAGGGTCTGAGAATGATTCCTGGTTCCATCACTTAATAATCTTGTGAGGAAGACATTCCTTCTCTCTTGGTCTATTACCTCTTCTTTAAATAAGAGGGGTGAATTAAATGATCTAAGGCACCTTCCTCCCAAATCTACTATTCTATGTTCTAAGGTTCCTCCCAACTCTGACATCCTACGTTCTAAGGGCCCCCTCAGCTCTGACATCCTGTGTTCTAAGGGTCCTCCCAGATATGACATCCTGTGTTCTAAGAGTCCTTTAAGATCTGATCTATGTTCCATGCCTGGACAAGTCACTTAACTCTGCTTCAATTCCTCATACACAAAAATGAGCCGGAGTAGGAAATGACAAACCATTCCATTATCTTTGCCAAGAAAACCCCAAAATAGAGTCCTAAAGAGTCAGACACAACAGAAATTACCAAACAACAACAAAAGGGTCATGATAATAGTTGAGCGTGTTAGACTAATCCAGCTCCTATGATTCCACTCATGAGGAAACTCTTGCATGTTTTGCCATTTGTGGTCTTAGAGCATGTCACAGGGGTCCCAAGAGTTTAGATTTGCCCAGAGTTACATAACCAGTGTAGATGTGAGGATGATCCTTGGCCTACTCCCACTAGACTGAAATGACTATAATCAAGGGAAATGATTATATCTGACAACCCCCTTGGAGACATACCAAATAAGCCTAATTCCTTTCTAGTCCTTCAAATACTCAAAGACAGGTTCCCCACTAAGTCTTCTCTTCTCCAGGCTCATTATCCTAATCTCCTACCAGTGATTCCCTAGGAGGTCTGGACTTCACATCATAGGATCATAAATTTAGGGCTAAAAGAGTCCATTGAATTCAGTCCTCTCATTTAATAGATGAAGAAATGGTCCATAAGATTAACTATCTTGCCCAGGGTAATACAGTCAGTGTTTGGATTTGAACTCAGGTTTTCTAGACACCAAGCCTGGTACTCTATTCTCTATGCAACACTGTTTCTTCAACTCTAGGTTGTCAGTGTCCTTTCTGAAATGCAGCCCCAAGATCTCAGTGCCCAGGATCCCAAAGGGCACTGCCATCACAAAGTAAGAGGGTCAAGGCAGGACCAACCTCTCAGAGACTCCTGGGAATGCTGGGAAAAAAATAGATCTTTCAGCAGTTTTCCTACTTAATCAGATATTCTTTTCAATTCGGCGTCAAACTCTGTTGTTGCTGTGCTGCAGGACTACCAGCCCCTTTTAAATTTTGTAACCTGGGGCAAAGGTCTTATGGCCCTGCCTTAGGTATGACTAAAATCTGCATGCTATTCCCCTCCATCCCTCCAAAATATAACAAGCTTGTGTAATTTCAGATTCTATGCTTTACAACACCCGGGGGTGGGGTGGGGAAAGAGGGATTTTTAGGGTGATGGAAACTGGGAGGGAGGAAGAAAGCGCAAGAGTAGGTAAGAGTGAGGGAAGAAGAGAGCACCATCTCCTTGGCTCCTGGGCCCTGCCTACGATTTACTTTCTGCTCCTACCCTGGATACCATTGCTTTCAGAAGAAACTTCCAAGGAAGATCGAAATGTAAGGAAATCAGAGTTTAATCAATTCCAGCTGGTGTAATGTGTTCCAGGTGATGGCTTCCTATAATCATGTCTCTCCTCTAACTCAGCCTGGCTTGCGCCTTTCACCATCTTCAAGAGAAAGTAAACATGGGCCAGTTTGTGGTTGGAGCCTCCTGTGGGGGCCGAGACTACGCCCTCGGCTCCTTGGCCAAGGCGTCAGCCATATAGGGACGGGACTTCTGGAAGCTAAGGAAGGGAGTTGGGGTGGGGGGAGACCTCACCTGGTCTGGGAACAATTCCAAATAGGCAGCCCTTTCTGGAAGGGTGGGGAGCAATGATGGCTTGTACCAAGTGGCAGTGAGCTCCCCCCCAAGGGGCATCTTCAAGCAGCAATTGCCTGACTACTGAGAAAACTTCTAAGGATCCTTATAACTGAGGTTGGGGTGGGGGACCAAATGCCATTTCTTTCAACTCAAAGAATTGATTTTCTATCTTCTATCTTTCTATCTTCTATGTTCTAGAGCAGCATGGGACATACATGGAGGTGCTGAATTTAGAGTCGGAGAAACAGGCTTCAAACCCAGGCTTGACCAATCCAGCTGATAAAGAAGCAAATCTTGGGGCAAGTGAGACCCCAGGCAGCACTGGCTGGTGGTTCAGTGGATAAAATTATGGGTCTGGAGTCAGGAAGCCGTGAGTTCACCTCCAAGTTCCGATGCTTCATCAATTAGCTATATGTCCTTGTCATTTAACCTCATTTAACCATCTGTAAAATGGGGATCATAGCAGCACCTACCTTTCAGGTTGTTTTGAGAATCATATGAGGTTAATATTTCTAGTGTGCTTAGTACAGTAAGTAGTGCTTAATGTATTATTATTACTATTACTTCTACTACTTCTAGTATTACTGTCACTACGACTTCTGTTTCTTCTTCTTCTTCTTCTTCTTCTACTACTACTACTACTACTACTACCACTACTACTACAACCACTACTAGCACTAGTACTACTATTTCTATTACCACCACTACTACTATTACCACTACCAGTACTATTTCTATTACTACTTCTACAATTACTACTACTTCTATTACTATTCTCCTATTACTACTACTTTTAAAATTTTTTTAGGTTTTTGCTAGGCAATGGGGTTAAGTGACTTGCCAAGGCCACACAGGGAATTATTAAGTGTCTCAGACTGGATTTGAACCCAGGTACTCCTGACTCCAAGGCGGTGCTTTATGCACTACGCCACCTAGTCACCCCTGCTACTACTTCTTTTACTTCTATCACTACTACTACTTCTCTTACTACTACTACTACTACTACTTTAATTACTATTACTACTACCACTACCACTATTACTACCACTACTAGTACTACTATTTCTATTACTAGTACCATTACTCATACTACTACTGCTAGTACTACTACCACTACAGTACTATTTCTATTAATACTTCTACAGTCACTACTACTACTTCTATTACTGTTACTTCTCCTTCTATTACTACTACTTCTTTTACTTTTATCACTACGACTACTACTATTACTACTTCTATCACTGTTACTTCTATTACTTCTGTTTCTACTACTACTATGGCTACTACGACTACTACACTATTTCTATTACCACTACAACTTCTGCTACTAATATTTCTAATACTACTACTTCTGCTGCTACTACTACTACTGTTACTATCTAAGTGACTTTGAGCAAGTACCTTTAACTTTCTCACCTTTATTATCAGGTGTTGAACTTTAAGAATCTTTTTGAATATTGGTAACAAACTTCTTAGAATGAATTTTTACTCTGTTCTCCTGAAACATATCCATTAACTGATCATCTCCATAGCTATATGGATGTGAGAATCACAGCTAAATCAATTCTCTCAAAGAATTTTTCTCAACTCTGAGAGACTCAGAATTGCATTTGTCCATTACTGTTGACTGTGCCAAGCCTCTACAAAAATATATTTCTGTTCTTGGTGACTTCTTCAAAGTTGACCTTTGATTTTTGTCTGTTTTAAGATTCTTGGTTTTGTTCAAAACAAAGTCATTCTAAATGGGGCCAAGTAAGTTGTATTCACATGTTGTACCCAAACATATACATATGCATCCTTACTTTCAAAAGAATCAGCAGGATTCAGGGTTCAGTAGATCTGTCTCACCAATATGGACCAAAGCAAAATAGGAAGGGGTTTCCTTTTGAATTACACATTTTGTCTTATGAAAATATAGATGATAAAGTTTTATTTTGAAGGACAATTACTAACTCCAACTAGGCTAGAAAATAGCTAGGCTGTTTTAGGTCAATAAGCGTAACTTATTTGTATATAAGGGAGTAATTCAGTATTTCTTATAATCTTCTTTGTGCTATTTATGAAGAAAAGGTTTAAGCTAAAGATAAATTCTGAATTTGTGAATTCAGAAATTGATATCGTTTTCCACATTGTTTACTTAAAGTGAGAGGGTGATTTCTATTTAAAACTGGTAGATAATTCTCTTGTGGAAAAAGATCTGTAAAATAAAGACAATTTATATGGAGGTTTGTTTATTTAAACATAATTTTGGTTTTTTTGAATTGTAAGTAGTATATCAGATTATGCAGGGGCTCAATAAATTCTCAAGTGTGAAGTATGTTGTGCATACATGCAATCATTCACATAGAGAGAAAGAGGGAAAAGGAGAAAGAAAGGAGAAAAGAGAGGGGGAAGGGGAGAGAGAGTCTTGTTATGCTTCTAGGATATCTTTAAATTTGTAATTTAGAATTAAATGTAATTTTCCTCAAGTACATGTACTTTCAAATACCTATGAAAATCAGTTTTATATGAACATTGGCTATTTAGCAACAACTTGTGCCTTCTCTGTTAAGAATGTGTGTGAAAAGGAAGGTCATGCTACTTGAAAAAAATAAAAATAAATATATCTGATGTTATATCAGTAACAATATTCTCTTCCAGTCTCTTCTAGTTCTAATGCTCTGTGTTGTGTTGTTCTGTGTTCATGTTGTTATCCTCTCTGTAAAATTGGACTTAAATAGAGGTTGAAAGGCACCCTCCCACTCAGAGAGGGTGGGAGATAGAGAGTGGAGCATATTT
This sequence comes from Macrotis lagotis, assembly GCF_037893015.1. Classification (NCBI taxonomy): domain Eukaryota; kingdom Metazoa; phylum Chordata; class Mammalia; order Peramelemorphia; family Peramelidae; genus Macrotis; species Macrotis lagotis. The sequence continues at coordinate 866,421,838 of NC_133658.1, forward strand.
GGAGCATCATCTCGGGCCCTGCCCAAAGCCTCTACCCCTTTGCCATTGAACAACAATGGAGAAAGGACCTGGGGAGGGCAGAGGGCTGTGGGACCTTGGAGAGTATCTGAGGCATCCTCAGAAGTGGTATCTTCCTCGTCTTTAAGAGGACTCAGCAGCCCCAAGATGCTGGAGAGTTGACATGGACCACTGGATTCTTATACAAACCCGTGAAATCAGGGTTATCCTTGGACCTGTAAGGAAAGAGTCAGCTGTTAGGTGATTTGTCCAAAATCACACAGTGAATAACCAGGGTTTGAACTTGGGTCTCCTCATTCAATCAGTCATACTTGCATAGGGGCCTTAAGGTCACAAAGTCTAATTCTCTAATTTTACAGATAAGGAAACTGAGACACAGAGAAATTTAGACTTGTGTAAGGTTACAGAACTCGTAAACATCTGAGGCCGGAGTTGAACCCAGGTTATCTTGACTTTAATATGTGTCCAGTGCTCTATCCACTCTACCACACTAGGACTTTTTGTATTCTCACCTATCTAAAGTCAAAGGTGGTCTTGGGTCAGGGTCAGGGAAAGGGACAAACTTGGGTATGCAATGTTCAGAATAATTCCCGATGTTGCATCGACCTGGATCCTAGCCTTCCATTGACTCTGGCTTTGTCAAAGTCTAGACAGGAGAAAGGCAAAGGAAGGCATCACTTTTCTGAGCAGAGACCTCTAGCCTTTTAACATGGAGGAGAAAACACCCTGAATTTATAGTCAAAAGACCTGGGTTCAAATGTTAATTCTCATCTTTCTTACCTGTGTAACCAAACGCAATCCTTATAACCTCTGTTGGCCTTAGTTTCCGGTTTTGCAAAAGAAGAGGGTTATCCTGGAAGGTCTGCAATGTATTTTCCAACACTAGATTTCCCAAAATCCAATACAAATAAAAGCTGCTTCTTCCAGGAAGTCTTGTCTCTTCTCCATATCTCACCACCTAGAATTCTCGTATCTTTCACACATTTATAATGCTCTAGTATAAAAATCTATTGTGCTAATATCTTGTTATACTTGTCTGCTTTTAAATGATCTAGGTGTGCCTAGGTAGTTCAGTTCTGTGTCTGGAGTTAGGAAGATCTGGGTTCAAATCCAGTCTCAGATACTTACTAACTCTTGTGAATCTGGGTAAGTCACTGAACTTCTGATCATCTCAGTTTCCTCGTCTATCAAATGAGGATAATAATAGAACTTAATCCCCAGGTGGGGTCTGGAACATAGTTAGAACTATTTAAATGTTAGCTATCTTTAGACATTAGAGTTTGCCGTCTATATGAGCACTATGAGAGTAGGGAACTATGACTCAATCAGCTTTGAATTTTCTAAATAGACAGGTGGCACTGTGGATAGAGGTGTGTGGATCCATTAAGACCTGAGTTCTAATCCTGCCTCAGACACTTACTGTGTGATCCTGGGCAAGTCCCTTAGTTTCCAGTTTCTTATCTGTCAAATGGGAATAATAATAGGACCTCCCTTCTAGGATTGTTGTGAGGATTATTGAGATAATGAATATAAAGTATTTTGCAAAGTTTAAATAATATAAATGTCATCACTGCTGTTGTGGAAATTGTTATTAAAACTAAATATTGGCTGAATTGAGTTTCTGAAGGTCACTTGTTGATCCCCCTAAGGGGCAGAGGTTGGCAGTTCTCAATGGGATGATTTAGGTTTTCCCTTTCAGGCCATTTTCCCAAGCCAGGCCTTGGCTGCTATCATCTCCCACTGGTCCAGTTTCTGTTAGGCGCTCCCACCGCTGGGTCTTGGATTTCTGTTTCCAAGAGGGTGCTTGGCTCAGAAGCCCTGTGTTGTGTTGGTGTAGTGGGAAGAGCCTGGGGCTTGAAGTCAGGGACCCGTGGTTTGAAGCCCAGATTTGCTGTTGACCCACCATTTGTACATCATGGACCAATCCAGATCCACACTCAGGGCCTCAGCCTTCCCTTCTGTAAAATGAGGTGTGTGTGTGGGGGGAGAATCCACATTCTGATCTCTAAGGTCCCCTTTAGCTCTAAATCCTCTGATCATCTCGGTTCTGTGATCTCCTGCCCACCCTTGGCCTTCCCTTGATGCTAGGCCAGGCGGGAGGCGAGGGTGGGGTGGGGGGGTAGCTGCTTAATCCCACAGAGGGGAGGCCGGGGGAGGTGGGGCAGCAATTTTCTGCCTCAGCCCCCCCCCCCCCCATCCCATCCCTCTTCTCTCCACCCCACCCCACACATCTGGGACTTCAACTGTCAGCCACCAGGCAGGGCTGGTGCACAGCTGGCACAGCTGGTAAGGGAGACAGACTGACGGCCCCCTCCCCCACCCCTTGTTCAAACAGCCACATGTGAGGGGAGAAGAGGGAGCAGCTAGGAGCCTCTCACTATCTCCCTGGGGGCAGCTGACTGCAATTAATGGGAGAAGAGGCTCTGGCTGGGAAGGGAAGGGGCACTCTGACCAGACATTTGCTTTGGCTTCAGTTTGTCTCCCGGGAGACTCCGGACCACCATTACCCCTCCCGAATCGCCTTTAAACGAACACTTGAACTCCATTCCTGCCTGCCTGTCCGTTCTCTGCTGAGTAGGTTGGGGAAGAAAAAAACTGGAATTAGTATAGAGAAAAGAGAAGCCTAGAAACAGTGCTAGGCTGGGAGCTGAGAGTCCCAGGTCCTAAGAGTCCTCTCTCACTAGCTGGTTGGGACTCCTTTTTGGAACTTAGTTTTCTCATCTGGTCTATAAGGACAACTACTGTTCTAAGATCCTTCCCAGCTCAGACAATTTATATTCTAATATCCCTCCCAGTTTTGATAATCTGTGCTCTAAGGGCCCTCCCAGCTCTGACTTGCTGGGCTTTAAGGGTTTCTTAGCTCTGACCTTCTATTTTAAGGGCTCTCATGGCTCTGATATTCTGTGTTCTAAGGGTCTTCCAGCTCTGTCGCTGTATTCTAAAGGTCCTCCTAGCTCTTACATTCTGTTTTCTAAGGGTCTCCCAGCTCTGGTGGTCCTCTGTTGTAATATTCTATATGTTCTGAAAATGTGGTGTTCTGAAGATCCTTTTATTTCTAACATATCATGTTCTAGGATCCTTCCAGTTTTTAACATTCTAAGGTCTTTTCTGGTTCTGAGTTCTGTTTTCTAAGACCCCTCTAACTTCAACCTATAGTACTATAAGAGTCCCTTCAACTCAGTCATTCCACATTTTAAAGTTCTTTCTAGTTCTTTCTATTCTTTCTAACATTCTCTCTCTCTCTCTCTCTCTCTCTCTCTCTCTCTCTCTCTCTCTCTCTCTCTCTTTCAAGTTTTTGCTAGGCAATGGGGTTAAGTGGCTTGCCCAAGGCCACACAGCTAGGTAATTATTAAGTGTCTGAGGCTACGTTTGAACTCAGGTCCTCCTGACTCCAGGGCGGGTGCTCTATCCACTGCGCCACCTAGCCGCCCCCTAACATTCTCTTTTTAAAAAATCTTCCCTTCAACATTCTGTGTTCTAAGTATCCTCTAATCTCTAACATTCTGGATTAGAAGGTCTTTCTTAGCTCTAAAATCTCTTCCAGCTCTAGTTTTCTATGTTCTAACATTCATATATTCTGAAATTCATGTTCTAAGAGGCCCTCACAACACTGATGTTTTGTTTTCTAGGGTCTTTCCTAGTTCAAAAATCCTTTCCAGCTTTGATTTTCTCTGTTCTAATGTTCACATCTATTCTAAGATTCTGTGTTCTGCAGCCCTTTTTGCCTCTCATATTGTATGTTCTAAGACCTTTCCAGCACTAACATCCTAACATTCCAATCTTCCATCCAGCCCTGTCATTCGATGTTTCTAACATGTGCACCATAGCCACTCCCAGCCCTTACAGGCTCTGATTCTGGGCTCAATGGTTGATGGGAGGATGCCGAAGAAAAATGTTCAAAGGAACTAAATGGTAACCATGTGCTGAACTGTTTGGCTTTGCTCTCAACGTATTTGATTTAAACAAAGGGGCCATATAAGGTTATCCTGGTGACAAAGGTTGGGCCAAGTTGGGAGAGGCAGACAAGGTACCACCCAGCCCTCCATTTCTCTAGGTGATTTCTCTTCTAGAAAGTCACAGCTGGTGCCATGTTTGTGATGGGCAGGAGAGGGTGCTGACAGCATGTTCTCACAGGAGGGTCTGTTTCTTACAGGAAGAAGGAAATAGTTGGCCCAGGTTGAACACTGGTTGGTAGTTGTTGGCAATCAAAGGTTAAAGGTTCCATTCTCAGATTATCATCAGCCCATTTTCCATCCCAACCAGTGACTGATGTGTTCATTCTCTCAATCAATTCTAGAGTATTTTGTACTTTTGCTAACTCACTAGCCATTATTTAATTTGCATCATATTTATCTGTGCACAAAAATAAGGGACAGGGAATCAATTCTCTAAAATCTCTTGTAGAATCATAAATTTAGAACTGGAATAGAACTTGTAGGTCATCTAATCCAATGCACTCATTTCAGAGGTGAGGAATCTGAGGTTCAGAGATTTACCCATGGTCACTTGAGTTAGTTAGGATTCAAACCTCCTAGGTACTTTGACTTCAAATTCAGGGCTGGGCACCATTCGTTGTATATCTTCTAGTGGGGAATTCCTTTCATGTAACTAAAATTCCTTTTCAAGTCATGGGTTGCACTAGATGGTCACTAAGGTCCTTTCCAGTTCTTAGGTTCTATGAGCCTTTCCATTGCACTAAAAATCTGCTATGAGAAGTAACAGTATTTAATGAATAGTGCATTAGATCTGGAGACAGTAAGACTTGAGTTCAAATCCCATTTCAGATTCTGGACAAGGATAGCTTTTCCCTACTACAGTTTCCTCATCAGCAAAATAAGTCTCTTCTAGCCCTAAATCTATCATCCTAATTATGTTTTACTCACCCCTGCAGACTAATAGATCCTTGAGGACAAGGACCATGTCTTACTTGTTTTTGTAGTCAGTTCAATTGAAAAAATGTTTTATATGCTCACTATTTGTCAAGAATATATGGTAGGAGGGGCAGCTAGGTGGCGTAGTGGATAGAGCACCGGCCCTGGAGTCAGGAGTACCTGGGTTCAAATCCGGTCTCAGACACTTAATAATTACCTAGCTGTGTGGCCTTGGGCAAGCCACTTAACCCTGTTTGCCTTGCAAAAAAAAAAGAATATATGGTAGGTGATAAGGAGATATAGACAATGAAAAAATAGCATCTGTCCTCCTAAAGTTTCCATTCTGGAGCTTTAGGACATGCATGGGACAGCTAGGGGGGGCCTAGAGTCAGGAAGACCAGATATTAAGTGTGTGACCCAGGCAAGTCATTTAACCCTGTTTGCCTCAGTTTCCTCATCTATAAAATGAACTGGAAAAGAAAATGGTAAACCATCCCAGTATCTTTGCCAAGATAATCCCCAAAGGGGTCATGCAGATGAAAAAGCAACTGAACAAGAACAAATTGAATGACATGTATGTAGGTAGATAAATACAGATAGATATGCTTTGTAAGGATTTTAGGAGGGAAAGCGTATGTACAACTTGGGAGAAAGGAGATAAGAAAAATACTCAGATAAAAGGTAGCAACTGAGTTGATCCTTGCAAGAAGCTGAGAATTCAAAGAGGTCAGTATGACAAGGGTCAGTATGAGAAGAGAAATACATTTCTAATCATAGAGACAGGAGGTGGAGTGATGGGTAGAAGATAGGGCGAGGAGACCAATTTGTTTAGTAAAAAGGGTTTATAAAAGAGAGTCATATGAAATAACATTGAAAAGATATGATGACAGCCAGATTGTGAAAGGCTATGAACATCAGGCTGAGGAGTTTCTGTTTTATCCCAGAGATAATAAGGAGCCACTGAAAATTTTTGAGTCTAGGGAATCAGATCCTAGACTCCCCCTTCCCCACCTTTCAGTTGAGAAATGTCTCATAGTTTTCAGAAAAAAATTGAGGTCATTTGCCCTAAGCTCCCTCTTCTCCCCTTTTTGTCACCTCCTATGATTCAGATGCCATCTGCTATTATCTCCTCCTTTCCTGGTCTCATGAAGAGGAAGCTCTGCTCCTTACCATGGCAAACTTCTCCATCTGCCCAAGTGATCTCACTCCATTCCACCTCCTCCAACAAATTGCTTCCTCTGTCATCCCCAGGCTTTTACTTATTTTCAGTTTCTTCCTTTCTACTGACTCATTTCCTATTGTTTACCAACATGCCCTGAAAAACCTTCACTTGATCCTTTCTTATCATAACATCCTATATCGCTTCTGCCCTAAATGTCTCCAAAAGACCATCTACAATAGGTGTCTCCACTTTTTCCTCCGCTCACTATTTTCTTAAACTCTTACAATCTAGTTTCTAACCTAATTATTCCATTGACATTTCTTTCTCCAAAGTTACTAATGATGTTTACTTTGCTCAGTCTCATCCTTCTTGATCTCTCTTTACAGCCTATCAATGACACTCTCCTTCTGCATACCTTTTTCTCTCTAGGTTTTCAGAACACCATTTTCGCCTGGTTCTCCTCCTATGAAGCATGTGGTTACTTCTCAGCATCTGCTAACTGCAAAATTTTGCTCATCACTTGCCCAAACTGGCCCTAAATTTCCCAGTTAATAAGTCAAGGCATCAAATTAGATGAACTCTAAAGCCCCCTTCCCTACTTACTTGCTAGGTCCACATCCAAGTCATGTGCTCCCACTGGGTTTTGTTCTTTTTATTCTCTTCACCTCCATACTATTGGTGATATTCATATTTATGGATTAATTGCCACCTTCATACTGATGATGCTCAAATCTACTCATTCTGCCTTAATGTCTCAGCTGACTTCCAGTCTCCCTTCTCTAACTACTTTCCAGCCATTTTGAAATGAATGTACAGTAGATATTTTAGTCCAAAACTGAACTTATTATCTTTCCCCTTAAATTCTTCCCCTACTCCAACTTTCCCATTATTGTCAATGAATGCAATACCATCTTACCAGCCCTTGTTTGTAACCCAGGTGTCATCTTTGACTCCTTGCTATCTCTCACCCCCTAGCTCCAATTTTCTGTCAAAATCTGGGAATTTTTCAGGGAACCCAGGAAGTAAAAGATGAGTAGGAAAAACAGGACAGGAGATATAGTAAATGTACAGAGAGGAATATGGATTATCTTGTGTGAGAAAAAGTTAGGAGATTGTAGTCATTGGAAAGGCTTTTTTTTTTTTTTACTTTTTGCAAGGCAAATGGGGTTAAGTGGCTTGCCTAAGGCCACACAGCTAGGTTGGAAAGGCTTTAAGACATAGAATATTAGAGCTAGTAGGGTTCATAGAACATAATATGTCAGAGTTGGAATGATCCTTGGAATGTCAGATCTTGTAACATCTTAGAACACAGAATATCAGAACTTGTTGTGTCCTAAGAACCTAGAATATCAGAAATTGTAACGTCCTTAGAATAGAGAATGTCAAAAGTGTAATGGCCTTGGAACTTAAAATATCAGAACTTTAAATGTCCTTAGAACAGTGAACATCAGAACTTGAAACCTTCTTAGAACGTTTACATTAGAGAATGTAAGAACTTGTTGGAAACTTAGAACTTGGATTTTCTGAACTATGAGAGACCTTAGAATAAGAATGTTAGACCTGGAAGAGATCTTAGAACTCAGAATGGCAGAGAAGAAAGAGGCATTAGAACCTAGAATGTCAGAACTGGTAGGGATCTTAGAACATGGCATGTTACAGCTGGAAGAGATCTAAGAACATAGAATGTTTGGACTGGAAGGGGGCTTTAGAGTTCATCTAATTTGATGCCTTGACTTATTAACTGGGAAATTTAGGGCCAGTTTGGGCAAGTGATGAGCAAAATTTTGTAGTTAGCAGATGACAAAGCTAAACCTAGAACTTGGGTTTTCTGATTTCAAACCCTGTACTCTTCCACTGCCCTCAGCTATCTCCAAGGAGTCACTTAAGAGATGCTTATTGAATGAATGAACAAATGAAAACCACCAGGAATGCCCCACCAACCATGTTCTCTATGTCTGAAATGACTGAAACCCAGATTAGTCTATTCATCTTCTGGATCCTCTGAAAGGTAAAACTGTACTAATAGAGGTAACTTTGATTTGACTGCAGAATATTTATCACTATAGAAGCCAAGAGTACAATACATGGAGTGAGAATACCCAGGGGTTAGCTGTGCCAATCACTTGCTAGGTAACACTGAGCAAGTCATTTCTCCTGTCCAAGTTTCAGTTTCCCTATGTGTTAAATAGGTGTGTGTGGGTGAGATGATCATGAAGGTTCCTTCTAGGACCTTCCTTTTGTTTCTATGATTTTCAAATACTCAGAATAATAGGGAGAGGCATTTAGCTATTTAAATGATGTTCACAGGAGAAGCCAATTCACATAGTCCCCCAGACATCTTTGAATGGTCAAGAGCCCATACTGAGCTCATTCCTGATGTTTTCTACCTCTTTGATCTTGGACAAGTCACTTGACTTTCTTGGGCCTCAGTTTCCTCCCTGTAAAATGAAGGCATTGGATGAAGTAGCCTCTTAGGCCTCTTCCATTTCTAAAACTTTTACTTTATCAAGTTTAGAATCAGATAAAATTTTAATTTACCCCAACCTTTGCTATGTGTAACCTTGGATAATCAATGAACTTCATGGGGGTCTTGATTAGAAAAATGAATATAGAAAATTCCTGGTCTTTTCTCCCTTCCAAGAAAGGGTTGTAAAGATCCAATGAGGTCATATAAACCAAAAAGCTCTCTGTGATGTGAATTATTATTAAGATCAGAAGGAGGAGAAGGGAAGTAGGAAGGAAGCCTGGGTCCTCTGCCCAAGTCGAATGGAAAGAGCAATGGATGTGGGGGTCAGGAGACCTGGATTGAACTCTGGAGGTTGCTACGTTACTGCCTTTGGGAAATCGGGCAAGTGACTCTACCTCTCTGTTCCTCAGTTTTTTCTTCTGTAAAATGAAGCTCCTCATTCTGCCCCATCTCCCTCATGGACCCATTGAGAAGATCAAATGCCACAATAGCTAAAAAAGCATTTATAAGTCTAAAAGTTCAGCACAAATGGGACCTGCTGTTATTATTAGGAATAATATGAAGCTGGGAAAGGCAGTCGGGACCTCAAAGACTCCAGCCTCTTAGCCAGCTTTCACAAAGATGTGAGGGAAGTCAAGCATTCCCTTCCAATCAGACCCTCCCCACAGCGTGCCCAGGCCTCGGGAGAAGCAGCAGCAAACGTGTCAACACCAATTGGAAGTGGCTTTTGGAAAATGAGGCCAGATTCCCCAAAGCCAGATAATCAGTCCCACCAGGAGGGCAGGGAAGCCACATTCCGGCCCCAGTTTAGAAATGCAATGGGTTTCCGACTAAAAGGAACGGAACACTTGGCAAAAGCCCACTCACTGCCTTGAGCCCCAGGTCCCTCCAGGCTCTTCCCCTGGGAGCACAGAGAAGGAATGAATTGTCCTTCTAGAATGGTCCTAGGGCATCAAGACTCAGAGATTCATAAACTATGGGGAAAGAAAGGATCTTAGAACACAACATGATAACATTAAATACACAAAATATTAGAGATGGAAAAAGTCGTAGGATATAATATGGCAGGACTGGAAGGGACCTTAGAACATGGAATGTCAGAGCTGAGAGAGCCCTTAGAATACAGAATGTCAGGACTGGAGGGCCCTTAGAACACAGAAGTCAGAGCTGGGAGGGTCCTTAGAGCACAGAATGTTAGAGCTGAAAGGGACCAGAGAGATTATCTAGTGACTAGTTCAACTCTCCTAGTTTTATAGATGAATAAACTGAGATTTACTTTAAGTATGTTGGGAGAGGGGCATTAAGGCAAATTAACAGCCCACATCTTACCAAGGTTCTTCCTGATAAATCTCTTGAGGCCCAGACCTTCAGAGAACCCAGAAGTTAGGCTTCTTCTCAGACCAAAATCAGCAGACCAGGAATTTTCTATACTCATTTTTCTAATTAAGACCCCTATGAGGTTCATTAATTATCCAGGATTGCATATAGCAAAGATCAGGGATAAATTAAAATGCTGTCTTTTAAGCATTTGGGTGTCCTCATTCAACAGTTAAGGGAATGACATTTATAGTACTTCATGAACTCAGGGATGATGGGCTGTCCTGTGGACAAGGATTTAAGCTTGTCCTGTTTGATTCCCAAAGATGGAAGAGCCATAGCTGGAAGTAGCAAATGGGCCAATTGAGGCTTTGAAGTTAGCAAAGAAAGATCTCCTAGACTGGAGGGTCCAAAAGCAGAATGGGCCACCTTGGGTGCTGTGGGCATCTTTTCCCCATCAGTCTCTAAGCCAATGCTGCATGAGCACTGGTCAGTTATATGGGGGGAATGGGCAATGGTGTTCATTCCAGCTCTTAGATTCTGTGATTTACATAGGATCTGTTTAGAGACCTAAAAACCTCAGTAAGACTTTGGGGACACCTGATTTTTACTTAGACTGCCAAACTTTCTATATTAAAAACTGTCCCTCCCTAGTCGGTAGAAGCCCTGGGTTCTGTGGAGATTTCTCAGGCAAGACTCACAGGCTCTCTCTGGTCACAGTTTTCTCATGTGTAAAAAGAGGTTGTCAAAGTGGATGATTCCTAAGACCCTCCCATCCAGCTCTGGCTTTGGTGTTCTAAGCTCCCTCTCAGCTTTGACCTTCTGTGTTCTAAGGACCCTCCCAGTGCTGACATTCTCTGTTCTAAGGGTCCTCCCAGCTCTTTTTCTGTTCTAAGGACACTTCCCAGTTCTAATATTCTATATTTTAAGAGCCCTCAAACCTTTGACATTCTTTGTTTTAAGGGTCCTCCCAGCTCTCACTTTCTCTGTTCTAAGGGTCCTCCCAGCTCTCACTTTCTCTGTTTTAATATCCTTTCCAACTAACACTCTGTCCTTGGTTTTCAACTTCAATATTGCATATTCTCAGGTTCTCCTAACTCCATCTTCTCTGAGTACTTCCTACTGACATTATTTGAATTTTGAACTGATTTCATTTCTCTTTTACCCAAGACAGATTCTTGACAAAAGAACTTGCCCATCACTTTTATTAGAAAATGCTATATCGGGTGACTAGGTGGCGCAGTGGATAGAGCCTTGGCCCTGGAGTCAGGAGGACCTGAGTTCAAATGTGACCTCAGACAGTTAATAATTACCTAGTTGTATGTCCTTGGGCAAGCCACTTAACCCCATTGCCTTGAAAAAAAAAAGAAAAGAAAAGAAATTGCTTCATCTCCAAAACTAGATCAGATTACTCCTAGTATGTGTCACCACAAAAGCACAGTAGGGAGAGCTGTTGCTTACTTTGAATATGCTGAACTGGAAAAAAAGCCAGTCCAGGAAGAAGGAAGTAGTTGGTCAACAGTCTGAACTCTGTGGTCTTGGCTTAACCAAAACCAGGCTGACTTTGTCCACACACTTTTTCAGCCCCCTATATTTCCAATTTTGCTCTAGGGAAATGTTCTGTGTAAACCAAGTCCATTTTAACAGATAATTCAACATTTATTCTTCTTAAAAACCATTTACTAAAAACAACAAAACCCCCCCAACCCCACACACACCACCACCACCACCACTAAAAAAAAAAAAAAGAACCATTTACCTCTTGGCAAAATTCTTTCTGCCAACATTATTCTTTTTTTAGGTTTTTTTTTTGCAATGCCAACATTATTCTGAGGGTCCAGGAAATCTTTGAAAGTTGGATGACTATGAGTAGTAGAGTAAATTGAATTCAGTATGACCCAACACATATAGTTGAAAAAGGACTAGCCTGGAGATCGAGTCACACTTTCTAGTTGTTATTAGGCCACTAAATTCACTTCATAACATTATCTCTTCCCTTTTCTGTCACAGATTCATCCTTTAGAATGAGATTTGAACAAAGGACATGTAGGGTCCCTTTCAGCTCTAATATTCTTTGTTCTCAGGCCCCTTCTATTTCTACTATTTTGTTATATGTAATCTAATTTTTGGACCCTGCTCTATGCTCTATGTATAATTCATGTTATGAATTATACAAAATAATATGCAGTTTTTGCCTTCAAGGTTCTTATTGTTTTTATGGCTTTTTAAAACTTATATTGAAATAATTAGAAAACAAGACATAATCAGAAAATGCACAAATATATACTGAGTAGCTCTTTGTGAAAAGCACCATGGACAATACAAAGGTACAATTTTAGTCTTCAAAGAGTTTACTGAAGCTTTATGGAGTAGGAGAAAATTATTCTTGACAGATTATACTGGATGGAAGGGGAAACACAATATGTTAGGACTACTGATCTAGGATATCTATTGACCTGAATGGGGAAAAGTATTTAGGTGGAGGATTAAAAAAAAAGAAACAGCATTAATAATATTGTAAGGGTATATATACAGCAGACCACCAGGCCAGATGGAGAAAATAGATGATGCATTCTGACCCAGATCCTCTATTATAGTGATGAGAAACTGATTCAGATACTCAGATTTCTGATGGAAACCCAATTTCACAAAAAACAGAGCTTCTGATAAGTTCTTGATTTGCTTTTCTGATAATTTTGTCTCTTGGGAAGTAAAGAAAATGACAAATGAACTACTACTCTGGACCTAATTCTCACAAGTTATCTTATCAGGAGCTTAAAAATAACAGGAGATTGTAGAGGGAATTTCTGTCTTGAGTGAGACTGAAATAGATGCGCTTTAAGGCAGTATGCAATGTGGAGGTAAAAGAACCTGGTTCAAATCCCAGTTCTTTGACTTTTTTATGTGTGACCTTGGATAAGTCATTAATTTCCTTTGGATTTCAGTTTCTTTATCTCTAAAATGAGGAGATTGTATCAGAAGATCTTGGAGGCTATTTTTAGTTCAAAATCTATATTCCAAAGTTCCCTTCAGGTTCTAAGACTATATTTCTGTAATTTAGTTGAAATAATATATATTCATGTGTTTTTCTGTATCTCTCTATATAATGCATATATATGTATATATAATGTGTAAATATATGAATGTATTAATATATATGGAAATAAATAAATCTTTGTGCATTTTCCATCCACACTTACATATATGTATATATATATATGGAAACAAAAATATGAAACTGCATATTCCATATGTATTCTATATTTAACATGTATTCTATATTCCACATGTGTATTTATATGAAAAAAGTAACCATAAGACCCAGAGGCCTATGTGCTATCCAAGTATGTTTCATGTATAGTATATATTCAGAAGAAGGAGACTCTTATGCCAGAGGAAAAGAACAAGTGATGTTTAGACAGAAGAAAAGGAAATTTAGAAAGGCCCTGGTTGGATCATCACACACCTGAAGGACCCTGAAAAGAAGAGATAAGACTTGTTCCATTTCTCCCCAAAAGAAATAACTAGAATCAATCCAAAAAGGCAAAGTTTGTCTGAATACAATTGCAGCATAGTGGGGAGAGCACTGAATATTGAGTCAGAGGGCGTGGGTTTGAATCTGCCTTTACCTCTCATTTATATTCTTAAGGTTCCTTCCAGCTCTGATGTTCTAAATTGTAGCAAATCATCACCGTTCTGTGCACCTTTAATTTTCTCCATGACAATTGAGGGCAAGTGGCTTATCAGTCAGTCAATAAGCATTTTTTATGTGTGCTAGGCAGGAGGCAAGCTAAACGGCACAAAGGATAGACTTCTGGGCCTGGAAGGAGTCAGTAAGACTTGTCTTTTGGAGTTCAAATCCTGGCACAGATACTTCCTAGCTATGTGACCCTGGGCAAGTCACTTCACCCCATTTGCCTCAGTTTTCTCATCTGCAAAATAAATTGGAGAAGGAAATGGCAAATCATTCTAGTATCATTGCCAAGAAAACTCCAAATGGGGCAGAAAGAGTCAAGATTCCTTTCTCCCAGGAACCTTGCCAAAAGCTTGGAGCCCTAGATGACTCCTCTAATTTTTCCCTTTCTTGTCTTAGGGTGTGTAAAGTAGCAAAGTGAATCTGAATAGGTATAAACTAAGGAAGGTTGATTTTAGTTTGCTTTGGGGGATCTTTGCTGAACATGTCTAGATCTCACATGGGAGATGCCTAAGATTCATTTTTGGGAGATGGTCTGTGTTCCCATACCATGTGAGCAGGAGCAGTCCTTTCCATTGGCCACATGGACAGAACAGGCTGCATCTTTAAAACTACCAGACTGGGAAGGTTTGGCTATTTTTCTAGCATCACCCAAAAGGTCCTGTTCCCCCTCAGTATATGAATTAAGCTGGGTGGAGGGAAGAAGCAAGTTGGGGGTTGTTCTTTTCCACTTTCGGTACAGGTGATGGAGCTCTCTGATCCATCACCTTGGCGATGAGCTTGGCGTTGGGTTTCCAGGCTAGGTGTTGCTGAAAGTGCAACAGGGAAGCCCTGAACCTTCTCCAAAGAGGTTCTGGACTTAGAATTTGGATCATGTTATATAGGAACTGAGTTAAGCTGTGAATTAATCCCCTTTTTCTCCTCAGAGACTGAAGTGGTGTATGGGGTGTATGGTAGAATTAAGTTCCCACTTGTTGGGGGTGTGTTTTTGTTTTTATTTTTATTTTTATTCTGCTTTTGAAATAAATATTCCTTGGTAAAAAGCTAATTTGACAGAAAAAAATGGTTAAATGGAATTGGACTGCAAAGGATTCCCAACATTTGGGGACCATCATTGGTAGGGCTTGAACTAGTGGCAGTTAGATTGGATACCCTAAAATCCTTTTCAGGGTACAAGAGAATCTGGGGAAGGATGAAATGTAATAGACTTGGCCTTTGGGCAGTAAGGGCCAGGGGCATCATTGTTCATGAGAAAAAACTTCTGATTGCCTAAAGCTGTCCAAAAAGAAATGAGTGATTTCATAGATAAATTCCCCATCGGGGCAGCTAGGTGGCACAGAGGATAGAGTCCTGGACCTGGAGTCAGGAGCACCTGAGTTCAAATCCAGCCTCAGATACTTAATAATTGTCTAGCTGTATGACATGACCTTGGGTAAGTCACTTAACCCCATTGCCTTAAATTAAAAAAAAATAATAAAATAAATTCCCCCATCATAGGGAGCAATGGAGCAGAGTCTAAATGGTCATTTGTCACAGTTGTAGGCAAGATTCCTATCAATCAGAGGGGCATTATATACAGGGCACTTGACTTAGAGTCAAACAAGATGAGGGTTTATATTCTCTCTAACTTTGTGACCTTGGTCAAGTCCCTATATGTCTCTAGAGCTTAATTTCTCCTTCTGTAAAATAAGGGAGATAGAGCAAGTGACTTGTAAGGTCTGTCCCAGCTCAAACTCTCTAATGATTAGATCTTTTCTAATGGTATGGTTACATGAATGCTTATGAAGGGCTGGGTTGAAAAAGGATGCTTAGAAACTGGGACTTGTAGGAAACAGAGTTGGACAGATGGCAGGAAAAGGGTGAAGGTCAATAAAGGCATGGTTGAGGGAAGGTGCATTGAAGGGAAAAGCCAGAAGAGATCTTATAATATGGAATGTCAGAGCTTAGAGGGTCCTTAGAGCACAAAATATCTAATTGGGGTGACTTTAGAATACAGAATGTCAAAGCTGGAAGCTGGTCTTAGAATATTAGAATCTGCAATGGCAGAGCTGAAAGGAATTTAAACTATAGACTACCATTAGTGGAAGAAATCATAGAGCATCCAGTGCCACAAATAGAACAGACCTTCCATTGTAGACACAATGTCAGGGCTGGGAGAGACCCTAAAGGTCATCCTGTTTCAGTCCTCACATTTTGCATATTGGCTCCTGACTCAACACAGATGAGAAGGCTTCTCTTTGATGTTTCCTGTCAAAAAAAAATTCAAAGGGATGGTTGAAATTGAGGGACATAGCTGGGGAACATGGGAATGTTCTATGTTTCTAAAATGCTTTAAGGTTTATTAGGCACAGTAATCCTCTGAGGGAAGGGGCACCAGTCTGATGGTGTGCATTTAACAGATGAGGGAACAGACCCTTGGAGCAATGAAGCCCAGAGTCTCCCAGCTACTGAGGATGAGAGGCAGAACCCAGACCTGGATCTTCTGCTTATTCTAGAGCTTGGCGTGGCTTGGGTAGGTAGGGTAACATTGAATGAATGGCTAGATCACAAAGGGATCACTGCATCGGGGAAGAAATGGATACAGGCTACTGTTAAAAGGAGTGTGGAGGATGCTGAGCCCTGAAGCTCGCCCCAGAAAAGCAGTCCCACCAACAGGAGGAAATGCAGATTTGACACACATCACATGCTCTACATACCCTTTGCTCTGGTTTATGTAATTCTTCAACAGCCACAGAGGCTGCTGCGACCCAGATTCCCAGCCTCTCAGATCAGGCTCTGCCAGCTCCCCCCAACATCCTGTGAACATCCCTTTGAATTTTATAGATGGGAAGCATCAAAGCGAAATCTTCTCATCTGTGTGTCCTCGGGAGCCAAGATGGAAAATGTGGGGGTTGGATTAGAATGACCTTCCAGAACCCTCCCAGCTCTGACAGTTTGTGTTCTAAGGTCCTTTCCATTTGTTATCATCTGGGTTCTAAGACCCCTCCAACTCTGACATTCCACATTCTAAGATTTCTTCCAGCTCTGATATACTCTGTTTCTAAGGCCCTTCCCTGCTCTGACATCCTGAGTTCTAAGGCCTCTCCTGACATGAACATGCTGTGTTCTAAGAGCTCTCCCAGATCTGATATTCTAAGGGCTCTTCCAGCCTGGACATTCTATATTTTAAGGACTCTTCCATTTATGATATATTCTAAGACTATTTCCAGCTTGAGCAGTTAGTTTATATTTTAATATTCTAATTCTAGGATAACCTGCCAGCTATGATAGCTGCTGTTCAAAGATCCCTTGTGTCACTAAGATCCTATGTCATAACACCTCTTCAAGCTTGAATATCTGTATTCTGCTCTATCTTTTAAGATCACATTCCAGTTTTGGCATTCTATAGAATGACAAGATCTCTTCCGGGCTAACATTCTATTTCCTAAGTACTTTTTCATTTCAGCCATTCTATGTACTAAGACTCAAGTCCCTCTAGCATTAGAATTCTGCATTCCAAGATCCTTGGCAATTGTGAGTAATCTATATTCCAATATCCCTTCTAATGCTAGCATTATATATTCCCTTCTGACACTTTGTTATAGCCATATATGTTCTAGCATTTCTTCCAGTTCTGATGTTCTATGTGGTAATAAATGTAGCCTAAGGTCCTTTTCAGCTCTGACATTCTAAGTTGTAGCAAATATCGTCTAAGGTTCCTTCCAGCTCTGACGTTCTGTGGTGTAGTCATTTCTATCCTTAAGGCACCTTCCAGCTCTGATGCTCTAAGTTGTACCAAATATAGTCTAAGGTCCTGTACAACTCTGCCATTCTGTGGGGTAGTCCTTTATATTCTTAAGGACCCTTCCAGCTCCGATGTTTCTAAGTTGTACCAAATATAGTCTAAGTTCTCTTCCAACTATGACATTCTGAATTGTAGCAAATATAATCTAAGGTCCTTTCCGGCTCTAACATTCTAAATTGTAGCAAGTATAGTCTAAGGTCCCTTCCAGCTCCGATGTTTTGTGGTGTAGTCATTTATATTCTTAAGGTCCCTTCCGGCTCCGATCTCCGATGTTTTGTGGTGTAGTCATTTATATTCTTAAGGTCCCTTCTAGCTCCGATGTTCTAAGTTGTACCAAATATAGTCTAAGGTCCTGTACAACTCTGCCATTCTGTGGGGTAGTCCTTTATATTCTTAAGGACCCTTCCAGCTCCGATGTTTCTAAGTTGTACCAAATATAGTCTAAGTTCTCTTCCAACTATGACATTCTGAATTGTAGCAAATATAATCTAAGGTCCTTTCCGGCTCTAACGTTCTAAATTGTAGCAAGTATAGTCTAAGGTCCCTTCCAGCTCCGATGTTTTGTGGTGTAGTCATTTATATTCTTAAGGTCCCTTCTAGCTCCGATGTTCTAAGTTGTACCAAATATAGTCTAAGGTCCTGTACAACTCTGCTATTCTGTGGGGTAGTCCTTTATATTCAGTTCTGGCATTCTATGTTGTACCAAATATAGTCTAAGGTCCCTTTCATCTCTAAATTCCATAACTTCCATGCTCCTAAGAGCTTGGGCCCCTAGGGTTTCTGCTGGTGAACACATTCCCCGAATGCTCCTGTTCCTTAGCCTCTCTGTTGCAAAGGCCCAAAGACTGCACCTGCCCCTGCCCCTGCCCTTGCTATCCACAAGACCACATAGCTAGCCCTTACCTTCCAACCCAAACTACAGCTCACTGAATATAAATCCCCACATGGGGCCTAGCAGTGGAAATTAAAAATGCCCCCGGAAAAGGGGCTCAAAAGTGGCCTCAGAAACAATGAATATTTTAAAAGAAATGGGAATTATTCATGCTTCAATTAAAAAAAAAGAAACCAAACCCCAGCATCCACTTGAAGATAAGGAGGAGGTGAAAGGCCTATAAGAAAACCACTATGGGCCTCTGTCCGCTATCTCTTAAACAGCCCAGGTTGGTTTTGTGTAAACCATCATTCTCTCTCTGGCCGCCTCAATCCACCTCCCTCTAAATGGTGGCAGGGAGAGCTTGGCCGGGCCCTTGGGCTCGCTTCCGGCCCAATAATTAGCCACGGCCCCTCCCCCACCCCTACCCCCACAGAGCTGCAGGCGACCAGAGAAATATTTCTGGAAGACTATTTACAAACATCCCCATCATCATCAATCACACAGAGCGATGGAGCAAGATTTCTTACCTCAAGGACCTGCTAATGCAAAGAAGCCCTTTAATGGGCCAGGACGGAGGCTGCACCTTCTGGTGCCATTACTACAGAATACATAATAGCATCAATAATTAAGTATAAATTGGATTTAATATTTTATGCCGGCGACATGTAATTTACACTCTACCCGAGAAATCAAAGGTCATGTCTGAAATCAGTCGACCCACCGGTGGAATTAATACTTGCTGTGCCCCTCCTGTCAGACTCAGCCTAAGGACAGAAGATGAAGAGAGACCTGTGGGGGGCCAGGGGATGTTGAAGGGCCTGGGGAAGCAAACCTGGAAGCCTGGTGGAAACCTGGCCTCCTGGGCTGGGTCAATTTGGTTTTGAGTCTGTGGACAACAGACTTTGGGTTTCTTGAAGGCTGGGTGTGCTAATGAAACTACCAAAGCGTGAGGAAGGAAAGACAGAGGTAGAATTTGAGAACTAAGTCTATATTTAAGAGTAAAGAATATGGGATCTGAGAGAAACCTTAGAACACAGAATGACAGAGTTGGGAGGGTCCTTAGAACCCAGCATGCCAGAACTGGGATGGTCTTTAGAACACAGGATGTCATAACTGGGAGGGCCTTTAGAACATAGGATGTCAGAGCTGCAAGGGACCATTAGAACACAGAATGTCAAAGATGGGAGGACCCTTAGGAGGAGTCTCTGAAGAATAAGGCCCAGTGAGGTGATGTGGCTATCACCAGCTGACAAAGCAAGTAGATGGCAAGACTAGAATGTCAGCTTGGCATTGCTTCACCTCTAGCTCAGGGCTTGTCCCAATGCATCATGATTAGTTGCATTTCAACAGGTCTGTGATATAGGCAAGTATCTGTATTACATGATTAGCATTTTATTGCAGAGGACAAAAGTGAGGGGAAAATGGGATTAATCACTTTTCCTCTTTTCAAATGAAGGCACTGGATTGGGACCCCACTAACTTGAAGTCCCTCTGACTGTCTCAGGGTCTTCATTGTGGTTAGTGGTGAAATTGAGATCTCTCATCTTCTCTCCAGACTCCAGGGCCAGGACTTGTTCCATTGGTTCCAGTTTTTTCTTTGGCCATGCCTAGTTTTCATGGGGTCAGACAGACAGAGCCACAGGAGCACCTTTTCCCTGCCAGCAGGTGGGCTGGCTCTGCTGACCACCAGGCCACCAGACCCCTACCCACTTCCTCCTCCTACCAGATGTTCTCATCCCCCACAGGAGGGAGAATTCCCCTTCCCAGCCACGCATAGTCTTCCGGAAAAAAGTGGAAGTTCTACTTAGGACAGGACCCAACCAAGCTCTACTTTTCACAGTGGATCTGGATGAGCTGAGGACAGGGATCTTGAAAATGAGATGCAATATCCTTATTGGTTTCCTTAAACTCATCTTTCTAGACCTGAAAACTGAGTCTACAAGTCATGAGAGTTGTCCCCCTGGCTAGCAAAACCATAGTGAGAGTATCTAGAGAGAGAATGCCTTCTCTGCACAAAAGGGCTTCCAGGGACACTTGAGAGCCAAAGACACACCATTCTGAAAGACCTTAAATACTTTCAGGCCTTCAAAAGTCCAATTTAAATTCCTTTGGTCTCAGGTGGACCAGATGATAAGACCCAGCTCTGACATCCTATGTTCTAAGGGCCCTCCCAGCTCTGCCCTTCTGTGTTCTAAGGACCCTCCCAGCTCTGACATCCTGTGTTCCAAGGGCCCTTCTAGCTTGGATAATCTATGTTCTAAGGCTCCTTCCAGCTCTGACATTCTGTCCTCTAGTCTAATATTATCTATGTTATACTGTATTTTTATTTATTTTGTTAAATATTTCTCAGTTACATTTTAATCTGGTCTAGGCAGCATATGACTATAGGCCCTGTATTTGGAATGTCTACTCTAAAGAATCTCCCAGTTCTGAAAGATTATTCCATGGACAGAAAAGTACTGTGCATGGACTAAAATCCCTCATAGTAGGAGAGCTTGTTGTTTTGGGCCTATGGAGTGAAGAGGTGGAAGCTTCTTGTGTTGAAGACAAAAGTGAGATTAAAGACCTGGACAGAGCCTGGAAGGTGACCTCACTTTCCAGTGTAGCAAGAGTCTTTTTGGTCATCTCCATATTTCTGAGTAGCAGATGGATAGTTAACCTGAAACTGAGGAAGGAAGAGGAAGAATCCTAGGAGATCTAGTGACTTATCCAAAGTCCATCAACAAATTGACTAGAAAGCTGTGGGTAGTAGCACAAAGTTCTAGGAAGGGAGGGCCAGCTAGATGGCAAAGTGAAGAGAGCACCAGTCCCAGTATCAGGAAGACATGATTTCAAATTTGACCTGAGCCATCAACACTTGATAGCTGTGTGACCTTGGGAAAGTCACTTAACCCTAATTTGCTTCACCAAAAAAACAAACCAAAAAAAACCCCCCACACAATACAAAACAGTAGGAAAAAAGCCTGGGGAATCATCTTGATGTCTACCTCGTTTTGAAAAGGGAAAACTGAGAATTGGGAAGATATAGTATAGGAGCAAGTGGCAAGCAGGTCAGGACTTGAATCCAAGTTCCAAATCCAATGTCAGGACTAGGGTTTCTTGCATGATACCAAAACCGTCCCACCTCTAGGCACTAGACTTTGACCCAGTCCCTTCCTCTCTCAACACCCCAGTTTCTTCTTCTGACAAAAGGTGGATAATATAGATTTTCCTATACCTCCATCATAGGATTATCCTGAGGTTTAACCATATAGCCTAACCATCCTTCAAGGCTGGGCTTGAATCTCATCTTGTCTAGAAAGCCTTTCTTAATTATTCTAGTTCAAAGAGAGCAAGCTTCATCAATTTTGTTGTTCAGCTATCTCAGCTGGATCTGACTTTGTGACTCGTTACCCTCCCACCTGTGGTTCTGATTTTCTCTACTTCAGTATCATGTCACTTATAGTATCCCCCACCCACATTTGGGGTTTTCTTGGTAGAAATCCTAGAGTGGTTTGATACATGAGCCCATTTTACAGGTGAGGAAATTGAGACAAACAGGGTTAAGTGACTTATCCAAGGTCACAGAGCTGGTAAGTGTCTGAGATCAGATTCACATGAAGATATGTTCTTTTGGTTCCAAACTCAGGGCTCTATTCATTGCATCATCAAAATTACCCTTTTTTCCTCAGTTCTATTATTTTTTAAAAATATTTTTGAAGAAAAAAATTTTACCTTATTTTCCACTAAAGCATGATGAATGTCTAATTCATATCATCTTACAGTACTGTGTAACTTTTGAAGAAGTGTGTTGAACCTTTTCTATTTATGGTTTGCAAAGCACCTTAAACACATTTAATTTGATCTTCATGGTCCCTGTGATATAGATATTATTACAAATATTACAGTCTTCATTTGAAAGATGCAGAAAAAAAATCTCAGGGCAGTTAAATGATTTGTCCATGGCTAGGTCCAGAGGCAGGTTCTGAGAATAGGTAACTCTTGTCTCTAGATCTAGCCCTTTTTCTACTATAAATGAGACAATATACATAAAGTGCTTTGTAGTGACTTGTGGCATCATTCCATAATGAGGTAGCAGTTAATATCAGTTACTATTTATCATGATGACTCCATGCCTACCAAAATGAACATGTCTTGGTTCACCTACCCATCAATCATCCCATTGAGTCAACTGGCATTTATTAAGTGCTTATTGTAAACCAGACACAGTGTTAAGCATCCACTAGATATCAGATTGAAAGGAACTACAGACAAGTCACTGTTCTCACTCCCTTTAGTGTAGGCAAGGAAGCCTTGGACAATTAGGAGACAACTTAGATAGAACACTAGTCAGGAAGACATCTTCCGAGTTAAAATCCAACCTCAGACACTAACTGTGTGACCCTTGGTAAGTCACTTCACCCTGTTTGCCTCAGTTTCCTCATCTGTAAAATGAATTGGAGAAGGAAATGGCAAACCACTCCAGTATCTTTCCCAAGAAAAGCTCACAACAGAGGCAAGAAGAGTTGTACATGACTGAACAGTGACAAGAAGATGGAAGCAAAGAAGTGATGAAATTGGAATGAGAGGATATTGAAGGAATTATTTGCTCTCCCATTTCCTAACTCAATGATTTTGTTAAATTCCTTCCCCTCATTTTCCTTACTTGTAAAACAAGCAGGGTTGGTCTAAAGATCTCTCTCTTCTCTTTATTCATTACCCTTCCAGCCATGGTTCTGATTTTCTCTACTTCAACCTCATGTCCTTTCTCACTTTGGAACATCTAGCCACCATGCTGGCTCTCTCCTCCCATGGATGAGGGAGTTCTTCCAGGTGTCACCATTTTGAAGAGATGGAAGATGTTAACCTCACACAAGACAGCACTTCTGAACTTCAACACCAGGGCCTCTGCTTTTAAGTTTTGTCTTCTATTAAAAGGTAAACTCTTTGAGGGCAGGAGGCAGCTTTCTTTTTATTTGCATTTTTGCCTTCCTATAATACCTGCAATACTTGTGATCTAGCAGGTACCCTATGTTTTAAGGACTAGCCCAACTCTTGAGTCTATGCTCTTAAGATCTTCTCCAGCTCATTTCAATGGGATCTGACTCTTAGTGACTCATTAGCATCCTAGCTGTGGTTCTGATTTTCTCTACTTCAATATCAGGAAGGTTATAGTATCACCTCCCCCACCACCCATTTGGGGTTTTCTTGGTAGAGATACTGGTGGTTTGATACTAAGCTCCCAGTTCTGACATTCTGTGTTCTAAGCTCCTTCTCAGCTCTGATGTCCTGTGTTCTAAGGGCCTTCCAGTTCTGACATTCTGTATCCTAAGGCCTCTCTCATCTCTGACATACTGTGTCCTGAGGCTCCCTAGGCTCTGACTTTCTCCAAGGGGAGGGGCTGGGCCCCAGGGAGCAGGGGAGCTGGGTCCCAGGTTGAAGGCTGGCCAGGCAGCTCCCTCCCTCCTCTGCTGTGGGCCTAATGTGGCCTTAATGCTGCGGTCAGGACGCCCGCTGCCCAGCCTGGCCCCTTTACTGCTCTGTGGCCAAGCTCCCTCGGAGGGCCCTTCTGCCTAATGGACAGAGCTCAGACCCTCCCTGCAAAGGCTCCATTAATGCGGTCGATTGGTTTTCTTTTGTTCCCGGGGTTTTAAGCTGAGTGTATCTGGGCACTTGTTCAAGCCGTGTTCCAGAGCTAATCTGGGAGGCGGGGACAGGAGAGGCAGAGCTGCATTAAGTGGCTATATTGGGAGGACTGGGGGTGTGCGCTCGAGGAAAGAATAGCATCACTTTGGTTCTGGGCATCAGTCAATGTCCAGGGCTTTGGGAGTTGGCTGTTCTCCCTGTCCTTCAGGTCTCAGGTTGCCCTGTTCCCTAGGAGGAAAGGTTTAGGGGGTTGTCAGTTCATATTCTGACTTTGCTGTGTGACTTTTGGTCATTTGTTGACCCTCTCTGTGCTGTTTTTTTCCCTAATAACTGGAGGGCTGTTAGGTAGAAGGATGTCTATCTTGGTCTGATTTTGATGCCTCCAGAAGGTAGAAGTAAGAATGGAAGAAGGGGTTTAGATTCGATCTTGTCTAAAACATCTTCCAACTTTAAATCTTCTAACCCTATGAGTTACAATGACAAGTTTACATTTAGACTAAGGAAAGACTTTTGACAGTGACTACTGTCTAGCAACAGCCTCTTCCGAATGTTCATTGATGTTCTGTAGCTTTTGAGAGTCTTCTTTCTAGATACATGACTCTTCCAGAGGCTGTCAGTGATTGGTCCAAAGAGGAGCCAGAAAGTAACAGGCTACCTGGAGGGGGATTTACAAGGTCGGATGATGATGGAATTTAAGAATGTTTAGAGATCATCTCAACCAACCCTTTCATTCCATAGACTGAGGCCCGGTCATACAGCTAATCAGTAATAGAGTTAGGATTTGAATCTAGGTTCACCCAAGCCAAATCTTTTCACTGTTATTTCCTTGACTTTAGTAAATCATGCTTCAAGCAGGATTAGGGCTCAGTAATCCCTTTCAATTAAGATTCTGTGACTGACTTTACCTTCCTTGCTAGCATTCTGTGTAAGGCAGAGTATGCTGCTGCCTGCATGGACAGGACAGAAAGCCCCAAATATATTTCTCAGTCTGTTCAGAATCCTGAAGCTCTACTAATGGAGTGTTAACTCTAGCCATTAGCACTTTAGTGAGAATTAGTGAGGCAAGTCAAGAGGGAAGCAGGGAAGAAACTGAACCAGTTTGAGCTCTGTAAGGATGGAGGTGAGGAGACATCTGGAGCAAATAGCAGTACTTGCAAAGGACAGGAGAACAAAATGAGGACTCTCTGGGAAGTGACTTCTCCAAGATCATCAAGATGAGAACAAATTTCATAATCTGCCATAAGCCGGGACATCTGGTAAAGTTTTCCTTGAGGTACCCTGTTGCTTTCTGGCTCCCCTTTGGATCAAGCACTGGCAGCATCTGGAGGAATCATAGATCTGGAAAGGAGACCAAGTCCCATAGAATGTCAATGGCCATTTCCTTTAACTAGATGTGACCTTTTTTAAAATTATCTGGTCACATTTTTTTTAAAAGTTTATCACTTCTCATCTTTTGGCTAAGATCAAGTGTAGTATCTTTTTTTTTTTAGCTTTATGCCACCAATGTCCCCCCAATGGCAAATTTATATAATGACATTAAAGGAAAATTGATCCTTACCCAGTCAACATCAGAAAAATTAGAGTAGGGGGTCTAAACATGAAGTCCATAGACCCTCCCTAAGAGTCTCCCTGAGATAGATATCAGGGGGTCCTTTAATCATGAACATAGACAACAAGCAGTGTTCTGAGGATAGGTTCATGGGCTTTACCAGACTGTGAAGGGGTCCTCAATATATGGAAAACCCCAAAGCGAGGAGAATGTGTGGACTCAAGAATCCCAGAGAGGGGCTTGTAAGGGAAAATCAGATAAGTCACTTCTTTATTATTTCCTTTCTCTATGCCTTAATTTCTTCATTATTGTGGCAAGAAGAAATTGCGGGAATTGAGGAAACCATGATATGTAACATTAGTAGTTTGGACTAGATAGTCAACAAGCAATTATTAAGTGTTTACCGTGTGTCAGACACTGTACTAACTAACCACTGAGATACAAATAAAAGCAAAATGAAAGACAATCCTTGGCCACAAGGAACTTACATTCTGATGTGGGGTGTAAGTAACAATACATAAAAGAAAATTGGAAAGATTAGGGGACTGGGGACATAGTGGGGGACATGGTGGAGAAAATAGTTTAAATCAAAATCAGACCCCAGAGAAGAATGAAGTAAAAATGGAAGTTCAGGAAGGAAATGACCAAAAAAGGGGGAATAGAGAGATAGAAAGAGCTTATAGGAAGGGGGCATAGAAGTAGAATGAACTTATTGGGTGGGGTAATTGATATGATATGATGGAAGAAGTTTGTAGAGTCAGAAACCAGGTAGTTTGTTGCCCCAGTTCAGATATTCTATGTTCCAAAGGCCCTCCCAGCCCTGGCATTCTCTGTTATAAGGTTCCTCACAGCTCTGACATTCTGGGTTTAAGGCCTTTGCAGTTCTAACGTTCTATGTTCTGTGGTTTATTTAGCTTTGGCATTCAATATTCTAAGATTGTTGTCTTTGTTGTTTGTCCTTTGTTCCTCAAGAGGACCATGCTGATACGATGATATATGAGTGAATTGGATTTAAGTGAGGAAAGGTTTTGCAAAGTCACCAGCTTCATTCTCTCCTCTGGAGCCCTTGGGGTGATGATTCCATTCTAAGATTATATACTCAGGGAAGGTTCATAGTCTCTCATAGACTATAAGATTCAGAAACACGTTTTCCTAGCTTACCTCAGACCCACAAATTTCTTGGTTTATTTCTTCCAGGAAACATCCTGTCCAATTGATGAGCGTTAGCATTTGGGAAGTAAAAAAGAACTATTTCCAATTTAATCAGAGCATTCAAGGAACCTAAATGCCTGAGACCTGAATTTGATTGGATATTCAAAATGGGGCACCTTATAGACCAAAAAAATACTAGCTCTTTTCTATGGATTCAATTTCATTTATTCCCATTTCTGTGTTCTAAAAAGGTTTAGGAGATTTCAAAACATGAAAAAAACTTTTTTAGAGCAAAAAGTGGGTATTAGGATATGGAATGAAGGCAGCCAGGCATTAAGTGGCCTGCGCATAGAAGACTTGGCCTGGATTCTGAAAGACCTGAGTTCAAATCCAACCTCAGATACTTGATAGGGGTATGAGACTGACCAAGTCACTTAGCTTCTATCTGCTTCAGTTTCCTTCTCTATAAATTGGGGATAACAGTAACACTTCTCTCCCAGGGTGGTTATATGGATTGAGTGAGATAATAGTTGCAAAACCAACCTTAGAGTATTAAATAAATACTATTACAATAGCTATCAGAATAAATTTTGACCTCTATAACCTCGCAAGATATCTTGAGATTTATGGGCTAGATTGTTTTTGTTTGTTTTCTCTTTCCTACTTAATTTATTCTATCATTAAAAAAATCTAAGTCATAAAATTAGCTCTTTATGCCTGTGATTTCTTGAAATACAGCTTTGGAAATGTAGGCTTTGATAAAATGTGTTTCAATTCAAATGAATCTCCTTGAAACATGCCTTAAACCCAAATCACTCCTCCTCTCACAGATTGACCAACAATGGGTCCCAACTCAAGCCTCACTTGATCATTGTTTGGGTTTTGGTGACTCAGAGTGAGTGAAAATAGCAATGGTTTCTGTTTTAGCCAGAAACCTCTAGAGTCTTTCCCTCTCAGATTGATTTTATTTTTATTTTTTAACTAGGTAAATTTTTGCCTCCTTTCTTATCTAGCCTCAAGCACTGAATGGGTGTTGCCTCAGTCAAACTGAGACCTGTTAAAGCCTGAACTTAAAAAGGCCAAGATCTCCCATTGCATCCAGGACCATTTCCAGTTGTCATAATCTATAACTTGCTACTGGACCCAGATGGCTCAGATGTGAGGCTGGTGACTTTGCACAGCCCTCCCTCTCACTTAAATTCAATTTACTTGCATGTCATGACATCACCTTCCTGATGTGATTTGTCCTCTTTGAGAATGAAGGGCAAACAGCAACAAGAGCTCAGGGAGTCTTTAGAACACAGGATGTCAGAACTAGGAAGACCCTTAGAACCCAGGATGTCAGAGCTGGGAGGGCCCTTTAGAACACATGAGCTCAGAGCTCAGAGGGTCCTTAGAACACATGATGTCAGAGCTCAGAGGGTCCTTAGAACACAGGATGTCAGAGTTGGGAGGGTCCTTAGAACAAAGAATGTCAGAGCTTGGTGGACCTTAGAACACAGAATGTAAGAGTTGGGAGAACTCTTTGAGATCATCTTTTTTTTTTTAAACTCCGATTCCCTAGAGGATCAAACTAAGACCCAGAGAGATGATGTGAGAAGCTAGTGACTAGAAGAAGGACCAAAATTAGATCTCTTTACTCCTAGCTCAGTGTTTCTCCTTCTCTACATTACAGCATAAAAGTTTTAGAGCTTGAAGACCAACTAGTCTAAATCCCTTATTTTATAGAAGAAATAGAGGCAGAGATTAAAGGACTTATCCAGTGTCACACAACTAGAAAGGGTCTGAGGCTGGATTTGATCTTGCTTCTTCCTGACTCCAAGACTAGAACCTTCCATTCTCTGCACCAGCTATTGAATACTCACTGACTTTGGTCTGTATCATAGTTACTGAGAATCAGTGTAGCATATTAGAAAGAATAGATATGACATGGAATGTCAGTACTAGGAGGACCTTTAGAACACAGGATGTCAGAGCTGAGTAGGGCCCAAAACTCAGAATATTAGAGCTGAGAGGGGGCCTTAGAGAATATCAGAATTATAAAGACCCTTAGAACATAGACTATAAGAGCTAAAAAGGACATTCTTTTATAATAAAAAAATAAACAAAAGGGAGGAAAAATGGCTCATCAAAACTAATGACTACATCATCTGGGTTCAAGTTCTTGATTTGCTATTGACTTGTTGAGTGACTTTGAGAAATTCATTCTGGCTCACTGGGGAACATCAAATAATACCCCTTGCACACTGGAAATTGTGGAAACTTATTATTATGATAAAGTTATCATTTTCATATCTAAAGAAAGCTGATCTTAAAAACTCTCTTCGATATAAACTGCTGAGAGAATTGGAAGTTAGTACGGAAGAAACTCAGATTAGACTAGCACCTCACACCCTTTACCAAGATAAGATCCAAATAGCTACAGGATTTAGACATAAAAACAATACTATAAGCAAACTGAAAGATCAAGGACTAGTTTACCTGTCAGATCTATGGAAAGGGAAGCAGTTTATGACTAAGGAAGAGATGGAGAACATCACCAAAAACAAACTAGATGATTTTGATTACATTAAATTAAAAAAGCTTTTGCACAGACAAAACCACTGTAACCAAGATCAAAAGAAATGTAGTAAATTGGGAAACAATCTTTACAACTAATGTTTCTGACAAAGGACTCATTTTTAAAATATTCAGAGAACTGAGTCAAATTTTTTTTTTAAAAAAAGCCATTCCCCAATTGACAAGTGGTCAAAGGACATGCAAAGGCAATTTTACAGGCGAGGAGATCAAAGCAATCTATAGTTATATGAAAAATTGCTCCAAATCATTACTTATTAGAGAAATTCAAATTAAGGCTTCTCTAAGGCTTCTCACATTTCTCAGACTGGCCAATATGACCAGAAAGTTAATGACCATTGTTGGAAGGGATGTGGAAAACCTGACACACTATTACATTGTTGGTGGAGCTGTGAACTTATCCAACCTTTCTGGAGAGAAATTTGGAATTACACCCAAAGGGCAACAAAATTGTGCATACCCTTTGATCCAGCAATACCACTACTGGGTTTATACCCTGAAGAGATGATGAAAAAGGGTAAAAAATACAAAAATATTCATAGCAGTCCTGTTTGTTGGGGCAAAGAATTGGAAATCAAGTAAATGTCCTTCAAATGGGGAATGGCTTAGCAAACTGTGGTATATGTATGTCATGGAACACTATTGTTCTATTAGAAACCAGGAGGGATGGGAATTCAGGGAAGCCTGGAGGGAATTGCATGAACTGATGCTGAGAGAGATGAGCAGAACCAGAAAAACACTGTACACCCTAACAGCAACATGGGGCTGATGTGCAACCTTGATGGACTCGCTCATTCCATCAGTGCAACAACCAGGGACAATTTGGGGCTGTCTGCAATGGAGAATACCATCTGTATCCAGATAAAGAACCATGGAGTTTGAACAAAGACCAAAGACTATTACTTTTAATTTAGAAAAAATAAACAGATGTCTTATTGTCTGATCTTGCTATCTCTTATACTTTATGTTTCTTCCTTAAGGATATTATTTCTCTCTCATCACATTCAATTTGGATCATTGTATACCATGGAAACAATGTAAAGGCTGGCGAATTGCATTCTGTTGGGGGGGTGGGAGGGAGGGAAGTAAGATTAGGGGGAAAAATTGTAAAACTCAAAATAAGTAAAACCTTTAAAAAAAAGAAATCTGATCTTGAATAATCCTCCGTAGAGGTCAAATAGGTTGGAAAGGAAATTGGAATAAATGGTCTCTAAGCCCTTTGAGGGACCCCTCTCTTTAACACCCCTCCAACACTAGCAGTCCATTGTCTTCTCTTTCTTTGAATTCTGGTGTTCTATGTTCTATTTACTCCCAGTTCAATCTAATTCGATTACACGTTTATTAAATGCTTATTATGTGGGTCAGGATCACTAATAGCCTATGTTTTAACACAGTATATTCTAACAGAGAAGGAACTGATGCAAAGTGAAACGAGTAATGTACACAGTAACCACACTATCAATGATGAGACCAGTAAGCAAACAATTGAGACTGAATGGGGTGTGATTAGAATGACCACCTGGCCCAAAAGAAAATATGAGAAGGCACCAGTCCTACTTTTTGGTAGAGGCAGGAGCTTTGAGCACTGGAAACTGAAGATGATGATGTAATCAATTTTGTTGAGTCATTTTCCTGTCCTTTTGTTTATTCTTTATTATAAAATAATATTATATTTAAATATTCTTTATAAAACATTCCTTTATATTTTAAAATATTCTTTATTATAAAATAAGGTCCCTTCTGGCTCTGATATTCTATGTTCTAAGAACCTTTGCATCTCTACTATTCTCTAAGGCTTTTTTTCAGTTCTGACATTCTGTGTCCTAAGTCCTCTCCCAGCTCTTAGTCCTGAAATTCTGTGTTCTAAGGTCCCTTCCAATCTTGACATTCTGTATTCTGAGGGACCTCCCATCTCTGTGGTGTGTGTTTTAAAATCCCTCCCAGCCCTGACATTCTGTGTTCTAAGGGTTCTCACAGCTCTCTTTCTGTATTTTAAGGACCCTCCTAGCTTTGACATTCTAAGTCCCAATGTTTCTTCCAGGTCTGATATTTTATGTTCTAAGGTCCCCTGTTAGCTTTGACATTCTGTGTTCGATGGTACCTTCTGTTGTTAACATTCTTTAAATACCAACAAGGTAAACTTGAAGGAACAATCCAAATTATTCTATTTCAGTTTTGCTCTAATTAAGAGGGCCATCACTCAAAGTCAATAGATCCCTTGTACCAAGAATCCTTCTGGTTTTTATTTTCTACACCTAGTCACTTATGGGGTTTAACTGATGAAAATTGACCTTATACTTGGAACCCTCAGAGAGTAAGTCGACACATCAATGGGTGCTCAAGTTCTAGGGCCACGGAGAAAGAGGAAGGCTCAGGATATCTCCCAGCTCTAAATCCATTGGATTTAGAGCTTTAAATCTCATGATCCTGGATCTGGGGTCCTTACTGAGCATGAAAAGAATGAAACTGATTTGGAATTGGAGCCTAAGGCAGACTCCTTTTCACCCAGAGGACAAGTGACTACTACTGTAAGTAGGTCCTGGCATTCCCCCGCCCCCCCCATAACATGGACTCTTCACCCTATGCAAGCTGGAGAGAACCAGAAGCTTTAACTCTTCCAGATTAATCCTGCTAAGTTGCAACAATATTGATATGCTATTATTTTCCATCTTTATTCATCCCCCGACGACTCAGGAACGACTCCCCTCAGGCCATTCATAATTGAAAAATGCTTTTAAGACCTTTAAGAGTTGAAGACAAAATTCTGAAAGGTGCCTGGTTTATTGGGCCTCTAGGCATGATGATACATTCGCTCTCTAATGTTCAGTAAGGAACAGAGCACTGAGCGCCCTGATGGATGGGCCCAACGGGATCAACGCGCATTGAGATGACTCCATCGGCCAGTGCATTGGCCGAGATGCTCTGACAGAATGACGGGGAATGATGGACAGGCCCCTATGGCTTCTGAGGTCTCTACTCTTAGAGGATGCTTTCAGGAGGAACCACTTATTCTTGGCTGCTGTTTGTCCAGGAATTCATTTTTGGAGGACAAAGATGAAATTTTGCTAGCAAATATCATTGTCAAACAAGGACAGACAAATGTCAGAGTGAGAAGAGATCTTATAATACTGAGATTTACAGTGGAAAGTGATCTGCATTGGGAATCAGTAGACCATCTTTGTCACTTACAACCTGTATGGCTTTGGACAAGTCCCTCTCTGGTTACTAGTTCCCTCATAAAATGAGAAGGTTGTCTAGTTGGTTTCTGAGGTCTCTGATAATATAATCTAAGGGTTCTACTGTTAAACTCTGGCATTCTGTTAACCTTTTTCATATCTGAGAACAAAAAAGGATAATTCAGAAGATGAGATGGGGAAGAGGGAGGTCTTGAAGGATCAGTGAAAGAAGAAAGTTAAAAAAAGCAAAAAATAATCCAAAACATTTAGAAATTTAAGTATTATTAAAAGTCATCTAATCTAAAAATTTCATCCTATAGAGGAAGAAACTGAGGTTCAGAAAGAGAAAATGACCAGTCAGTGACATAGGAAGCCACAAGGGCAGGATCCAAACCTGGGTTCTTGGATACCAAATCCCTCTTCTATATTTCTTTGCCTTAATGGGTCCCATCCCTATTCCAAGGACCCCAGAAAATCACAAATAAGACCTTGCAACACTTGTAGATTTGTTTGTAATAGTTTTAGTCCATTTCACAAATTCAGTTTAATTCAAACTGACACGTATTTATGAAATACAAATCATAGAAAATGCAGCCATCATTCCCTCAGACCCTGTCCTTGGTGCTGGAGAAGGGAGGGGGAGGGACACAATACAGATCCTATCCTTGCAAATGTTTAGAAGTAGTGTGGGGGGGCACCTAGGTAACACAGTGGATGGAGCACCGGTCCTGCAGTCAGGAGGACTGGATTCAAATCTGGCCTCAGACACTTAGTAATTACCAAGTTGTGTGATCTTGGACAAATCACTTAACCCAAGTGCTTAGCAAAAAACAACAGCAACAAAAAAGGATTGGTGGGGTGGGGGGAGATGTGAGCACAGATAAAAGGGTGTGCCTTATACTTCATAGGTATATAATTGATATAGAAAATATAGATTAGGATGCATAGCTGAAGACTCAAGAGATCTGGAGCAGGGTGGAGTAGGAGAGGCAGAGATCACTTCTGGTTAGTGATGATGATGATGATGATGATCCTTCATTCTAGAAGGCCATGACATCAGGGAGATGATGCCATGGCAAGTACATGAATTGGATTTGAGTGAGGGCTTGTTTTCATCAACCTCACTTTCTCCTCCAGGGCCATCTGGATCCCAGTGCCCGGAATTGAATCAGGACAACTAGAGATGGCCATAGATACAAGGTAATCAAGGTTAAGTGACTTGCCCAAGGACATACAACTAATTAGTGTCAAGTGTCTGAGGCTAGATTCGAACTCCCTTCCTTCTGACTCCAGTGGCACCACCTAGCTGTCCTTCTGGTTATAGGGGATAGGATCAAGAAAGGCTTTATCCTTCCCCAAAGATAGGGGTTTTAATTTTCTGCTGTTTTTTTCTTCATCTTATATATAGTAAAGATGCTTAGAAATTCCAAAGGCCAAGGTCATTTTATATCTTTTTCTTTGTCTCAGGGAAGAGGGTCAGTATTGGTCTAGGGATGGCTAGAAAGTTGGACCATGGAGCACCAGGCAATACTGGTGAGGTGATATAGTGGGTCAAGTTCTGGACCTGGGGATTCAGTAAGACCTGCATTCAAATCTAGCTTCAGAATCTTACTGGTTGTGTGATCCTGGACAAGTCATTTAATCTCTATACTTCAGTTTCCTCATCTGTAAATATGAATAATATCAACATCTACTTCCCAGAACCTGATGTGAGGATTCAAATGAGATCAGACTTATAAAGTACTTAACACAGTAACTGAGACATAATGAGAGCAATATTAATTCATCATAGGACAATAGATTCAGAGCTGGAAGGTAATTAAGTCCAACTTTGCTGAGGCAGGTAAGGTGGCACAATAAATAGAGCCTAGAGTCATGAAGACCAGGGTTCAGACATTAGCTAGATGTCCCTGGACAAGTCACTAAACCTTTGCCTACCTCAATTTTCTCAACTGGAAAATAAGGATAAAAGCAGCCCCTACTTCCTGGCATTGTTATAAAACTCAAGTGATATAAAAGCCCTAAACACAGTGTCTGACATATAGAAAGTACTTAATAAATAATTATCAAATTTCCTCATTTTACAATGAAGTCCCAGTGGGGAGAAGTGCTTGCTCAAAGCTAGTAAATGATATTTAATTGAAGAGTATGACTTTGAACCCAGTTCCAGGGCCTCTGACTCCAAATCCAGTGTCCTTTCCACCAGGTGCCTACTTTGTGTCAGACTCTCTGTTGGACTCCAGGTATATAAAGGCTTTTGAGAAACAATCCCTATCCTCAGAGTTTGCATTCTAATGGGGGGATTCATTTATTCTGCTAAAGAACAGATAAGAAATTAAAAAATAAACATGAAGTAATTTAGGAGTGCTGGAGGGAGAGGTGAAGACCACTGACAAGTGAGTAGACCAGCGAAGGTCTTCTGGAGGAATTGGCACCTGAGCCGGGCTTCCAAGGAAGCCAAGGATTCTGAAAGAATGGGGAGAAAGAGACAGCGTCAGTCATGGTGGACAATCCATACAAAGTCCTGGAGACAGGAAGTGAGATACAAGAGTCATATAGGAAGAAACTAGAAGCTGGGAATTCATTTGGTTCAGTTTGGCTGGATTAAAGAAAGTGTAAAGGTGAGTAATGTGTGACTTGTCTTAGAAGACCATGAGAGGCAAATTAAGAAAAGGTTTAAACAGTCAACAAATGGGGTCTGCATTTTGTATGGAGGCAACAGGGATCTAACAAAGCTTCTTTAGCAGGGGTGAGCAGAAGTGGTCAGTCTTTTGCTTTAAGGATAATGATTTTAGGGGCAGCTAGGTGGCACAGTGGATAGAGCATGGGCCCTGGAGTCAGGAGTAACTGAGTTCAAATCCGACCTCAGACACTTGATAATTACCAAGCTGTGTGACCTTGGGCAAGTCACTTAACTCCATTGCCTTGTTCCCCCCCCCCCCCCCAAAGAATAATGATTTTAAAGCTATCTGGAGGACAGAATGGGGAGGGGAGAGATGAAATGCAGAAAGCCCAATTAGGAGGCAGCTTCTGTAGTTTAGGTGAGATGCAATGAGGGATTGAACAAGAGTAGGGGCTGTATGAACAGAGAGAAGTCAAGTCAAGGCAACAAACATTTATTAAACTGCTAAATGCTATGAATACAAGGAAAATCGAAAGTAGATCCTGCCCCCAAGGAGTTTATAATCTAACAGGTGAGATCACATGCAAACAATTATGTGTATTCAAGATACATACAGGATCAATCTGAGGTTTATCTTAAGGGGGGGAGGTATTAAGATTAAGGAGGTAGGAAAGGTTCTTGCAGGAGGAAACTCTTCAGCAGAGATTTGGAGGAAGTTAGGGAAAGGAAGATGAGGAGGGACAACATTCCAGGCAAGTGGGACAGCAAGTGAAAGGACCTGGAAGTTTGGGAACTTCAAGGAGACCAGAGTCACTTAATGTAATGTGGAGAATCTGAAGTGGTAAAAAGACTGGAAAGGGAGGAGGAGGGCTTAAACCCAGAGAAAAGCAGCACAAGCAACATTCACTGAAATGAGTACTGACAGGGGCAAGTTGCTAAGCTTGGCTGGAGCTGAGAATCCAAGGTTGTGTCAGAGTAGGGGGATTTGGGTAGTGAGATAAGAGGTTGGAAAGAGATCTCGAACCTTCTGAGCAGATCAGACAAAGCTGAACTTAAATCTAAGGTGTCTCCTGTCCCAATCCCAGGATTCCCTGACTTGACAGAAGACCCTCCTGGACAGAATCAGAACCATTCATTTTGCTTTAGAAGGCAGACAATATGAAATGAACCCATGCTTCAGGATGTGGCTCATACTTTCTGTTGTTGTTGCTGAGACCCATGATTTCCCTGAGGAAGAGAACTCCTGGTGTAGAAACTCTCTGCCAGTTCAGAACCTGACTCTTCTGCAGCTTATGGTGTTCCAGAACTGAATGGAAGCACATCTAGAGTCACTCAGCCAGTATTAGCTGGTGGCAGAGATGGAATTTGAACTCAGGTCTTCCCGACTCTGAAGCTGACTCTCCATCTGCTACTATGTTGTCTCCTTCTTTAGATTATGAGAAGGTTGAGAATAGGGACTGTTTTTGCCTTTCTTTGTATTCCTGACCCATTACGCAGTGTGTGGTACACAGTAGGTGCTTAATGTATGCATTAGCCTCCTTAGGCTACCTGATGACATGCTGCTTAAAAATAATGCAAGAAAGAATAGTCAAATTTAGTGAATCAAAGGGGAGAATTGGTTATTAGTGTTGTTCATGCAACTGAACTGCCTCTGTTGCTTGTCCACTCCCTGGGATTAAGCCCTATTCACCCACCCCAGTAATAGCTGTGCCCATTCTTCTACAGATCCTTCTCATCTGTCCTGGCTCCCAGCACTAGCTGTATCCTGCTAGGGACCCATCCATCTGCTTCCCAGGGTTAGGGGCAGCTTCCCAAGGATTCTGGTGTTGGGACTCAGAATCTATCTGGAGTTTCACCTTTTCATTTCCCAAAGTCCTACCCTTCCCTGGTACCCTAGATCGGGCAAGGTTATAGGGTACCACAATCATTTTTAGCTTTAAATGGACACTGGATTTATTTGACTGTCTTGATTGGAAAACAAACAAAATGTGTCTGAGCTCCCCAAAACCTACAGTGACAATTTGAGTAATTACGTACTAAAAGAGTTCAAAACTGGAAAGGACTTTTTTTGCTTTATTTGACAAATAAAAAAAAATCTGAGGTCAGAGTAGGAAAATAGCCCAGGCACGGGCAAGTTTAACTGCAGAACTGGGATGAGGCAATGAGAAAGCCAAGACAGGAAGACAGTACCAAGGATGGTACTGAGAGCATCCCAGGCAGGTATACAGGATGACCCTATACCCTATCCTGGCTATTCAAATCTGGAGTTCTATGATGCCAACTCCCCACCTTATAAAAACAAATGACACCATCATCTTCCCATAAAAGGTGTGTAGGATAGTCAGAGAAAGATATCCCTTCATCTTCAAATAAGGAGGCTCTAGGTACCCAATATGGAGGAGGATGTTTGGTGGGAAAGGTAGGAAGTATGAGTTAAATACTGGTGTCCCAATGACATCTGCTGGTGTCTACTCATTCTTGAGAGCTTGAGTTTCTTCTCTGGCCTGTGCCCTCACCTCCTGGCACAGTGGCTAGAGTTCTGGCCTTGGACTCAGTTCAAATCTGGCCTCAGACACTTGACACTAGCTTGTGTGACCTTAGGCAAGTCACTTTGCTTTGATTGCCTCTCATCTGGACCATCTCCAGTCATCCTGATTTATAGCTGGACTCAGATGGCTTTGGAGGAGAAAGTGAGGCTAGTGATTTAGCAAAGTTCCCCCCCTCACTCAAATCCCTGATGTCTTAGTCTTTGAGAACAAAGGAGAAACATTACCACCTAGAGTGGTGAATGATAGAGAAGGCTGCGCCACTAACTGTGATATGAACTCAGATGAGTCACATCTCTCTATATATGTCAAATAAGACTCTTATTAGCTCTTGACTCTGTTACAGGGATCATATAAGGATGAGTTTCTAAAAAATCACAGAATATCAGAGCTAAAGGAAATCTTAGAATACCAAATGTTAGAATATGGAATATTTGACTAAAGAAAGACTTGAGAAGATAAGAATCAGGAACATGGAATGTAAATGAACTTTGTATAGCTATGGTTGTATGTTGGATCTCCATTAGATCGTAAGCTCCTTGAGGGCATACATTTGTCTTTTGCTTCTTTTTGTAACCCCATCACTTAGCACAATGCCTAGGACATAATTTGACTCTGTCCTTTCCATTACATTCCATAGCTACTTAACTATTTTGAATAAGAACACAATATTAGAACTTGGCATGTTAGAATGATAGGCATTGAATATTAGAATGAGCTGGAAGTACCTTAGAACCTAGAATCATAAAATGAGAGGGACCCTGGGACAGAGAACATCAGAACTGCCATAGAATGGCAAAACTGGAAGAACTTTATGATATTAGAATATTATTAGAACACAATATAAAATTAAAATGCAATATAATTAGAATATTATTAGTACATAAAGTAGAATATTAGAGTTGGAAGAACCCTTAAATCAACCAACATTTCTTAATCAATGACTAATTTTTTTTTAAAGAAAGATGTTATTTATTTTGAGCTTTATAATTTCCCCTCCATTCTTGCTTCCCTCCCCCCACTCCCCACAGAAGGTGGTCTGTTAGTCTTTACATTGTTTCCATGGTATGCAATCAATTAT
Organism: Macrotis lagotis; assembly: GCF_037893015.1. NCBI lineage: Eukaryota > Metazoa > Chordata > Mammalia > Peramelemorphia > Peramelidae > Macrotis > Macrotis lagotis. The sequence continues at coordinate 866,460,354 of NC_133658.1, forward strand.
TAATTATAAAGCACTAGAGATAGGGAGATAAAGGACAACACAGTCCCTTCCCTCAAGGGTATTCCAGTTGAACATTACATAGAGTATCGGGGACTGTCTGGATCACCCCCACATTTAGCAGCGGATCTCACTTTTGTGTGTGTATCCTCACGGTCTAGCTCTGTGAATCGTGAATAGTGATTCAGAAACACTTGCTAATTAATTAGTTCCAGAGGAAGAATCTGAGATAACTTGCCCAAGGTCAACCAGCCAGTTAATAGTCAAGATGGAGGTTCAAATCCAAGTCTCCTAGCTCCCATTCCTTTTCCCATTAAACTTATCAATGTTATCCATAGATTAGACAACAAACCCAACATGCAGGGATAATCAGATGCCCTTCTGTGCCCCATTGCCCACCCACTATCCTGTTCCATGTCCATCCAGGAGATCTCATTTCCATAAAACAGATTTTGCTTCACCACCAACAGTTACTTGTCTGTAAGAGGCCAGGCTTGGCAACTCAGAGCTGTAGTTCAGCAGTAGCTGAGTTAACTAGGCCCCTGGTTTCCTAAAGGCTGACTGGCCTGACTCTTGCAACAGAGAGTAATTAGAGCCCTTAGCTTGGAGCCTTTACCCAAATAACCCGGCCTGCCCTGTCCCGTCCCATTAACTTCCAATTCAACAGTAACCCCCGGCCTGAAATGCATAATGAAAGACATTCAGAATATATCAAAATGGCAGGAGTATTGATTTATTAATGCTCAGGAATGTTGCTCTAATTGAATTGAAATCCAGGAAGCAAGTTAATGTAGCTGACTGTACTACAGGAATTGAATTTCCCCAGTGCCCAGAATTATGACTTTTTTGCTCTCTCTGTTGTCAGTGGGATAAATAACAAATCAATTGACGTTTCACCCCCTGGGGGATGAAAACAAGTCCATGTGGGGGCCAGGATGAGGAGCCCAGGATGGAAGAGGGCCTCAGTGGTTGGAAAAAAAAAATTAGAGGAAGGCTTCCTGGAGGAGAGGGTCCAGAACAGGGAAGCAGGGTTGAAGTCTTCAGGACCTTTTTACTTCCAAATTGTACCCCACCTCCATCCCCATTTCCATCCCCAGCTTTCTGTTGCTACTAGTCTTGGTGCCTTTGTCTTGCTGTCCCTTTGCCCCCCAAAGCTCAAATTCCTCAAGTCAAGTGAAGAACAGGAACTCAAAGGAATTGGGACATGGGTTTGAGTTCAGCCACCATCCCTTATTAGCTGTGTGACCTTGGGCAAGTGATTGGGACTTCAGAGAGGGAAAGAGAGTCTATGCCCAGAAGAGTCTCAGTTTCCTTTGTAGGCATCCTCAAATTTGACTCTGCCCTTACCATTCTCCTTGTTTCTGTGACTGTCTTCTGGGACCTACAGAGGGAGTGATTAAAAGAGATCCAACTAGCACTGGGCAAATGGGGGTTTGCTTCAGGATACTGACAGCTGAACAGATATGAATGGTGGGCTTGAGTGGGGCCTCGCAAAGGCTGTTTCCTCCCAGGGTAACTGCACCCATCGTGGGGCTATCTCTTAAGCATTTTCCCTAGCCCTGTGCCCATAATCCTTCCTCCTCCTCCCTCCCCAAAGCAAGCAGTTTGGGATAGTTGAGATAGCTCTGTTCATCTATGAACCTATGCTCTGTTTCTTTTCCCAACTGAGGACACTCTCAGACCAAGTCCCTCTCTCTGTCATCCAGACTTCCCCTGGCACCCAAACCCTAAACCTCTAGGTCCATGGAAAGAATCCTGGGTTCCTGTTCCAATTTTGACAATAACTTTTCATTAGGAAAATAGCATCAGTTCTCTGGACCTCAGTTTCTGCTTTATGATCCTGGCAAACCAGGGATAGAGACATCATAAAAGACATAAAAGACAGATCATTTCAGCTACATAAAATTGAAAAGCTTTTGTACATAGAAAATCAATGCAGTCAGGATAAGAAGGAAGAAAAAAATTCTTTGCATCAAATATAAGACCAAAGAAAGAGGTCTGGACTTGAAAATTTCTAAGATTTCTTCAAGCTCTATTGCTCTAATGTTTTGTGTTCTAGGGTCTCACCCAGGTCTGACATTTTAGGTTCTAAGAATACTTTTGCCTTTGATTTTCCATATTCTATGATTTCCTTAAACTCTAAAGTTCTATATTTTAAAGTCTCTTAAAGTTTTGCCATTCTGTGTTCTGAGCTGACATCCTATGTTCTAAGGACCCTTCTAGCTCTGACATTCTTCAGTGCTACTCTTGAGAGTTTAAGTGTAACAGAGTGGAAAGAACACTAGACTAAAACTCAGAAGAACTGGGTTCTAGACCTACCTGACTCTGTGGCCTTAAGTTAAATCACCTCTATATCTCATTTTGCTGGTCTGTCAAATGGGCATCTTGGCATGGACCTTGGCTGCCTTTTGCAAAGGAATCCCATTGGGATCACTCAAAAGAAAAAGGATGGAAAATTGAGGAGGAGGGAAGGGAAGGCTAAAAATTGGAAGATTCCCAGGGGGGCCCCACTGATCTTTCTGTGTGCCCAGGGGAAGTCTCTTCCCCATCCCGGTTGGTGCCTGTGAAGATGCCCAGCCTGGCTCCCAAGCTCTGGTCAAGGAGGAGAAAGCACAGCTGAGTTAATTAAATCAACAGCTCAAAGCGCAGGTTACCCACAAAAGTGAACTCCAGTGGCCCTGAAACCACTGACCAGAGAAGGGCTGGGGAAACAAAACCACGGCTGGAGTAAAATGGAAAAAGAATCCTCAGCTCTTTATCACTTCATCAGCCACAGGTATCAGAATATTAATTGCTCTTTGACTCGAGCTGGTTGTGGGAGTCAGGATAGCTGTGGCTTCTGCAGAGTGTGGGAGCCACAGGCTTGCCCAGAGCAAGCTGGGAGCCTTGTCTGGGAGCTGGGGGAAGATGGGGGCCATGGGGCTGACTGGGGCATTTTGAAAACCTTGATCGGAAAGTCAGGGGAAGATGGAGACTATATGCAGATGATTGGAGTATTCTGGAAGCCTGATCTGGGAAGTCAGGGAAAAATGGGGGCCATGGAGCTTACCCATCTAGAGAGTTGGCATACTCTCAGGATATACCATATGCGTATTGGTGTCAGAGTGTGTAGATACAAGCCAGAGAGACTATAAATCGCTTTGTACATAAGGGTCTGTGTATATTTGCATAAGATGGGGTATATAAGTATGTCCGTGAATATGAGGAGCTAAGGGCTGGCAGAAGGGCATACATATTTATAAATGCATTTGTATATTTGAGTGAGTGTGTCTGTGCCAACAGATACAAAGATATGACATGGTTATAAATGTGTGTGTGTGTGTGTGCAGGAAAGCATATAAATGGCTCATCAGGCATCTAAAGACCTGGGTTCAAATTCTATTTCATGGCTGCTCACTGTGGTTGGGCTAGATGACTTTAGAGAGCCTTCCATCTCCACATTTGTCCTCTTATGAGTCTGATGAGTGAATGTGAGTGTGTGGGTCCAGCTGTAATATACCATGGTGCAGCAAAAGGAGGACTGGATATGGAGGTGAAGTATGGGTTCAATTCCCTGCTCTGTCACTTACTAATTGGGTGGCTTTGAGTATGCCTTCATCTCTCTGGGTCTCAGTTTCTTCATCTCTAGTCCTCTAGATAGGTAATGTCCATGCCCCCCATTTTTCCCTGACCTCCCAGATCAGGCTCCTAGCATTCCCTAGACAGCTCAATGGCCCCCATCTTCCCCCATCTTTCCCAACAAGGTTCCCAGCATCCTCTAGGCAAGGTTATGTTTTCCAAACTATGTAGACATTCCTCATCAACCAATAAGGGGTTGGAGTAGATGACTGCTAAGATCTCTTCTAGAGCTACATCTATGACTCCATGATCCTGTGTGTTTGTGAATAGGAGTAGAAATCTGAGTGTAGGAGGGAATGTGTGCAAGAGAATGTATGTACTTCCTCCCTCATTAGTAAAGAAACACCACACTTTTGCTCTCTTGGCTCTCCCACATCTCCCCTTCCCCTGAGAGATTTTTGGAAGCTCCACAGTGGGCAGAGGCTGACCCCAGAAAGTACCATTGGGTCTACTATCTTAGATAGGAACAACACAAGCCAGAGGACTTTCCCCAACACATAGGCTCAGTAAATGTCTGTTGGATGAATAGATGAATAAATGGGTGAATGGGACCCAGGAAAAGCTGGCCAAAGAAATTCAAGAAAGGATTCATTAAACAATTTTTCAGTTTGTCTCTGGTGATAGTACTGATCATGGCGGAAAAGGTCTAGCAAAAAGAGCATAATACTGGGGAGGGGAGGGTCAATTTCTAGTTCTGGTCAAAATTGTGTGATATGGCCAAGTTGAATTTCCTCATCTATTAAAAAAAAGAGATCAGCTAAGTCCCTTGTAGTTCTGACATTCCAGGCCCCAAAGCCCCTCCCAGCTCTGACGTTCTCTGTTCTAGGGACCTTCCCAGCTCTGACATTCTGGGTTCTATGGGACCTCCCATCTCTGACATTCCAGGTTCTAAAGGCCCTTCCCACCTCTGATATTCTGGGTTCTAAGGACCCTTCCAGCTCTGACATTCTGGGTTCTTTTTTTTTTTTTTTTTAGGTTTTTTTTTCAAGGCACATGGGGTTAAGTGGCTTGCCCAAGGCCATGCAGCTAGGTAATTATTAAGTGTCTGAGACTGGATTTGAACCCAGGTACTCCTGACTCCAGAGCCAGAGCTTTATCCACTACACCACCTAGCTGCCCCAACATTCTAGGTTCTAAAGGCCCTTTCCACCTCTGATATTTTGGGTTCTAAGGAACCTCTCAGCTTTGACATTTTCTGTTCTCAAATCCTTCCCAATTCCTTGACATTGAACAAGTTACAGCCTCTATAGGTCTTGCTTCCCTCCTATGCAAGGGGGAATAATAAGTCAAGACTTATCTCCTTCATGGGGCTGTTGTGAGGGTCAGATGATAAGCAATTTGTATAAGGCAGAGAGCCCTGGATTTATGGTCTGAGATTCAAATCCTAGCTCTGACACTATGTCTGGAGCCTTGGATATGTCACTACTCATCTCCTTTGAGCTGCCGTTGAAATAGTTTCCTTCCAAGTCCCTTCCAGCTTTAAACCGTGTGATTAACAGTATCATGTCAATGTGACCTGTTATGATTTTTTTCTTCCTCTGTCTTCTGCCAGTATCTAGCTCCCTTTTGCCTTATTGCTGGGAGCCTGTCCGTCTGCCCCAGCTGTTGCTGGGGGCCTCTCTTGCTTCTCTATTAACCTTGAACAATTAGTTCTAGTTATTAGCACAGACAAACAGTCTGTCAATACAGATTACAGCCGGATGTATATCACCACGAGTGGGGGAAGGGTTGTGCTGCTCAGTTACTTCTGGCTCTTGGGCCCTTGCACATGTCTTTTCCTTGTTTCTTGTTTCTTCTGGCAGACAGGTCCTCATCTCCTAAGGGTATACCTTATTAGGACCTTCCTAGAAGAGCTGTTAAAAATCTCTAGTCCAAGCTAATCCAACAAACATTTATTTATAAGGCACCTACTATGTGCAAGGAATGATAGTGGAACCTGTGAATGTAAGCACAGGATTTTGGGGAGTCCTTAAAGAACTGTTTATTCTTCAGGGGAACTGGATATAGATCTCACAGTAAGGAAATTCTTTCTAACAGTGCAGTGAGCACCTATTTAGAAATGTGTAGTCTTAAGAGTTGCCTGGGGCCCTAAAATGTTTAGGGATCTGCCCAGGGCCATGTGTTATATTGGCAAAAGAAGCCTTGAACCCAAGTCTTTTCATTTAAGAAACTGACTGTGGGGAAAAGAAAGGGAAAGGGAGATGCAACATATTAAAGAGATAAATAAATACCTGGTTCTTTGACTAAGAGAACAAGAATAGCTAGAGGATTCAGTCAATCAATCAACCAGCAAGGATTCATTAGAGAAGGCTTCCCATAGGAGATGCCTCATGAACTGAACTTTGAAAGTAATTAGGGATTCTGAGAAGAAAAACTGAAGAGGGAGGACCATTCCTGATGTTAGGACTAGCCTTTGCAAAAGCACAGAGGTGGGAGAAAGAATATCATGAATGGAGAAGGTCAGTTAAATGAGACTTGACACTAATGGGAGTTCCAATTCAAGATGTTTATATAGTAATACTGGAGCCAGGTTGTGAAGGATTCAAAATGCTGAGATTTCTGTATTCTATCTCAAACACTTAGTCCTTGTTTTCTGAACATGCACCACTATCCTCCCAGTGATCCAGGGTTCCCAATAAGAGTATCATCTTTGACTCTTTACTCACACTCATTCCACCTGTCCAGTTGACTTCTAAATCTTGTCATTTCTGCCTTTATAGAATCTCTCATAGCGCTATTAACCCAGTTCCCACTATCCTACCCTCTCCCAGTAACCTGGTCTCCCTGCCTCACATGTCTTTCCACTACAATTCATCCTCCCCTCAGCAGCAAAAATGATTTCCCCTAAAAGATAAGTTTGACCATGTCACTCCTCTGTCCAGTGAATTCCAATGGCTCTCCATTACCTCCAGGATCAAATATAAAGTCAGTCCACTATGTCTGAAATGCTCCCCTTTAATTTCTTCCAGACCCAGCTCAAATCCCACTTTCTTTAGAAGGTCTTTCTCAGGCTCTCACCCCCAGGCCCCACCACCTGCCTTCCCCTCTGAGAATATCTCCCATCTCCTCTATATACCTTGCATGAACCTAGTTAGTTACATGGCGTCTCCTCATTAGAATGTGATCTCCTTGAGGGCAGGTACTGTTTTTGCCTATCTTAGTACATATGTGCAGTTCTAGCACACCTGTTGTTTGGTTGTTTGGTTGTTTTCAGTCATGTGCAACTCTCCATGGCCCCATTTGGGACTTCCCTGGCAAAAATACTGCAATGGTTGACCATTGCCTCCTCTAGCTCATTTTGCAGGGGAAGAAGTTGAAGCAGACAGTGACTTGCCCAGGGTCACATAGTCATTGAGTGTCTGAAGCAAGATTTGAACACAAATGAATTGAGATGAGCCTTCTTGATTTCAGATTTGGCTCTAACCATTGCCCCTGATATATATATGTAAACAACCAGTGTTTATTATTGTTATATTGACGGACTGACTAAAGCAAATAGGGGACTACCAAAAGATCTTCAATGGGCATTCTCTTTAAGAAAAAATAACATTCTGGAAACTGGGTGAAGGATGGAATGGAGAAAAGGGAAACTAGAAGCAGTGAATTGAATTAGAAGTTTGTTGCAATTGTACAGGCCAGATATGATGTGAACCCAAGCTTGGGGGGAGACTTGTGAGTGAGAGAAAGGGAGAAATGCTTTTAAGGCCATAAGGATGACTTTCTGTTTGAAGTTAATGATCCATAATACTTAGGGAGCAAAAGTTAGGAGGTGTTGGCTCTAGAGGAAAGAACACTGGATGGCAAGACAGACAACAAGAGTCTGACCTTAGGCTATGTCACTAATTCCCTATTGTTCAGGACAAAACATTTGCCTTTCCCTGCCTCAGTGTCCTCAGCTATGCCAAAAGGACTGTTTGAGGAAAGTCTTTGTAAAATTTAAAACTATAGAAATATGAATTGCTGATGTTTTTGTCCCTCCCTCCCCTTTTGCCTTCCTTCCTCCTTCTCTTCCTCCCTCTATCTTTCCCTCATCCTTTCCTTCCCTCCTTCCTTTTCCTTCCTTCCTTCCTTCCTTGAAAAACATCTAAAAATGGGAAGGATTATAATCATGGCTGTAGTTTGTACCATTCAAGACTCTTGTGAAGATCACATGAGATGATCAGGGCTTGGAACAGCCTGCCTCTGTGCAGTAGCCCCTAGGGCTTCTCACTGAATGACTGCTCAGATGCTAGGTTTGGGGACATTGGATGAGATGAGAGACTAGAAGATGTCTGAAAGGGAAGGACCTGGGAACATCAATCAATTAGAGAATCAAATGGCAGAGTTGGAAGGGGCCTTAGACCATTTAGTCCAAAATGATTATTCTACATTGAAAGAAACTGAAGTCCAGGGATCTGGGGAGAGTCCCTCACAGTGCTGCAGCTCCTATGTGCTCATTGGGATGTTAAAGCTCACATGCAAGTTTCTGGACTCTGAATCCAGGGGTCTGCTCCCAAAAACCTCTGAACAAGAGTCCCTGTCTTTTCCTTCCCCCTCCTCTGCTCATCTCTCCCTGGTCCTCTTTGATCCTCATTCCCATTTGTCCCCTGGGGAGGAATCAGGTCCTGGGACTTCCTTGTGGTAGGGGTATTGGGGGATGGGATTGGATTCTGACTGGGTGGACAGAATGATGGACTCCCAGGCCTGCCTACTCCTGCCTGGATCACTTTAGGAGGCTGTAAAGGGTTGTTTTGCCTGGTCCTCAACCCTGCCCCCGCTAGCAAATTAGTCACCAGGTGTCAAGCCCACTCACTGATATGAAACTTTTGCTATGGTGAGCAGTTCAATTTCCTGGGCAGAAGCAAGTGGGGCAGCAGCTCTGACCCTCATTCCCCAGAGATGAAAGCAGTTCTCCTGTGGGCCAACCCAGCCCATCCACCCCACCCCATCCTGGCCAGAATGTGCCTGCCAGGCCCCTGAACAATGAGCTGTTCATCCATCTGATGCAGCTGTGGGGACCCCAGACATGGCCAATGAAGTCAAGGGCTCTGGGCCTCACTCCCATGCTCACTCAGAACCCCCTGGGCTGGGTCTGGACCAGCCCCTGTTTCTCCCTCTGCTTCAGCCTTTGAGTCTAGTCTCTTGGTCATCCGTGAATGATGATGGCTGCCTAGCCACTGCTAGGATGCACATGGGGTGACTCTGCCTGGGATAGATGGGACTCTGAAGGGAGAAGACAAAGGAAGGGGAAGGTATTGTGGTTACCCCAGGAGATAAACGTGTTCATTCAGTCATTGATTTGTTCAGTCATTCACTGTTAGAGCTTTGAATTTAGAATCAAGGGACCTGGAATCCAGCCTTGGCACTGACTCTTACTCCTTGGGCAAGTCACTTCAACTCTACTCATCTGAAGTTCGGAGAGACATGGGTTCAAATCCTGTCTCCAATACCTGAAGTCACTTCACTTTCTTGTTGCCTAGAAAACAAGGGCAATAACAGTAGGCTGGTGTGTGTGAGAAATGGGATTCAGTTGTGATAAAGCCCAGCAGGCATAGCATCTTAAAGTGCTATGTGAATACCACTATAGCATATTGCTGCTGTTGGGTCAAGTCCAAAGTTTCATTAGGATGGAGATGGCATTGCAGTGGGGATGCCTTCCAATTTCTCTATTATTTACAAGTCTTACAGAGATGCTTGGGTTGCTCAGAGTTTGAGGGAATTGCCTAGGTCAGAGGCAAGGCTTCAACTCCTATCTTTCTGACGGAGGTCTACTCTCCATTCACTGCTGACATCTTCATCATCATCATCATCGTCATCATCACTACTATTATCTGTAAAATAGAATAATAATGCTTATATTAGTTACCCCAAAATGCCTTTGGGGGGAGGCTAGGTGGCACAGTGGATAGAGCACTAGCCTTGGAGTCAGGAGTACCTGAGTTCCAATCTGGCCTCAGACACTTAATAATTACCTAGCTGTGTGGCCTTGGGCAAGCCACTTAACCCCCATTGCCTTGCAAAAATTAAAAAACAAACAAACAAACAAAATGCCTTTAGTGAGGAAAATCTTTTTTTTTTTTTTGCAAGGCAGTGGGGTTAAGTGACTTGCCTAAGATCACACAGCTTGGTAATTATCAAGTGTCTGAGGCCACATTTGATCTCAGGTCATCCAGCCAGTGCTCTATACACTGTGTCCCCTAGCTGCCCCGTGAGGAAAATATTTGCAAATCTTAAGGCTTTAGAAATGTGAGTAACTTTTGCTTCCTCTCTCTTCCTTCCTTCCCTCCATCCTTTCCTCTTTTCTTCCCTCCATCCTTTCCTCCCTTCCTCTCTTCCTTCCTTCTGTACTTCCTTCCTCCTTCCTTTCATTTGCCTTTCCACTCTCCTTTCCTTCTTTCTTTTCTCCCTTTCTTCTTTTCCTTTTCCTCCCTCCCTTCCCTCTTCCTTTCTCCCATCCTCATTTCCTTCCTTCCCTCTTCCTTCCTCCCTCCTTTTTTCCTTCTTTCTTTCCACCTTCCTTTCCTCCCTCCCTTCTTCTTTCTTTTCCTTTCTCCCTATCTTCTTTTCCTTCCCTCCCTCCCTCCTCCTTCCTTCTTCCCTCCCTCCCTTTCTACCTTATTTCTGTCTTCCTTCCTACTTCCTTCTTTCTTTATTCTCTCTCTTCCTTCTTTTCATTTACTCAATTTCCCATTCTTTAAATTATTCACCAACTTTTCCCTGAACACTTACTGTATGTGGATAGGACAGTGGTAGAAACAAAGGGGCATAAACCCTGATCCCTGCCCTTAGGCAGCTCACAATCTGCCTAGAAAATCTAGAAAGATCACTGACAGTATAAGATAACAGAATATGACCTGTCCCCAGTTACAGATGCCTGTTAGTAAGGGCCATGGAAACTTAGAAGAGAAATTTGACCATTCCAAGGTCTCACTGGCCAAAAATGGCTTAATATATATATCCCCTCTCTGCTCCCATTTCCGCCTTTTCCCTGCATCTGTGGATATGTCTGTCTTTCTCCTCCCCCCATTTCCATCTCCTCTCTTTTTCTATTTCTCTCCCTGTCTCTGACTTGTCTTTCTGCCTCCGTCTCTGTTTCTATTCTTCCCCTTGTCTGTCTGTCTCTGCCCTTCTATCTGTCTTTCTTCTTATGCTCATATGTACCTCTCCTTGCCTGTTTCTCTGTCTCTTTTCCCTTCTCCTGCCCTTCTGTCCCAATCCTGTCTCTCTATCTCTCCTACATTTCCTTAGACCTTTCCTTATCTCTGAGTCTTCTCTCCATTCCTCCTTCTAGCCTTCTCCCTCTCTGTCTCTTGGTACTTCTTACATTCCTCCATCCGTCCCCCTATTTATTTATCCATCTCCCTTTATTTCTTCCCCTTTTGTGCTTTTCTTAAAATAAAAATTTCCCCAAGTTTAATGCTTTTTGTTTCCTCATCAACCTTATTAAATATGAAATCATTAACATAAACATTTTATTTTTTATTTTAATATTTTTATTTTTAATATTTTGGTAAATTTTGAGTTCCACAGTTTTCTCCTTCCCTCCTTCCCTTTCATCTCTCCTCCCTTCGTAAGAGGATAATATGATATAGGTTATACATCTTTAGAGAACTTGAAGGACATTTACCCTCATCTTACAAATAAGGAAGCTAAAACCCAGCAAGCTGAAATGGTTCACCTAAAATCACAGTATAAATGTATGGGGGCGGGGTGGGATTTGACCCCAGGTCTTCCTGATTCCAAGCCTGAGGTCCTCTCCATTACACCATGCTGCTGAAGTCCCCATATCTTCCTCCTTTGAATATTACCTCAAGCTCTGGAAAGAGCAAAGTTTGGTCTCAAAGGGTCTCAAACTCCAGTTGACCACAACCAGTAAGTGAACCAGAGCATCCCAGTCATAGAAACCCTCAGTAGATTTCTGGGTGAGGACAAGGCCAGGTTGGTTTGCAGGGAAAATGAAAGAAGGTGGTATTAGGAGTCCATTGACTGGTTTGGGGTTTGGGGTTTGAGATTGACTAGTTAATGGGTTAGAGTCCTGAAAACAAGACGATATAAGACTCTGAAAGTTCCGTGTGCCAGAGATGGAAGCCACCAAGGTAATACCAGGGTATGGAGTGGGAGGTTGGTCTTGTGACTTCAAAGGGACCTCGCCAACTCTGAAATGCTAAGTTTCCACAATGGTTCTTAACCTGGAAGGTACATGGATAAATTTTGGTGGGAATGGAGGGGTGGGGGGGTTGCCTATGAACCTAATTAGGAAAAAAAATTACATCTTTATGTAATGAACCTTGAACTGAAATTTAGCATTTTAGGTCTTTTTTATTTTTGGCAAGGCAATGGGGTTAAGTGACTTGCCCAAGGTCACACAGAGTTAGGCAATTATTGAGTGTCTAAAGTTGAATTTGAACTCCAGTCCTCCTGACTCCAGGGCCAGTGCTCTGTTCACTGTGTCACCTAGCTGCCCCCAGTATTTCCTTCAATTATGGATTTAAAAACAAACAACGAAACAACAAAAACTAAATTAAAACAAATTAGAAAGCAAATGGAAAAAACCTCTTATTTTGAGAAGAGTGCCATTGATTTTGCCAGGCTACCTAAAGAGTCCATGACCCAAAAGATAGGAACCTGTCCACTCTAACAGAAAAATGTGAATAGAAAATTCTCTGGCTCTACCATTTTGTGACTAAGAGATGTATACATAGAGGCTTTAGTATTAGAAGGGACTTTAGAAATCACCTCATGTACATCCAGGTACCCCCCCCTTGGCAGATGAGTAAACTGGGGTCCCTGGGACCTGTCCATTGTCTCCTAAATTCAAATCTAGGTTCTCTGACTTTAGTGCTGCCACTCTCTCCACTCTACCATGTTAGAAATATTTCCAGAGATTGTCTGAGCTCAACTCTGTGGTTGGCTAGGGGATCATGAAGCCAGGTTTACCCTAGGCCTGGGCCTCAGTTTCCACAAAACTGGTAGGGAGTGAAAGAGCCTCTAAGACCTCTGAGAGGTCCGGGGATGACTTTTCATCTTAGTGGTGATTATAAGAGGTTACACGAGAGCTAGAGTTGTGTCTATAGTCTATCAAGGAGTTTTAAAACCAAATGGGGACACCATAGGGAACCAATAGAGATTCTTGAGAAGGGGAGAACTATACTCAGACTTGTGCTCCAAGTGGGTGATTGTGTAGAGGATGATTTGGAGAGACTTGAAAGGATTAGAACTGAAAGAGACCTTAGAGATCATCTTAGCCATCCTCCTCATTTTACAGAAGAGGAGATTGGGTCAGAAAGACTGATTTGCCTGGGGAAGGGAAAAAGCAATATTATTATTGATAATGAAAACGTCCCAGATCTATATAATACTAAGACTTACATAGAACTTTCCCTACCATAGTCCCAGAACCTCCAGAATTGAAAGGGACCCTCAAACCAGACATGATCCAGACTCACCTTCTACAACATCTCCAACAAGAGGGAAACCACTTGTCATGGGCATCCTGGCAAGTTCTGGATATCACTCAGGGCAAGACATTTCCTATTTCTCACTTTAGTTTCCTAGTTTGTGTAATGGACACCTTGAGATTCTCCTGCTTGAGGTTCTTCTTGGCTCAGATGAGATCACTATTTCAGGTGCATTGCAAACTCAACAGGTGCAAGGTGATTCATATCATAGCATCACGCTCATCACCCGAGGTAGCCCAAGACCCTTTAGGGAAGTTTAGTATTAGGAAGGTTTCCCTGAGATGACGCTTATATTTCCCTCTTTGTACTTTCTATTCTTTGGTGCTAGATTTGTGTTTTGGAGCCAAGCAGAACAAATAATTCCTTTCCTACAAGACAGACTTTCAAGTCTGTCATATCCCTCTCTGCCCCCCACCCCACACACATCCTGAGCTTCTCCACCTAAATATCCCCTCCAGTTCTTTACATCTAAATTTACAATGTATTTACAAAGCCATTTACTACCTCTTATTACTGTTATCATCACTTTACAGAAACAAAGGTTCAGAGAGGAAAAGAGACTTGTCCAAGGTCACTAAGTATTGGAGAAGAATTCAAAGCCAAGTCTCCTAATACCATATCCAGAGAGTCATTTGATAGTAATTCCATGAGATTACTCAGACAGGGTCAGTGGGGGCTCTAGGGAGGGAGTGTTTCAAGAAGGTGTCTGATGTAGTTTCTAGCTAGGAACTGCAAGGCCATTGATGGAGAAAACAGGTATGGAGTTTGGGTGAAGTGGGCATTTCTCCGGAACTTGAGTCTCTCCTGGCGTGAGGGAAGAATGGGAAGCTCGGCTAGGGGAGGGAGGGAACGGGGATCTGTGGCCACCGTGGCGAACCCCATACCACAGGTCTGTTCTCACATCACAGAGCCAGAGCTGGGAACAGAGAAGTGGGAGTCATCACCTGGGGATGACCACACTGGCCAAGGATGGAAACCCCCCCCCCACCCAGTGGTCAGTAGTTAGAGAAGTGGGAAGCAACAAGCCCAAGGCCAAGTTATTCAAGAAACCATGGGTAAAAGACATGACCATAGACAGAGACAGGTATCCCCCATCCCCACTTCTTGTCCTTTCCCATGGCTGGTGGGTTAAACAGGCTTCCACTGAGCTTGAGTAGTTCATATTCCTAGGCATCCCACAAAGGCATCCCAATGAAAGGGAGAGACAAAGTCCCTTCCAGTATTTGCAAGCAAATAGCTCCCTCCCCAGTCTTTCTGGCCTGCTCTTCTTACTGAGTAACTTCATGGTAAGTTCCCATCGGAGTGACTGCCCCCTCCCCATTAGACAACAAAGCCAGGAATGGGAGGGGAGGGGGCAGAGGCTGGGGACTAGAGAAGTTGAGTTCTCTTACAGGGAGTTTGTGGAGGTTGAGTAAATAACTGATCTAGAGGAGATGGGAATAGGGACAAAGAATGGTGGCAATGTTATGTGGTTTTGTAGGTAGACTCCTGGGGAGAGAGCTCGGAAGGTCCCTTCCTACCTTTCTCTGTCACCCCCATCGACACAGTAAAGCGACTTTCAAGTCATTGGATGACTTTAAGCAAATTACATGTGCTGACTGAACCTCCCTATCCTCACCTGTACAATGAAGGATTTGAGATTATAAGGTCTCCTTTAGTTCAGACATTCTAGGACACCAAATCTGCAATGGCTTCTGGACTTAGCTACCTTCACATATTTGCAGTTGAAGTTACTGCAGCCCTCCCTACCTCCAAGCAGGATGTGATGGCAGCCCCTAAACCCCAAAATGACCTGTGGCCCACTGGATGGGGATGGACACTCCAGGGTCTGCCTCTACCCATGCCACAAACATAGATACACATGTGCATCCCACTCGTAGTGTGACCTCAGAAGTAATGGTCTTTATCTGCAAAATGAGAAGACTGAACAAGGTGATTCATAAGGTCCCCTGAAGCTAGAATATATTCTTTAGCTGAAGTTCCTTCTCAGTTCTGATGTTCGAGGTCCTATGACCTCTTCAAGCTTTAATATTCTATCTTTTGAGATCTTGTTCAGCTTCCCATTCTATGTTCTCAGACCTCTTCATCTTTGACAGTGTGTGTTCTAAGAACCTTCTCTCTGACATTCTGTGTTATAGACCTTCCCAGTTCTAATATTGTATGTTTAGGGCCCTCCCAATTCTGACTTTTTCTATTCTCTATTTTTTCCCTAGAACAGACTGAATTATGCTTCCCCAAGATAGGGCATTAACTTGTCTGACCCCCTTATCTTCTCTCATTGGAAATGGGGGAAGAGAAGACCTCCCCATCCTCAGCTAGCTCCCTGCTGCCCTGGGTGCTTGGAGGCAGAAGCACCTCTCTGGCCCCAAGCACAGAGCACTGGCCCAGGGAGAGTCACTGGCTTTTAAACAAAAACAACATCATTAAATATATAAGCTGAGAGGCTGGTGGGGGTGGGGGGACCTGGGCACTCAGCCGTGCAGGGCCGCCCAGCCCTAATGGGTTATGAAAGACACTCTGTCTGCAACCGCCATCTCGCGGGGAGCTCAGGTCAGGGAGCCAGGGCTCAGACCCTCGGGGGACCAAGGGGCCTCCCACGACCCTGGGGGCCTCTTCAGGGGCCTGGGCCCAGTCTCCATCTGAAAACAGCCTCCCTGATTCTCTTCAACATAGCCAGAAAACTAGGAGAGAAGGACCTCCTCTGAGGTGTCTGGAACTTAATGTCCTCTTTCTCTCTGGGGGATTGCCTTTCAAAATGATAACAAAAATGATCAAGTTTTTAAAAATTATAAAACAGGTCATATTCCTATAGTGCTTAAAGGTTCACAGAATTTTCCTAATGGGAGTTCTATAAGTCAGGGCAAGCATTATTATCTCCCCTCACCTCTATTATACATTTAAGGAAACTGAGGCTCAAAGCTAGCAGGGAGCCTTAGAACAGAATGTCTGAGGTGGAAAAGACCTTAAGACAAAATATCAGAATTGCGAGATTATGTACTATTAGGGTTGAAAGGGACCTTAGAACTTGGGATGATGGAACTGGGAAGGACCTCAGAACCCAGAAAATCAGAGCTAGGGAGGACCCTTAGAACAGAAAATGTCAGACTAGGAGGAATGTCAGAGTAGGGAGGGAACACAAAATGTTGCAGATGGATGTGTAACCTAATAAATGTCAGAGAAGTGATTTTAATTCAGGGACTCTGAATTTAATGCAAGGATGCTTTCTAACATACCTCACCACCTTTATTTTTAGAGGCAGTATTGTCTACCCCAAAGCACAGATTCTCTAATAGTGGAATTTCAGACATCAAACTGTAACTTGTGGACATCTGCTGGATATCTTTCTGTTCCCTGACATCCTCTCCTGATGCCTCATCTTGTTTTGCAGGTGACTTATCAAATTGGAAAGGCTTCAGGCATTGTTTCACTGTGTGACAGACGTTGCAAGACCAGCCTAGCTTGGTGTGGTGAAGACTGGCCACCTGAGAATCATTGATTTGACTCCAGTAATTTATGAAATTGATGGCTAAGGTGGCAAGGAGCTGCAATCTGCTTTGATGGAGGGAATACCCGCATTATTAATATCATAGATCTATTAAAATATTGAACTGCTGCAGAGGAGCATCAAACCTAGCATTGTCATTTACTACTTGTGTGACCTCAGTCAAATTACTTCTCTGGGCCTCAGTTTCTTAATCTGTAAAATGAAAAGGTGGGCTAGATGACCTTTAAGGTCTCTTCCAGCACTAACATTCTTTGTTCTAAGTTCTTTCTTAGTTCTAATGTTCTTTGTTCTAAGGTTCCTCCTACCTTGGATTTTAATGCTCTTTCTAACTTTTGACATTCTTTATTCTAAGGGCCCTTCCAACTCTGTCATTTTGTGTACTAAGGGTCCTCCCAGAACCCATTTTGGGTTCTAATGGCCCTTCTAATACAAACTCCTATGGTCCTTGAATGAATTTGAATGACTGAGTGAATCAATGAATGAATGAGTGAATGAATGAATGGAAGGTTGGGGAGCAGGTGGAATCAGACAAGCTGACTAGGAATCTATTTGCAATATCCCAGCTGACCCGGGTTGAAGACCTTGGTTAGAGTGAGGATGGGAAGAACGGAGAGGAAGGGCCAGATGCTAGTCATTGCTGAGACTGAATGGACAGGAATCGATGGTCACATTAGCAAGAGACCCAGCTGGCCAGGTCAGCTGATCCCGACCCTGAACTTGGCAGAGGGCAGCCTTCCCTGGGGCAAGGAAGGCCAGTTCAAGACAGAAGGGGCCTCTGGAGTGAACAGGAAGATCAATGGGAGATCACCAGACTGAGAGGCAGTATGACCCTAGTCCCTGAGGGCTCCAGACAGCTGACCTGCTAGTTACCTCTTCTGAGAATGAGGGCTGTGAGTGTGTTTGCATCGACAGGCCAAAGTAGAGGCTGTCCTGGCTAAGGGTTTCCAACTTTTTTGATCTGAAAGGATTCCTCACTCTTCCCAAGCCATGGGTTGGTCTCGGCAAGACCTGAGTTTGAATTCAACCTCAGGTACTTCTGAACTATGTGACCCATGATAAGTCACTGGCCTCTCTCAGTCTCAGTTTCCTCATGTAAAATGAGAGTGATTGTAACCTGCATCATGGAGTTGTTGTACATTTGGCAGAGCTGGAATTTGGGGAAAATGACAATTTGGGAAGGGAAGCATCCTTGACTTGGTTGGCATAAAAGTCTTGCCGAAAGTTAAGATACATTGATAAGACTCCTCTCCCCAATATTGTGGAGAGGTCAATCTCACATCCATCTGCTTAGTTGCTATTTGAAGGCTGGTTCCTACAGGTCTGTCCCTTGTCCTCCCAGTGCTGGCCACACCTTTTCCCCCAGAACCCAGATCCTGATGAATGAGACCTGATTGAGCCTGATCATCCACTTTACTTAAATTACCAGCTCTTAAATTTCGCCTCTCAAGGAACTCCAAGTTACTGTCAAACCCCACCCCCCAAATTCTAAACCAGGGGTTCCCAACCTGGCCTAGACTTGACATTGGGGAATATGAGAAGCTTGTCAAACAGGAACATGGAACATTTGGCAAATGACTCTATTGTCCTGGTGAAATCAATGTTTGTCATTTCTTATTTGTATATGTATGCATGGTTACCTCTAGAATTTATTACTTTTCATTCAATTAGAGGATAGAGGAAATTGTACTGAAAGCTAAGGGACTGAAGAAGAGAAAAAACTTTGGAAATCCTGGTTTTTGTCTTCCAGTGCCTCCTCACTACCCTCCTCACCTCTCTCAGTCTTGAGGCTTCCTCAATCTATTTTATCCCCCCCAAGGCAGCCAGGTGCTACAGTGGGCAGAGCACTAAGCCTGAAGTCAGGAAGGCCTATGTCTAATCTTCCTGAGTTCAAATCCAGCCTCAGATACTTCCTAGATGTGTGATCCTGGACAAGTCACTTAACCTCTGTTGTTCATGCTCTGGACCACAAAACTCACCTGTTGCATGCTTCCCATTCCCTCAAGTAGAACCCTCATAAATCCTTTGTCCATTTGTTGCTTTATTCATTCATTGGCCATTTATGAAGCATATATGAACACACGACTGTGTGATCTGAGAAACCTAGAAGATTTGGATGAGACTCTCCACATTCCCATCTATTCATTTATTCAGCAAGCATTGATTAAATAAATCCTAAAAACTAGGTTTATTTTTTATTTTTAGGTTTATTTTTATGATTATATTTATTTTATGTTTTTTTTGTTCTGTGTTCATTCAGCACTTACATTAGCATGATTGAGATATAGAATGAAAAGGGAGCCGATCATGGAGCCAGCAAAACCTGGATTCAAACCCAGCCTCAGACAGTTCTAGTGTGTGACCCTGGGTAAATCACTTAATCTTTCTGTGCCTCCATTTCCTCATTTATAAAATGAATTCGTTGATGGCCTCAGCTCTAAGTCTTTGGTCTTATAAGTTGAGTAAAGAATGATGGAAAAAACCCATTATGATTAAATATTTATCGTATGCAAAGTCATATGAGCTGGAAAAGGAAATGGCAAACTACTCCAGTGTCTTTGCCCAAAAAAATCCAAATGGGGTCCCAGAGATGATTTAAAAAGGCGTAAATAACATGAGAAAACATAGAAGCAAATTTTTAAAATCAATATAGTCCCTGTCTTCAAGGAGTTTCCATTCTAAATGACAAAAAAGCTCCAAAAGGCAATTCTAACTTTTCTTTGCAGAGTATTTGAGAGAAGTTTAAAGCATGGGATGTGTGCCTGAAGGGTGCCTCCAATGGGGGAGGAAGTGGAGAGAAGAGGGAGAATCAGGGAAGGCTTCAGGGGAGTTAGATCCCATTTTGATCTGGGGGATGGCCTGAAAGTGGAGTGGAGGCTGTTAGAGATCTCTCTCTTGGTCTCCCGCCCAGGTGCTTAACCAGTCAGCCTGGGCACCCAGCCAAACTCCCCCTCCCCACCTCGAATCTTCCAGAGCCTGGGGCTGGCCAAGCTATTATCTCAGCACTCTCGATTATTCATTTATTCATTGGGAATTTAGAAACAATGAGGAAGCACCTGCAATCCTGCTGAGTGCATCAAGAATAAAGTCCAGGCATGGGCCCAGTCCTGGAAGATTCCCAGTGATCCATTCCCCCATCTTGGATTCCTACCTATTTTACCAGTTTAACATAATGAGGGTTGGGGTAGAATGCTGTCTTAGGACCACCTGCTCTTCTGTGGGATCCCTGAGAACAAAGACTGTCTCTTGTCTTTCTTTATATCACCAGTGCTATATTAATATAATACCTTTTATACGGTAGGTACTTAAAGTGCATAATGACTATTTGAAGGTCCAGTCTCAGTATTGTCCCTTGCCCTCAGATTCTTCAGGATACTGAGCTGTCTTCTGGGACTCTTAACTGAATACAAATGAAACTGCTGCTTGGGCAGGAGGAAGGGAAATGTTCCCCACATCTTTCATTCTTGAGTTCTTGTCTTCCAACCAAAAGATTTCCTTGCATTGGATTGAGAGTCTTGAGTTCTTGGGTTCATCCAGGAATAGAATTCACTTGGTTTTTAAAAGGACTGAAGAGGGCAGCTGAATGCAGTGGATAGAGCACCAGCCCTGGAGTAAGAAGGACCTGGGTTCAAATCCGACCTCAGACACTTAACACTTGCTAACTATATGATCTTGGGCAAGTCACTTAACCCTGACGGCCTCACATCCAGGGCCATTTCCAGTCATCCTGATTTATATCTGTCCAGTGGACACAGATGACTTCAGAGGAGAAAGTGAGACTGGTGACTTGGCACAGCACACCCTCACTCAAATCCAATTCATTTTAATGTCATGGCATCACCTTCCTGATGTCATTGTCTCCTTCGAGAGTGAAGACCTTCGAGAAAATGAGCTTAAGTTGGTCATTTGATTGAATGGATCGAAGCTCCACCTCTGTGCATTTAAGACAGTAAGACATCCAATTTGCTTCTTGGCTGCCATGTTGCAAGGTTCCAATGAGATCATAAATACTGAGACCCAGAAACACAAAAAGATTTGCCTGAGGTCAAAGAGGCAATAGGTAGCAAAGCTGGGGAAAAGCTTTATAAATTGCAAAGTTCTGGGGTATCCTTGATGTTTTATTGTTGCTATTTTTTTTAATAGGAGTCTTCAGTGCCCTCCCTTTCAGAGGATGGGAATCATAGCAACATGGTAGAGGGCGGAGGAAGAGCGTTCCAGGGAAAAAGGCAAGAAGATTTTTTGACACCCCATCCTCCAGCCTCTAGTAAACCCTCCCCCTGCTTCTCCTAAACCTCGGGAGGGCTGGGAACCCAGGTGGGCTCTGCCTCCACCCCAGCAGGAAATGGAGCAGTAGGGTCTGTGGCTCAGCCACAGAGAAAGGCTAAAAATAATGAGCTGAAGCTCTTGGTTTGGTGAGTGGCCTGGCTGGATGGGGGAAAAGGAGGCCTGTTAGTGACCACAGAGGGAAGGTGGGGTCTGTGGGGCCATTTGCTCCCTGTTTCTGTATCTATCCTCCTAAGTCTGCCTGGAGCGAAGTCATTTTGAAGGGTAGGTTGAGGGGAGTGATTGAGCCTGATAATGTCCAGGATCGCTCTGGCCTAGTCTAACCAGGGCCCTGGACAGATAGTTGACTCCTAGGCCTGGATCATCACCTTAGCCTCATTCAGGACCCCATTGATTCAGAGGAATATGACCTTAAACAAAGCTCTAAATCTGAGACCAGAAAATGGGCCTGTAATTGATTCTCCACCCTTAAATGACTCAAGCGATTGTAACCAAGGCTGAGTCCCTTCTCCCTGAATCAGAGACCCAGGCCATCCCCCTTCCCAAAGGAAGGAAATGACACCCTACAACACCTGATGAGGGTCTTCTGAGATAGCCTTGGAATGCCTCACACTAAAAACTTAACAATTGGTTTCCAAGTATAATCCTTATAATTAGGTTAAAGATCATGCTTTAGACTAGCTCAGGGCCAACCTTGTGGACATCTGGGGACCAAGTCTACTCCTAGGAGTGCAGGGGTTTGCTGCCTTTGCATAATATTGTTGAGGAGAAGAGGGTTGCATGTGAAAACAGAAAGCCTGTGTTCTAATTCCAGCTATATTTGCTACCAGTGTGACCCAGGGAAAGCCCGCTGAGCCTTAGTTTCCTCTTCTGGAGGAGACCGGGCCTCTAAGGTCTCTTCAAGTTCCGGGTTTAGAAGCCTATGAAATCCTGCCCAGATAGAGTATTAGAAGGTCTGAGAGGTCAGCATCTCAGAACTGGGAGACAACTTAGGAAAGAGAATATTAAACTGGAAGGGATCTCAGGACACATTAAAGCTGAAAGGGTCCTTAGAGCAGAGAGGCAGAGTTGGGAGGAGCCTTAGAACATAGAATACCAGTGATGGGAGGACCCTCAGAACATAGTGTCAGTGATGGGAGATCCCTAGAATACAGGATGTCAAAAAAATACAGGATGTAAGAACTGGAGCCTTAGAATACAGAAAATTGGAGGTGGGAAAGTATGGAACACATAATGTTGGAACTGGGATACTTTAGAACGGAGAATGTCAGTGATGGGAGGGCCCTTAGGGCAGAGAATGTCAGATCAAGGAAGAAACTTAGAACACAGAATATCAGAGCTGGGAGGGCCCTTAGAACACAGAATATCAGAGCTGGGAGGGCCCTTAGAACACAGAATATCAGAGCTGGGAGGGCCCTTAGAACACAGAATATCAGAGCTGGGAGGTCCCTTAGAACACAGAATATCAGAGCTGGGAGGGCCCTTAGAACATATAATGTCAGAATTGGAAGGACCCTGAGAACAGAGAATATCAGAGCAGGGAGGTCCTTAGAATTCAGGATGTCAGTATTGCAGGGTCTTAGAACACAGAAAGTTGGAGGTGGGAGAGAGACCATAGAACACATAATGTTAGAGCTGGGAAAGACCTTAAAACACAGAATGTCAGCACGGGGAGGGCATTCTTTCTCATACTAGATAACAAAAACCGAGGCCCAGAGAGGAACTCTAACTTGCCCAAAGTCACACAGCTGAGTGAAGAACAGATCTAACATTAGAACACAGGCCTCCTGGTACCTGCTCTCACACCTTTTCCTTTTTACCAGTCTGTTCTTCCCTTATTGACTGGAGGAGTGAACTCCTCTGGTCTGGTGTCTCTGCTCTGCCTATGGTTTGGGGGACAGTGACCAATTAGGGGGCAATTACATCTCATTCCTGCTACCAGAAAGCTAAGAACCCTCATTCATTAAAGTTGCCCTTGATTTACTCCTGGCTGCCAGGGCTGGGAAAGTGACTTGTTGGTGGCTTCAGGACGAGTCTAGGCCTTCTGCCACAGTAGGTGCCAGACATTCCCCACTGTGCCAGTATCTCTGGAAAGTGTCGGCTCAATAGCTGATTGATTGGCAGGTGTTTGGGTCTCCAATAGCTGCCTTAGTCTGAAAAAGACTTGTGCCAGTTCAGTTGCTTGTCCTACCCACAGCACTGGCCCCTCTGGGGGGGGCGGGGGAAGGCTTAATGGCCCACAGCCTCCCTCCTCTCTGTGGCCTCCCAGGCCCAGACACGACTCAGTGGTCTGGACCAGCTGTTCTCCACTGACTGGTGGTTGAGACACAAAAGCCCCAAACGGCCTAGCCGCTCAGAGCCTAGCCTCTAATGCCTATTGATTGAGGGCCGGATTGTGGGTCGTGCTGCCCAGGTTCCAAAGGTAGGGGTGGCCCCAACCCTCCGCTTAATTAATCAATTGGTTTCTGATCCATAGGGCTGTCAGGAGGCCAAGGTCAGAAGTGGCCTCCAGTTCAGGGAAAGCAGGAGGAGGGGCAGGCTGAGGACTGACTTTGAATTCTCCTTGTGGTCAAGATTCCTCTGAAATGGAGGAGACTCTGAAGGCATCCAGTATCAAAAGAGAGAGTATGCCTTGAGCACTAAGGAACCCTAGAAGCCAGGATTTTAGAACTGGGAAGGACCATTGGATGTCAGAGCTAGAGGAGACCCTAGGCTATAGATGGTCAGAGCAGAAGGAACAGAGAAGCAGGGCTATCCAGCAGTAAGAATGTTGTATTTAGAATCATGGGTCTTGTGTTCAAATCATGGCTCTATTGCTTACTACTGATGGGATTTTGGTAAACTCAGTGATTTAATCTCTCTGAGTCTCAGCTTCCCTATTTGTAAAAAAGAAAGAGTAGAGAAGAGGGCTTCTGAGGTCCCCCTCTGGCTCTAATTCCCTGATGCTGTGAATGTCAGTCACATCATGGGGCTATTCTTTGGAATTTGAAGGGACCCAATAGACATTTAGTTGAACCAGAGTAGAATACTGAGTATAAAGGCCTCATCATCAGCAGATTTCAGAGGCAAGAAGACTATGGGTTGGGTGTATTGTAGAGGGGTTTCTTGTTGGCAAACGGGACCCTTTGCAACTCTAACATTCTTTATTCTAAGGGACCCAGCTCTGACACCCTGTGTTCTAAGGACCCTCCCAGCTCTGACACCCTGTGTTCTAAGGACCCTCCCAGCTCTGACATCCTGTGTTATAAAGGCTGTCCCAGCTCTGACATTCTGTGATCTAAGGGCCTCCCACCTCTGACATTCTGTCATCACTTGCGAGACCCTTTAATCTTCCCCTTTGGGAATAGAGGATCACCTTGCCTGGTCTAGTGGGCGGCTCAGACCAACCTGGGGCCTATAACTGGGAGCTTGAACTGGCTGTGAAGCTAAAACTATGAGGCCTAATGCAAGAGAATCATTAGAGATCAATAGGCAGATCATTAGCAGTGTGATGAGCCTAGCCCCAGCCCCAGTCCAAGCCACCAAGCTGCAAATCTCCCATTTACTCTGGTTGTAAAGCAGCACCATGAGCTCACAGTAATGGGTGTCAGCAAGATGGATGGGCTGAGGGCAGGGGTGGGCCCCCCAGGGACCTGGGCCACTAATGCACCCGCAGCTCCTGTCGGCAGCACTTTACAAGCCGTTATGCAGAACACACCCCACAAACCACACAGACTGGCAATTTACAGCATCTTTCCAAAGCACAGCCAGGGGTTCAAGGTGGGCGATTGGGGGTAGTGGAGTAGTGGGATAGTCAGATGGAATGGTGGGTAGGGATGAGAAGGATTGCCCTAGGCTTGTCCTCTTACCAAGGATCATCCTCAACGAGATCCATCTCCTTGTAATGGAAAGAGATGAGCTGACCAAGCTGAGGTCCAAAGAGGAAAATGATATTTCCTCAAGGTCACATAGCCAGTAAGCAACCCACTTACAACATTCACCTTCCTATAAATCCAGGCCAAGAACCTACAAACTCAGAAAGGATACTAGTAAAAAGAGCTGACTTCATTTAAATGGCATTTCAAATCTGTTAACTTAGGATGCCAGCCATAGAAGACAGTTGTTAAAGGTATTTGTTATTCCATTTTACAGATGAGAATGAGATCACACATTACAAATGAGATTCAAAGGACTGGTTAAGTATTGGCGTGTTTGTCCTTTTGGAAGAGGACATCAGGGAGGTGATGCCAGGACATACAGGTACCTTGGATTTAAATGAGGAGGTGGTGGGTTCAGTCACCAGCCTCAGTGTTTCCTCTGGAGTCATTTGTATTCACTAGCCAGATATGTATCAGAATGAGTGGGGATGGCCTAGATGCAGGTTTTTTAACAAGTCTCAGTTTGACTGAGAAAATGCCCATTGAGTGATTAGGTAAGAATGAAATGAAGCAAAGAATGGTCTCTTTAGCATAGTTTTTAAAAAAAATCAATCTGGGAGGGGAAGACCCTTAGGATTTCTGGCCAAAACAGAAACAATTGCTATTTACTTTCATTCTGAGCATCTGAATCCAAACAATGACCAGTAAGTATTGGAGGAAAGATTCAAACTCAGGGCTGTCTATCTCTTCAAAGACTAGGGAGCCTTCATTTTACGAAGGAAAAGACTCAAAGGAAGATTCAAACTCAGGTTTCTCTCTTCTAAGACTGTGTTGCTTTGCCTCTCAGTAGTCTTTAGAGAATCTACATTTTACAAAGGAGGAGACTGAGTCTCAGAGATATGAAAAGTTTATGAGGTTCCATGGTGACTCAAGGACAGAGTTGGGATCAACATCCAAAGCCTTGTATGGGTATTTTTTTATGATTTTCTTTTCCTAGGCCTCAGAGGGAGTATGATGGTGTGGGCCTGGATTCAAGTCTCTCTCTCTCTCTCTCTCTCTCTCTCTCTCTCTCTCTCTCTCTCTCTCTCTCTCTCTCTCTCTCTCTCTCTCTCTCCCTCTCTCTCTCTCTCCCTCTCTCTCTCTCTCTCTCTCCCTCTCCCTCTCCCTCTCCCTCTCCCTCTCCCTCTCCCTCTCCCTCTCCCTCTCCCTCTCCCTCTCCCTCTCCCTCTCCCTCTCCCTCTCCCTCTCTCCTCTCACACACACAGAGGTTGTATTGCCCCGGGGAAACAACTAACTTTTCTAAGTCTTTGGATAACTTTCTGACTATCTATACAAGAAGACACTGACTTGAATAAGTACAGGAAATTTTCTCATTCTGTAATTTCCTGATATCAGTGAAATCACAAGTTCCCTATTGGTTACACATCTAGAAACACACCAGTTTTTGAGCTAGAGGAAGGGCCAATCCCAGCCAATAAATCCAACAAGCATTAATTAAGAACCCAAACAACAAGGCTAAGAGCATTAATCCTGGACACGGAAGATCTGGGTTCAAATGCTGCATCTTGACTGCATTTCATGTTATTGATCATTTCCTGGACTCAGCTCTGTCATTGTTGCTCCTTCCTGGGAAAACTTCATCACCTTGGGTGAGGATAGCCTTTAAGCTATGCACAAGGTCTCTGTTTCTTCACCTGTAAAATGGGGGATTTGGGTTTAATAGCCATTCAATTTCCTTTTAGTGCTATGATTCTATGATTTATCTGAGTTCCTCCATTCCCAACCAAAATAAAAACTTGTTGAGGACAAGAATGGTTCTGTCTTGGTGTCTCCAGTCCCCAAAAGTGTCTGAGACAGGGGAAATGATGAGCAATCCTCTGCTGATGTGGGTGGTAGAGGGTTTGGCCGGCCTCTAGGATCTTTCAGCTCTAGGACTCTGGTTCTATGATCCCTGGGGGGGTCTGGGCTGCCACAGCTCTGAGGGATGAGGGGGAATTGTGGTGCTAACCATAAACACACTCCAGCAATTAGTGGTGGCAGTTCTGGGCTCCATGGCTGGCTGCTGTGGTCGTTCCCATTCAATGAAAGAAAGCCCATTTATAGGAGCCACTGAGGTGGTGACCTCTAATCCTTCCCCACAGCCACCAGGGCCACAGCACTGACCAGAGGGATGGGAGATCTTGGGGAGGGGGACTTACTGCAAGTTCCACCCCCCCCAACCAATCCTCCTTTTCCCCACACCCATCCACATGGAGCCTAGCTCAAATCATCTTCCTCCTTTCCTTGTCCCCCTCCCACACCAGGGCATCAAGAATCAGAGGAAAAGCCAGGCTTTTTGGAGAATCAACACTAGGTAAAGTCTGGTTAAAAACTGGGCTGTACAGGCAAGGGCAAGGACACAGGAGGCAGATAGAGCCCTATTGCTGATTTACCGTATGACCTTGTGCAAGTGGTTTCCCAACTCCATGTCTCAGTTTCCCCATCTGTAAAATCAAACACTAGTCATTATTATTATTAATAATTTATTAATATTGATAATTAGAATGAAATAAAGGAGTGGATTAGATCTGAGGTTCTTAACCTTTTTTATGTTGTAGACCTTTTGATGAAACCTATAGACTCCTCAGAATAATGCTTTTAAATGCATAAAGTAAAAGTTATACGATTCCATAGGAAGCTGATAATATCAAAATATTGTTTACAAAACTGTTTACTATTTTTATTTATTTTATTTTTTTTTAGGTTTTTGCAAGGCAAACAGGGTTAAATGGCTTGTCCAAGGTCACACAGCTAGGTAATTATTAAGTGTCTGAGACTGGATTTGAACCCAGGTACTCCTGACTCCAGAGCTGGTGCTTTATCCACTACGCCACCTAGCCGCCCCCTATTTGCCTCAAGTTTAGAACCTCTGGGCTATATGATCTCTAAGTTCCTCTCCAGGTCTGATGTCTTATTATTCAGGTACAAATATTTTAAAATTCTGTGTTTTAAGGGCCCTCCCAGCTCTGACATTTTCTTTTCTTTCTTTTTTTTTTTAGACAGTCTCTTTTCTGAGAACCCTTCCAACTCTGACCTTCTCTGTTGTAATCTTCCTTCTTAGCTCTGAAATTCTATATTCTAAAAGCCCTCCCAGTTCTAACATTCAAGATTCAAAGGCCCCTTCTAGCTCTGACATGCTGGGTTCTAAGGACCCCTCCAGCTCTGAGAGTCTGGGTTCTAAGGTCTCTCCTAGTTCTGACATCCTATGTTCTAAGGTTTCTCCTAAATCCAACATTCTGTGTTCTTTAAAGGAGAAAATGAGTGCGAAATCAATAGAAAAATGTTTAAGTACAGATACATTTGACTTTAGGAGCATGTTCCTTTGCAAAGGGAAAAGAAGGTGATGATCCAACAAAGGGGCTCACTGAAAAGACAACTGAACACTTAATTGTTGCCATTAGAGAGTGGTGAAAAAACTACTGGATTTGGACTTGGAAGCCCTGAGTTCAATAGGAGCTGTGTGACCACATGCAAGTCACTTTCGATTTCTGAGCTGATTCAACGTCCTTGCTAGTCCTGACTCCCTCAAAGGATTGTTGTAAAAGTAGATGGTAAACCTCCGAGAGTTTTGGACCTGAGTAGGATTATTTGTTTGCCTTTGAAGCTTATCCAACAGATCTCCAATTACCCTGCCCCAGTTTTCTATCTCCCTTTCTTGTATTGTTTTTGCCCAGGAGAACATAAGCTCCTTGAGGGCAGGCTTGTTTTTCCTCCTGCTTGTATTCCTATTCCTAACCCTTTGCACAGTGCTGAACAAATAGTAAGCACTTAAAAAATATTTGTTAATTCAGTGTATCTTCCTTTTCTTACACGGTACAATATCTGGCCAAAATAGATGTAGGCAATAAGGACAGCCTCCATTTCCATAGTGCTACACACTTAACAAAATATTTTTAAGAAACAAATTCAATAATTTTTAATGAGAAAGGAGATGCTTCATTGTGCCCATTTTTCAAATGTGAAAACAGAGTCAAAGCAGATAGGTATAATAACTAGAACTCAAAACCGATGCCTCCCCTATTCTAGAGTAACGAAATCCCTGAAATCTCCATTTTCAAAATGGATTCATCCTATAGTTGGGGTCAGGGCTATTCACAACAAATTTCAATATGAACAAGATGGTGGGGGCTGATCATTAGATTAAAAGCTCATTATGAGTAAGCAAGGGAATTTAACAGCCACTTTCTTCCTTCTCCCCATACCCCAGCCCCAGCCCCAGCCCCAGCTGAAAGCTAATGCTTTGGACACAATGAGTCTATTGATATAGTTTAATTAATTGAGAGAAATGATAGCCAGAAGATAAATGGTGGTGATTGATTGCCAAGCCTTAGTAGGTGAACTTGAGTTTGAATCCTGTCTTTAATACTCTGTGAATGAGTGGAATGTGCCATTTATAGAAAGAGATTTGGATTCAGGAGTCTCAAAGATCCTTTGAACTCTAAACCTAAGGTCCTATCCAGTACATGGCAGAATAATCAAGACAGGCTGGAAAGAAGACCATGGGATGCTAGGGAAAGGAATGAACCAGGGAAGTCAAGGAAAAAAAATTCTTTGGAAGGATGAGAAGACAGGATTGCTGTCTTCATCTATCAGAACAGTTGTCATTGGAAGAGGTGATTGTCTTGTACTCCTAGGGTCCTGAGGGCAGGCCTCTGAGTCATGGGAGGAATTTGTAGAAAATCATGATGAAAAATTCCTGACAATGAAAGTTGTGCAACAGGTAGTGAGCTTTCTGTCAATGGAGATGTTCAAGAGGTTGGATGAGCACATGATAGGTAGATCATAGAGCAATTCCTGTTCAGATATGGTTTGGATCAATCTCTGAGGTCTCTTTCACATCTGATATTATAAAATTATTTCTTTCTATCACCTGGATAAAGTTTCAGAGAATCATAAAAGACCAGATAGATCATTAAGGGAATCAGGGATCCTGAGACTCTTAATTAACTATGGACCCTAAGCCAAGGTTTACTGTGAGAACTCTCTCCTCATTTGATATGTGCGATTGGTCATCTGGATGATTCCAGTGCTCCCCAGCTCTGCTACCACCTCCTTCCCCCAAACTACTCAATATCATGGGTCCTCAGCAACAGAGTCAGAAGTCTCACAGAACTATAAGGCACTGGGTGAGCCGAAGGAATGAAGCTCTAAGGGTGAACTTACAAGCCATAGTTCAGAATAAGTGGGCAGCATGGGAGAGGGTGGATAAACATTTATATGCCGCCCACTATGTTCAAGGCAAATAATATCTCATTTGGTCTTCAAGGTAGGAGCTGCTATGATTCCTGTTCTGCAGGTGAGAAAACTGAGACAGACAGAGGTAAAGTGGTTTGATTAGTGTTTGCAGGTGGATTTGAACTCAGGTCTTCCTGACTCTGTGTGTGTGTGTGTGTGGTGTGTGTGTAAAACTGTAACCAAGGTCATGAAGACAGGCAAAATCTTCAGGCTGGCTTAGCTGTATCAGCTATTCTGGGAACACTGGGAGGAATCCTATAAGGGCTTATTTTCATTGTAAGAAGAAAGCAAGGGTGAAAGAGCCCCCATAGTTACTTCAGTGTCTATGAGGATGGCAAAAGAAAAAGGTGGAGAAAGTGTTTGGTACAGAGGATGTGGAGGTGAAGTTCATGGGTTCAAATTTTACCTCTGCTACTGACTATTCGTGTGACTCTGTACAAGTCATTTAATTCTGCTACTAAGTCCTCATCTATAAAATGAAGGTGTTAGATCAGGTTACTTCTGAAATTCTTTCCAATGCTGACATCCTTTGTTCTAAAGGTCCTCTCACTTCTCACATTCTGGGTTCTAAGCCTCTTGCAGCTCTGACAATTCGTGTTCTAAGGGCCCTCCCCAATCTTACATTCCATGTTCTAAGAGCTTTTCTACGTTTCCTTCCTAAAATCATATAGGACAACCTGATTTATTTCTGTCTGAACTCTTCTCCCTTGAGACTTCTCATCTATTTAAGTCTCTTGTGCTACCACTTCTTAAATAAATCCTTGTCCTTTGGAGCCCTTATTCAGAGACAGAAGGACCTTAGAGCAGAGAATATCAGAACTGAGAAGAAAATTTGAGTTTTAGAGATTTCTATTTTCTCATTTTAGAGAAGAGGAAAGTGAGACTCAGAAAGGAAGTCATATACCCAAGGTCATACACTTTCATTTTGTGGTACACTCAGGATTTGAACCCAGGTTTTTGGAATCTGGTCCAATTTGCTAATAGACTCCTCTTTTGTTCACTACTGTCTCCCCACTGACAGTGAAACATCCTTTAGGATGGATACTTCTTTTCTTGTCTCTTGCATAGACAGTCAACGAGCATTTTTTAAGCCAGACACTGCTAAAACAGAGAAATATAAATAAAACAGAAAGACAATCCCTGCCCTCAATGAGTTTACATTCTAATGGGGGAAGACCACACAAATGAGGAAGCTGAAGAGTGGCCTCGCACAAAATGACTCTGCCTGGAGTCCCTGTGGAGAAAGTCAGGAGTGCAATCTGGAGAGAAATGAAGACAAGGCTGGTCCAGAGACCCTCCTGCAATGGAAGGTCTTGGAGATGCCTTCTAATCAGAGGGAAAAATCATGGTGGCTCCACCGATCCTGTAGACTTCCTGATACTTCCTCTGCTTCCCAGTGCAAGAATTCTAGTGCTAGAGGGAGTTCAATAGCACCTGGCTATTGACAGAGATGGGGCACAGGGAGCTGCAATGGGATCTTGGTTACCAATGAATCGACCACCTGACAAGAGCAGGGTCCCTTTGGAGCCTGGGCTTTGGAAGGAATGGACACTAGGGGGCGACATGGCCATGTCCACATGGCTGCTGTCCACTGAGGCCAGTCGTTTGCCAGTGGCTATTTCTCAATTTAATGTAGTGTAGAAGGACTCCTTTCCTCCTGAGGAAGATTTGGATTCTAGTTCTACCAATAGCTCTAATCAACTAGATGACCTTGGCAAAGTCAGTTCCCTGCCTCATGGGTATTTTTTTTTTATCTATAACTGGGGGTTTGAAGAGCTGACCACTAATTTTCCCATTCAGTTCTGGCATTCTGTGGTCTAGAGGCAGCCAGGTGACTCAGTGAATAGAGTACCTGCCCTGGAGTCAGAAAGACCTCAGTTCAAATCCAGTCTCAGACACTTACTAGCTGCGTGACCCTGAGAAAGTCACTTACCCTCTGTCAGTTTTCTTATCTGTAAAATGGTAATAATCACACACTCACCTCTCAGAGTTGTTGTGAAGTTCACATTAGATAATATTTATAAAGTATTTTGTAAAGTCTAAAACACTATATAGATTCTAGATATTCTAAAATTTCCTCTGATGATGATCCTTTTTAGTTGTCGTTCTTCTTTAATGTCACCTTCCAACTCTGACAGTCACGGGTCCAAAATCCCTCCCTTCTCCTGACAATCTGATTCTATAATGCATTACCTCAAATCACCCTAGACACAGTGAAGGGAACATTGGACCTGAAAGCAGGAAAATTCATCTTCCTGAGTTCAAATCTGGCCTCAGACCCTATCTAGGTGACCCTGTATAAGTCACTTCACCTTGTTTGCCTCAGTGTCCTCATCTGTAAAATGAGCTAGAGAAGAAAATGGCAAACCACTTCAGTGTCTTTGCCAAGAAAACTCAAATGGGGTTACCAAGAGTTAGACACAACTGAAGACACATACCCAAGTCAAAGGAATGAATGAGTTTTGATAAGCAACCACCCTTAACTCTACCACAAAGTACTACCTCCTTTCCATTCCTTCCTTTTCCTTCTTACTGGAACCATGTGTTGAGCTTCACTAAGGGCTTCTGCTGTCGGCTTAGTTCTTTAGTCTTGGGCATTGCTGAGGCATCTAATATGGGATGTATCATCAAAGAGTCAGGAGATCAGAGCTCTAGTTTCAGTCACATGCTGGGTGACCCCAGACAAGTCACTTGAATTCTTAAGACTTAAGTTCCCACATCTGACTAGATCCTTCATCTGAAACCCCCAGGAATGAAATTATTTTATATAAACTTCATTTTATATGTGTGTGTGTGTTTGTGTGTGTGTGTGTGTGTGTGTGTGTTTGTGTGATTTACCCCAATAGACTGCATACTTTTGGAGGCAGGAGTCCAATTCACCTTTGTCATTGTTTCTCTAATACTAGTAGATTCTCAATTAATGCTTGTTGATTGATTGACGGATGCATGAAGTGATATCATCATGTCCACTCAACTTTTTTCATCCCCATCCATGTCACCCCCATCCCCCTATCCCTCCCATGTCCCTGTTTCACTCTTTCCTACCTTCCCATTGTACACTCTGGAATTAGTATGCTATTGATAACAAATTGTCCTTCATAGGAGACTTGTGTTTCCCCTAACATCCCCATCTATATCTCCAGAAATTACATACATTTTGTATATATTGTTATGCATTATTTACATATTGTATAACATACATACACACATACATATATATAGATATATAACATATATACAAACATGTCTTTTTTTTCCTTTTCAGCTGAATGCTGATTAGAGGATAAGGGACTATCTCATTTTCTTGTTTGTATATTCAAAGCCTATGACAATGTTTGACACAGTGTAGGCACTTAATAAATGTTTATTGAATTGAATTGAATATAATAGTCAAATGGTAAAACTATAGAATGTTAAGACTAGAAAGGGTCTTAGAATATCAGAACACAGAATGCAGATCTGGAAGGTACCTTAGAACATAGAACTACCAGTGAAAGACCATAGTAGATCTAGACAACTTCCTCATTTTACTGAGTTGGAAACTGAGGCTCCAGAAGGGAAGTGACTTGCCCACTGTCACACTATAAATTAATGGCAAAGCCAAGACTTCCAAATCTCATGAGAGGGAAAAGGTAGGATGAGCATGGTGATGATGGGTGGGGCATGGGGGTACCATCTCCAAACTCTGACCTAAGGTTCCCCAAATGACTGATCAAGTCCACATTTCCTTGAGCCTGTGGGAGAGGTGGGGCTGAGGTTGGCAGAAATTGGGCCTCGAGGAGTTTTTCAGGTCCCAGATACCATCTCCCGGACGTGGGTGAGCTGTGATCTTCACACCCTTCTCACTTCTCTGGAAAGTGGTTGCTGGGAACTAGGAGGAGTCAGAGAATGAGATTTGTTGCATCCTGCC
Source organism: Macrotis lagotis (assembly GCF_037893015.1). Taxonomy (NCBI): domain Eukaryota; kingdom Metazoa; phylum Chordata; class Mammalia; order Peramelemorphia; family Peramelidae; genus Macrotis; species Macrotis lagotis. Next base: position 866,494,233 of record NC_133658.1, read on the forward strand.
TGGGTATCTCCCACCACCACCACCACCACAGAGCCCAATAGCGGGCTTGGGAAATGCTGGGAGGAGAGGGACCCAGGTGTCTGTTGTGAACTGTTCAGAGGAACAGGCTCTACATAGGATATCTCCAGCCCTTCTTGGCGGTTTGCTTGTGCATTCCTCTTGCTCTGGAACTCAATGCTCCAGCCACAGGACCTATGTGAGATTTGCTGTACATGATATCCCATCCCTCCCTTTAAGCATTTCTCCTCCCTGCTCATCTCACCTCTTGAAACCCCTGGTTTTCTTAAAGGCTCAAATCCTAAAGGGGTTTTTCTAGATTACCCAGCTATTAGTATCTCTCCTGGTGTTACTGTTGTTCAGTTGTTTCAGACTATTTTATTGCTTTTCTTGACAAAGATACTGTAGTTTGCCATTTCCTTCTCCAGCGCATCTTACAGGTGAGAAACCTGAGACAAACAGAGTGAAGTGACTTGCCCAGGCTCACATAGTTAGGAAGTATCTGAGACCAAACTTGAGCTCAGGTCAGATCTGAGCTTAAATCCACTGAGTCGCCTAGCTGCCCGTAGTGTCTCCCCTATCACTGAGTCCTTTGTATTGATCCCCTAGTTATTTAACAGAACATGTTGCACCTCCTTAGAACAATGTAAATTTCTTGAGGACTGGCACTTTTCTCTTTGTACATCACACTGCTCGCTACATAGGAAGCACTTCAAAATGCTTGTTGATTGATTGAAGATAAAGGGAAAACATGTCCATGGCTAGGGTTGATGTCAAATGGTCAGGTCAGAATATCTGTGAGGGAGAGTAAGTGGCTAATCACCCTCATGAGATGAATTGAAGGGATTTGGGAAAGACTTTCTTCCATTAGATATTTCCCTACCAGCTCGATTTTGTCTGAGATTTCGATATTAGACATTCATTCCTTTGTCTTGGCTTAATGTTTCTGTGCTTCCATATTTCCATGATCTGTGATTTCATTGGCATGAGGTGTCCCTTCACACATGTAGATTGAAGTTCCTCTATGACTTTGTTCAAGGTCGTAAACCCCTTAAAATATATGCTACGTGGCCAGTCTGGTCATGAGTCTTTCTAAACTTGGTTAGACTGGTCCTTGGATCATAGATGGATAATCTATATCTATCTATATTAGGGAGATGGGAACTAGAAGGATCTTAACATCTTTACTGTTTGGGCAGGTTTTTTTTTTTTAGGTTTTTGCAAGGCAAATGGAGGTTAAGTGGCTTGCCCAAGGCCACACAGCTATTAAGTGTCTGAGACCGGATTTGAACCCAGGTACTCCTGACTCCAGGGCTGGTGCTTTATCCACTGCACCACCTAGCCACTCCTGTTTGGGCAGTTTTAATCCTCCTGCCCTCCCTCCCTCCCCACCCACCCCCCTCTCCAGAAACAGGAAAAGACCATCTTAGAAACTCTTGGACAAATGTTATTCTCCTATTTTCCAGATGGGGAAACTGAGACTAAGAGCAATGAAGGAGCTTGCTTACAATCACAATGCAGGATGAGGATCTGAGACCATGATAAGACAACAACCCAGACTTCTGAATCTCAGTCTATTTTCACCATCTCAAATCAGATTCTATCAACAATAGTATTCATTGAACTTTTAAGAAGGCTCCTCACTTCCCCCTACCCCATCCCACCAAGAAATATTTATTGATATCTTTTGATTTTTTTTAATCGAATCAGAATTTTTCCTAGTGTCTTTTAACTTTTTCCATCTTATATAATAAAAAATTTCTTTTTAAAGAAAAAAGAAAGAAGAAATCAGCAAAACTAATCAATAAATCACAAAACTATATGAAATATGAAAAATATATGGAATATTCTGGACTTCCTATCTCTCTACAAACAGTGAAGTGTAGAATGTTTTCTCATTTTTCTTCTTTAGGATCATGCTTGGTCTGTGTAATTGTGTAACATTCACTTTGGTTCTTTGCCTTTACTTTGTTGTTGTCAGTGTGAGTAAATTGTTTTCTTTTGCCCTACTTCACGTAGATATTTCCAGGCTTTTTTGTATTCATCACATTTATCTTCTTTTAATGGCACATATATATTACATTCTAATATCACAATTTATTTAGCCATTCCCCAGATGATAATCTGTTTTTATTTCCAGTTTTTTGCTATCTCAAAAATATTTTGATGTGTATAAGAACTTTCTTCTTTTTCAGTGACTTTCTTGGAATATAAACTCAGAAGTGGGATCTTTGAATTAAAGGATTATGGACATTTTAGCCACTTTACTTGCTTCATTCCAAATTGATTTCCAAATTATTGTACGAATTCACAGGTCGACCAACAATGCACCAATGTGCTTATCTTTCCACAGTCTATTCAGCATTGATTATACTCATCTTTGGTCATCTTTGCCAATTTGCAAAGTTTGTGGTGATTTGCCTTGCTCTTACTATGAGTGATTATTCTTCCATGTTGCTATTAATTTGCAGTTCTTTTGAGACTGTTTATTCATCTCCTTTGACCACTTATCTGTTGGGGAACAGCAATCCTTCTAGCCTGTTAGAACCTGCCAAGGCTTTCATGTAAAAGGACTCAACTTGTTCCACTTGGTTCCAGGGAACAGAACTAAGAGTAACAGGTAGAAATTGTGAAGAGACAAATTTAATGTTAATGCAAGAGCTATCCTAATTTTCTTATAAGAAAGTGAGTGTCCCATCACTGGAAATATGCAAGTGAAGTCTGGATGACCGGTTGTTGAAAAAATTGTAGGAGGAATTCTTGTTAAGGTATGGATTAGATTATAGGATCATTAATTTAGAGCTGCACAAGAATTTAGAGGAACTCTAGGTCAACACTCTCTTTTTACAGATGAGGAAACTGAGGCCCATAGAAACTAAATAATAGGTCCTGTGACTCCAAGCCACTATATCACAGAGGCATGATGTCTCCCCTCCCCACCATCTTCCAGCTCTGAGACTCTATTATTTATAACTGAGAGTCAAATTATGGGGGATGGGACTCAGGACCGGGGAACATGGAGACAAAGAGCTATCTATATTAGGGAGAAGTGAACTAGAAGTATCTTAACATTTTTACTGTTTGGGCAGTTTCATTCCTCTTACCCTCCCTCCCCCTCCCCTGTCCAGAGAGGAAAGAACCACTCAGAACCTTGTGGACAAATGTTATTCTCCCTATTTTACAGATAGGGAAACTGAGGTTAAGAGCAGTGAAGGAGCTTGTTTACAGTCACATGGGGGGGGGGAATCCGAGACAGTGCCAAGACAACAGCCCAGACTTCTGATTCTCAATCTGCTTTTACCACCCCAAATCAGACTCAAACAACAGTACTCGATGAACTTCTAAGAAGACTCCCCACTTCCCCCCACCCCATCCTACCACCACCAAGCCCAAGAAGCCAGGGGCTTTTGGGGACATGGCCATTTCCCAAGTGTGAGCTCATAGAGAAATGCCTGGCTAGGTGTGGGGGCCAGGGAAGGAGAGAGTCTAACCACTTCCTGCCTCCCAGAGCCTGAGGGGCCCCGTCCCCTGGCGCGGTAGCAGTCAACCGCCCCACTAGCCATCAGAAACTGATGACTTCCCGGTCTGGACCAGCCTTCCCTTTTTTCTGAGCCCAGGAAAGGGGGCAGGGGGAATGTTAGTGAGAGCTTTGAATGGCTCCCCTTGCCCAATGGTGGCCCCCACCTTTGTCTGGCCCCTTTTCATTCCCCTCCCCCTTTCCTGAAACCACCAACAGACAGTCAGTCGGTAACTTTAGGTGGTAGCTGTCATGTCCTTCTAATTATACAAGGTTTCTCTTCCCTGGAGAGCAGCGTGGTGTGATGGAAAGAGTCATAGGTTCTCAATTTGAATCCCAGGTCAGTTCCTTGCAATCCTGCGACCTTAAGCAAATCACTTTAACTCTATATCTATCTCCATATTGGTGGACTAGCTATAAAGTAAGAAGGTTGGATGAGATGATTCCTAAGGTTCCTTGCATTTCCAGAGTCAGAATCATTTCATTTCTCTTATGGACATGTGAGATTTTTCCCATCTGGGTCAATAGAGCTACAGATGAGAAAACTGAGGTCCCAGAGCATATGAGTGACTTATCCAAAGTCATAAAGGTAGGAAGTGACAGAGTCAAGGATCTAACCCAGTTCTTCTAATTCCAAAGCTGACATTCCTTCCATTGAGACTTTCTAGCATGGGTCCTTCCAGTGATTTTGCCATAATAGACCGGCCCCTCTTTAATCTATGGAATTAATTTCATTTCAGATTTACTGTGAGTCCAAGCCTATACCTTGTATAATGAGTAACAAGGGATCACTGGAAGAGTTTATAGTGCCAAAAAAAAAAAAAAAGAGGAGAGGGGAAGAAGGAAAGAAGGCGATACTTGAAATAGCTAGATGCTAGAACCACCTTCCTTTAATGCATAGCTTAGGTGTCATTTCCTCCAAGTCCCTCATGATATCACTGTAACTGTTAATGTTTGCAACCTTCATGAATTGTCACTCCCATGAATTATAAACATATATACAAACATACATATAGAGTGTAAATATATATATTTTCACTTATTTTTCTCTATACATGCTCCCAACCCCATAACCATGTAAGTTCTTTGAGGGCAGGAATTTAATGTCAACTAGGTAGTGTGAATAACTAGACTTGGAGATGGAAGATCTGTGTTTAAATCCTACCTAAGGTCCTTCTTAACCATATGACCTTGGGAAACTCATTTAACCTCTCAGTCTCAGTTTCTTCATCTCTATAATAGGAATAGTTGCAACATCTCCCTCACAGGGTTGTTGTGAGGATCAAATGATATAGCATTTGCTAACATTAGTGTGTACAATATTATTCTGGTTCTGTTCACTTCATTCTGTATCAGTCCATGCAAGTCTTTCCAGGCTATTCGGAAGTCCTGTCCTTCCAGTCTTATAGAACAATAGTGTTCCATCACATTCATGTTCCATCATATTCAGCCCCAACTGATTGGCATCTCCTCAGTTTCCAACTATTTGCCACCCTGAATGTTGTTGCTATAAATATAGATGATTCTTTTTTGTTTTAAAAATTTTTTTGTTTTCTAATTATATACAATAGTAGTTTCTACCTATCATTTTTGTAAGGTTTGAATTTTACAATTTTTCCCCTACCCTCCCTTCCCCCACCACAGAAGGCAATCTGATAGTCTTTACATTGTTTCCATACTATACATTGATCAAATTTGAATTTGTTGAGAGAAAAATCATTTCCTTGAGAAAGAAATAAAATATTAGAGAAAGGAAAATTATGTAGTATGTAAGACAACTTTTTTTTTAATTGAAGGTAATGATATTTGGTCTTCATTTAAACTCCACAGTTCTTTCTCTTGATACAGATGATATCCGCTGTCACAGATATCCTAAAATTGTTCCTGATTATTGCACTGATGGAATGAGAAAGTCCATTAAGGTTGATCATCACCCCCATGTTGCTGTTAGGGTATATAATGTTCTTTGGGCTTTGCTCATCTCTCTCAGCATCAGTTCATGCACATCTTTCAGGCTTCTCTGGAATCCCTTCCCTACTGATTTCCAATAGAACAGTAGTATTTCTTAATGTACATATACCACAATCTGTTTGGCCATTCCCCAAATGATGGATACCCCATCAATTTTCAATTCTTTGCCACCTCAAACAGAGCTGGTATGACTATTTTTTTATGTGTGGTGTTTTTACCTTTTTTCATGATCTCTTCAGGGTATAGACCCAGTAGTGGCATTGCTGGATCAAAGGGAATGCACATTTTTATTGCTCTTTGGGCATAATTCCAAATCCAGAAAGGTTGGATCAATTCACAGCTCCACCAACAATGAATCAGTGTCCCAGATTTCCCACATCCTTTCCAACATTGATCATTGTCCTTTCTGGTTGTATGGGCTACTCTGAGAGGTGTGAAGTGGTACCTCAGAGATGCTGTAATTTGCATTTCTCTGATCAGTAATGATTTAGAGCAATTTTTCATATGACTATAGATAGCTGTGATTTCTTCATCTGTAAATTGCCTTTGCATGTCCTTTGGCCATTTATCAATTGGGGAATGGCTTGGTTTTTTTTATAAATTTGACTCAGTTCTCTATATATTTTAGAAATGAATCCTTTGTTGGAAAGACTAGTTGTAAAAATTGTTTCCCAATTTACTACATTTCTCTTGATCTTGATTATAGTGATTTTGTTTGTGCAAAAGCTTTTTAATTTAATATAATCAAAATTATCCAGTTTGTTTTTTATGATGCTTAAAGTAGATGATTCTGATAGCAAAGCCATAGCTAACAGATTTAAAGGTAGAAAGACCTTAGAGATCATTTAGGACAGCCCTCTCCTTTTACAAGTAAAGGCTTAAACAACTTGTCCAAGGTCACACAGATAGTATGAACCAGAGAAGGGCTTTGACCCAAGACTAAACATGGCTCCTTTCTGACTGTGCTACATCTGCAAAGAAGGGAGAGAGTTCAGTGGGGATGGGTTTAATCAGTCAGCAAAAATGACCAAGGAGGTGGTCTTTGGACTGAGCCTGAGATCTGAGAAGGACTAAGTTATAGTCAGAAATTCAGTTCAGGGTGGGACTTTAACTATCATCTAATTCAATTCTGATTTTATAAATGGGGGCACTGAGACCAAGGGTAACCAATGATTGCCCAAGTTCACCAAGACAGCTAAGTGGCCCAGTGGAAAGAAGGTTGGTACTGGAGCTAGGACGATCTGAGTTCAATTTCATCCTTAGATACTTAATAGCTAGGGGGTAGAGCCAAGATGGTGGAGTGAAGGCAGGTCTCCCCCAGATCACTCCAAATGCTTTAAATGATGACTATAACCAAATTTTAGAGTGGCAGAACTCACAGAAAGACTGAGTGAAACAATTTTCTGACTTGACAACTTGGAAGATCTATAGGAAAGGCCTGTTACACTGGAGTTGGAAAGGGCCACAGCCCAGCCCAAGCCATACAGAAAAATACTAGCTCCAGTCATCCAGGAACAGCCTTCAGGGCACCTGGTTCCTTGGGGGTGCCTGAGTGGATGGCAGTGAGGGTAGTTTGCAGCTCTCCAAGCCCTGGGATTGCCAAGGACAACTTGAAAGGTCAGTGAGAAAAACTGCCACACCAGAGTGAGAGGGGAGCCCAGTTCAGTGCAGGCCTCAGTGCAGCCTGGCCCCTGGGAACCAGAATTAAACCTGGCAGAGAGCCGCCTATAAGCTGCTTCCAGAGCACTTAGCTCATATACCATAAAGGGGTCAGGGAAGACAGCAGAGGTCTTTCTGCTATTTTTCTGTTGCTTTGCCCAAACTGAGTTCCAAATCTTAGAAAGGGGAGCTTTACTGCCATAGCAGAGCAGGGATTCTCTTCTCAGTTCCAGGGGAGAGGGCACTGCTTGTGATCATCCACAGACCAGAGCACATGCCAGGAGAGCTGTCAGAACCTCTTATAAGACCTTGAAGGAATTGAAGTCCCTGGGTGGGGTGTGTCCCTGAAAACAATTACAAAAGCCCTCAAAAGTGCATCCTCCAACCTGGAAGCAGAGTCCTACCTTAACAAAATCAAAACACAGGCTAGGGAAAAGAGCAAACATCAGAAGAAAAAAAATCTAATCATAGACAATTACTTTGATCCTATGGAGGATCAAAATGCATAGAAGGTGGCCAAGTCAAAGCTTCTGTATCCAAAGCCTCCAAAAAAATATGAGTTGGTCTCAGGCTATGGAGGAGCTCAAAAAAGATTTTGAAAAACCAGGTTGGGAAGAGTTGGGAGGAGAAGTGAAACAGATGTGGAAAAAAATCATGAAAAACCAAGTCAGCAGCTTGGTGAAGGAGATACAAAAAAAAATACTGAGGAAAATATCATCTTTAAAAAATAGTTCAGGCCAAATGGAAAAAGCAGTCCAAAAGGCCAAAGAGTAGAAGAACATCTTAAGAAGCAGAATTGACCAGATGGAAAAGGAGATACAAAAGCTCTCTGAAGAAAATAATTCCTTCAAATGAGAATGAAGTTAAGGGAAGCTGATGATTTTGTGAGAAAACAAGAAACAATAAAAAAAAAGAATGGAAAAATTAGAAGAAAACATGAAATTTATCACTAAAAAAATAACTGACCTGGAAAACAGATCCAGGAGAGATCATTTAATAATTATTGGGTTAACTGAAAGTCATGATTAGATAAGAGCTTAGACTTCATTTTTTAAGAAATTCTCCAGGAAAATTGTCCTGATATCCTAGAAGCAGAAGGTAAAATAGAAACTGACGGAATCATGGGTAGCTAGGTGGCACAGTGATAGAGTACTGACTCTGGAGTCCGGAGGACTTGAGTTCAAATCTGACCTCAAACACTTAGTAATTACCTAGCTGTGTGGCCTTGGGCAAGCCATTTAACCCCATTGCCTTGCAAAAAAAAAGAAATTGAGGGAATCTACCAATCACCTCCTGAAAGAGATTCCCCAAACAAAAACTCCTAGGAATATTATAGTCAAATTCCAGAACTCTCAAGGCAAGGAGAAAATATTACAAGCAGCCAGAAAGAAACAATTCAACTATCATGAACCTACAGTCAGTATTACACAGGATTTAGAAGTTTCTACATTAAAAATTCATAATGGGGCAGCTAGGTAGCGTAGTGGATAAAGCACCGGCCCTGGAGTCAGGAGTACCTGGGTTCAAATCCGGTCTCAGACACTTAATAATTACCTAGCTGTGTGGCCTTGGGCAAGCCACTTAACCCCATTTGCCTTGCAAAAAAAATTCATAGGGTTTGGAAAAATGATATTCCAGAAGGCAAAAGAGCTTGGATTTCAACCAAGAATCAACTATCCAGCAAAACTGAGTGTATTCTTTTTGGGGAAAAGATGGATATTCAATGAAATAGGGGACTTTCAAACTTTCAAATTGTTGAAATGACGAGAACTGAACAGGAAATTTAATCTTCAAGTCCAGAATTCAGGTGAAGCATAGAGATGGTAGATGGGAAGGGCACAAAATGTTTGAAAGCAGAATGTCAGAGCAGGAAGGATTCTTAGAACCCAGAATGTAAAAGTAAAAAAACCCCAAAAATGTCAGAGCTGGGAGAACCCTTAGAACATAGGATGTCAGAGCTGGGAGGGCCCTTAGAACATAGAATGTCAGAGCTGTCAGGGTCCTTAGAACACAGGATGTCAGAACTGGAAGGACTCTTATAACCCAAAATGTCAGAGCCCGGAGGACCCTTAGAATACAGGATGTCAGAGGTGGAAGGACCCTTAGAGCTGAAAATGTCTGAGCTGGAAACACCCTTAGAACCCCAAATCTCAGAGCTGGGAGGGCCCTTAGAACACAGAATATCAGAGCTAGGAGGACACTTAGAACAAAGGATGTCAGAGGTGGGAGGACCCTTAGAACACAGGATGTCAGAGGTAAGAAGACTTAGAACTGAAAATGTCAGAGCTGGGAGAACCCTTAGAACACATGATGTCAGAGCTGGGAGGACCCTTGGGAACATATCTTGTTCTTTTTGTTCTATAGTAAAAAGGATAAGGACTGTTTTTGTCTTAATTTTTAACCCTGAGTTCTAGACTGATATCTAGGTAAGTACTTAGTAAATTCTTACTGACAATGCAGAAGAAATGTGCTTGATTCCCACCTTGATTCTAGGTATGTAATCACAGACAGGTCATGTTACCTCCCTGAACCTCAGTTTCTTGATGGTGGGAAGAGAGAGGGAAAATAATAAGAATATTTCCCTAAAGAGGCATCACTGTATAAGTCCAGCTCAATCAAAAATGGAGGCTTGTTGACTTAGAAAACCACAGATTAATATTGTCTCTGTTGCACTGTTGTTTGCCTTATTTTGTTAAACATTTCCCAGTGACATTTTAATCTGGTTCAGAAACCACTCTGGAGTTTTGCTTGTTGCCTAATATTTGATGCCTCTGAATTAGTGCATAAAAAATCAGGATGAAATACAAGCTGAAACTTTGATACTTTCTCCCTATGTGATCCTTTACAAGTCACCTTCCCCTTATTACTCCTGGGCTCCTTGTGTTTTTTTTTTGGGGGGGGGATGACTTGCTCAAGGTCACACAGCTAGGTAATTATTAACATCTGAAGTTGGATTTGAACTCAGGTCCTCCTGACTTCAGGACCAGTGCTCTATCCTTTAGAGTCATCAGTTGCCCCATCCTGGGCTCCTTGATGCAGAAAAGTTATCAATTAGTGCCTTTGGAAGGAGATTCCACACAGGATTCCCTAAACCTTTTAAATTCCCCTCCCTCTCTTCCTCCCTCCCTTTACTGTGAAAGTCAAATGAAGAAAAATGAATGGAAAGCCTTTTGTAGATTCTGAAATGGTATCTACAAATGCCAGCTGTTATTATAGAGATGACTAAAGCCCAGAAAAGGGAAATGACTCACCCAAGGTCACACAGAAAATGATCAATATAGTCAGGACTCAAAGCAAGACATCTCAGCTCTGTCACCAACATTGTTACCCCGTCACACTCCTTTTTGGTGGCTAACTCAATTTAGAGGCTCACTAACAAGAGCTCTTCAGACATCAGAGACTTTTAGGGGTTTGAGGAAGCTTCCCAAATTGTCTGGATCTTTCAGTTGTTTCAATAGGACTCACTAGGACAGGATTCCACTCTTCTCTGGTCATCTTCCTGTTGATAGACAATCAGTCAATTATTTAACAATTAGTCAGTATAACAGTCACTGAGAACACAAAGGCCAAAAATGAATGCTCCCTACTCAAGGAGTTTCCGTTTTTTTTAAGAGGAGAGAGCATGTACATATAATCCTAGGCATATAAATGTAATCAGGCTATCACTATATGGTTGATGAGTTTACATATATCAAGCATATCCCATATAATCAAGGACAAATTTGAAATATTCAACAAAGGGAAAGCACTAGAATTATATTTTACATATGAGGAAACTGAGTTTCAGGGAAATGAAGTCACCTACCCATGGTCACACAGAAAACAGGTGTCAAAGACAGGATTGGGATCCAACTCTAAGCTTAAATATCAAGAAGCATTTGACATCATGCTTCTCATCATGTTGTATGGCCACCAGAAATGACTCTGTCTTTCTGAGTATCAACTTCATCTATGTAAAATGGGCAGAATTTGTGGGGTTGTTGTCATGAGGATAAAATGAAAGACTATTTGTAAAGAACTTTATAGACCTTAAAATGCTATATAAGCACTAGCTATTATTGTTAATTATCATTATATTTATATAATCATGTATTTTATATTCTTTATAGTATTATAATATAAATAATTTGTAATGTTATAAATGTAGCAATACATGTAATACATAACATGATATGTGTGACATGTAATATGATATATAATAAGTTGTGGTACTCTTCAAAAATGAAGGACAAACATTATTATTACAATTATCTATATATCACATATAATCATTATCTATCTATCTATTGATCTCATTGCAATTACTATTATTTGGAGATAAAGTCTCGGGACTGGCATTCACCAGCCGCCTCTAAGTCAAACCTCTAAGCATAAATGCTGGTCTCCTGCACGCCCCAAAGAGGGAGTACTCTATAAATTGTACTATCCCACTGAGATGTGAACTGACATTCTGTGATTTAATGTAGAGATGCTAGGGCAGATGGGGCTGGGAATACTGGCCCCAAGGTGTGAACCAACCACAAGGCAGGAGCCCCCCCTCCTTTTAGGGGATGAATGGATTGAGGTTTTAAGCTTTGCCCCAAATGATTCACCCCTATCTACCTCGACAGCTCTGATTCATTGAGAAAGTGATAACAGGAATCCAGAACTTCATCTCTACCAGTTTCCATGGGTTCAGTCACAGGGTGTGTTCCGGCTGCCAAAGAGAATGTTTGAATTGATCAGGGAACCTGGGGGCCCTCAGAGACACTCGGAATCATCTCATCTAGTGCAATTGCATCTCCCCCCACCCAGATTCTATTTTAGGCATACCTTGCAATGAACTTGAACCCAGGTCTCCTGATTCCTAGACCATCGCACTGTATCTGACTCTATCCTGAAATTTTACCTGGGTCTTCCTCAGTCACAGATCCACAGTCTGCATCCTTTTCTCTCTTGAAACGACTGACTATCTCATCCAGGACCCCCTATTATCCTCTGAACTCCTCTAGAACTTAATGCATTATCAGAAGAGAAGATAAGGGACACCCGGTCTCCCTTCTGACCATCACTTAATATGATCTTATTAAGAACCTACCTTAAGCAAGGTATTTCACTAGGTGTTGAAACCCAAAGAGGAAATGAAAAAACAAACAACAACAAAAGCGACCCAGGAGGCTCCTCCAATATCTTTGCCAAGAAAACCCCAAATGGGGTCATGAAGAGTCAGACATGAGTGAAGAAACGACTGAGCAACAACGACGGAACAACAAACTGCATCCCTCAGTAAAACGGTCTACGCTCAAGGATATAGTCTGTTGGGTCAGAGAAGGCTTCACAAAGGTATAGGGGATCTGAGCTGCGCCTTAAAGGAGGGAGGGAGTGTGTTCCAAGATTAAATAAATATAATACAATAGGAGATAGAATTTGGAGTTCTGGAAAAAATTAGTTGCATGGTTTGGCTAAAACGCAGAATTCAAAGAGAAAGAATGAAAAATAAGGCTAGAAAGGTCAGAGAAAACAAGATTGTGGATGGTATTACTCAATAGATTGAGAAGTTTCTATTTTGTACCAGAAACAATAGGGAGCCATGGAAGACCTTTGAAGAGAAAAATGTGATCAGGCCTGAGATTTAGGAAGATATTTTCGGCAACTATATGAAACATGGATTGGAGAGGAGAAGATTGGAAGAAAGAACTAGGAAACGTTCAATAGTGCAGATGAGTGGTAGTCGGGACCTTTGAACTAGGGTGATGACTGTCAGTGAAAGTGAGGGGAAAGATGTAAAGGCAGAATTGGGCTGAATTCTGATTATATTTTTCTCTTTTCAGAGGAACACCCCCCCACCCCCTTACTCTCAAGTCTCAGATATTCTTTTGTCATCCTCATCCACAAGGAGATATTATAACCTTAATTGTTCCCCTCTCATGGGAACACAGAAAGAGTACTGTTTGACTTAAAGAAATGACTCTCTAATTGTAGAAATTCAGGTACCAATGGGGAATCAATTTGTGCTGGTGGGGCAAGTCCTAATACCCCTCAGATACTACCATATAAAAGCAGATAGATGTTCCTCTGATGGAGGAAGACATGGGGTAGCTTATTAGGAAAACAGAGACTACAAAGGCATTATTGGTCAGTAAAGAGGTAGAAGCCCTGGGCACCATTCTAAACTCTGTCCCAAACTTAATGAATGCTCTTGGGTTAGAAAAGGGGGCTTGATGGAGAAGGAGGAGAGGGCATGAGTTCAAATCCAGATCTGACATGTATGAGCTGTGTGACCTTGGGCAAGTCACTCAAAAAAAATATCATATGAGCCTTGGTTTCTTCATCTGTAGCATGACGTATCTGGACTATGTTTTCTCTAAGATTTTTTCCAGGCCTGAGTTCTCTGATGTTAAAAATGAAACAAGTCACTTCATTTTTCTGGGCTTCATTTGATTTCTATCTGCTGCCTGCCCAAAGGTCTGAGTGGTCCATTTCATCATCCCCTTTTAAGGTTAAGATCTAGGCTGGGATTGGGGACCAGGGCAATTCCCATGTTGATGTGGTTGGCAATGACCTGACAGCATCACAGTGTTTTAGTGGGAGAAGGGAACTTAGAGATCAATTCAAACATCTTCATTTTACACAAAAAGAAACTGAAGCTCAAGGAAGGGATGGAGGGGAAATGAAATAGTCATGTCTCCTGTTTCTAAATCCAGTGACTTTTTTTTTAGGTTGCTAGATCATGGCAAAGAAGCAGATGGCAGTGGGGGTGGGGAAGGGGTAGGTGTAGAACAGACTCCAGGTAAAGGTGTGTGGGACAAACTAACTACTCCTCAAAGCCACGTGCTCCTGTGACCACATAGGAAAACTGGTCCAAGGGTCCATAGAGAATTGGTGGACTTTTGGGCAAGATCTGGAGCTCAGCCCTAGATCTGCCCCTAACTCACTATGGGATATTAGGCAAAACCCCAACTGAGGCTTCATTTCGTTCCTCTGTGATCTCTAAGATTCCATTTATCTTGAATATCTCTTTTATAAGGTCCTACTCAATTCTGATTTTCTGTGTTCTACCTTCCCTCCAAGCTCAGACATTCAATATTCTAAAATTCCTTCCTTCTCTGACATTCTAATTCCAAGGTATCTTCTGGTTCTGATATTCTGTACTCTAAGTTTACTCCCAGATCTGGCGTTCCAGATTCTACTAGCTCCCTCCCAGCTCTGAAAATCTGTGATCTAAGTACCTTCTCAGTTGTGACATCCTGTGTTCTAAGTGTTCTCCCAACTCTGACATTCTGGGTTCTAAGTTCTTTCCAAGCTCTAACATACAGGTGTTCTAAGAGCCCTCCCAGTTCTGACATTCTATGTTTTAAGGAGTCTTTCAGCTCTGACATTCTGTGTTCTAAGTTCCATCCCAGTTCTAACATTCTGTATTCTCCCAACTTTGACTTCCTGTGTTCTAAGGGCCCTTCCAGATTTCACATACCATATTCTATTCATCTCTGATATTCTCTGAGACTTAACTTTCCCTTCCAGAATATGAGCCCCAGGGAACTCTTACTTAGCCCAATCCATCACTAATTCAATAACTGATTATTTAAGTCTCCTCCATGATATGTGTTGTTGAAATTATAGAAACCAAAGAAAATAGTTTCCTGTTGTTTTTAGGAATATAAGCCATGATATGCCTCCTAAACTACTGTTGATGCAACGCCAAAGGTGGGATCCCCTCTTCCTCTGAGCCACCTCCACCTTCCCTAGCTGAGATCCAGCCAGAGCACTCAACAGCCCAGGTTGGATGCAGGAAATAGAAATGATGACTGGATGTGCTTCAAACCACAAACAAAATTCTTGGTCTCCTCAGGAAAACTAGACAGGGGCCAGGACCAGGGTCTGACGCAAAGGGCCCCAGGGGAATTTGATTGCTGCCTTTGTCTGGTCTTTGGTTTGACATCTGCTGCTCCTAGAACTGGGCTTCCCCTTCTTAATTATTGGAGGATGGTGGTGGGAGGGAAGGTTCAACAGAATCACTGAAGACCAGATTTCCAAGCAGGAGCCTGAAGGTTACAATATTCAATTTAATTCAAGAAGTATTGATCAAGTGTCTACTCTGTGACAGGCATCCTGTAAGGGACAAGGATAGCTGCCCTGAAAGAGCTTATATATCAACTGACCCTAAGATCAATAGCAAACCAAATGCTTGACTTCCTAGGGGTTGGAAGGTCCTAGCAATGAAGGAATGCCTGAAACATTGGAAAGAGAGGACCTCTTCGAAATTCAGACCCAAGCCATGACCTAGGAGTTAAGAGACCTAGAATCTGGGACTCAGTTTCTACATTAGAAGGGTTAGATTAGATGACCTTAAGGATTTTTTTTTAGTTCTTCATGGATCTTTTTCCATTCTAAGTTAGTCAGCAAGCATTTGTTATTTTTTTTTTTTGCAAGGCAATGGGGTTAAGTGGCTTGCCCAAGGCCACACAACTAGGTAATTATTAAGTGTCTGAGACTGGATTTGAACTCAGGTACTCCTGACTCCAGGGCTGGTGCTCTATCCACTATGCAACCTAGCTGCCCCTGCAAGCATTTATTATTATTATTATTATTATTATTATTATTATTATTATTATTATTATATCAGGAAACATTTATTAAGCACCTATTAAGTCCCAGGCTATGTGTTAAGTGCTGGGGATACGAAAAAAGGCAAAAGATAGTTCCTATTCTTTTTTTTAATTAAAGATTTTATTTGAATTTTACAATTTTTCCCCTAGTCTTACTTCCCTCCCCCGCACAGAAAGCAATCTGTCAGTCTTTACTTTGTTTCCATGTTGTACATTGATCCAAATTGTGTGATGAGAGAGAAATCACATCCTTAAGGAAGAGACATGAAGTATGAGATAAAAAGATCAGACTATAAGATATCTGAGTTTTTTTCTAAATTAAAGGCCAGCATTTATTTTTAAAACACCTATAATGAACCAATCACAGTACTAAGGCCTGGGTATACAAAGAAAGGAAAAAACAGTCCCTTGCCCTCATGGATCTCATGGTTCAATAGGAGAGACAATGTAAAAAACTAAACACAAATAAGATATACACACTGGATAAATGGGAAGTAATCTCAGAGAGAAGGCATGAAAATGATGAGAAACAGAGAAAACTTCTTGCAGAATATAGGATATTGACCAAGCCTTAAAGAAAACCAGGGAAGCCAGGAGACCAGGATAAAAATCAGTCAATTAAGCAATCAATCAATAAACATTCAATAATGTTTCTACTCTGTACCAGATACTGTAGTGTTAAACACTTAGGGATATTAAAAGAAGCAAAAGACAGTCCTTGCTCTCAAGAACCTTATAATCTAATTTTAAATTTATATTCTAAAATGCACAGAATTGGAAGCTGGAAGGTCATAGACAAAAACCAACAAACAGGTCAAGGACATTGGATCTTAGAGTAAGTCAAGGCAATTAATTCTGTGAGAGTGACAACAGCATAACATAATCTCATGACATGATATTTTTGTGACTAAGGTCTCTTCTTATTAAAGAAAATTACCCAACAAAATGCATTTTATCACTCTTGATGAGTCATCTAGGTTATAGATGACATGTTTGTGGAATGTAGTGATGAAACAGAGCTAGGAGAGATTGTAGAATTGGGATTCCAATCCATCTCTTGATGACCAGAAAAATGGGTCAACTCCAATTAGACAAAATGTATTTGATAGATGTAAAATGTAAAGTCTGCCACATAGTTTAAAAAATCAACTTCATAAGCACACAATGGAGGCGTGACTGCACAGCAGCTTATCTGGAAAAATATCTGGAGATTTCAGTGGATGGTAAATTCAACATGAGTCAACACTATAATATGGTGACTAGGTGATTTTAGACCAATATGATCTTAGATAGTATCAATAGGGTCATAGGATACAAGACTAAAAAGGTTACAGTCCTCACTATCTTCTACTCTGGTGAGATCACATCTAGAGTATTGTATTTAGTTCTGGAAACTCTATTTTAGGAAGAAAATTGATCAGATGGACAGTATGTCTTCAAGTAGTCAGTCAGGATGGTGTAAGGATTGGAACCACACCATCCCAATGATCCCCTAGTTTATAGTTTTAGATCTAGAAGGAGCCTCAGAAGTCTTCCAGTCTAACCTCATCTTTTATAGATAGGAAACTTGAGGCCCAGAGAGGGAAGGGACTTGCTCAGGGTTACACAAGTGGTAAGTGCTAGACTTTGGACTGGAGCTCAGACTCTCTGGACTTCAGAGGCAGGATGCTTTCCTCTGGATAACCCTACTTCCCTAGTCAAAGAAAGTAGGAATGTTTGGCTTATAAAAGAAAATATTTACAGGAGGGCAGAATCAAGGACAGAGAGGTAAGATATCAACTTAGACTGACCATATCTCAATGTTGAATTGGCTGCATGGTATTCTTTCTGACCAGAGGTCTTCAAAGAATCCGAGATCTAGAGTTGGAAGGACCATTAGAAGCCATTTACTTTAGAACTTCAGTCTCCTGTTTGAAGTCCAAATTTTCTATTTATCTCAGGTCTTTTCTTTTTTATTATCTAAATATTTTATTTGTTACCCTATTATATACAATAGTAGCTTCTACCAATCATTTTTTGTAAGGTTTTAAATTTTAAACTCCCCCCCCCCCCAGAAGGCAGTCTGCTAATCTTTACACTGGTTCCATGCTATACATTGATCGAAATTGAATGTGTGGAGAGGGAAATCATATCCTGGAGGAGAAAATAAAATATTAGTGATAGCAAAATTATGTAGTACATTAGACCCGTTTTTAAATTGACTTTGGTCTTTGTTTAAACTACACAGTTCTTTCTCTGAATACAGATGGTATTCTCCATTGAAGGTATTTTAAAATTGTCCCTGATTAGTGCATTGATGAAATGAGCAAGTCCATTAAGGTTGATCATCACCCTCGTGTTGCTGTTAGGATGTACAATTTTCTTCTGGTTCTGCTCATCTTGCTCATCATCAGTTCATGCAAATCCTTCCAGGCTTCTCTGGATTCCTATCCCTCTTCAAAAAACTTACAGGAGGGTAGAATCAGATGTCACCTAGACTGACCATATCCCAACGTTTAATTGACTTCATGGTGCTCTTTCTGACCAGAGGTCTTCATAGAATCCTAGATCTAGAGTTGGAAGGACCCTTAGAAGCCATTTGCTTTCCCTTAAGGAACTAAGACTTAGAGATATTTAGTGAGTTTGTTCATGTCACATTATGGTTTAGCAGCAATTCCAAGATACAAACACAGATTCTTTGACTTTAGGTTCAGAACTCTTTTCATTGGACTATTTCAATTATAGACTGATTAATTGCTGTTCAGGGATGGTTTCTGTGGTCTTTTGGATCCCTTCCAGCATTGCAATTCTGTGTCCTAAGAGCCCTCCCAACTCTGACATTCTGTGTTCTAAGGGCCCTCCCAACTCTAATATCCTATGTTCTAAGGGCCCTCCCAGCTCTGATATCCTGTGTTCTAAGGGCCATCCTAGTTCTGACATTTTGGGTTCTAAGGACTCTCCCAACTTTGACATTCTCTGTTCTAAGGGCTCTCCCAGCTCTGACAGTTTGTATTCTAAGGCCCCTCTCCTAGTTCTTACATTCTATGTTCTAAGGTTCTTTCTACCTTTGAGTGTGTGCTCTAACTTCTTTGTTCTAAAGGCCATGGTAGTTTGGAATTCTACAATTTGGTGTGACTTTTCTCCTACCTTGTTCAGGAATTTGCTGTTCCCTTGACATGGACTTTAGTCTGCTTCTTTTGTCTCCTGTTTCTTATATCTCCCCTGTGTGGGATATATTCACAACCCCAAGAAACCTAAGATCATTCAGCCTTACATCTGATTCCTTAAATTTTAGAGAGGGAAAAGAGAAAATAGGAGGTATATAGATTTCTAGAACAAACTCAAAATATTTTGTGTCTTTATTGTTTTTTTGGTTGTTTTTAACTGTGCCTTGGTTATAAAATTGTTGCATTCTTGGAAGTCTACAAGAGATTCTCCAAAGGTCTCCTGATAGTAGAGGTTAGAGATGGAGGAAAATGGTCACTAGTTTGTACCTTCCCTTTAAAACACTGGAAAGGGGGGTTATGACATTTTACTCATTCAGTCAGAGGACAAAGCAATAATAACCAGAGAAAATTAGGGAGCAGCAGGTTCAAGCTCCAGAAAATCCTTATTACTTCCAGACTCAATGATAAAATTCTCCATTTGGCTTTTAAAACCCTTTATAAGCCTTCTTATCTCTTCTCTCTTCTTATATCTTCCTCATTCCAAATAGTCTCTGATTCTGTGACTTGCTATTCTTCTCACAAGTTACTGGAACCCTGAACTTCAAACATTTTCACCTGGATCTCCCCCATGGCTGGAACTCTCCCTCTTAATCAGCACTTCTTTCCTTCCCTGGCCCTCTTTGGGATGCAGTTAAAGTTTTGAATTCTGCACAGAACTTTTCCCAGTTACCCATTAATCTGAATACCTTCCCTCTGAGACCAGTTCCAATTTATCCTGTCAATTATTTGTTTGGACAGAATTATTTGAGTGTTACATTCCCCCCCTACCTCTCATTGGAATGAGCTCTTTTAAAGCAGAAACTTTTTGTAACTTTTCTTTGTATCCTTTGGTAGGGCTTAACACAATTTCTGGGACATGGTAGGCCCTTAATAAATGTTGAGTTAATTTATTCATTATTTATTAAATTAAGTTTATTAAGTTAAGTGATTGAATCTAAGGGGAAAACTTCCAGACAAATTGAGCTTTTAAAAAATGAAGTTGTTCATTTTGGGATGTAGGGGGACATCATCAAACAGTGGATGGATGATAGTTTTTCAGAGATTTTGCCAAGAGGATCTTTGTTTAAGTATGGAATGGCCTGTTCTCTTTGGTTTCTCCCTTTTCTGATCTTCTCTGATTCCATATTATACAAACCCAGGTTGATATGGCCTCAGTCCACAAATGAGTTGCCCCATCTTGAACTAGGAGGGACCTTAGAATATAAAATGTTAAATTTGGAAAGGATTGCAGAACTTGACAATAGAAGACCTTAGATCATGGAATGCCAGAGCTGAGAGGATCCTTAGAATGCAGAATATCAGAATTGAGAGGAAACTTAGAGCCCAGAATGTCAGAGCTGTAAGAGCTCTTAGGACCAAGAATTCTAGAGCTGGACAGGACCTTAGAACACAAAAGATCAATACTTAGTAAAACAAGAAGTGGGAATGTGCTTAGAACATAAAATGTCACGGGAGGCTAGGTGGCATAGTGGATAAAGCACCGGCCCTGGAGTCAGGGGTACCTGGGTTCAAATCCAGTCTCAGACACTTAATAATTACCCAGCTATGTGACCTTGGGCAAGCCACTTAACCCTGTTTGCCTTGCAAAAACCTAAAAAAAAAGGACATAAAATGTCAGAGCTAGAAAGTACCTTAGAACATAGTTCAGAGTTGAGAGGGACTTGAACAGACTTCAGAGCTAGAAGAGAGCTTAGAATTAGACTGTCAAAGCTAGAGGGGACTTTAGAACATAAAATGTCAGAGTTGGGAGGGTCCTTAGAACCCAGGATGTCAGAACCAGGAGGACCCTTAGAACACAGGATGTCAGAGCCGGGAGGGCTCTTAGAACATGGAATGTCAGAACTCAGAGGGGCCCTTAAAACGTAGGATGTCAGAGTTGGGAGGGAACTTAGAACACAGGATGTCAGAACTGGGAGGACCTAATCACACAGACTTCAGAGCTGGAGAGAGTTTAGAACCTAGACTGTCAGAGCTAGGAGGGACCTCAGAATACAGAATGTCAGAGCTGGGACAGACCTTAGAATATAGAATATAGACTATAGGGAGAGATTATTTAGCCCAATCCTTCATTTTACAAAGGAGGACACTGAGGCCCAGACAGAGGAAGTGGCATGCTTAGAGTCACATGATGAGTGAGTGAGTAGTAAAGGCAGTACTAGAACCTGTCTTCCCATTCATGATCACAGACTCCATCATTCCTGGAAGCAAGCTGAAGGATGGGATAGCCCTCTGGAGTCCTGGTTCTCAGCCCAGGAGTCTTGGGTGTCAAAAAAAAAAAGAAGAAAAGAAAAAAAAGATGCATTTTCTCACTCTCGATGAGTCACCAGACGGGGAGGGAGCAGAAGAAACCACACATCTGATGGTTTCCCACGACCATGGGCTTTAAATAGATTCAGAAAGAAGTGGGGGGGGGGGGGTTGAGCTTTGCCCAGGGCTCAGTCACACTTCCACACCCTGTCCCCCTCCTTCTTCTCGCTGCCCCCTCCCCAAACCTTGTCTGCCTCCCGTCCTTCATGTATGCCAGCACGAGGATGAAGTCACAGGACCGTAGGATTCAGAGCTGGCCAGGAGCTGGTCAGACAGCTAATCTAGGTCCCTCATCTAACAGATGAGGAAACTGAGAGCTAGAGAGAAAGCAGAAGTAGTTTATCCTGGTTACACAGGTAGTGAGGGAGTGGTACTTCAGGATGGGAACCCTCTTCTGATCTCCTGCTCTTTGCCCTACATCCTACCAGTCTGGCATCGGGGTTCTTGGGGGGGGTAGTGTTGGCTGGTGATGGGCACTTTGCATGCCAGCCAGGTGCATGCCGGCCAGCCAGGTGCTATTATTGACTTCCTGGCCAGCTTGGAGGGGCCTGAGAAGCGGGGAGAGGGGGAGGAGGGGGAAGTTGGGAGCTCTCTGCACCTCCGTCTGGCTCAGCTTCCCTGCAAGTCACCTGATTCTTTCTCTGCTCTCTGGGGTTCGTGACTGATCGCCGGGGTGGCGTTTCCGGAGCTAGGGAGCCCGGCTGTGCTGCTGACGCACTTGTCTGCTTAAAGGGCCTGTTTGGGCCCTGATGAGAAAGAGAGGCCCCCCTCCACCCTTTGACAGAGGGGCCACTTCTAGTAAATGAACTCATCCACCCTGCAGCCCCTGGTGAGGGTGTCAGGCCTATGGGGGTTCTGAGAAGACCCGGGGGGGGGGCACCTCCCTCCCCTGAGGCCTACTAGGCCTCACAATCTTTAATCCCTCTACTTCAGACTTCAGAGGCCAAACTTTGGGGGGGGGGGGAATCCTCTGCTGCTTGGTTCTGCTAGGATAAAGTGTCCATCTCAGACCTCCCCTGGGCAGAGGCTTAGAAGAAGGGCGCTCGTTTCTACAGAATGCTAGAGGTTCACGCAATAATTTCAATGCAACATAGTGTAATTTGAAGTATTTCCATTTTACAAAAAAGTAAACAGAATTTCAAAGAGATTAAGGAATTATCCAATGAATAAGTATTCTCAGCAACAATGAGATCTTAAACTCAAATCCAGAGTAATGGCCTCTAGGCTGAATGTCCTCTAGCCCTGAAGGATGAACTGAGGATGGGTCAGAAAGGAAAAGTCACTAAGGTCTAGCACTACCCCCCCCATTTTGTAGAAGCAGGTTAAAACCATAGAAGTCCTTACTGCAAGGCTCTTAATACTAATTAATCCATCAATAAAATTTTACTGAGTAGCAATGATATTCATCCCTGTGTTATTAGTTTTTGTTTCTGTTCTTTGAAGAGATAGGAGATTGGGATCTAGACCAAGTCTGTTGGGAATTCCCAGTGGGAAACCCTGTCCAATAACATAGGTCAGCAACTCAACTCTAACATCTGGGCTTGCACTGGGGTCAAGGAGGGTTAAGTGATTTCAAAAATGGTGGCCAATATCCAGAATTTGGCAGAGGCAGGATTCAAACCCAGCTCCTCCTACCTAGAGGATTGGCCCTTGAGCCACCATGACGTCTTAGGCATTTTTTCCCCAATATGCCCTGTGAGTGAGGCAGTCAGTAATTCTCCATAGTGCAGTGGAAGTAGAAGAACCAGCAACATGTATAGTGGGATGCAGACTTGAATTAGGGACAGAAGTCATGGGATATAGGTTCAAATTCTGCTGGTTACTAGGTGTTTGATTGTAGATAGACATCTCTTTGGGTTTCTCTGTTTGCACATCTACAAAATTAAGAACTGTCAGGGATTCTTAACCTGGGGTCTGGAAATTGTTTTTGTTTTTAAACATATGCTGAAAACTGCATTCCAACATAATTGCTTTCCTTTGTAATCTTGTGCATTTATCATTTGCATTTAAAGCTATGATTCTGAGAAGAGGATCATAGTTCAAAGGGCCTATAATACAAAAAAGGTTAAGAATCCCAAGAACAGACATGTCTCAAGACACTTCTTTGTAGCTAGGATTCAAATCCAAACATTGTTGCACAGGAGTCTGGTGTTTACTGAACAGCAAGGCCATGGGCCACACTAGTTCTCTCTTACCAAAGTCTTATTAACCGCATTTTTCAATTTGAGGAAACTGAGGCTGAGAGGGGAAGTGATATGCTCAAGACCACAACACTTGGCTCTGCATCAGGACCAGAGAAGAGGAAATGTCTGGGGTGACAGTCATGATTATCCCTCAAAAGTTTATTGAACCTCACAAAGGTCAAGGGAGATGAATCAGGCTGAATAGTTGAGTAAATGAGGTTTCTGGGAGGTGGGGGGTGACAAGAACTGGGAGCAGGAACATGGGGGGGGGTTCCCTTGCACCCACCTTCTTCTCTAACTAATTGGGTCTCACTATTTCTGACTTTTTTTCTCCAGAAAAGTCTCTGAGTTTTCCTTCTTATTTCTTACACTGGAAGGTCCTGTCTGCTTCTCATGCTTCCCTCTCTCCCAGGCTGATTCTTTCCCAACCTCCAAGGCTCAGTTCAAGGTCCGACTTTTTCTAGGAAGTCACAAAACATCTTAGAGCCACAATTTCCTCATTTATAGAAAAGGAGTAATAATAATAAAAATAATTAAACTGCCTAACTCAGAGTTGTGAGAAAGGCTCATTGCAATCCTCAGAGCACTGTAGAAATGTGAGTCATTTCTTGTTCATTTGTAATTTAAATAAATCTTTAGAGTTGTGAGGTGAATCTTTCCCAAGGGGAAAGAAAGAAAGAGTGATAGAGCAGGAAGCCCTGTGTCCAGAGGAGCATCCCAGCTCCATCCTCTCCTTCCCTGGAAGTCAGAGACTGTAAAAGTCCAAAAGAAAGGTGGAACTAACTAAAGTGGGGGATTGTTTGATGCCTTTCCAAATGGAGCCTCAGGGACTGTTTTCCTGATTGTCAACAGACTTGAGTTTGTACAAGCTTATTCTTGACTTTTTCTTTGTTGGGTTAGATAAAACCTGTACAATATTGGGAGAAAGAAGGAGAAAGTGAGCGAGGAGAGAAGGAAGGGGGGGGCAAAGAAAGAAAGAGAGACAAGTGATGAACAGAGAGAAGGGGAAAGACAGACTGAGACAGAGACAGAAAGACAGGGAGAGATAGAAATAGAGAGGAAGGAAGAGAGGGGAAGACAGACAAAAAGAGAAAGAAAAGATAAGCAGGGAAGGGAAGGAAAAAGAAGACAAGAAAAAAGGCAGGTGGAGTCAGTCTAGATGATTTGATGTTCTCATACCAGCTTCTTATAACTATGACAGGAGGAAGTCACTGAAGCTCTCTGGGCCTCACTTTTCTCATCTCTGAAATGAGGAAGTTGAACTAGAAGATATGTAAGGTTCCTTCTGGTCCTAAACCCTGATATTCCAAAATAACCCACTTAAGATCTAATAAGTATAGTACTTCACACAGCCAACACATGTGGGTGTCTCTATCTACTTACCCAGGTACTTCCTCCAACCTCTCCTTCCAGGCAGTGAAGGATCCACTTGTGAAGACAGTCTGTGCAAAGAAGCCCAGTGAGAGGAAGTCTTGGAAATGGGGGGAGGGGGGGAGAAAGAGAGAGAGAGAGAGAGAGAGAGAGAGAGAGAGAGAGAGAGAGAGAGAGAGAGAGAGAGAGAGAGAAAAGACTGTGAGGATACTGATAGAGTTGTGTTCTCTCTGTTGGGTTAGATAGAACCTATAAAATATGGGAGAGGGAAGGAGAAAGTGAGAGAAGTGGCAAGGGAGGGGGGAGACAAAAAGAGACAGAGATGAAATGAGAGAAGGGGAGAGACAGACAAACAGAATGAGACAGAGACAGAAAGACAGGGAGAGACAGAAATAGAGAGGAAGGAAGAGAGGGAAAGAGGCTTTTCTAGCCTTGCACCCCAATTCTCACCCTCAACAATCAGTTCCCCATATGTCCACATACCATGAAAGGACCTCCCATACCCCTGACTCTAAAAGGGTTCTCTAGCTTATTTGTTCTTCAGATTCCCTCTCTGACTGCTCCACTCACTTCCTGCCTGCTTTTATGTTTCTCTTCTCAGTGATAGCCAAAAGACCATAATTTCAAAGATTTGGAACTGGAAAGATTGATTTTGACCTCCTTCCCTCTTCTTCATTTTACAGAGGAAGAAACTGAGGCTCAGAGACAGGCAGTGACTTGCTCAAGGTCACACAGTTCTTGCAAAAGCTCAACTCTAATCTTTGAACTCTAAATCATCTCTCTCTCCACCAGCCAGACCTCTCCTTCTCTCTTTCCTTCACTCCCAGACATTCTTTTTAAAAAATCTTATTAAATATTTTATTTTTCTCAATAACATGTAAAAGAACTTTAAAATTTCTTTTCAAATTTTGAGTTCCAAATTCTCTCCCTTCCTCCCCTCCTCCTCATTGAGAAGGCAAGTAATTTGACATGGGTCATACTTCTTCAGCCATGCAAAATACTTTTCCATGTGTGAAAAAAAACAGGAAAAAAGTACATGTTCATAGCAGCTCTGTTTGTGGTGGCAAAGAATTGGAAATTGAGTGAATGTCCATCAATTGGAGAATGGATGAACAAATTGTGGTATATGTACGTTATGGAACACTGTTGTTCTATTAGGAACCTGGAGGGTTGGAAATTCTGAGAAGCCTGGAAGGATTTGCATGAACTGATGCTGAGTGAGATGAGCAGAACCAGAACACTATACACCCTAACAGCTACATGGGGTTGATGATCAATCTTAATGGACTCGCTCATTCTAACAGTGCAACAATCAGGGACAATTTTGGGCTGTCTGCAATGGAGAATACCATCTGTATCCAGAGAAAGAATTGTGGAGTTTGAACAAAGACTAAAGACTATTACCTTTAATTTAAAAAAAAAACCATTATCTTATTATACAATTTTGCTATCTTTTATATTTCATTTTTTTCCCTTAAGGATATGATTTCTCTCTCAACACATTCAATTTAGATCAATGTATACCATGGAAACAATGTAAAGACTAATCGACTGCCTTCTGTGCGGGGTAGGGGGAAGGAAACAAGATTGGGGGAAAAATTGTAAAATTCAAAAATAAATAACTATTGCTGAGAATAACTATTATTCATATAGGATCTTCAGACAATATTGATGTTACTGTGTACAATGTCTTCCTGGTCCTCCTCATTTCACTTTGCATCAGTTCATGTAAGTCTTTCTACGTTTTTCTTACAGCATTCTGATCAATATTTCTTTCTTTTTTTTTTAAGGTTTTTGCAAGGCAAATGGGGTTAAGTGGATTGCCCAAGGCCACACAGCTAGGTAATTATTAAGTGTCTGAGACCGGATTTGAACCCAGGTACTCCTGACTCCAAGGCCGGTGCTTTATCCACTATGCCACCTAGCCTGCCCCGCCCAGGGATTCTTCTTTCTCAACTCTTAATTTTTTTTTTAGATAATCATACCATCACATTCAACCTGCTTTTTATATATATTTCTTCTAGCTGCCCTAACAATGAGAAAGTTTTAAGGAGTCATAAATATCATTTCCCCATGTAGGAGTATAAATAGTTTAACCTTATCCAATCCCTTATGATTTCTCTGTCCTATTAACTTTTTTTTAGGTTTTTGCAAGGCAAATGGGGTTAAAGTGGCTTGCCCAAGGCCACACAGCTAGGTAATTATTAAGTGTCGGAGACCGGATTTGAACCCAGGTACTCCTGACTCCAAGGCTGGTGCTTTATCCACTACACCACCTAGCTACCCCTTGTCCTGTTAACTTTTGATGTTTCCTTTGCATCTTGTATTTATTTGAAAGTCATATTTTCTATTCACTTCTCTTTTTTTCATCAATAATGCTTCAAAATCCTTAATTTAATTGCATATCCATTTCCTCCCAAAGGATTATACTCAGTTTTGCTGGATGGGTGATTCTTGGTTGTAATCTTAACCCTTTTGCCCTTTTGAAGATTATATAAATCTTGGTTATCCTGACTGTGTCTCCAAAATTTTAGAATTGTTTCTTTTTTGACTGCTTGTAGTATTTTCTCCCTGTTTGAGAGGTCTGGAATTTTTCTGTAATTTTCCTGGGAATTTTTAGTTTAGGAATCTTTTTCAGGAGGTGGTTGGTGAATTCTTTCCATTTCTATTTTACCCTTTGATCTAGAATCAGGACAATTTTCCTTGATAATTTCCCAAAAGGTGATACCTAGGTTCTTTTTTGATCATGACTTTCAGGTAGTTCAATATTTCCTAAATTATCTCTCCTGGTTGTATTTTGCAGGTCAATTGTTTTACCAATGAGACTTTTCACATTTTATTCTATTTTTTCATTCTTTGATTTTTTTGATTGTTTCTTGATGTCTCATAAAGCCATTAGCTTCCACTTGTCCAAGTCTAACTTTTAAGGAATTACAATCTCTAGTGAGCTTTTGTACTTCTTTTTCCATTTGACCAATTCTGCTTTTCTTCTCTTCATTGGATTTTTATATCTTTTTTTTTTTTTTTTTTACCATTTGGCCTATAATAAAGTGTTATTTTCTTCAAATTGTTTTTGTGCTTTGATTTTCTTGTATCACTCTCATTTCTCTTCCCAATTTTTCCTCTCCTCTTATTTGATAATAAAAATCCTTTTTGAGTTCTTCCATGGCCTGTGACTACAGGTGATAGAATCATTGGCAGTGATGTCATATTTTTCTTTGAGGCTTCGGTTGCAGGAATTTTGACTTTGTCATTTCTGGGTGTGTGTTTTGATCTTCCTTGTGACTATGAAAACTTTCTATGGTCAGAATCTTTTCTGTTTGCTCATTTTTCCCAAACTATTTATTGACTTTTAACTGTCTACTAAAGTAGGGCTCTGCTTCCCAAGTGGAGAGGTCACTGTCCCAAGCTTCTGGTTCCTTTTGTACAGCTATTTTCAGATATTTCTGGGATCTATAAGTTTTTGGTGCTTCCAAGATGGTTATTATCTAAGGAGAGCTGTGTTTTTCTACTTTCTACTTTTCTACTTTCCTGTATTGTGCCCTGAATGACCACAAGCACTCTTTTCAATCCTGGAACTATGACCAGAGTCCCTGCTCCCTTATGACCACAAATTTTGTGGATCTCATGCTCTTAACTAAGACAAAGGACTGTGACCCAGATCCAAGTATAAGCAATGTAACAGATTCCTGCCCTGGCAGAAAGGCCATCTCAATCCTTCAAGTCTCCTTCTGACCCTATATCCAATCCCTAACTATCTGTGGGTTGCTATTTCTGCCAATGATTCTATCACCCCTAGATCTGCTCCTGGTTTGTTGGAGCTGGGCTGGCATAACCCATATTAGACTGTGTTCCTCCCTCACCCTGGTGCAAGAGAACTTTTCTGCCAACCTTCTAAGTTATCTTGGACTGAAAAATTGTTTCACTCTGTCTTTTTTGTGGGTTCTGGTGCTCTAGAATTTGTTCAGTCATAATTGCAAGGTATTTGGAGTGTTTGGGGAACGTTCATGTAAGTTCCCAGCTTTACAATGCCGTCTTGACTCCACTACTTGCTATACTTTTTAAAGTAGGGACAAGGAGTGAACTTCCAATTTCTTTAGTGTAGGGTGCTCCTAGACTGGGAAATCCCAGTTACTGATGCAGCTCAGCACCTTCAATGAGATTTCTAGTCCTAAATCATATTTGAATCATAAGAATTTGCTCAGGGTAACACACCTATTATGGGTCAGAGGCAAGACTTGGACCCTCGTCTTCTTGGCTTCAAAGTGGGCTCTCTATCCAGTTATCTTTCTGTTTCTTAAGTAGCTATTGAAAGTTCTCTTTTTCACAGTTTTCAGTAATGATGATTATTCACATCTCTTTGGGGCATCTGAGTATTTCAAGAATCTTTATCTGTTACCATTGAAATGGAAATTCAAGGGAAAGAACTCTGAATTTTGGATCAGAGGCCTGGATTAACATCCCTGGTTCTTCCCCTTCCTAATTCTGTCCTTCAGAGATGTTCCTTCCTCTCTCTCTGGGAGTCAGTTACCTTGTCTGTAAAATGAGGTAGTTGATCTACTCTAGATGGTCTCTACCATGAGCCAGCTTTGTACCAAATTTGCATGACACTAAGATGAATTGGTTGTACAAAGGCTAGGGAAGACCCAGTCCCTGGCATCATGGATTTTTTAATCTAGCGGGGACTAGGACACAAATACAGGTGATCATATAATATAACATGCAAAAGTGTTCTGTGAGATCCTTAGTTGGGAAAAGATCATTGGCACCTGGCAGAATACTATCAGGTCTCCTGGAGGAGCTGGTATTTGAATTGGACTTTTGGTAGAAATTCGACAAAGTAGGGGAGGCAGGCAGGACATCCCAATCATAGGAACCAGGGGTTGTCCCAGAGAAAAGGGACTTGGGATTTGGGAGGAATCCTTAAGATTGCTTTAAGAGTTGAAAGACGCTAGAGAGGCCAGCTAGCAACAGAGAGTTGGGAAGGACTTTAAAGATGATTTAGTCTAATTCTTCAGAATGTCAGAATAAGGGAAATGACATGTCCAAAGTCACAGAGTATATAAGTGGCATAACCAGGGCTTGACTGAGACTTATTGTCTTCCCTGTTCTACGCACCTGGAAGATAAGGTTCTATTCCAATGAGTTCATGAAAGACCAACACCAAAAGGGGATGATAGCCATGTTGTCTTGCTTGCATTCTCAGACTAGGATGCTCCTTGGCCCATGGGAGGGAAGGGGAGAGGCTACTTCTGCCAACTGCAGACCTCATGGGATAGTTCTTGGCTCTGCATTCAAACCCATGTTCAGAAAATCCTAATGTATTGGGCCAGCCCAAGTTCCACTGAGGTCCTGTAGCCAGGGTTTCCTGGTGGTCCTCCCAGTAATAGAGTCCCGGGTTTGTCTCCAACGAGTTTCCCTATTGTCTGCTCAGAACACGCTCCTGTTTAGGGAGGGCAACATGTGGCTTTGATTTGAGTTTCACCCTGGAAAAACAATGGTTTGGATTAAGGGAAGAAATATTTGGTGAAACATCGTGAAAAGGGGGTGAGAGCAAAGAAGAGGAAAAAGCCATTTTACAAAAAAACTCTGGAACTTCAAACCCAGAAGTTTTTCTCTCCTCCTCATCTTTTTATTGATAAATTTTATTTCAACACATCATGCAAAAACCCAACATGCTCCCAACTGAGTTGTCCAAGAAGTATAATCCATGAAAAAAAACTAAATAA
The DNA here is from genome assembly GCF_037893015.1 of Macrotis lagotis. Lineage (NCBI taxonomy): Eukaryota > Metazoa > Chordata > Mammalia > Peramelemorphia > Peramelidae > Macrotis > Macrotis lagotis. The sequence goes on from NC_133658.1 coordinate 866,524,758, forward strand.
AACAGAATAAAGGAATGATTACCACTGATGGACCACATGGTCTTCTACTTAGGAACCATAGTTCTAGAGCACATGTGACCTTAAAGGCCATCTAGCCCAACTTTCTTATTTTACAAGAAGTAACCTGAGGCCCAGAGAGATGACATGAAGTAGCACATCTAAAGTAGCACAGCCAGAATTCAAACTTCAGAATCTCAGATGTCAAATCAAACTCTCTTTCCAATGCTGGGGGGTGATTAAGAGTTCTAGCATTAATTTGCTGTGTGACTTTGGGTAGGTTTCTGTACTCCTCTGAGTTCTAAGTTTCTTAACACTAAAATAGAAAGCTAGGAGCAAAGACAGACTTGGAAAGGACCTTCAAGATGAGAGATCAGCACAGGAATGGGAAAACATAGAATGCTACCCCCTTGTTTTACAGGGTTGAAGACTAAAGTCCAGACTTACTCTAACTCACACAGGTGGGAGATGAGAGTCAAGATTAGAACTCAGGTATGACATTCTATGATTTTCTAAGATCTCCAAATTCAGATTATTTAGCCTGGGGAAAAGAAGATTGGGGGCAACCCATTAGCAGTCTCCAAACAATAGGGGTAGGGGGGTCATCTGCTCTCATCTCCCTTGAATACAGGGATTGAAACCATGGAAAGATGGATGAAGGTCCATCTCCATCACATACCTGCTGGAGAGGCTATATCTGGAATCAGAAGATTTGGGTTCAAATGTCATCTCTGAAACTTCTGGCTGGGTCTCTCAGTCCCTCAAATATACATGAAAGGATTGAATTCCATGACATCTAAGGTCCTCTCTAATCTAACTTTACATACTGATGATGCTCTGCTTACACAGATGATGCTTCTGTCTCATTCTCTAGCTGCTTTGAGCCTGGAGAAGTGGGGATGAATTCACTAAGCCATCCATGATCTTTCATTCCTTCCTTCATATGATCTATAACATTTTTGGGGAGACTATTGGCAGGGCTGGGAGTCAGTCTATGACCAGAGGGAATGCATTGGTCTATAACCACAGCTAATTCAATGCAATTAAAGAAACAAGTTATTAGGTGCCTATTATGTACATTTGAGGCACTGGGGATCCTGGACAGAAATGAACTATTCTTGAATTCAAGGAGTTTACATTCTTCTGAGGGAAACAGCATGTATGCAAATATGCAAATACAAAAATAGCACACATCCCCCCCAAAAAATAAAAGAACAGAGTGATTTCAGTTGGGGGATGGAGGGAATACTCACCATCTGGGCAAATCAGAAAAGGTCTCAAAGCTAAGCCATGAGGGGAGCTGGGGGTTCCAAGTTGTAGAGAGAGGGCCTCCAAGGCAAGGATGATAGCCTGGTCAAAGGAATGGAGGTGGGAAACAGTTAGTAGTTTGACTGTCCATAATGTAGTAATATAAAACATATCTGAAAAAATAGATTTGAAGCAGATTGGAAAGGTTTTAAATAGCAAACACAAGAGTTGAAAGTCAGTGAAATATAGGCAGTAAGCATTTATTCAACTGTACACCAGGTGATATGCATGCTAAGTTTCTTCAGTGTTTCCTGAGTATGGTGCAAAGGATATCAGATTTAGTGCTAGAGGACCTGGCAGAGGAGCTGTGTCTTTGCTATTTGAGCCCTCTGAGTCTCAATGAGTAGAATGAGGAGACTGAACAAGATAATCTTTAAGAGCCCTTCCAAACTCCAATCCTAAAGTCCGGGAGAACTTGAATTCAGATTCAGTCTCAGACATTTACTAGCTATATGACCCTGGGCAAGTCATTAACCTGAATTGATTGAACACACACACACACACACACACACACACACATTTTCAGCCCTAAATCTATGATCCCAGTGTGCTTCTTCTAAAAGTAATAGGAATTACTAAACCCAGGAGGTACTCTGTCAGACCTCTGCTTTAAAAATGTAATTTTGGCAGACCTGTTAAGGATTAGAAAGGGATGAGGCTGGTTACAAAGAGCTTACTTGGAAGATTATTACAACAGCCCAGTCTAGAGGTGATGAGGGACTCAATTAGGGGCAGCTGTTCAGTGCTGGGGCCAACATGTGAACCTACGATCCTCAATTGCAACCCCAGCTCTTTTCCAACCACCCAACACTGCCTCTAATTATAGACTAGAAAGGAGACATGTGAGGGATGGTGATGAGATAGAAATAACAGGACTTGGTGACTGATTGGATATAAGGAGGGTAGGAAAGTAAAGAGTTAGTTGAGTGTGACTCCAACATTGGGTGCCTGGAGGGATGATGGTGGTATGGTCAGAAACAGAAAAGTTAGGAGGAGGGTAGGCTTAGGAGACAAGATGATGAGTTTTATTTAGAACATGTTGAGTTTGAGATGCCGTTGGGACTCTGAAACAAAAATAACCAACAGGGAGATACGGAAATGAAACTCAAGAGGAGTCTTTGGAATAGTGCTGAGAGCTGACCCATTCAATCAACAGACAAGTAATATAAGCATTTATTTATAACCCATGAGCACAGATGAGATTCCCCAAGAAAGAAGAGAAAAAGAGCCCAGAGACTTTACCCATTCATAGCAAGTGAGACTCAGAAAAGGAAACTAATAAAAACATTTTAGACAGTGGGGGGGGGGGTCCAATAGTGAGAGAAAACAGGATCATAAAAAGGAAAGAGAGGATAACCAGGAGAAGGAAATAACACTGGAGAAAAACTCTTCAGAGAGGTCAATATGGGAAAATGTCACCTGTAAGGCTAATAAGCATGACAATTGACCATCTGCATTAGTGGAAGGATTTTCCATTCATGAAAGCATTCCATTCATTGAAGAGATTATTTACCCACTCTATCCCCCAAATCTCAAAATGCTCTAATCAGCTGTTTATCTTGCCTGTAGGTAAAACTACACAGGGTACCCTTTACCCCTTTAAACAGGACCCTCACCTAAATTTCTCTCTCTTGGATACCATTGGGTCCCTGGCTAAACCTACCCCACCTCCTGCCCAGCAGTGTCTTTCTTAGCACAACATGCTAAGCGCCTCCCCATCTCTTTGGAGAGAGAGTAAACTTTGAAAAAACTTTTCTCCTTCCAATCATGGGACTTGAGGCTGTGCAGAGAATCTGTCTGTCTTATTTCAATCCTTCCTCTCCCCTGCCCCCTTCATAGGACCTTGGCTCCTTCCAAATCCTCTGATCTCTGGTCCCCATGTGTAGATGCTCAGATCCCAATCTGCTCTTTTCCCTTTGGCTCTCCTCTTGTTCTCTGCTGTCAGTGGGAGATCTGCTGTAGAACTACCCCACATGGGATCAAGACAGAACATATGAAGAGCAAAGAAAAGGAGGAAAGAACAACCGGAGGTAGCCTGTTGTTGAAGGGGGGAAAGACTTTTTTGTGAATGAATGGGCATGAAAATAAGCTCAATTTCATGCTTTGGCATTACATAGTAGTGACCCCATAAACCACCAGCTCTCCTGAGCAAAACTGGTCCCTAAGATGGAGGACAAGGAATGGAAAAACCAGTCCAGGCCTGCCTGGTAATAAGGAGGCTCCATGGTCCTGTCAGAAGCATCTCCTTGTCCAGTTAGAATGAGGAGGTGTGTCCTGGCCCAATCAGAGAATGAGGGGATTACTTTTTGTCCAACCAAAGAGTTGTCTCAATTATCAGAAAAGGGAGGCAAATGGAGCCTGCAAACCATAAGCCAAATAGGCTTGATTTTGATGCTTGGCAATATTCCTGAGGACTTATTATTAAAGGGATGGTTAATGAATAGCTAGGAAAGGAAACAGTGATCACAAAGAGCCAGTGAGGCTTCATCCAGTACAATTTAGACCAAACTTCCCCTCCCTCTTACTCTTTCTCTTTTCTTTCTTTCTTTCTTTCTTTCTTTCTTTCTTTCTTTCTTTCTTTCTTTCTTTCTTTCTTTCTTTCTTTCTTTCTTTCTTTCTCTTTCTTTTTTTCTTTTGTTCTTTCTTTTTCTCTTTCTGTCTTTCTTTTTCTTTTTCTGTCTTTCCTTCCTTCTTTTTTCTTTCTTTTTCTTTTGTTCTTTCTTTTTCTCTTTCTGTCTTTTCTTTCTTTCTTTTTCTTCCCTTCCTTTCTTCCTTTCTTCCTTCCTTCCTTCCTTTCTTCCTTCCTTTCTTTCTTTCTTTCTTTCTTTCTTTCTTTCTTTCTTTCTTTCTTTCTTTCTTTCTTTCTTTCTTTCTTTCTTTCTTTCTTTCTTTCTCCTATTAAACCAGTAGCCCAGAAGAATAGGAAAATAGAGTTCACCTAGATGTCAGCAAAACATGATAATTTCCTGAGATATTCTTGTGAATGATTTGGAGAGAAATTTTAATTTCAGAACTAGATCCAAAGATAAGGCATTAAGATTTCTGCTTGCAAAGAAGTCTCTAATGGAGGGTCAGTCCCTCTGCCTTGGCGAGAATTTTCATACCAGTTGGTTTTTCCCTGTTGCCATTTTTCATCTGTACCCCTCTCTCAACCCCTCCCCTAAGCTGGGAGTGGAACATCCTCACAAGGAGAGTCAGGAAGTAAGGTGAGTTTCTTCCCATACTCTCACACACACATAGGCACTTTTAAGCCTTCAATAATCCTCTCAGGTAGAAAAGTCTTTTCTCTTCAAATTTTCTGAAAAGTCTTTATGTCCGGTTTATTCCCTTTTCCGTCTTGAACAAATATCTTCCCATCCTGTATGTAAAATCATGGCTATTAAAATCTTTATATGTATAGAGCTGAACTAGATTGGTTTAGAATAGATTGAATATTATTTGAAGTGAAGTTTTGAAACAGATTTGACCAGAATGGATTAGTTTAGACCAGATTGACCAGTCTAAACTGGTATGGACCAGGCTAAACCAGTTTAGACTGGTTTGGACTGGATTGTAGCTCTTAGGCAAAAGAGTTACTTGCAATATGCTGAATGTCCCCAGTTCCTTCATGCAACCATTCACGGTGTCCAGTCTATTCTCTATGTGGGTCAACCTTGTGTGAATGTTCTCCAGGAGGGTATGTTCATGGAGAATATGAGTAGGCTCTTCTGAGTCCTCCTGTTTCTCTTTCATGGCAAAAGTTATTTGCTGTCCCCCATACCCTGCAGTTCATCTTCCACTTGTGTGTCTGCCTAGGCTGCCTCCCTACACTTCATCTTCTTGGAATCTCTCATTGTTCTCAAGGATTAACTCTTATTAACAAAGTTAACCCAGATAATAGTCAACATTTATAATGAAGATAATTTGTAATAATAATTAGAAATAAGGATCTAGTTCCAGTTAGCATTTATTATAATAATAATAATAATAATAATAATAATAATAATAATAATAATAATAATTACTAATAGCTAGCATTTACATAATGCTTCAAGATTTGCAAAGTACTTTATAAATATTATTCTCATAACTGCTTTTAAAGGTAGGTGTTATTATTATCCCCATTTTACAGATGAGGAAACTAAGGCAGACAGAGGTTAAGTGGCATGCCTAGGGTCACACATCCAGTAAGTATTTGATTTGAACTTAAGTCTTTCTGATTTTGGATATAGATTCTATCAAAATGATGTTGTCTTGGCCCAATGACATCACATTAAGGACAATTGACTAAAGCATTGGACACGGCCCTAAAAAGGGAAAGCAGAGATAGATAGCAAGAAAATTGAAGAGACACTGAAATGATAGTCGATCCCTAGAAGGCAAACTCTTATCTCTTGGGGGAAATCCACATATCCATAGGAGAGGAAGAACCAAAGAACCCCAGACATGGTAGTGGACAGTGGCAATGAATGATGGTCAAGGAGTTCCTGGGCTGGCCAAGCAGAGGAATGGTGGAAGTGGGGGTGATGGCAGGGTTTTTGGTCCACATCAACTTCCCAGTCCAAGTGAATGAGTAACTGAACTAATTAGTGGATGAGTCCAAAGAGCAAAAGTCAGAGTTTCAAACCCAGACCTTGCCCTTCAATGGTACAGTGAGTTCTGTGAATGATGCAGGTCCAGAGTTGACTCTTTCGTAACCCTGAGCCCTTTTCCCTTTGTGGAGACCTCAGGACTATACTGTTATTTTCAAAGTCCCCATATTGCCCATTTTTATTATCATAGCCAGATGCATTCAGAGTAGTCTTTGCTCTGGATGTGTATGTCCTCTATTAATTTAGTCTTGAATGAGATTAGAATATTTTTTTAAAAAGGCAGGCATTTTGGAATAGAAATTTCCTTGAAATCCAGAGAGAAATCAATTCAATAGGTACTTGATATATACCTACTGCTTCCAGGGATTGTGAAAAGCCCTAGGGTTCCATAAATAAAAATGAAATGGTTCTTGCCCTCAAGAGAATTATGTTCTACTATGGGGATACAATCAACAAATAGATGAATAAATACAAAGAAATTTCTGGGGTTGTGGTAGGGAGCACTAACATCTGGGGGAGGCAGAGAAGGAGGAGGTACCATCTCAGTTAAACATTTCAGAGACTTCAGGTTCCTACAGGGCAGGTGAATAGGGACATGATAGGCAAAGGAATGTGATATGGAGTGTTTTATGTGGTGACCCATACCCAAGGAAGAAGGGAAGGAAGAAGGGAGAAAGTCCAGAAGGTGGAGGGTTAGGGTTAGGAGAGGAGAGAGCAGAAAGTTGGACATGACTAGGGTTGAAAAAGCAACTGGTTTTAATCTTCACCGGCCTACCCAAGAATTGGTGGTTGACTGTGTAACCAACATATCGATTCAAACATGAACTTGGAAACCTCTAATAGAGCCACAGGGAGAGTGGGTGTCACTGAGTTCTTGTGGCTAATAAGTGAGATGCTTTAACAAACATTTTAAAAGCCCATAAAGCTGGAGTCACCTGTCCTTATGGAGCAAAAGGCAGTGGGTGCAGACATTCTCAGAGGAGCTCTGGATAGGTCCCACTATGTTGTCAGGCCAGTGGTTAGTGAAAGTCCTCATTCTTCTAGTCTGGGTTTTGGTGTGAGTCTACTGTGTGACTTTGAGGCAGTCACTTTCCTTCTCTGCTCTTTGTCTTCAGTCTTTGTACAAATGAAGTGGTTGAATTTCTGAAGTCTCCCCAATTCTTCCATTCTTTGGTCTAAGAGGAATAGCAAGTCTAATATTTTATATTGTAAGGTTCTTCCCAGGTCTCACATTCTCTGTTCCTGAGGGCCTTCCCTGTTTTGAGTACAGAATTCTACACATGTTCTATGTTCTAAGTACCCTCCCAGTTCTAATATTTCCTATTCTAAATTCCTTTCATCTCTAATATTTTGCATTCTAAAGGTCTTTCCAGCTCTGTCATTCTATGTTCTAAGGACCCTCCCTGTTATGACATTTCATGTTCTATGTTCTCTTCTAGGTCTGACATCCTGTGTTATAACGGCCCTTCCAGCTCTGTCATTCTATGTCTTAGGGGCCTTCTCCAACTGGAAGTAGACTTCCAGATTCCTTCTAACTGACATACCAAGTTCTTGGAGAGCTCTTTTCCAGTTCTCTCTTGGACCTGGAAGAACACTCAATATTCCTTTGATTTCAGAAGAGGTAATATTTCAAAAGACTGATGAAATTCTGCCCATGCTCCTTCATTTGTTGCCTCTCTTTGGAGGACAAGGATGAGAAGATGTAACACTAATCCTTATCAATGCCCAGAAGTCTGGGTAGGGGCAAATGACTGTGAATTCTCTGGAGATCCTAGGTGCCAGTAGCTCTAGTGCACTCTATATTAATCTGGAGGGAAGGGGAGTAAAGGAACAAGTCAACTGCACTGGGATTGGGGATTTAAGGGAAAAGTTCTTGAATTTGCACTTGGGAAGAGGGGGGATGGGAAAGCATATTTGACAGTTAAGGGCTTTTGCAAAACTTTCTGGGGTTTCGGAAAATCTTGTTTCCCCCTCATTTACACCATTGTTTTTCGAGGGAAATTGAATTAGAAGGTGGATTGGTGGGTAAGAATTACAAGGGGAAGAAAAGGCGACATGTTTTTCTAACTAGTTAGGGCACAGCTTGTGCCAAGCATGCTGGGGGCACTTCTCTCCCCTCATCTGGGACCACCAGGGCAGTGGGGTACTTCAGAATAATCCTTAACTACCTCCTACAGTCACCAGGAGCCTGAGACAGGCCAGGGGAACTGGGCTCCAAAGAGCCAAGTCTGCTTCAGATTTAGCGGCCAGTTTTCCCAATGGGGCAGACAAATTGATCCTGAGAATGTACTCAACATTATACCCCCAAATCTCACCCCAATAATCTCCTTCAGGAACAGATTCTAAGTCCCGAACAAGTGAGAAAATGAAACCTCTGGACCCTAGGGAAGGGAGAAGATAGTAGCTGAGGCCCTTTGAATCCTAGAAAGATTCCAATAAATATTGCAACTAATATATTTAGTATGTAGAAGAATGGAGGAGTTAGAACAGGAGGATATTCTAGAACATATCACAGTTGAGAGAGCCCTTAGAACACAAAATGTCAGAGCTGGGAGGAACTTTAGAACATAGATTGTCAGATATAGAAGGAGCCTTAGAACACAGAATGTCAGAGCAAGGAAGGTCCTTAGGAAACAATGTTAGAGCTGGGAGAAACCTTAGAACATAGAACATTGGAACTAGGAGGAATTTAGAACATAGGATGTCAGAGCAAAGAGGGCCCTAGGACACAGAATGTCAGAGCTGAGAGGTCCTTAGAGCACAGGATGTCTGAGTTGGAAAGTCCTTAGAGAAGACTTAGAACATAGAATGTCAGAATTGGAAGGAAACTTAGAACTTAAAATGTTGGGGCTGGAAAGGAAAGTTAGGTGGGGACTTAGGACACAGAATGTGGGAACTGGGAGGGTCCTTAGAACACAGAATTGTTCATGCCACTCTAATCCCCCGACTGTTGTCTGAAATCCTCACATCAATCACAAGGTGGTCTAACCAGGCACTCCAAGGTCCCTTCTATCTCTGGGGTTCTACATTCAAACATCCTTTGTTCTAACTTCTTGGAACTCTAAGTTCCAGATCTTATATTCTTGGATCTTAGAACTAGAAGAAACCTTAGAAATCAGCTCACCCAACTTTCCGATTTTATTGCTGAGGAAACTAAGCTTGAGAGTGGATCTATGTCCAAAGGTAGAACTCACATTAAGTACATATGTGGAAGAAGTGGCCTTAGAAGCCAGGTCCTATTGGGTCTTTGTTCTTTCCACTAGATCTGCTGCCTCTCTGCCTCTAGATCCACCGGGTAGTTGCTTTGGGAAGGTGGGAGTGGCCCAGGAGAAGGGCTCACCTTTAAGGTCAGTGAGCAAAGACAGACCACTGACTTTTCCTCAGCTAAGGAGGCCGTCTCCCCACAGGCCAGGCCAGGCCAGCCAAGGAAGCTGGTGTTAATAAGCTGAAACCATAAGTCTGGACTCTGCTGGGGACCTAGGCAAAGGAGTGAGTTGAAAAGCAGATGACAGCTCTGGCTTCTGCCTTCCTTTGGCAAATTGAAAACCATTCCGGGGGGCCAGTTTGGATTGAAGGAATTTACCTTATTAAAAAAAAAATTGGACTTGTTTAAATTGTAAAAATAAGTGAAAAAAGTGCTTAAATTGTAAAAAAATAAGAGAAAGGGAGACCTCTTTCTGATTGGGAGAGTGAAAGAAGGCAAGAGTGAAAGAAAAGGACTTATATAAATACAATAAACATCCCATTTATGGCTGAGTTTGGTCTTTGAGGCTTTGACAATCTCCTTTCCCCTCACCTCAACTTAATCTAGCACTTAATAGGATCTCAGGACCCAAAGACCCACCACCACCCAAAGGACTCTTATTTCCCTTTTCTTACCTTTCCATTCACCTTTTCCCTTAGGTGGGGTCACCCAGAACACATCTAGAGTACCTGAATGCCCAAATAGCTTGAATGACAAGCTGAGAATCTCCACCTTTGATCCTCCAAGTCAGATGGAAGACCACTGGACCTTACCAATAGCCACTCTGCTCCCCAGACCCCTGGTACTGTCATCTGACCTCCTGAAGCCTAAGGGTCCTTGAATTTTGCTTTGGGTCTTAAAAATATATAAGGCTCAAGCTGGGAGAGCCCTTAGAACACAGAAAGTTAGGGTTGAAAGGAACCTAAGAACAGAGGATATCAGAATTGGGAAGGCCCTCGGGGAAAAAAATGTCAGTTGTGAGGGGCCTTAGAATACAGAATTCCAGAGCTGGGAGAGACTCTAGAACACAGAACCTCAGAATTGGGAGGGGCCTTAGAACACTGAATGTCAGAATTGGGAGGGTCCCTAGAACATAAAATGTCAGAGCTGGCGAGACCCTGAGAGCATCGAATGTCAGAACTGGGGTTAGGGTAGGAGGACATCTAATTGAAAACCCTCATTTTACAGAAATGAGAGGAGCCTGGGTCACAAAACCAGTTCATGAGGGAAGTGGAACTAGGAGTCTGAATTCCAACTATTCAGGTCATTGATCTTTCCAATAGCTGTATTTTTCCTCTCTCCTGCATGTTAGTGATCATGATAATAATAATAAAGTCCTCCCTCCCCTTATCTCCCTGATCTTATTCAACTGACAATTGAATCAAATCAAACCTTTTCTGGATTATCCTTAATTCTATGCCTTCCCTTTGGTGGATGTCTCCAATTTATTCTGCACACATCTTGATTCTACACAGTTGTTAGCATGGTGTCTCTCCCATTAGACTGCAAGCTCTTTGAAGGCAGGGATTGACTCTTGCCTTTCTTTGTCTCTCTCATGATATATAAGAGGTTCTTGATTAATTGACTGTTTTTGATTGACATTGATAGCTTGAGTGTTTAACAAATAGATTCTTTGGTCATTGAGGAGACTAGAATTCAACTGTGCAAAGGAATGGTAACCCTCTCCAGGTCCCCTTTAGGAGGCCACATTCTCCTCTCCACAAAGGGGCCAGCTCAGGTCATTTCTGGGCTCCTTCCAAGTCTGGAGCACATTCCTGCTTCTCAGAGTAAATCTCCCTCCTCTGAGGGTGGAGCTCATTTTTGGAAATAGCCAAAAGTATTTTGCATGTTAGAACTGGGGGATCCAACTGGGAGTGTAGTTTGGAGAGAAAGACAAGATGTGTTAATAAAGGAGTGAAAAGAATTGCTGGAGATAGGGTGGCTTAGTAGGGACCCTGGGAGTGAGGACGGCAGAGGCTAGGTCTCTACCCTTATCATAATGGGTTTGAGAGATTAACAGGTCCAGAGGGAAAGAATACATCCAGAGGAGAGGGGGAATAAAAAAGGCAAGGTGAGTCAACAGTCATCTATGAAGGGCACCTGAGAGCTAGGTGGTGCAGTGGATAGGGGTTGGAATTAGGAAGAACTGAATTCAAATCCAGCCTGAGATAATTTACTGGTTGGAAATTACTTAAATTCTATTTGCCTCAGTTCTTCATCTGCAAAACGAATTCACATTGAAGAAGGAAATGGCAAACCACTCTAGTATCTTTAACAAGATCACATAGAGTTGAATATGACTGAACAACAGCGTGCCAATCACTGCTAAGTCTGCGGGAATATAAAGAAAAGCAGACAAAAGGAAAATGAAAAATAAAACAAAAGCCCAGACAAAAAACAATTGTAACAACAAAAACTCACTGACCTTGTCATAAAGAAGTTTCTAAGACATATTTGTTTCAATATGAGGAAACCAGGTACCTCCAGGATACAAGCCAGGCAAATGGAAGGGAAGCTGAGAAGACAAAGTGCTTCATCTGTGGTATGGGATCCTAGAGGCAATAGGGAGCCATGTTTTGGACTTAACAAATGACTTGGTAAAAATTTTTTGTGATGTGATTGTGATGTGACTGTGAAGCTTACAGTCAGCCAAAGAGCAAATGTGGGTTAATCTCTGGCCCCAGTACTCCCCAATAGAGAGCTATGAAGTACCACATCTGTGAAAGCAGATTTTTTTTTTGTACTCAATGCATTGAAATCTTGAGACTGAGACAAGTTGGATTTGACGCTATCTCTCAGGGTGAAACTTTCGGGCTTCCCCAAGACCTGTAATCACCAGTCATCTCATTCAATGACTCAGTGTTATTAATAAGCAACCACACCTTGCAGAGACTAGAAAAATTATACATATTCTTTTTCAAATATATATTGATGCCATTATGATGAAGTACAGATTTATTTAAAAACCTCAAAAATATCACAGTAGTTTATTATCTAATTTTTCCAATTACTGTAAAGATAGTTTTCAACATTCATTTTTGTAAAGTTTTCTTCCTTCCACCTGTTATTGTATATTTTAACATCAACAGATAATTAATAGGACAAACACTCTCATAGGGGTGGGGGTGTCCAAGAAATGTTGTTACTTAATGTTACACTTAAAAATGTTGGGAGCTACTTTTCTTGTCCATGGGACAAGATGGGAAACTGAGTCCTAGAGACTTGATATCACTACTGCAAGATCCTAGAGCTAGTAAACTATAGAGTTGAGATCTGAACACAGATCTTCCTTCCAATGATTATTCCAAAGATTAGATCTCTGAATTACCTTTCCAGCCTTGTTTGGATTTCCTTTCTTCCATGTCTTCTGCATGTGAGTTCCTTGAGGGCAGAAAGACTAGTGACTTTGGAGCTTTCATATTCACTTAGGTAGGATCACAGAGCTTAAAACTCACTTTACTCACCATTTATTCATCTGTAAAATGGGTCAGTGGTTCTTGCACTAACTTACTTATATTGTGGGTTCATGTTTTGGAACATCAGAAAGAAGTCACAAGATTTGGTTCAAACCCCAGCTCTTACTACTTATATGATTTAAGATAAGCTATTTCAACTCCCCTGAACCCCAGTTTCCTCATCTGTAAAAGTGATTAAATGACCTCTGAGGTCTCTTAAACATTACTGAGTTATAGAAACAGGAGTTCTTCTGATCTTTGATTCTCCTGCAAAGAGAAACCGCTCAGGGCAGAGTTCATTTGATGAACATTTATTAAGTACCAAATATGCTAGACAGCATAAGGATACCTCCAACAACAACCTGTTTCAGGTAAAGCTTCTGTCCAATGTCTATTTAGGTTGACAATATGTTAGCCGAATCTCCTTCTAACTCACTGGTTAGAGCTAGAATATTCTAGCGGACAATTACCAGCTGTGTGACCTTGGACAAAGGATTTAACTTCTCTGTGGCTCAGTTTCTCATCTGCAAAGTGGAGTTAATAAAACTTGGAGAATCTACCTCCAAGGTTGTTAAGAGAATCATATAAAGGCATGAAGGCAAAAATGTTCTATAGATTTTGAAATGTCTTATAAATGTAAGCAATTAATATTATATTAGAACATTACCACCATGTAAGGCCTAAACTGCAGAATCCTGAGGAAAATGGAGAGGGATGAGCCGAAAAATGGGTCAACCCTTGCTTGAGCAGGGAAAACCTAGACAGGAAGCTTGAAGAAAACCCACTAGCTCTGACTCTCAAGTCTGAGAAACCATCCTGCTAGAAAAATAAAGAAAAAAGATAAACTCAATCCTAAAGTCAACCCCACCCCAGTCCTCCACCATGTTCCCTGAAATGTAAGCTGGTATGGGGGAGGTGGGGACACTGTGGAGTCTCTGAGAATCTAGGTGGGGAAGGAGAGGGGGATATAGCTCATGGGCAGGTGGGTGGCTGTTTGGGGGAGGAAATGGGTGCGCCACCCACCCACCCCATCCAAGCCCCTCCAAGAACTCAGGGAAGAACCACTTCAAAAAGCGCAGCTGACAAACAGCACCAGACCCACAATGCTCTCTTGTCACTCACCCACCAGGAGATAAAGAGACCTTTGTTCCCCATTGGTTTAGTAGAAAAAAAATAATCACAAGCCTTAAAGCTGTGAAGCTGGAAAGAGGACCAGAGTGTGAATGAATGGGAAGAGGCATAGACTTGGAAGTCAGGAGGACTGGTTCTGCTACTTGTGATCTCTGTGACCTTGGGCAAGCCAGTCCCCTCAGTTTTCTCATCTGCAAAATGGGAATAATAATGCTTACCATTCTTACCCCACAGGATTGTTAAGAGGCAAGGACAAGAGATAAGTATGGTATCATCACTCTCTGAGGGCAACTAGGTGTCACAGTGGATAGAATCAGAAAAACTCCATGTTTCATGAATTCAAATTTGCTTCAGATTTACTTACTAGCTATGTGACCCTGGGAAAGTCATCTAACCTTTTTGTCTCAGTTTCCCCATCTTTAAAATGAGCTAGAGTAAGAAATGACAATCTACTCCAGTATCTTTGCCAAGAAAACTCTAAATAGGGTCATGTAGAGCCTAAAATGACTGAACAACAACAAAAATCCTTCTCTGATCATGGTATCTTAGGGTCTAAATACAGAAGCAACCCTGCAAGATATTTTGTCCAACTCCCTCATTTTAAAGATGAGGAAATAGGCGCCCAGATCCATTAAGTGATTTGCTGAAAGTCATACAGGTAGTCAGAGGTGAGATTGGAACCCAAGGTTCTTTATCATGGAGTCAAGTCTTCTGTTATAATGGCCCTCAAAAAGGCTATTCAGCCCAGGCACCCACCTCTAGTCAGGACCATGCTTAATCCCCTTGGAATACCAAAGAGAAGGAAAACTGAATTCTTCCATATTCTTGGGCCATAATTGGAGTACTTACCCTCTGGAAGTGCTTCTTCATGTCTAATAGCAATGACTCTTGCTTGCACCATATTCTTTCCCATCACCTGTTTATTGGATCATACATTTAAAACAAAAAGGAAACTCAGAGAGCCTCTAGTTCAATGCCCCTATGTCACAGATGAAAATTTGGGGCCAGGAGACATTCATCAGTTTGCCCAAACCCACACAGGAAGTATGTGGCCAAGGCAGAAATCCCAGATTCAATCTTCTTCCCACTGTTTCCCAAGGAGATTCTACTTCCCTCTGCTTCCCTTAAGGGACAAAGGACACTGGATCTGTTAGCAATAGTTGTCCTGGAAACTGGGCTTCCTGAATCCAATTTTTATGTGATGTTCTGCAAGCCATTGACCTTCTCTGGGCCCCATTTCCTTATCAAAAATTGGGTATGATAATGCTTGGCCCCCTTAACCCTAATAGGTTTCCTATTAGGAGTAAAGTGGAATCACAAAGGCCTCAGAGGCATCTACAGATGGCCTTTACAGATAAGAAAACGGAAGTCCAAAGAGGTTAAACTCATACAGATAGGAATCAGAGGCAGGATTTGAATCCAAATCCTCTGGCCTCAGAGTCATTGTTCATTCCATTTCTATATTGTAAGTAATTTACAATTTGCATAGAAATTTACAAATTTAAATAGAAATGGGAGAAATTATATAAAAGCAGAAGTGGCATCTTAGTGCCTTTTGTTCTGCCCACAGACAACAAGTGACGTTCAGAAAATGCTTATTGGCCAAGTAATTGGTTGGATGAACTCATCAAAGCTCAGGATAATTGTCTGTGAGACAATTCTCTCCACTCAAACAGCCACCACTTTAGTTCTCATCCTCTAAATCACCTGATTTAATGATGGAGAAAATGCTAATAATATATGTTAAACTTAAAAGTATATCAGGTGTGCATTTTCCACTCTAGGAAAACATTTGCCACTGGGTGTTCCTGGAAAGACACCCTCTCTCATGGATTTCTGGAAGACTCCTCAAACTTCCACATAGATTGACAAGAGGGGTCTTCCATTCTTGTCCTCTGATTACAGATGAATGATAGAATTATGTCTTCCATGCCAATCCCCTAAGAACTAAGAACCATGGAAATTTTTTTCTTTTTTCTTCTTTTTTAAATTTAAGATCTTATTTATTTGAGTTTTACAATGTCCCCCAATCTTACTTCCCTCCCCTCCTCACAGAAGGCAATTTGCCAGCCTTTACATTGTTTCCATGGTATTCATTGATCCAAATTGAGTGTGATGAGAGAGAAATCATGTCCTTAAGGAAGAAACATAAAGTATAAGAGATAGCAAGATCAGACAATAAGATATCAGTTTTTTTTTCTAAATTTAAGGTAATAGTCTTTGGTTTTTGTTCAAACTCCACAGTTGTTTCTCTGGATACAGATGGTATTCTCCATTGCAGACAGCCCAGAATTGTCCCTGGTTGTTGCACTGATGGAGCAAGCAAGTCTATCAAGGTTGAACATCATCCCCATGTTGCTGTTAGAGTGTGCAGTGTTTTTCTGGTTCTGCTCATCTCACTCAGCATCAGTTCATGCAAATCCTTCCAGGCTTCCCTGAATTCCCATCCCTCCTGGTGTCTAATAGAACAATAGTGTTCCATGCCATACATATACCACAGTTTGCTAAGCCATTCCCCTTAATTTCCAATTCATTGCCACCACAAACAGGGCTGCTATGAATATTTTTGTACATGTTTTTACCCTTTTTCATGATCTCTTCAGGATACAGACTCAGTAGTGGTATTGCTGGATCAAAGGGTATGCCCATTTTTGTTGCCCTTTGGGTGTAGTTCCAAATTTCTCTTCAGAAAGGTTGGATGAGTTCACAGCTCCACCAACAGTGTAATAGTGTTCCAGATTTCCCACAGTCTTTCCAACAATGATCATTATCCTTTCTGGTCATATTGGCCACTCTGAGAGGTGTGAGGTGGTACCTCAGGGATGCTTTAATTTGTTTCTCTAATAAGTAATGATTTAGAACAATTTTTCATATGACTATGGATTGCTTTAATGTCCTCATCCGTAAATTGTCTTTGCATATACTTTGACCATTTCTCAATTGGGAATGGCTTTTTAAAAAAAAATATGACTCAGTTCTCTGTATATTTTAGAAATGAATCCTTTGTCAGAAACATTAGTTGTAAAGATTGTTTCCCAATTTACTACATTTCTTTTGATCTTGGTTACAGTGGTTTTGTCTGTGCAAAAGCTTTTTAATTTAATGTAATCGAAATCATCTAGTTTGTTTTTAGTGAAGTTCTCCATCTCTTCCTTAGTCATAAACTGCTTCCCTCTCCATAGATCTGACAGGTAAACTAGTCCTTGATCTTCTAATTTGCTTATAGTATTGTTTTTTTTATGTCTAAATCCTGTATCCATTTGGATCTTATCTTGGTAAAGGGTGTGAGAGAACCATGGAAATTTCAAGGAGACAGATTCCATGGTGCCAAGGGAAGACCATCAAACATGGAGTCAGATGATCAGCATTCAAAGTCTCAGCTCTGTTAAATGCTATCTAGATGTATGTCTAGAGATGATGGCACAGCATCACCCAGCATGGCCTCATCAGAAAGGGTGTGCTCTAGGAGCAAAGCCAAAATGTAGAAGCTCAAAAGAGAGTTGTGCAAATTCAGAGAATTTACCCCAAATTTTCTCATGGCCTATTTGTGCCGGACCTATGGTAGAACATCCCGAGTTTGTATTGATCTGATCAGTCATTAGAACTTGATTCTAGCATGGTGATGTAATTTTGGTCCTCTTTGAGAACAAAGAACAACAATCAAAACCAAACCAATGTAAATGTATGACCTGAGGGAAGGAATGATATCTCTCTAACCCTCACTCAACCTTTCTAACCCTCAATCATCTCTTCTACCAAATGAAGGGGTTGGACTGAAGGGTCTCTACAGCTTCTTCTAGCTCTAGCCCAAGAAAAGACTTTTTAAAAAGTCTGTGTTGTCCGAAAGGGCCGTGGTCTGCCTTATAAGACCTAGCTGGACTTAGAAGATTCTATAAGGAGAAAGATCAAGCTGAGGAAGCCAGGAAGGCAGACTGAAGAATGAGGACCCAGAATGCCAGTTTGGCCTTATTTAACAATTAAAATATTTTTATTTTTCATTTTGGTCTGGGATTTGTAATTTCATCTATGTAGGTAACTCTCAGTGTGGAGACTTCAATCTCTGATGCTCTGATGGTGAAGTCAACAAGTTTTTATTGAACATCTGTACTTAGCACTAGGACCACAAAGAAAAGAAAAAGACAGTTCCTGCCCTCAAGAAACTCACAATCTATTGGAGGACAGCATGTAAATGATTATGCACAAACAACATAAATATAGAACAAACTAGGAATAAAAAAAGAGGGAAGGCACTAGAATTAGAAGAAGCAATTTGCCTATAGCTTATAGTCCTATAGAATTTCCCTGAGAAGTTGTGATTGGTCCTTATGTAGTCAAAGGCCACTTGAACACAGACTTTCCCTACCCTAAGGCTGACTCTCCAATCACTTGAACACACTGTCAGTCACCTTAGTTGTATCATATTCAGCTAATAATAATGATCATAATGATGATGATGATGATGATGATATGATGAACTATAAGAATAATAGCTAGCATTCATAGTCTAAGTCTCACAAAAGCACTTTGCATATGTTATCTCATTTGATTTCCCTAAAAACCCAGGGGGTAGGTGCCCATTTTACAGATAAAAAAACTGAGGTAGATAGCAGGTAAGTGATTTGACCAAGGTCACAAAGATAAAAGGTATCTGATCAGGATTTTGAACTCAGGTCTTCCTGACTCTAAACCTAAGACCTTACCCAGATGCCTCTAATCATTATTGGCATTAATACTTATTTTTCATCTTGAGAGAAGACACTACTCCCCCCACATCTATCTGTATATCTCCAGTGATGAGCATAGCACCCTGCAAAGAGTAAGTACCTAATAAGTGATTGTTGAATGAAGTAGTAAAAGTGGTAGGGGCAGGGAAGGGAAGGATCTAGGCTGTGATTTTGTGAATGTGGAGAAGAAACTCATGGCTTAGTCTTAATGAACTAGCTGGGGTCTTGAGTGATTAAGTAGTTTTCTCAGGATCAAGAAGCCATAAGAGCATAGATATTGGAGGGCTGTGAAGGTACCCATTTAATTCAAGTTCCTCCTTTAATATATGGGTAAACAAAACCAAGGTTGCCCAAGATCACAAAGGGTATATCAAAGGCAAGGTTGTATCAACCCAGGTCCTTTGATTCTGAAGTCCATGCTCTTTCCATTGTATCATTGCCCTTCTGTTGGTGAGTGTAGAAGTGAGACAAATTCAAGTTTAAGAGAATCTGAAGAGGCAGCTAGATGGCACAGTAGGAGCAGCTAGGTGGCACAGTGGATAAGAGCACTGGCCCTGGAGTCAGGAGGACCTGAATTCAAATCTGACCTAAGACACTTAATAATTGCCTAGTTGTGTGACCTTGGGCAAGTCACTTAATCCCAATTGCCTTAAATAAAATTTTTTTTAAAGAGAATCTGAATTCAGTTCTCTACATACATATACCTTCTGCAAGGTCTTCCGAAAACCCTGTTGTCTAAGTATAAGAGAATTGAGCACCAGGAGGCTGGCAGCTTAGTGATGAATTCAGCAGGGACCAGAGCATCATTTCAAGGGTCCACCCAGGATTCTTTACTCTAACTACAAGAATGCCCCCCCCCACTTTTCAATCCAACATTTTGCAAATGTACAAAATTCCTTGAGAGCATTAACTTTGTTCAATGATTCTTTTGCTATCAATATGGTATAACAGAAAGAAATATGAGAGAGCTAGATGGTGCAATGGATAGAGTGCCTGACCTGGATTCAGGGAGACCTTAGACACTTATTCATTGTGTGACTTGGTCGAGTCACTTAACCCTATTGGACTTAGTTTTCTTATTTTAAAATGAGTTAGAGAAATGACAAGAAAACCTTAAAGGAGGTCACAAAGAGTCAGATATGACTGAACTGATTGAACAACCCAAAAAGGCATTCATCATTGTGCATACCCTTTGATCTAGCAATAACACTCCTGGACCTATACCCTAAAGAGATGATGAAAAAGGGTAAAAACATCACTTGTACAAAAAATAATCATAGCAGTCCTGTTTGTGATGGCAAAGAGTTGGAAATTAAGTGAATGTCCTTCAATTGGGGAATGGCTTAGCAAACTGTGGTATATGTATGTCATGGAACACTATTGTGCTATTAGAAACCAGGAGGGATGGGAATTCAGGGAAGCCTGGAAGGATTTGCATGAACTGATGCTGAGCGAGATGAGCAGA
Source organism: Macrotis lagotis (assembly GCF_037893015.1). Classification (NCBI taxonomy): domain Eukaryota; kingdom Metazoa; phylum Chordata; class Mammalia; order Peramelemorphia; family Peramelidae; genus Macrotis; species Macrotis lagotis. The sequence continues at coordinate 866,544,653 of NC_133658.1, forward strand.
ACCAGAAGAATATTGTACACCCTAACAGCAACATGATCAATCTTGATGGACTTATACCTTCTATCACTGCAACAATCAGGCACAATTTTGTGGTATCTGCAATGGAGAATACCATCTGTTTCCAGAGAAAGAATTGTGTAGTTTGAACAAAGACCAAAGACCTTTAATTTAGAAAAAAAATATTATCTTACTATGTAATTTTGTTATCTCTCATACTTTATTTTTCTTCCTTAAGGATATGATTTATTTCTCATCACATTCAACTTAGATCAATGTATACCATGGAAACAATGTAAAGACTAACAGACTGCCTTCTATGGGGGGTTGGGGGAGGGAAGTAAGATTGGGGGAAAATTGTAAAATTCAAAATAAATAAAATCTTTCTTTTATAAAACAAAACCAAAAAAAAAAAGGCATTCATCTCTATCTTGGAGAATTTGTTCCTCACAGCCCAAATAGAAGAATTCCCTCTAGCTGATCTCACTTGTGGTTCATATTGTAATGATTAGATCAAGTTCTGATTTTTTTTTTAGGATTTTACAAGGCAAATAGGGTTAAGTGGCTTGCCCAAGGCCACACAGCTAGGTAATTATTAAGTGTCTAAAGCCAGATTTGAACTCAGGTACTCCTGACTCCAGGGCTGGTGCTTTATCCACTGTGTCACCTAGCATCCCAAGTTCTGAAATATTATAGAATCTCCTTAATGAAATTCTAAAGGGATTTGCCAAATAATCCATACAATAAAAACCAAATGGATGAAGACTGACATGCAATTGGCAGTGCAGTCTATTGGGTTCATTCATCAACAAATCTTCATTGGCACCTGAAATAGACAATAAAGGGCACAATTGAATAGGAGAGAATAAAAAACAGACTGGATCATATACAGGAAATGGTAAAATTCTTTTAATGACCCTCTTTGTGTATTGTTCCCCCTACACAAAAATGTCATTTCTTTTAATACCAATATTCTTCTGGTGTTACTCTGTGGCTTAAATCATGGCACATCATGGCACATCACAATCTCAGGGAAAGAAAAACTACAGAGGCTGTATTAGATGTATATGGTGGGCTTAGGTAAACTTTAGTCCACTATGAAAGTTGAAATGGCAGGGAAAAAATTATTAGAAAAGGAGATGAGCCCATCGGTTGGAGAAAGGGAAAGAACACTAGTCTAAGAGTCTAAGTTCAAACTCAGTTCTGCTACATTTACAATTAGAATGCAAGCAGGGATCATCTCCTCCATTGCATTTGGATTTGCTCCAATGCTCAACATAGAGTACGTCAATAATTTGTAAATATGTTTAAACATCAATTTTCTGATATAATCAGAGAAAAAGAAAGCAAATGGTCAACCCAAATACCTCAATGGTGATTATGGAATTTGAAAAGTTCTAGCAGAAGACATCCAACCTCTTGGGTAGATCATCCATGAAAGAACTATGCATATTGAAAAAGGATAGCATAGGTAATGCTTTTATATAATGATTTAAATTTTGCAAAGCACTTTACAAATATCATCTCATTTGATCTATTATCCCTATTTTATAGATGAGCAATCTAAGGCAGACAGAAATCAAATAACTTGCCCAGAGTCACACAGATAGTAAATGACTGAGTCTGAATTTGATCTCAGGTCTTCCTGATTCCAGATCCGGTGCTCTATTCAATAGGAAAGCATGGAAGTATTCTATGGCCTATCCGAATTAGCCTTCTTCATATTCTTTATACATAAAAACTACCTCTCACCTCCCAGCCTTTGCAATAGTTTTTCTCCTGTCAAGAGAAGCACTCACAATTTTTAGAATTCCTTTTTGTCATCAAAATTCTCAGTGAAAACCTATTCTGAGTCCCACAATTCTAAGTCCAACTATTCCAAATTCACCTTGCTTTTTGAAAATGCTTCTCCTTTTGTTAGATGTTTAGTATTACCAACAAATGGAAGCATTTTGATCCACAGAAAACACAATGGCCACAGTAGGAAAAGGAGTTCTCGGAACTCTGATCATGGCAATGAACAATCAAAAAGCTGATAATGAAATCAACCTCCCATCTCTTGGTTAGAGATGCTGACTTTTCAATTGGATTGTATTTGTGGCTATGTTGTCTCCTCCAACTAAATAGAAAGTCCTTGATGGTCTCATTTTTACACAGATCTGACAGTGTTTGGCACACACTGTTAACTTACATAGCTGCTAGTTGACTGATGAAATCCACTGAGATACTGAAGGATATTTGAAAGGAATTTTAGAGCTCACTGAATTCAATCTACAATTTTATACAAGGGAAACTCAAATCCCAAGATGTTCCACTGCTTAAGGTCCCATGTGAAGTAAAGCTGGGATCTGAACCAAGTTGAGTCAAATGAGACTAATAAGCATTTTTTAAATGCTGCCCCAAAGAGGTCAGAGCTAGTCCCTGCCCTCAAGGAACTTACAGTCTAATGATTCAGTCTTCTGATTCCAAGGTCAGGATGCTTTATTACTATATCATAGCTCCCATGGCCATGGTGTTTTACAATGTAAAAAACACCTTATTCACAATGACTCTTGACATAGTTTGGGCAAGAACTACTCCATATTACAGATGAGGAAATTGAGGCTAAAGATGCAAATCGATTTGTCCAGAGCCACAGAGCTAGTAAGTGTCAGTCAACTTTTGCTACTGTCATTTAAGGTACTTCACTACACCAATCTAACTGCCATTAAGTACCAAAAGTGAGACTTGAATCCAGGGCTTAGTGAGTTTAGTCCTTTATCCACTTATATAAGATAACTTTCTTTTTCTGAGATGGTAAAGGGGTATGATAACTCAATGTGATCTGAGTCCCCGTAGTCATGACTGATTATGAATGGAAAGGAGATTGGACAAGGAAATGCTAGGTCTGGGGATCATATGACCTCAGTCTCATTCAACCAGATTGCATGATTTGAAATCTTCTCTGAAGTTTTCTACCTGCATGACCTTGAGTAAGTCACCTAATATCAATCAGTCTCATCTGTAAAATGACAGAGTTGAAATAAATGATCTCTGAGGTCCTTTTAAGCATTGGTCTGTGATCTAATGAACTCCTTCATTAAAGTAGGGAGATCATGGCCACTTCAAAGAAATCTTCCTAGCCTAATAAAGGCAGAACAATCAGCAATGACCTTTCCATTCTTGTACTCAGGGGGATTAAGATTTGGCTCATTTTTAACCCAGAGGTTTTTCTTATTGTCTTGGGGGAGGGGGGCTGCCATATACTAGTGAGTTGAGCTAAACTGCAGACAAGTAGTGGGGGTGGAGTTGGGGGGGGGACTGAAACCCCAGGGGGCCCAGCTTCTGAGATCACAGAGGTTGCTTGCAAAGGAGAAGGTTCAGTCCCCCCTTTCCCTACCCTCAACCACCTATCTCCCCCCCAAAACCCCAGCCCCCCAGGCCCCTCCACAGTCCTGTGGTTTGCATGCAAAGGAAACAACAGCCTAGAGAGCCGAAGGCAAGGCCTGCAGGAGAGGGTTAGGGGGTGGAAAGTTACCAGCTGTGTGGAGGTCTTTGAAGCCCAAATTGTTTTTACCACAGCTATTTGCAGCCAACACCACTCCCTGGTCCACCACCACTACCCCCACCACTCCCAGAAATGGGGTCAGATTCTGAGGCTGTGTACAACAGACTGCATTATCCATGTTCTGTCTGAGCACCAATTAACTCAAGCCAAAGTAACCCAATCTAAACCAAACCCATGTATCCCAGACCAAGGTAACACAATTCAATTCAATTTAACCCAAGCCAATGTTCCCCAATCTAATGTAAGTCTCTAATGTAACAAGGCAATAGAACCTAATCTAATGTCACTCTATTATAACATAACACAGCATGACTAACCTATTGCATATGAACTCACTCCAATACAATACAATTCAACCCATCCAAACCCAGTTCAAATATATGGGTCAAACATGGTCATATTCACCCAATTGATCCACCCTAATCCCACCCAACCCAATCTAAATCAATACAACCGAATAACACATAAACCTAACTGGACATAACACAACCTGATATATTCTAACATGATGGAACCTCATCTAATTCAGCTTAACCAGGACAGTATCTGGCACATTATAGGAGCTTAATAAATGTTTATTGACTGAGTGACCCAACATAACTTTAGAGGGTCAAAGCCTGAGGAAGTATACAACTCAAATAGAAAAAAGGGCCATGAAACCATACAGAAGGATCCCCATATTAACACAGAAAACCACATATTAACATTATCTATGGTTTATTATATTTTTATTTGTTTTGTTAAATGTTCCCCAATGACATTTTAATCTGGTTCAGAGGGGCCCTTATCATCCACTGACCCAGGAAAATCTAAACTAAATTAACTGAAATAAATCTATTCTGACTCAAAACAACCCACTAGAAAACAAGTTAAATCAAATCAATCATAATCTAAACCAATCAAGATAATCTAGTGCAAACACAACCCAGCTCAATAGAGCACAACTGAACCCAGGCAAATCCAAATATAACCAACCATTGCCAATCTAATCTTCCTCAGTAAAACAGAATTTAACCTAACTCAGTCATCTCAATTCAACCCAAATCAATTTAATATTTTTAAAATCTTCTATTGATGCATTTTGTTTTTACAGTAATTTTTAATTTTACTAATATACCCTCCACCACTGAATCATGACTTAAAACAAAGAAAAAGAATTAAGCAAAACAAATGCAAAATGCAACATTACAAGAATGTGCAATGTTTTGCAAATATAGGCTATCCCCGGTCTTACTGAAGCTATCATGTCTGCCATGGAAGTTGTCTTGATAATGCTTTCAGCAAGTCTAAAGATGAGCTTACAGCTTAATATTTTTATTAAAGTAAAAAAAAACACAGTCATTTATTCCATCTGTGCATCAGCTAGTCAATAAACATTAAGTGCTTGCTATGTAGTGGGTGCTGTGCTAGGAGATGAGACAAAGAAAGGCAAAATATATGCCTTTGTCTTCAAGGAGTTCATGGTCAAATAGGGGAGACAATATATACAGAAAACAAGCTATAGATAGGAGAACAAATAGGGTGCCAGGTCTAGAATCAAATAGACCTTAGTTTAAATATGAATTCAGAAATTTACTAGTTTGTGAACCTGGACAAGTCACTTAACCTTTCTTAACCTCAGTTTCCTACTATCTGATAAGGATAATAATATCATCTACCTACCTTGGGAGGATCAAATGAGATCACATCAGTAAAGTGTTTTGTGAACCTTTAAGGCTAGCTATTTTTTAAATTTTAGTTTTTCAATTACATATTATAAAAGTTTTCAATATTCATCTACTTGCGTATTTATGCGACAATTTTCTTCTACTTTCCCTTCCCTCTTCCCCTTCCTCGAGCAATGAACAGTTTAGTGATTGTTGTAAATATATATTTGTGTTCAATATGTTTACCTTAGTCAGTTTGTACATGAGGAATTAGGTTTAAGGAAAAAGGAAAAAAGAGATAGAAAGGAAAAGATAAGAGAAATTTTTAGAAAGTGAGCATATTGTTCATTGAGATTCTTTGAGTTTTTTGGGTGGTTTTTTTTTTGTTTGTTTGGATATGGATGTCCACAGCCTAGATCTCTAATCTGCTGATAGGAGCTGCTTTTATCACAGTTGGTCAACTCACAACATTGTTGTTAATATGTACAATGTTCTTTAGATTCTGCTCCCTTTGATCAGCATCAGTTTGTGTAATTCTTTCCATGCTTCTCTAGAGTCCAATCGTTCATGGTTTCTTATAGAACAATAGTACTCCAAAACATTCATATACCATAACTTATTCAGTCATTCCCCAATTGATAACCATTCCCTCAATTTTCAATTCTTTGCCACTTTAAAAAGAACTGCTAAAAATATGTTGGACTTTTCCCAATTTTTATTATTTCATCTGGAAATAGACCTGGATATTGCTGGGTCAAAGGATATGATCAGTTTTATTGCTCTTGATCTCCATATTGAGCTCCAGAATGGTTGAATTAGTTCACAACTCCTTCAACAATGCATTGATGTCTCAATCCTCATTCAACTTCTCCACCATTGATCATTTTCAGTCTTTTTGTCATCTCAGTCAATTTGATAGGTGTGAGGTGGTACCTCATAGTAGTTTTGAGTTATTATTACTTTACAAGAAGAAGAAGATAATAAGGATAATGCTTCACAGTTCTACAGCACATTATGGTTTACAAAGAATTTCCCTAACAGCTTTATGATGTAGGTATTGTCTCCATTTTACAGCTGAGGAAATCAAGACTGGAAGAGGAGTTATTTACTCCTGCTCTCTCAGTCCCAATTATAATACACGTCTGCCTTTGCAATATAATAGGTTCTTTGGTCTAAGATTTCTTCTGGCTCTAACATTCTGTTGTTCTAAAATCTCTCTATGCTCTGACATGCTAGGTTCCAAGTTCCCTCTTAGAACTAATGCTCTCTATAGTATAGATTGACTTCTGATTATAATAGAAAAGTAGGATGTCCCTCATCTGCAAAATATTTAGAGTAGCATTTTTGTGATAGTTAAGAAATGGAAACAAAATGGATGCCCATCAGTGGTAATAGTAAATGTGGTACATGAATGTAATAGAATACTACTGTATTATAAGAAATAATGTGTGTGATGTTTACAGAGAAACATGGGAAGATCTATATGAACTGATGCAAAATGAAGCGAGCACAGTCAAGAAAACAATATACAAAATAACTGCAACAATGTAGGTAGAAAGAATGATGATACTCCAAAATATAGAAAAATAAATGTACCAAAATTATAAAGATCAAATGGTACTCAAAGGAAGAAAGAAAACAGTCCTGACCCACTCCTTCATGCAGGTGGGAGAGGCATAGGTCACATAACATTTATTTTCTAGGCTTTATCTATGTAGCAATCAGCTGTATTCTATAAAAATACTATTTATCATAAAGAATGGTTAACTGTAAGAATTAAGGTGAGGGATATATGGGATACTGTGGCGATATAAGAAACAAAATATCAATAAAAACTTATTTAGAAAGAAAAGAAAGGGGGTGGCTAGGTGGTGCAGTGGATAAAGCACTGGCCCTGGAGTCAGGAGTACCTGGGTTCAAATCCGGTCTCAGACACTTAATAATTACCTAGCTGTGTGGCCTTGGGCAAGCCACTTAACCCCATTTGCCTTGCAAAAACCTTAAAAAAAAAAAAAAAAGGAAAGAAAGAAAAGAAAGGTAGGGTCTCTAGGTAAGTGGCCCTAGCTCAAGGAACCACTCCACAGCCTCAACCTGACTACTTTATTTCTGAAACTTGGGTCTGGCCATTTCCCGGCTCTTTTGTCTCCTTTCCATCTGTTGGGTCAGTCAGTATTGATCTCCAATTAGGAAGAAAACAGCTGCTTTTGCTGCTCCACCGCAATCCCCTCCCCAACTCTCCCTTCCCCCATCTCTCCATACTCAATCTATAAAGCTTAACCTTTCCTCCTGGTTTGCCAGCTCTGCCCTACAACCCTTCTTCAAGAATCTGGGGGTTAGAGTTGGGAGAGGGTGATGAGGGAATATATACGTGTGTATTTATTGAGCCCCAGACCCAGGGATCACATTCAGTTTTAGTTGCCTGCCCCAATTCTACTAAGTCTCTCAGCTGAGGCCCATTGGAAATATTACCAGCTCCTACATCAGGAGGGAGACTCTGGGCTCAGAGAATAAACAAGCAGCAGCAACAGCGTAACCCTACCCATCTTCATCTTCCAACTGGACAAGAGAAGATGGTGGCTCCAGAAACTTGGGCTGAGTTAACTTAGAAAAGCTGTAGAGTTGAAAAAAAAAAGAATATCTATGTCCTCAGCCTAGAATTTTTTAAAGTTCTGGGTGAGTTTTTAATTTAATAGATTAGCTTTATTGTTGGAAGGCAAATAATTGAACAGACAGAAAATAGCCCTGGGCTTGGAAATTAGGAACCTAAGTTCTAGTCTGGTTTTTCTCCTTGCTTCTTTGTATAACCTTTACCAAATCATGTCCGCTCTCAGATTCTCAGTTTCCTTCTCTGTAAAAAGAAAATTGGTCGATGGTGATGTCTCAGATTCCCTCTGATACTATCATTCTGTGATCTAAGGTCCCTCTCCCTTTTCATATGCTATGTTCTAAAGTCATTCCTAAGTCTGATAGCTTGTGTTCTAACCTCCCCATGTCCCCATTTTGTGTTCCAACATCCTTAAAACAACTGTTCTGTGCCTCATCTTGCTTTTTGGATGCATAAACTCCCACCAAAGATGTAGGTCCAGTTTGAAAATCAGTGAGTATTAGAATGAGGATGGGGGGGGCAGAGAATCAAAGTATTTATATTTTTGTTCTGTTTTGTTTTTGTGGGGCAATTGGGTTAAATGACTTTCCCAAGATCACACATGTCTGAGACTGAATTTGAACTCAGATCCTCTGGACTTCAGAGTGGGTACTCTTATAGATTGTGCCACCTAGCTGCCCCAGTACTGATATTTTTGACATACCCTAAATGTTTATTGTATCTTCCTTGGGACCTACAAAGAAAGATTGCTATTGTCTCCTTACTTCCCTCCCTCCCTAATCCCCGTCAATATTATCTTCTTGTGCACAATTTGAAAGTCATCCTTTGAGGAGTCTGTCCCATTTGACATTGCATACCTAATACACACAAAAAAATCACACAAACATGCAAACACATATAACACATGCACACAGGAGGTATGGACAGCATCAGAATTGGGTTGACTACTCAGAACTAGACTCTGAAGTCTGGCTGAGCAAGAGAGAGTGGTAATATCCCTAAAGTCTGGACAGTCAAGGAGGTAATGCCCTGGAAGATCACAGCAATCAGAAAACAAGTGTCCAGATATTTCTGGCCTATTAACCCTCACACACTAGTAGAGCTAGGGAAGCCTCAGAGTCACACTCTCAGACGTGAGTCTTGACCAGATTTTCTTAATTTGTGATCTATGAATTAAATTTATATAAATATTATAGATTTATACTCTGATCATTCTATTTCAATATGATTGGATTTCTTTGTAATCCTACATATTTTATTTTATTTTATTTTATGCATTTACAAATACTATTCTGAGAAGTCCACCAACTTCATTAGGTTGACAAAGATGGGGAAGGAGACATCCAAGACAAAAAAGGTCAAGAACTCTCGGCTGTGGTCAAACTTCAGAAAAACCTGGAAAGACTTGTATGAATTATTACTGAGTGAAGTAAGAAGAAGCAGAAGAACATAGTACACATTAACAACGATCATGGGGGCGGCTAGGTGGCGCGGTGGATAGAGCACCAGTCCTGGAGTCAGGAGTACCTGAGTTCAAATCCAGCCTCAGACATTTAATAATTACCTAGTTGTGTGGCCTCAGGCAAGCCACTTAACCCCATTGCCTTGCAAAAACCTTAAAAAAAAAACAATGATAATGAAAGAGGATCAGCTATGACGAACTCAACTCCTTACAACAGTTCAGTGATCAAAAGCAGTTCTAAAAGACTTGTGATGGAAAATATCATCTCCAGCCATAATAAGAAAAAATAAGGAATCTGAATGCAGAGCAAAACTTATTATATTAACTTTTAAAAATTCCTTTTATGTTTTTTCTCTCTTTCTCCTGATTCCCCCCCCCCTTTTGTTTTAATTCTTCTTTCACAACATAACTAATATGGAAATATGTTAAACATGATTGGACATGTACAACCTATAGCAGATTACTTGCTGCTATGGGGAAGAGAGACAGAAGAGAGAGTGATGGAAAAATGTGGAACACAGAAACTTACAAAAAGATGAATGCTGAAAACTATTTTTGCATGTAATTGTGAAAAATAAAAGAAAATAATATAAAAAAAGGAAAAAAAAAGAACTTCTGCTCTAAACTCACTCATCTGCTGCTCCTGGAAAAGGGATCAGTCTTTACCCATTCCCTGTCTCTCTCTGACTCCCCACTCAGTTACAGAGATCATCAGGCTTCTCTGTTACCTGGAAAGATAAGAGTTAAAATATTTTTCCTCAGTACCATTAATATCATTGGTATCAAAATCAACTAATGATTGATGAATCAGCACTGTGGGGACTTCAAAAGTAAACAGAACTAACACTCACCATCAAAGTCCTTGAAAACATAAGGCATCCTTATCTACTGTCATCGTGGTCTTTTGAGTCCATTTAATCCCATTGAATCCCCATATTTCATAAACTCTGATCATTTTTTTCAGCATATAAAGTCCTCACTCTAAAGTTTTCCTTTACTTTTCTTTTTTTTCTTTTTTTAGGATTTTGCAAGGCAAATGGAGTTAAGTGGCTTGCCCAAGGCCACACAGCTAGATAATTATTAAGTGTCTGAGGTCAGATTTGAACCCAGGTACTCCTGACTCCAGGGCCAGTGCTCTATCCATTGTGCTATCTAGCTGCCCCCAAGTTTTCCTTTTCTTTTATGGTATCTTGGACCAGATTTTTTTTTTTAATCAGTACCTAAATGAATCTTAGTGAATCATGGTATAATAGATTTATGGCCTGAAGCTGGAAGAGACAGTAACATAGGGTCACAGATTTAGAGTAAGAAGGAATTGGAGAGGTCATCCAATCCAACTTCATTTTACAGATGGGGAAACTGAGGATGAGGGAGACTTAGTGATTTATAAAGGTCACACATAATGTCAGAGGCAGAATTTGTACCAGAAATATGTTCCTAATTACAGACCAACTATTCTATTCATAATGCCATACTGTCTCTGTAGAGGAGCTAACATATTGGATATCAGAACACAAGGAGCCAAATCTAATATACATATACACAAAAATATGTGGATATCCATATAGCTCACCTATATTCACCCATATTTTTTAATTATTTATTTATTTATTTGTTTATTATTTATTTAAGGCAAGGGCGTTATTAAGTGACTTGCCCAAGGTTACACAGCTAGGCAATTATTAAGTGTCTGAGGCTAGACTTGAACTTAAGTCTTCCTGACTCCAGGGTCAGTGCTCTATCCACTGCACATAGCTACCCCTAATTTTGAGTTCTAAATTCTCTCCCTTCTCCTTTCCTTGAGAATACAGTAATGCAAAACATTTACATATTAGCCATGTTGCAAAATAAATGCAGACCAAAAATAACCCCCCCCCCCCAAAATAATAAAGTAAAGATAGCATACTTCAATTTCCATTTAAACTCCATCAGTTTTTTCCCTCTGGAATAGGATAGCTTTTTTTCCTTTCATAATGAGTCTTTCAGAATTATCTTGAATCAATTTATGGCAGAGAATAGTTGCCATTCACAAACTGTTGCTATTACTGTATATGATGTTCACTTCACTTTGCATTAGTTCATGTAAGTCTTTTCAGGTTTTTCTGAGAGGATTCCGCTCATCATTTCTTATAGCACAATAGTTTTCCAACACAATGCAAACAACAACTTATTTAGCCATTCCCCAATTGATGGACTTAAGCTCAATTTTCTATTCAGTTTTTAACAAGGTGAAGCATCTTTGCATTGAATGTGCAACAGTTTCTGGATAACACTTCTTCAGGCTGATGGGTAAGTAGAAGACATATAGGTCACTTACTTTATCTCCATTAGACTTATAGGGTCACATCAGAATAGTCATGTCTACATGGACACTTCATACCTTGTATGATCTTGAGGTTAAAATTACAACTGTAATTTTTTCAGTCATTGAACAGCAGCTAATGAAAAATTTTACCAAGTTCAATCTATAGAGTACAAGACAGTGAGTTTGAATTTTGATAAGGTGATCACAATTTTTAAAAATGTAAATAATTAAACTTTTAAGTTTAATTTATAGCTTTTATACTTCTGAAGTTATTAAAGCTTAGAACTGCACAATATTTTGTCTCTAATTTTTTTATTACTTTCCTCACTATTGTATATAAGCTCTTTGAAGGCAGGGACCATTTAGTTTTTGTACTTGTCTTCCCAAGTGGACCAGTATTTTTAAAGCATTTATTGTACAAAAGGAATTGGGCTAAACTCTGGAGGGATGCAAAGAAAGACAAAAGCCAGTCATTCCTGCTTTGGTGTTCCCAGTTCAATGGGTAGACAATTATGAAAAACAACTCTGTATAAACAGAACATGTACAGGATAATGGGAGACGATCGGCAGAGGGAAGGTGTTGGGATTCAGGTGTGTTTGGGAAAGAATTTTTGCAGAAGGTAGGATTTTAGTTGAGGAAGGAAGCCAGGGAAGTAGGAAAGTGGAGATGAGGAGGGAGAGGATTCCAGAAATGGGGGACAGTCTATGAAAATTCCCAGAGTTGGGAGATGATTCGTCTTATTCAAGGAGCAGCAAGGAGGCCAGTGTCACAAGTACAGGGAAGGAGGTGGGATGGGGGCAGTGAAGAGGCAAGAGTAGCCAAGTTTCCAAGGGCTTTGTAGACCAGGATTTTATATTTGATCCTGGAAGTGATGGGGAGCCACTGGTGTCTTATTGAAAGGAGGGGGTGGGGCATGGTCATCCCTGAGCTTTAGGAAAATCAGTTTGACAGCTAAGTGGAAGCTGGTCTGAAGAGGGGGAAAGACCAAGCAGCAGCCTTCTGAACAAAAAGACAGATGAATTCTCAAGTGCTCAGCTGTTTTAAAATCAGGATGTCTTTGCCTGGAAGCAGCTACTAATTAAGTAAATAAGCCTCTTTCACATCCACAGTATAGTAGTGAAAGTTTTGGAAATAGAGTTAAGGAGACCCTTACCCAACAATAAGTCATTTCCTTCAGGACTATCATCTATAAATGCAGGGGTTGGACTAGATGGTCACTAGGAACTTTCCTAGCACTGACATTCTGGGAACTAAGCATCCTCCTAGCTTTGACATTTTGTGTTCTAAGGGCCCTCACAGTTCTGATATTCTATGTTCTAGATTTCCTTTCAGATTTGACACTGTTTATTAAAGCTCCTTTCTATATCTAGTCGTCTTCATTAGACAACTCTTTAACATTCTATGACATGATATCCCATTTTCTAAGGTATTTTCAGCCTTGACATTCTCTAAAATCCCTTCAATCTGATATTTTATATTTTTTGGTCCCTCCCTACTCCATGATATATAATACAGGGCAGGGTGTGAGCCCTTTAGGGTTTGGATAGTTCTTTCCAGGGCCCAACTGAAAGTTCTGTTTCCCCATCAAGAACTCAACTTGCTTGTCATTGTGATTTCCAGTTATGACTAGCTTCTAAAAGATCTTCAATCAGTAAAAATTAAGGGAGTATGCCAATTTTGCTCCTGTTGTGAACACTCCCCATCACAGAAGGAAGGAAAAAGAAAGGAGAGACAGATAGACACAGAGAGGAGGGGGAGAGAGAGAGAAGAGGGAGGAGAGAGAGAGCAAAGAGACAGATAAAGGAGAGAAAGAAGAGAGGGGCAGAGGATTAATTGGGGGGGGGGGGTGGAAATGTGTTTTTCCAAGTCTAGTCCTGGTCCTTGGGCCTTTCATACAACAACCCAACCAGTATTTTGCTTACAAACCCCATTTACCGTTTGACACAGGAAATTCATCTGGGCCTTTCACGTCCTGTTCTCAAGAAAATGAAAAAAAAAAACAACCCAAACAAATCAACCCTTAAAATCACTTGGACTCTGAAGTGCTGCCTAGAAAGAGAAGAGAGGAGGGGAGGGGAATGAAAAGGAGAAGAGAGGAGGGGAAGCAATAGAAGGAAAGGGAAGAGGAAAAGAGGGGAAGGGAGAGTAGAGAAGGAAAGAGGAGAGAGGAAAGGAGAGATAAGGATAAGAGAAGAGGGGAAAGAGGAATGAAGAAGAGAAAGGGACATACAGAGAGACAGAGAGTCAGAAAGAGAGGCAGACAGAGAGACAGATTCACAGTGAATCGGAGAACCAGTCCAGGAACCTCTTCCCAGGAGACCTATCTCAGCCCTGGTGAGGCTGCCAACACCTTCTGCCCTAAACTTAGTCACCTTATCCAAGACTGGGGAGCAAGGCACTCTAATCAGCTTTTAACCCCCAGGAGAACTGTGGCTTCCATCCCACATCCCACCAGCCACAGAACAGACACAAGAACCCTTCTCAGGTTTTGCTGAGGTCTGTCTTCAATCAATTAGTCCACAAGCCACTATTCCTCATGCTTCAGATGCCAATGTCCCTATAGCATCTGTAATGTCAGTGATTGAACACTCCCACATATACTTCTTGGGTGCTTTGAGATGCCCCTATCCAACTTGGTGGGCTGGAGTGAGTTTGGAGTAATTGGAATTAATCCCAAAGAAGTGAGATTGTAGACTAATTCCCTTGTCCCTTGGTATTGAAGGAATATAGTTGGTCACATATAGAGGAAAAGGTGTCTTTGGAAACTGCTACTGATAGTCTCATTTTGCAGATGAAGGGGATAAACTACTGGGAAGCTGATGGGTTGACCTAAAGGTCTGGAGAAGGCTGGGTTTCAGAATCCTGTTGGGTAGCCTCTTGGGATTAGGGTTGGTAAGGGCCAGGGGCCCAGCAATTCCCCAGAAATTGCCACCCCCCCCAGGGCAGACCTTCGGTCCTTAAGTGGAAGGTACTGAGGTCACTATTTGAGGAAATTATTTCACCCAGAGGAAGTAGGAATACAAAATGGGAAGAGAAATGATATCCTATCTCCCATTTCCATGCTATTGCAACCTATACCTAGAAATTCTCCTTTTCCTCATCAATACTTCTTAGAACCCCAGCCCCCTTCAAAATTCAACTCAAGGGTTACTTCCCCTTTCCTGACCTTCCCAAGTCTTTTGTGCCCTTCTCACACTCACACCAAGGAAGTTGTGTTTATTGCTGTAAGGGGAAGAGGTCACTCGGCGCATCCTCCATAGTGGGGTACTCAGCGCACCCTCCATAGTGGGGAGCTAGAAAACTGAGAAATGGAGACACAGGTGTGGTGGTGTGACTTGGAAATGATGAATGGGAAGAGATGTGGAGACGTGGTTCCAGATAAGATAAGGCAAAAAGAGTTCATCTATCAAAATCTAGGATGCTCTGATATCAAGCAAGGGAGAAAACAAGGTGATAGATGTTCACCAAAGGAGAAATTTTTGAAAGTCAGTGTAGAGGGCAGAAAGCAGTTAGGAATATAGTTTCTCAGCATATGCTACATTTATATGTGCATATTATTTCTTCCCCAATAGAATATTAGTTCTTTAGGAGATGGCATGGTTATCTTTATATCTGGCACCTTAAATATTTAATAAATGGGATAGAGGGGACTAAGGGGCTGCAGTCAATAGAGAGTTATATCTGGAATCAGACTCATTTGCATGAGTTCAAATCTGATCTTAGATACTTACCCTGGGCAAGTCACTTCACCCTGTTTGCCTCTGTTTTCTTATCTATAGAAAACAAGCTGGAGAAGGAAATGGTAAACCATTCCAGTATCTTTTCCAGGAAAACTCCAGATGGGGTCACAAAGAAATGGATAAAACTAAACAACAACAGGAGTATGGCAGGTTTTTTCCCTGGCAGAAATATACTGGGGTTGACTGTTCAGGAGATCCCCTAGGGTTGACTATGATCAGAGAAGAGGGAATGGTTTGGGTAGATGGGGTGTGGAGATGGTAGTACTTACCTGGAATGCCTGCTCAGGGTTGAGTAGCATTGGTAGAAGCTGCAGGGGGGGCGGGGGGGGGGGAGACCTGCTTAGAGTTAGGGATGTATTCAGGCCTAAGTAGTCCTGTCAGTTATAGAGAGCACTAGTGAATACAGAACATGTATTGGGGCTGGAGGCCTGGGAAGGATTAAGATAACTTCCTCCACTAATATATTGTTGGTGGAGCTGTGAACTCATCCAACCTTTCTGGAGAGCAATTTAGAATTATGCCCAAAGGGCAACAAAAATGTGCATCCCCTTTGATCCAGCAATAACACTACTGGGTCTATACCCTAAAAAGATGATGGAAAAGGGTAAAAACACGCCTTGTACAAAACTGTTCATAGTAGCCCTGTTTGTGGTGGCAAAGAATTGGAAATTAAGTGAATGTCTTTCTTTTGTTCGGAGTTTTTTTTTTTTTTTGCAAGGCAAACGGGGTTAAGTGGCTTGCCCAAGGCCACACAGCTAGGCAATTATTAAGTGTCTGAGGTCGGATTTGAACTCAGGTACTCCTGACTCCAGGGCCGGTGCTCTAGCCACTGCACCACCTAGCTGCCCCCCCCAACCATTTTTCAAAGTCTTCTTTGCTGGATTGTCATCAATATTGTGCCCCCTAACTGTAGGTATTCATTCCCAAGACTTGGTCCTAAGTCCTTTTCTCTTTCACTCTGAACACTCTCTGGCGACCTGATCAGCTCTCCTAGATTCAATTTTCCAATCAGTCACCTGTCTCAGGGATTCTCCCACCTCATCATTCCTCACTTTTGCCCTATTCTCTCCCCTCACATAAGCACTACCCTAAAGATGGAGGGAACATTCCAGAGACTTCCTGGCTCCCATGGACTTCTGTCTGTTCAGGAGATCCCCTGGGGCAGTCCCTTTTTCATCTTCCTGGGAAATGCCTGGGACAGCCAGGGTTGGATTAACATGCAACTAGCTCCCAGGATTGAAGGGTTCCACTCTACATTTTCAAAAATCCCCTTTAATAACAAAAGAAATGTCTATTCTCAATTTGAAAGATATGTAAGCTGATCTGACCTTGGAATCCTTTTATCAGTGAGTATTCACAAACATTGAAGGAGTCCTCTTCTGTCCCTGTTGCCCTAGGATCCCACCCCTGACTTTGGGATGTCTTCAATCCTGGGCTAGGAATTTCAAGGGAAATCCTCTCTATGGGAGAAGTGGGGGCAGGGCAGGGCTGCAAACACAAATTTTCTTAAGAGAAGTCATGTGTCCATCAGTGACCTCTGTAGAGATGAGGATATTTGTTCTCATCAAACATTTAGTGCAACAGTTCTCTGCTCTGGAGGAGTTTGTATTCTATTTGTTGGAGAAAAAATCAAGGGCCCAAATGTTATAATCTTACTGGCTTGGCAATCTGGAATTTAAGGATATAGTGCTTTCTTGTTCTGTGACCTTGCCCAAGTCAATGTCTATGAGCATTAGGAAGAGAGTTGAGCAATACAGCCTCAAAGGCCTCATCCAATTCTAGATCTATGAGTCTCTACAGAATCCTGGTTTTTTTTGTGGAGAAGGGGAACTAGAAATTGAAGGATTTAGAAAAGGTCTTATGGGCAAGGTGGAACCTGTTTTCGGTCTTAAAGAGAGCTAGTGGTTTCCAGGGGCACAGACAAGGAGGGAGAAAATTCTAGATGTGAGGTACAACTTGAGCA
The DNA here is from genome assembly GCF_037893015.1 of Macrotis lagotis. Classification (NCBI taxonomy): domain Eukaryota; kingdom Metazoa; phylum Chordata; class Mammalia; order Peramelemorphia; family Peramelidae; genus Macrotis; species Macrotis lagotis. Next base: position 866,561,919 of record NC_133658.1, read on the forward strand.
AAGGTTTCAGGTAGGAAATGGGTCTCAAAGGGGATAGAGCTGAATGACTTTCAAAATATTTGCCCCGACCCACCTTGGTGATGGTATAATCCATTGCCTCTGTTGAAGCTCTCTGAGGTTTTAGAGGAATAGGGGGTGGGGTTTAGGTCTCCAGGGACTATATACTTAAAGTTAAGGGGGACTTTAGAGGTCATCTAGTCTAACTTATCTGAAAGAAACTAAGATATTCAATGAAGCAGAGATAAGAAGGGAATGCATTCTGAACATGAGGGTCTCCCAATACAGCAGTGATGGTACAGCAATCAGAAACACAGAGAAAGAGAAAGAGAGAGAAAGACAGAGAGAGACAGAGGGCATGCGGAAGATGGATAGATGAATAAAGGGAAGAATAGATAGATGAATGATGAATGAATGGATAATGGATTGATAGATGTATGTATGGCTAGATAGATAGATAGATAGATAGATAGATAGATAGATAGCTGATAGAGTGAAATAGATAGATGATAGATGGATGGATAGATAGAGAGAAGTGGATAGATGATAGATAATTATAGACTTCCATCCTCCTGACTTCACTGTGGTGCACTGACCTTGGAATCCTTTCAAATCCAGCTTCAGATACTTGACATTTACTAGCCATGTGACCTTGGGCAAGTCACTTAAACCCGACTGCCTTGTATTCAGGGCCATCTCCAGTCCTCCTGATTCATATCTAGCCATTAGACCCAGATAGCCCTGGAGGACAAAGTGAGTCTGGTGACTTTCAGAGTACCCCCTTATTCAAATCCATTCACTTATTTGTCATGGCATCCCCTACCTGATGCCATGAGATCTTCAAAAACGAAGGACAAAACAATGTCTTTCCCAATCCCTGAATACTACTCCATCTATAAAAATATGAGATTGTGTGGTTTCAGAGCTGAATGTACAAAACTACAGACTCTACAAAGGATAGGAATGAGATCTGGGTCTTTGGTTTATTTCACTGCTATCTATCTATCTATCATCTCTCTCTCTCTCTCTCTCCATCTATTGAGATAAGTATCTAGCCATCCATCTAGCCATCCATCCTTTCATCTATGCATCCATCCATCCATCCATCCATCCATCCATCCAGATTAGTAAACACAAATAAGAATTCTGGGCCACACATTCCCTGAAACTGGGAAATATTAAGGTTCTTGCCCAGGGTCACACAGCAAGTATGAGTAAGAAAGTGGATTTGATCCCAGATCTCCATAGTTTCAAGACCAGTTTGCTACCCACCTTGTTCCTGGAACATAGAAAATGAAAGCAGAAAATGTTAAAACTGGAAAAGATCTGACCCCCTTATTTACAGATGAGGAAAAAGAGGCCCTGGTGACAGAGAAACTCAAGATCACATTGAAGGTAGGCAGCACAGCTTTTTCCACTGTTGGGGAAAAATTCATCCTAACACTATCTCTTTCTGTAACAGTGTAAGGCCTTACTCAGCGGCAGCTTCTGTCTGCAATGGAGAGAATGTTGGTCTTTGAGACAGTAATACCTAAATCCAACTCCTATCTCAAAAACATACCACTTGTGTGACCTTGGATAAGTTACTTCCCTTCTCTGATTCTAGGCTCCTCCTATAGAAAATTGGGTGATCAGATTGGGTGATATTTTAAGGGCCCTTCTGCTCAGAAGTTCTATGAGCTCCCCATCTCAACAAACTCAAAACTCTGTGGTCACTCAAAATGTGCCTCTCCTTCAGCCACCTTGCTCTTCCTTCCTTCCTCCTCTAGCCCAAGGGGCCCAGAAAAGGAAAGAGAAAGGAGAGGATGTGACTGGATCTCAACCATAGGTCACAGGAGCTCAAGATTTAGAGCAGAAAAGAATGCTAGAGGTTCTCTGGTCCAAATGCCTCAGTGTACAGATGGGGAAACTGAGGACTCAAACTTGGTCTGCAAGGGATTCTGTGTGTGTGTTCATGAGAATATTGTGTAATCTAATTTCATTCAACAAATATTAAAAGCCTAGGAACCTTACAAATCTACATCTGTCTTCTGTCAGATCTGGGAGACCCCTTAGAACACAGGATGTCAGAGCTGGAGGGTCCTTAGAACACAGGATGTCAAAGCTGGGAGAGCCCTTAGAACACAGGATGTCAGAGATGGGAGGGAACTAAGAACAGAGAATGTCAGAGCTAGAAGGGTCATTGGAACATAGGATGTCAGAGCTTGGAGAGCCCTTAGAACACAGGATATCAGAGCTATAAAGGTCCTTAGATCAGAGAAGGTCAAATCTGGTAGGGTCCTTAGAACACAGGATGTCAGAGCTGAGAGATACCTTAAATAAATCCCCTCATTTTTACAAAAAAGAAAACTGTGATCCTCAGAGGGGAAATGACTTTCCCATGGTCACAGAATAAGTCCATCATTGTGCCAGAACCAGATCCTTGATTTAATTCTGTTCTTTCCAGTATCCCTACACTGTCTTTTCAGGGAAACCTAAGATCCATTGCTGAAAGTTACCCGAAGTCACATGGGAAGCTCTGACAATTTTTTGGTTTATGAGATTTGATGTGTCCTCCCAGTATCTCCCTGAGATACCCAAGATCAGGGAAAACCCTAGAAGAAAAAAACAGGCATGAATGACTTGGTTTGACATCTGTACTACATGCAGATCTGCCAAGATGTTTATCTCATGTGCCCCAATTCAGAGTCCTGAGAATGACTTCCCTGCTCCTCCCTGTCTGTGCCCTTCCCCTGGGGAGGGCACTGCCTGTCTTGTTTGACCTCTGGGGAGGGGAACATTCTGAGTCTAATCTGTAGGCAAAACAAAAAGCACAGACAGCTAGGTGGTGCAGTGGATAAAGCCCTGGCCCTGGAGTCAGGAGGACCTGAGTTCAAATCTGACCTCAGACACTTAATAATTGCCTAGCTGTATGACCTTGGGCAAGTCACTTAACCCCATTACCTTCAATAAATAATTTTTTTTTAAAGAAAGCAAAAGTTGTACCAACTAACCCCCCTAAAATCTAATGCCTTGACACTATATCTGCCTGGTCCAGGGGACCTTCCTGAGGAACCTCCCCCTCTTGCACTTATCCACCAGTACAGGCTAGTATAAGAGGTGAGAAATCATCAAAAATTTATATCTGAACTGGGAGTCAGGAGACATGGACTCCAGGCCTGGGTAAGCCTCATATGGTAACAATGACAGGCAGCAAATAATCTTGCAGGAGATCTGGGCCCTCTGAGGGACCTCAGTTTCTTCTCTGTATATGAGTTAGATTCTAATAGAAAGATTCTAAGCCTCCTCCCAACTCTGATACTCTGTGTTCTAAAACCCCATCCTGCTCTGACATTCTGTGTTCTAAAAGCCCTCCCACCTCTGACATCCTATGTACTAAGGACCCTCCCAACTCTGTCATTCTGGATTCTAAGACTTCTCCCAGCTCTGATATCTGAGTTCTAAGAACTTCCCCAACTCTGACAGTCTCCGTTCTAAGGCTCCTTCCAGTTTTGCCTTTCTATGACTATTTCATCTGTAGTGTGGGGCCAATGAAGGGCCTAGGTTGATTGGGACAATGTTCTAATTAGAGTCATTGGAGAGAAGGTTAATTTTCAAAGTTCAGTTTGACTCTTCCCAACCAATGACATCAGCCTACTCTCTCCCACACCCTCTGCCCTCCTACTTGGAGCACTAATGATCTTTGTGCTGGGGGCACCCAAAGAAATATGGATCATGTTTCTTTCCCAGTCCCCACAGCTTTGATGAAGAACGACAAAGGCCCTGGGGGCAAACTCAGTCTTTGGTTTCCAACCCACTTCCAAACTTGGAAAAACCTTCCAAAGTCTTTCTGCTGAGAATGTGGCGCTGAATCAGGGCTTTCCAGTCAACCCTAAACATATGAGCCATTCTTTTACAAAGGAATGGTATGGTGTGTCTTAGGCACAAGACTTATCTAGACCACGAGAGACAAAGTAGACCAAGGTGGACTCATCTCTCAGTAATCTGGTAAACTGGGAGTCAGGAGATGTGAGCTCTGATACTTCCTGGGAGAGCTTGGGCAAGTCACTTTTTGGATCTCAGTTTTCTCCTTGGTTTTTGTTGTTTGGTTATTTTTCAGTCATATTTGACTCTGTGTGTCCTTACTTGGGGGCTATCTTGGCAAAGATGCTGGAATAGTTCGCCATTTCCTTCTCCAACTCTTTTTACAGATGAGTAAACTGAGGGCCACATTAGGAAGTGTCTGAGGCCAGATTTGAACTCATGAAGAGGAGTCTTCCTAATTCTAAACCCATTGCTCTATCCACTTGCACCGCCTAGTTACCTCAACTCCTTGGTTAAAAGGGGATTAAATTAGATGATCTCTAGAGATCCTAGGATTCCAAAAGCCATTTCCTATTCTAACAATTTATAGAGTTCTTTGATTTGGAATCTGAAGGGGGTGATTTGATGCATCCCTCTGCCTCTAAGATTTGTGTGGTCAGGGTCCAATTCAGTGACCATAAATTCTTTGACAGCAGGGACTATCTTTTATCTTTCTTTGTATTTCCTTTGCTTGAGTGCATGTAGATGTCTAATAAATTCTTTTGTTTTTTGGGGGGGGTTTTGTTTTTTGTTTTTGCAAGGCAAATGGGGTTAAGTGGCTTGCCCAAGGCCACACAGCTAGGTAATTATTAAGTGTCTGAGGCCAGATTTGAACCCAGGTACTCCTGATTTCAGGGCCGGTGCTTTATCCACCTAGCTGCCCCTATAAATTCTTATTTATTGACTGCCTTGGTTATTAGTCACTGGCCAAAGTCTCAGTCTATGACCATGACCCATGTCCCAGTTAGTGTCCATTGTTAAGCCCCATTTTAGAAAGTGACAACCATTACTTTATTTTGAGTTGATCTCAGTTTCATTTTCTTATGAAATGAAGTGAGTGGGTGAGAAGGACTTATGCTTTCAGCTCTAATATTGCATCTTGTAAGATTTCTCCTAGTTCTGACATTCTGGTGTTAAGAAAGTTCCTTCTTTATTCCAAATAGATATCTATCAATTATGGAATATTTAAACAGATTGTGGCACATGAATGTAATTAAATATTACTGCTCCATAAGAAATGAGGAAAAATTTGGAGAAGTATGGGAAAACTTATATGAACTGATACAATGTTGAAGTTAGCAGAACCAAGCAAATACTGTAGACAGTGACTCTGACAATATAAATTGAAACATAACCACAAAAAATTGCAAGTTGAAAAAACAACATTGACCAAGCTTTTCCCTAGAAATAAGTAAGAAAATGCACCTCCCACCCTTCTTTGCAAAGGGATGGAGAGAGAGAGAGAGGCTAAAGTTGCAGAATATTGTATAAACTGTCAGACATGATTGCCATGCTGGTTGATTGTACTGAACAGCTATTATTCCTCGTTTTCCTCATTTCTAAATCATCCTATAACTATTTATACAAGGTTTTGAACCTGGAGCCCTTTATTGGAATGAACCTCAAAATATTTCAATAACTATTACAGCATGTTTATTTTCCCTTGTAATCCTATGAGTTCTATTTTAAGCATTTAAAAACATTCTTCTAAGAAGGAGGTCCATAAGTTTCATCAGACGGCTAAAAGGGTCCATGGTACAAAACAGGTTAAGAACTTCTCTCCACAAAGCTCTATCAAGTTCCTTTACACTTGGGTCTTTGGTAAACTAAAATAGCTCTTCTTTGAAGTATTTCTCTAAAAGGGGCAAATTGTATTTAGGGGTGTCCTGGGGTGGGGAGTGGGTGACAAAGGAGAGAGCATCTTCCTCACCTTACTCTTTGCAAAGCAGTATGGTAAACTTACCAGCCCTATTTACTTGGCCTTCCTCTTCTTCAAGGGACACTTGGAACCCAGTAAATAAATGACCCATTGTCTCTTCTGTCAGGGAGCTGCAGAGCCAAGAATACAAGACCTGGGGTCTCTCTCACAGTTCTTGAAGTTCCATGTAAGTAAAGATGCCTAAACATCCATCCTAACCATTGACAGCTTATCAGTCCAATGACGGTGACCCTCTACCTCCAATCCATCAAACTTCTAAAGTCTTTGTGAGATCTTTTTTCCATTATCTTCATCCTGCTGCATCCTCTGGCTGCTTCCCTTAGTTCCTACCCATGAAATATAGTAACTCTGGGAGAGGGAAATAAGAGATATGATGATTGCTAGGACCCTTTTAAACTCCAGGATTCTGCCTGGTGATCACCAAGCTAAGTTATAAATGGGCTCTATTGGGCACCTCATCTCCCAGACAATGGGTCTGGAGTGTTGTTGAAGGAGACATAGGGTGGTATAGTGAATAGAGCATTGAATTTAGGGTCAGGGAAATTTGGGTTAGAGTCATTCCTAAGGCAAACTAATCTCTTTGGATCTTGGTTTCTTCTTCTATAAAGTAAAATGGGGAGAGGGAGGAAAGATGGACTTGATGATATTAAAGAACAACTTCATCTCTAAATCTGAGACCCTTTACATACATAGAAGCGTCATGATATAATGGAAGAAACATTAGCTTTAGGGTCAGAAAACTTGGATACAGATTCTTATTGCCTATAAGACTTTGAGCAAGACATTTCCTCCTCTCTAAGACTCAACATTCTATTCTATAAATTAAATTTGAATTTGATGACTTTTTAAAATATCTTATAGCTCTAAATTTTATGATTCTGTGCATATGAGAATGACAATCAGATGATCAGAATTCTAGTTCCAGCTGCCACCCACTCCCTCAGTACATTCCTTTTTTTCTTGTGACTTCAGTTTCCTCAACTGTAAGATGAATAGATTAGACTTGAGGTTTTCCCAGTTCTGAATCCTGTGTTCTAAGGTCCCTCCCAGCTCTAACATCTTGAGTTCTAAGGCACCTCCCAGCTCTGACATTTTGTGAGCTAAGGGCTGTCCCGGCTCAGTGTTCTAATGTCCCTCCTAGCTCTGGTATTGTATATTGTATGATATGTAGTGTATATACATGACATACAGAGATAAGGTAAATAGTTCCCCCACAAATACTAGGCTCCATCTCATTGCATTATAATCATGTTATATTCATATGAAGCCAAGCATTTCATTTTAACGTCAGAAAACTCTGCCCCCACAAACCCCCATTGCCGAGGACAGGAAGCTTGCTGCATGGCCAGTTGTTAATCACCTAATCTCCTTGAGTGACAGTAGATGATGCCTGGGATGCTCCATCGATAGCACATAGAACACCCATCAATTTCTCAACCACATAATGACCCCTTTTCCTTGGACCAGAAAGTAAATTTGGTATGTTTCAAATTTTCAGACACACCCATGGAAAAATGGGGTCATTAAAAGGAAAAGGGGGAAGGGGAAGAAAAATCATAGACCTTTTTATGGTAAAGAATATATTCTCTCTTTCATCAGAGGCCAGGCCACCTCCTTGGAGTTGAAGAGTTGAAGAACAATACTAGGCTTTGTAGACAATTGCACTAACTCTGGTCCGTGGGCTCCTTTGGCCCAGGTTAGAGGGAACTGGGTGGGTACTTTCATGGAAAAATATCTCCAATAGGACTTGGAGTTTCTGGAAGGTTTTGGCTGTGTCCTGGTGATAGGGGATGTTGGGAATGTCTGGGATCCAGAGATCACCACAGCTTATGAGACAAATGGCAAGCTTCAGACTGGAGTGCTCTGGACAAGAGGTGGGGCTTGGGCTTATTCTTCCTGTGCTGTGATGTCCAGGGGTTCCTTGATGCCTACTGTTCAGCTGGTTTACTAGGATTCTGAGAAGTTCCTCCTCCCCACCCCATTCTGGGGTTCCAACCTCTAGAAGCTGGTTAGAAGTGTGTGGTCATCAACAGCTGCACATTCTTACTGGGTTACATCACCAGCTGACAGTGCATATTGTAGGACTTGAAAACTGGCTTGTGGTGGGCAGGGGTTGGGCCGGGGGTAGTTCATACCAAAAGTCAATTTGAAGAGCCATAGATGGCTTTCCTTTTTCCTCAGAGGCCAGATGATGCTCTAGTGTTGACTCCAGTCTAGACTTCTGACCTACTCATCCATCCCCCCCCCCAAGCCCCAGACCCTGGGTATCCTCTCTTATCTACTCCTGATAGTCCTGCTACACCTCACTGATTCACACCCACCTCCTATCCTCAAAATTCCAATTTTCCCCTTGGTTAACTGTAAATCAATCATAAACCCAAAGACCAGTGACAGAGTTGGAGGCAAATGTTAGAGCTAAAAGGGACCTTAGAATATAGGTAAAGAAGCAGTCATTTCTTGGATATCCATGTTTGGAGGCCACAGAGATAAGAAACAGCTTCCCAGTCCCAGATCCAACTGGACACAGAAGTCACTCAATCAAGGCAGTTCAGCCAGAATAGTATCCCAGAATATGGGTGAGGAGTTCCGTGATAATCACGGTCCTATAAATGTTCCGAATGGATGTGTGGATGGGGATGGAGTAGATGTGGGGAAATCAACAAGACTTCTTTTAACAATAACCTTATTCAGTGGGGAAATGAAAGTCATCAGCCAAACCAGGTCATCGGGGTCAAGACCTGCCCATCAACAACTCTTATTATCATGTTGTTCAGTCATTTCACTTTATGTCTGACTCTTTGTGACCCCATTTGGAGTTTTCTTGGCAAAGATCTGGAGCAGTTTGCCATTTCGTTCTCCAGCTCATTTTATTCATGAGGAAACTGAGGCTGCTTGAAGTGACTTGTCCAGGGTCACACAGGTAGTAAGTGTCTGAGGCTGAGTTTGAACTCAGGTAGATGAGTCTTCCTAAATCCAGGTCTGGTGCTCTGGATGCCACCTAGCTGCAGAGAATAGGCTAATCTCCTGATTATGGTCTTGACCATGGTTTCGATTCTGTTCCTTAAAGAGGTTCTTCCTATCATTAACCAGAAGTCCTTTCAGCTCTACTGTGTGAGTGCACCTAAGCTTCTCAGTTTCCAACCTGAGATGGAATTTATGTTTCCTCCATTCCAATGTGTTTTCATGGCACTTTATTCTTCCTTTCTAGCTCCTTTCACACAATGTTTGGACCCTTATTAATAGTCAATCACTAGAATATCTATCAGGCCAAAGGGGGATAAGGTAGGAGTAAAGGACCACGAATGTTGGAAGGGGGAAGGTCAGGTAGGAGTATAGGGAGGGGAGGAGGGGATCAGTGCTGACCATTGATATTCTCAGCATCTTCTTTCTCCATCAATCAGAAGATCTAAAGGCTTCTCAGAAGAGTAACATCTCTCTGCTTGGTGGATTTCAGAAAGGAGACCAGGTTTATCTGGGCTCCAGTCTTAGAACTTAAGCTTTGTTGAGATCAGCCCAACTGATGTGTTTCCACAGCATCCTTCTCCTTGTCCCCTCTGGCAGCACCACTGGAATACAGACTGGCAATCCATTTATTGTGTGTTTAAAGAAGGCCCAGTTACTTAGCAAGAACCATGAATGGTGGAAGGGGGAAGGAGGGGAGGGAGGAGGACGGGGCACCAGAGACAGCCCAGAGCACTGTTTATATTGCGGCATATGCTTTGAATTTTTACTTAATACTAATTCATATAAAACCCCCGTCAAGAGCCACCCATCCACACATATGGAAGTGGTCTCACCAGTAACAATAGTCAGACGCAAAGGCCCAGGGTCGGCCCTGCTGGTGGGACAAGAGTTGCACCACAGACAAGTGGTGGGTGTGGGAGAAAGGCCAGTTAAAGGGAGAAAACCCCTTCGTGCCCATGGATGATGACTTCCATCAACCAATTAGCCATCCACATTATTCTCAGCCCTGGCAGGAGGATACTGTCATTAATTAAAGAGGAGGATGAGGAAAAAAATTTCTCATTAGCTCCACACCCCCTCTCCACCATGTTAACTGTTTTCAGAACAGAAAACTAACTGGGCCAACGGTATAGGCTGTTCCTTACCAACCAACACAGAAACTATCTTTTTTCTTTTTTTTTTCTTTCTTTTTTTTTAAAAGAAGAAGGAGCCACAGTGAGATCCCAGCGCCAGGGTGACGTTCTAGGTCAGGTGACACCCCTGGGGCCAATGAGTCTGTGTTGGGCTAAAGGCTTTTCAGCCTGGGGAGCTGAGGTTGGCTTGACACTCTGAAGGCCTCTTCCCCAACCACAGAACCACAAGCTGGGAGTCCTCTGCCATCCCCAGGGGTACCTGGGTAGGAGGGAGGGTTGGCTTCTCTCCATACCCTCATCCCCACTCCCCTCCTGGGGGGGAAGGGGACCCAGCCTTGCCTACACTTCTCATAGGTTGGGGAGGGGGTGTTGTTCTGTCTGCCTTAGGGGTAAGTTTCATTCATTCCTCTGGGCCCTGGCCCCCAGCCTGTTCTGCCCGCTGCTGCCTTGGGTCTCCCCCCTCGCTGCCCGCTGCTGCCTCTGCTCTCGCCCCTTCCATCACTAATGATAGTCTGTGCATATACTTCTGTTGAACACTCTGTGGCCAGACATTCCTGTGGGACTGAGAACCCAAATTCTTGGGTACAAATAGGCATTAGTTTCCTCTGGGATCTCTCTCTCTCTCTCTTTCTCTCTCTCTCTCTTTTTTTGTTTTTTTTTGTTGTTGTTTTTGCTTTTCCTACTTTTTTCTTTTTTGTTGCCACCCCTCTTTTTTTCAAATTATTTTCAAAAGTAGCAAAAAAATCACACACACACACACACACACACACACCCCAGTTCCAACCCAACCCCCTCAAGGACTGAATTCTCGCCTTCCTCAGACCAGACCATGGCGTCCAACAGTATCTTTGATTCCTTCACGACCTACTCGCAGCCCTTCATTCGTGGTGAGTAGAGAAATCCCCACATAGCCACTGGCTGCCCCGACACCCACTGCCCACTGTCTTGGGGTGGGGGAGTCTTGGGGTGGGAGCGAGAAGGTGGGCTGGCTGGGGGGTGTTTCTCCACCTTCCACTGGCTCTTCTGAAAGTGGTCCGCCACTGTTGTTTCCCAACTAAACGCCCTCCTTTCCCTCATCTCCGTTTTTCCCAACCCCCACTGCCACCCAAAGACAGGGCAGCTTTTTGCATTGAACATTGGAACCCTCCCCTTGGAGAATCTCCATAGACAACTTGAGTGATATTCTTAGCTTCTCTTTGAGGGTAGGGGGATGCCTTTGTCCTCAGTCTATGGGGCTGGGGAAGGGGGTGGCTAGGCCATGACCTTCTGAAGGGTAGTAACTGCTCAGCATCTCAAAGACCAGTGTTGCCAGGTTTCCGGGAGGGTTCCCTAGAAGTGGGGGGTACCAGGGTCCTCTCAACTATTGACTGTCTTCATAAGACCCATCGGTTTGATTTGACTTTTGAGACAAATAGTGCCTTGATCTAGCCCAGGGAAAGAAAAGAGTATTTGGCCTCAGGTTTACCTGCTAAGGATGGTGAATGCCACCAGCTGTGGTTAAGAGACTGAATTTGGGTTCCCAATGAAACCCTCTGAACCATCTCGGACCAAACTCTGAATAAAGCAGGGAAAGTTTGACCTGAGATATTAAGACAATATTTCTAAAGTTTTTATTTCGAGGATTATCATCTTCAGGGTAGGAAATAGGGAGGGGAAGGTACCCGGAGACTGGTTGAGAATTCAAGTGGCTTCTGCCCCTTGCTAAAAGTGGAAAGGAAAGAAAGTAGCCCCCTGCCCCCAACAAAATGTCTGTGGTCTATAGTCTATAGTACTGGTCAAAGATAAAGTATTTTTCTATAGTAATTCTATATGGTAACTGCTGCTGGTTGTGTGGGGGAGGCGAGGTGGGGGGGAGAGCATAAATGGCAGAGCCGCAAACATATCTCTGAGCTTGGTGGAACAGGCCGAACCCTTCCCTTCTGTTACAGAGACCTGGCTTCTGGCTTCCCCAATATATGTCACTGAAGAGAAAGCTATTGATGTTCTAAGTTTCTGATGGACAAACGATTCCTAGAGAGACGATTCTCTCATCTTAACTAGTTTCTCTCGTCTTAACTAGTTTTCTTGCAAATTATTAGAAGTCTAATAAGAACCCTTTGTGTGTATGTATGTGTGTGTGTGTGTGTGTGTGTGTGTGTGTGTGTGTGTGGTTTGGGGATGGGGTTGGTAGTCTGACACTCATTGTAACAACTGTTATATAGGAAATAGCTCCATTACAAGATTATAGAATATCAGGCCTGGAAGGAACTTTCGAACAGGACACATCAGAACTGGGAGGACTCAGACCACAGGCTGGCAGAGCTGGAAGGAACCTTAGAATCTAAAATGTCAGAGTTGGGAGGGATCCTGGAACACAGAGTTAGAACTGGAATGAACCTCAGGCCACCAGTCCAATATTTTCATTCTACAGATGAGGAAACTGAAGCTCAAGGTGGTGCTGGAATTTGTCCAGTGTCCATATCACTGAGATAGGATTTGAACCCAGCACTTCTGATTCCAAAGATCTGTAAATAGCAAGTAAGAAGGGACTCTAAAATGGAAAAGAACTGAAGACATAGACTGGTAGAACTGTGTGAGATCTTTCATCTCTGAAAGATCTGTTGGCCATGAATATTCAGAACTAGGAGATCATCTAACCCAATTTCTTCATTTTACAGATGAGGAAATGGACTAGGGACATTGTCCCAGCTTCCCAGGGAGTAGGCATCAGAAGGGAGATTTGAATCTACATCTTCAGACCCAAACTAGTGTTCTTTCCTCATTAACATTTTGGAAGACAAGTTAAAATGTAGATTGTCAGAGCAAGAAGGGACCTAGGGCCATATAGAATGCTAGAACACAGAATGCGAGACCTGGAAAGGGACTTAGAACACTAAACTAACAGTTTTGGTGGCCAAGCTAAGACTTGGACTGATTCTCCTGTTTGCCCAGCTAGTGTTCTTTCCATTAGAATAGACATGCTAGGAGGGCTGGGCCCACAGAAGTAGTGAACTGAGGGGCAAGCAGCAGGTCAAACTACTGTTTCCTTGTTTGTCTACCTGTGTCTGACCAGCCTGCAGTTCACTGAATACACTCATTTGATCTTATGAGCCAAATCCAAGATTGTACCTCTAGAAGCCAGATCCAGGCAGGACAAGACCCTGGGGCCAGAAAAGAGGAGGCACCAGCCACACAATCGGGAGACTTGGTTTCTTACAGAGGCTACCATACTGATGTCATTTGCTGGGTTGCTTCCTCTTTTCCCCAGCTAAGACTGATCTGGGCTACAGACCAGTTGGACCCCTAAGCTGGGTCAAGGAGGAGGCGGAGGAGAAGGAGAAAGAGCAGGCCATAGCCTTAGGGTGGCCAGGCCGCCAGCTGCTATTGCCACCTTCAGGTTATCATGGTCCTCTTTCACCAGGCCTGAGCAAACAGCAGAAAGTCACCCCTAGTAAAACACTGGATATGAGTGGCAGGGTATGAGTCCCCCCCCCCCCACCATGAGCTGTGTGCTCCTTTTCCTCCCTCCTTCTAGGATGCTCATGTTATTATAGAAGTCCCTTTGTCCCCTTGTTGTGCTAATGAAAGGCAGCTCCTATGGCAAGAAAATAAGGGTTTATAAAAAACATTTGCACTGCTCTTTGTGATCTCTATTCTCTCTTCTACAAGCCAGATGAAGAAATACTAGGGTTTGACTCAGTGTTCTCAAGACAGACACGCTCCTGTCTGTCTTAAATTAAAATCCCTAAATGATCAAATAAGCTTAATCAATGACCTAGCTAATCATGATGAGATGACTAGGTAGTTAGGTATCCAAGTGGCTAGAAAATGGAACTTGGGGGTTGGAAAGAACTAGGTTCAAATCTAGCCTTGGACATTTCTTAGCTATGTAATGGGCAAATGGATTTACTTCCCTAAACCTCAGTTTTCTTATCTATAAAATAAGGGTAACAATAGTACCAGCCTTTCTGTGGTCATCATCAGGATAGCACGAGAAAATCTTTGTAAAGGACTTTGCAAACCTTAAAATGCTAGTGATTGTTATTATTGTGCATTTATTAAGCATCAATTATTAAAGCAGAGTAGGAAATAATGGGAAAAGAATTGGATTTAAGATCAGAAGATGTGAATTAAAATCCCAAATCTATCATTATCTGTGCCCTGGAGAGGTCCTTAACCTTTATGCCCAACATTTCCTTTTCTGAGTGGGGCTGATTAGATGAACTCTAAGGATCCCTTCCAGGGCTAAATCCATGAGTCACTGTATTAAGCACTAGGGATACCAAAAAATGATACAATCTTTGACATTCTAAGAACTGATAATCTACTGGGAGGAATGACATCTACATATATAAGTATATTCAAATTTTCTTCAGTTTATTTGTCCATAGTTCTTTGCATGTTATTCCCTTGATTAGACTATAAGCTTCTGGAGGGCAAGGACTGTATTTTGCTATTCTTTGTATCCTCACTGACACATAGCAAATGCTAAATGAATGTTGTCTGATTGAAAAAAAAACACAAAATAGATTCAAAGCAAATAAAAGGTAATTTAGTAGAGGAAAAAAAGACTGAGGGAAATCAGAAAAGGTCAGTTTTGGAGGGATACTTGAGATTTAAAAGAAGTGGAAGGTTCTAAGAGATGATAGTGAGAAGGTACTATTTTTTGAGCCTAGGGACCAACTAAGAGATGGACATCTTTTGTGAGGAATAGGGAGAATGACAATTTATCTCTAGCAGAAAGTGGAGTAATTCATAATACACCTGGGAAAGTTGGTTGGATCCAGATGGTGAGGGGCTTTAAAATCAAACAGAAGAGTTTGTGTTTTGATGCTAGAGATGATAGGCCATTGAAGTTTGTTGAGCAGGAGAGTAATCTGGCTAGACCCATTCTTTAAGATAATCGCCAGCAATTTAAAAAAAAATATGAATTGCAAAGGACAAAGACTTGAAGCAGCAAACCAAGTAGAAGATGGATTTTTATAGCCTAGGTGATGAAGGCCTCTGTGGCTGGAGAGAAGATGCTTCCAAAAGATGAGAAATAATAAGACTTGGTAATAGATGAGCGTAATGGCAAAGAGGAATCAAGAGCTCTGTCGGCCATGTTCTAACTATTCTATTATCTGCATGGAGTATAATACAGATCAAGCAATATCATTTTTCTTTATTAAACTGTCCATGAAAATCACTGTCCAAAGAGAATCTTTCCTAAGGTTGACTCTGATTCCCACCTAAATGGGCCCATCTCCAGGATGGACTACAGAGGATACAAGGTCAAGTTGAAATAAAATGAAGAATTAGCTGGATCTCCAGTATGGAAATTGCATTGTGTGGAACAGGACATCCACAGGGTGCCTGGGAGGGCAGTGCCATGGCTTCCCTAGTCTTCCATCATGGGGACTCCCTATAGAAGACTCCCAGTTCAGGGGAGGTTGAGCCTCAGGGGCTGAATGCATCAGGAACTATTTCTACCTTGGGGTTACGTAGGAAGGCATTTATGATGAGCTGGAAAAGGAAACCTCAGTCTGTCCCATACAAGACTAACTAGCTCCTAGACCATAGTTTTAGGGTGGGAAGGGAACTTAAGAGTCCAACTTCCTCATTTTCTAGATGAGAAAACTGAGGTTTACAGACTTGGCTGAAGTCTGAATTCATACAGCTAGGCAAAATTTGAACCCAGGTCTTGCCATTTCTAAGACCACCATTATATTCACTATTCCATGTTGGTCACTGATTTGCATTGTGTCCCTGAATGGGTGATAGGCAGGACTGTTTTAGGATTATAGCAGTGACTTACATACAGTAAGAATTTAAGAACATCCTTTCTATGTATTCATTCATTCACTCACTCATTTGTTCCACTGTTGGAAATATTAGACCTGTCACTTCTTTACATCTCTGAGAATAGGTGTTTTTCCATCTGCCTTTCTTAGTTAAGATATGCTGCTGATGAGACCTCAAAATCATGGACCTTTGGTCCTTCTGCCTCCTGGAACAGCTATGGAATCATTGGTTCAATAAATGCTAAAATCACAAAGGAACCTAGGACCCCAACTGTTGATGATGGAAGGGACCTTAAAACGTAGAGTGTCAGAAGTGGAAGGGACCTTAGGACATAGAATGTTGGAACTGATTAGGAAGTCTTACAATATACAATGTCATATCTGAAGGGGTCCTAAACACCATCCAGTCTACTCCCCTCCCAATTTCACAGGCAAGGAAATTGAGACCCAGAGAGAACTGCAGTGAAGTGACTTGCCTAAGGTCACACAGCTAGGTAATTATCAAGTGTCTGAGGTCGGATTTGAACTCAGGTCCTCCTGACTCCAGGGCCAGTGCTTCTTTCACTGCATCACCTAGCTGCCCCCCTCTAACTGGTTTTTAACATGATATGGTGGGAAAAGTCCAAAATTGAGAATGAGATGACCTTGGCCTCCCCCACCTCTAGCACTTATCTCCTGTATGATCTAATATGACATCTTTGCCCTAAGGTTTCCTACCAGTTCTGACATTTATAATTAACTCTGATACTGTGTGATTCTCTGAGTCTGGGAAGCATTCTTCCCCACCCCTAGCCCCCTGCCCTTCTGCCTCAGTCCAGAACCTTCCCTCCTTTTCCCCTGGCTATCACTAATTTGTTCTCTGTCCCTCTCTGGTCTCATCTCTCCCCTGTGGGTTGATCCTCACACTAGAATGGCACGTCACAAGAAGGCCTCATTTCCTTTTCCAGTGACTGTTCTCAGCACCAAACACCTCCCACGGATAGAGGGTTTTTCTGAGGAAGACAGGAGGCAGCTGTTTCCCGCCTCTACCAAGGAGTGAAAAAGAGGAAATAGGCCCTGGTTGCAATCGGCAGGATTTGGGTTAGACCTCAAAGACAGAATCCTCTGGTGAGGGTGACTGTTAGAAGCTGTAGGGTTGCCCTAGGTGGGATTGGAGCATCCATTCTTCTGAAGATCTTTGAGAGTGAGATGGCTAGGGATCAAGGGGTCTTCTATCTTGGGGTTCCATGGAGAGATTTAACAGGACCTGAAAACTTGGATGGAGGAAAAAAATGAGTTCTTTTTTTAACTAACCTTTAATCTCCTTTATTTTATTTTAGGTATTTAAAAATATCCTTCTTAGAAAAAGTCTATAGGCTCTACCTGACTGACAAAGGGATCTATACACACATACACACACACACACACACAAAGAATCCCTGCTACTGTAGATAAATATGGGCACAAGCTTGGATGAAGGTGGAGAATATAGGGATGATTTCTAGAAACTTCTTGTAAACCACAAAAACTTTTGAAAATGACTCCCTTTGTTTCTTAATCTTTTTGTCCAAAGACTGAGGGGTGGTGGTAGGGGAAAAGGAGCCAAAGTCTAAACTCATTGTGATTATAGGTTCTTAAATCTAAAGCTGGAAGGACCTCAAAGACCTACTACTCCACCCCCCCCATTTTAAATATATGGAAACTGAGGCCCAGGGAGGTGGAGATTTGATCAAGGTTTAATTCGTTGTCCCCTTGAGAGGAAAAAAGTCCAGCTAGACATAGAAGGAAACTGGAGCCACATTGGAGAGCCAGTGTGAAAGGCAGGGGTCACAGCCCTGCTGTGCCCATAGAGGGATGGTTCCCAGACAAATGGGCGGGCTGGCAGTGCCCACTCAGCAGTTTCAGAGCTGGCTCTTTGAAGCCTCTCCTGTACATACCTAGGCCTGACCCCAAAGACCACCCAGCCAGACCAAAGAGTGGCACATTCCAAAGGGGTGGCCCTTTCCTCTCTCTCCCCACATCATCCCACCTCAACCCGATGGGGCCTCACCCTCTCTCCTGATTCATCTGCAAATAACAGGGACTCTATGTCCCAGCCTTGCCCACCACGATCCACATAGAGAGACCATTGAGAGGCTTACCAGCCCTTCCCAACCAGCAGACCGCTGTCCTGTGGTCCCAGTGAAAGAATGAAGTTTTTCTAAACCACCTGGGGAGGAACAGGGTGGGAAAAGAGACAGGGAGTGGTCACCCCAAAGGTGCAGGCACTGAAAGCATGACCCACCAGAAGGATCTGAAGGGTACAGACCCCTGAGGTAGCTTGTCCTGAGTCAGCATATCTAAAGCCTCACACAGGACTTCTACAATGATGAAGAGGTGGGAGGATGGAGGTGAGGCAGGTTGCCTGGACCTATCATCTTCCCATCTGGCAACATGTCTTAGACAGAAATCTCAAGAACAAAAGCAAGCCCAAGGTGATTTCTTCAGTTATCATCTGAACCTTCAAAAACATGGCTTTTCTCAGAGAATCATTAAAATTGTGAAACTGGAAGGGCATTTAGAAGACAAAATCATCTAAATGTTCTAGAACATTTAACTAGATGATAGAATATTAGATCTTGGAAGAACTTTGGAACAGAGGATATGAGTGGAAAGGACCTTAGAAAACACAGAATATCAGGACTGGAAGGGACCTTAGAAAATGGTGTCAGATTTAGAAAGAAGTCTTAGGACATAGACCATCACAGCAAAGAAAGGTCTGAGAACACTGAATATTAGTACCTGAATGGATCTTAGAACATAGAATGCCAGAGGTAGAAGGGATCTCAGAACATTTAAAACATGTAATTTATTATTTTCAATGTCTTAAGCACCTACACATCAGGTCCTGTACTTGTTGCTTGGATATGCAAAGATGAAATTCTAATTCTTTACTTTTCAGTTTGTCTACTTTGGGGATTGATTATCCAATGCGCCCTCTTCTTTTCTTCCTTTTTCCTACCACTGGCTTTTTTGTTCTCTCCCTCCCCTCCTGACCCTTACCTTCTACCAGGATCACCCAGGATCATAATCATAAAAAAATGCAGTTCTCCAAATCCAGTGTTCCAATCCATTCTCTAGCCACTAAGTGATTTTCCTAAAACTCAAGTTGGATCATGCTGGGACTCAATAAACTTCATTGGCTCCCTATCACCTCCAAGATCAATTATAAAATGCTTTATTTGGCATATGTTCTTACATTTTCCTCTCCATCACATATTCTTTGATCGAGTGACACCGGTCTCCTGACTATTCCTTCCCTCAGTTCTGGACATTCTCTCTGACTGTCCCCCATGCTTAGAAAGGTCTCCCTCCTTGACTTCCACTATTGACCTCCCAGTGAAAGTCCCAGTTACATTAAGTTCCAACTAAAATCTCACTTTCTTACTCCCATTGCCTTTGTTCTGTTAATTATATCTTATATCCAATGTATCCCAGTTTATATTGTATATATTTGTTTACATGCTGTGAGCTCCCTCAGGGCAGGGATTGCCTTTTATCCCTTTTTGTATCCTCCACACTTATCACAATGCCTGGCTCATATTAGGCAATAAATATTTATGGCATTAATGACTTGAGGAGAGGCAGTTGTGATATTTACTGGCTGTTCTGTCCTTGCCACCTCTTTGAGTCCTAGCAGTCTCATCCGTAAACGGGAATAAAAATACTTCCAATGTGATAATATATGCAAAACATTTTATAAATGTCAAGACTCTGTCAGTTATTGTTATCATCATCATCGTGAATACCAAATGATATAAAGACTGTGATCTTCAGAAGGAGTGAAGGATAGAGGAGAGGGTCCTATATATAATATGCTAGACACTTTGTGAAATACTCGGATACAAAGTTAAAATCCAAACAGATCCTGCCCTCAAGGAACTTCCAGTCTCCTGGGGTGGTGAGGGGCTTGGGGGAAGAGACAAAACATATACACACATAGGAAGAAAAAAAATATCATGTATTTTAAAGAGGGAGAGAATGATAACAACTGGAGGATCAGAAAACACCTGGTAGGAGGGAACACCTGACTGAGACTTGGAAGGAATAAGATTTTATGAAGCAGGGAGGTGAGGGAGAACCTTCCAGACATATGGGTGTGTTAGTTATAGGGAACAGTTAGCAAATTTGAACAGGGTGTATGAAGGAGAGTAGTATGAAACAATACCTGGAAAGTTATATAGAAGGCCAAATTGTAAATTACTTTCCTTTTTTTTTTTTTAGATTTTTTTTTGCAAGGCAAATGG
Source organism: Macrotis lagotis (assembly GCF_037893015.1). Classification (NCBI taxonomy): domain Eukaryota; kingdom Metazoa; phylum Chordata; class Mammalia; order Peramelemorphia; family Peramelidae; genus Macrotis; species Macrotis lagotis. The sequence goes on from NC_133658.1 coordinate 866,581,822, forward strand.
GGTTAAGTGACTTGCCCAAGGCCACACAGCTAGGTAATTATTAAGTGTCTAAGGCCAGATTTGAACCCAGGTACTCCTGACTCCAGGGCCAGTGCTCTGCACACTGCACCACCTAGCCGCCCCTAATTACTTTCAATCAATCAATATTTATTAATACTTACTTTATCCTTTTTTTTTCTTAGTTTTTTTTGGGGGGAAGTGAGATTGTGACTCACCCAAGCCAGGAAATATCAAGTATCTGAGACTGAATTTGAATCTAGATCCTCCTGACTCCAGTTTCAGTGTTCTACCCACTGTGACATCTAGCTACCACTTCTATTCTTAACTTTTTAAGCTTTTACAATCAGAAACAATGGGGAGCCAGTGAAGATTTTTGAGTGAAGGCAGTGAGAAAGGGAGGGAAGGAGCAGCAAACCAGTTCAGATCTATGTGACTTTTTAATTTTATTCTATTTTTAATGTATGGGGAAAAAACAAGTATTTGCATAACATAGTACAATAAAAAAGACTATTGTACATGAAATTACTATGCACAACTTGTTTTTCCTTTCAAATATACAACAAAATTATCTGTTTTAAGAATATTAATGTGGGGGTGGCTAGGTGGCACAGTGGATAGAGCACTGGCCCTGGAGTCAGGAGTACCTAAGTTCAAATCCTGTCTCAGACACTTAATAATTACCTAGCCGTGTAGCCTTGGGCAAACCACTTAACCCCATTGCCTTGCAAAAACTAAAAAAAAAAAAAAAAAAAAAAAGAATATTAATGTGGCAATAAATTCTCACCCACCCTTTTCTTCCAGGTCCAGATCCAATAGCACTTCATCTTAGAAGGCTTCCCTGACCACCATCCTTAGAACAGAATATTTCCTTCCCATCTCTGACCTCTTTTTCACACCCAGATCTAAGTATACTCTTGGGGAGTTTGGTTATCTGTATCTGTCTGCACCTGCATCTTGCCAAACAATTTAGATTGGAAGCCCTGTGAGGGCAAGGCTCAAGTTGTCATCATCTTTGTATCCCCATTTTCCCTGTGAGTACAAAGATTCATACAGTAGGAGTTAAGTAAATATCAAATGAATGAATGGGTTGAAGGGTGGGAATTGGGCTGCCTGGAGATTTCCCCTTCCTACCTCTTCTTTCCCCCAAGGCTTAAGTCCTAGCTTTGCCACAAACTGGCTCTGTGTCCTTGGGCCTCAGCTTTCTCCTCTATAAGAGGGGAGAGATTTAATCTTTTGCCCTCAATGTGGAAATGAAATCATGAATGGGAGAGTGCCCATCACACACAAGGGATGTTATTATTAGCACTTATTACCCAAATCTTGAAGCATTCTCTGAGGTAGTTTCTGAAGACTCTTTAGAGTCACTTAGCACAACATTGGCTCCATTTTCCATATGATGGTGTTGCTAGGTAGTGTGGTGGGTCTGGAGTCAGAAAGATCTGAATTCAAATCCAAATTCAGACACTCACTAGCTTTATGACTCTGGGCAAGTCACTTCAACCTGTTTGCCTCAGTTTCCTCATCTCTAAAATGATCTGGAGAAGAAATAGTAAATCACTGCAGTAGTTTTGGTCAAGAAAGCCCCAGGGGGTGGTTAGGTGGCGCAATGGATAAAGCACTGGCCCTGGAGTCAGGAGTACCTGGTCTCAAATCCGGTCTCAGACACTTAATAATTACCTAGCTGTGTGGCCTTGGGCAAGCTACTTAACCCCATTTGCCTTGCAAAAAAACCTAAAAAGAAAAAAAAGCCCCATGGACAACATTGTTGTGCTATGGTCCACAGCATCTTAAAAAGTCAAATACGACTGAATAAATGACTGACAACCTATGGAAGAGAAGGGAGAAAAGTGGTGTGAAGGTAGAAAGTCTAGCATTTATTGGCTCTGATCCAACACTGAGTCCATTCCAAGCTTGGATCCCAGAGAATTGACCTCCCTTTGTTCCATGAACAGCACCCTCCATCTCTCGTTTCCATTTTCTCTAGCTGTTTCCCATACCTAGAATGTTCTTCCTCCTCCTGACCTCCCTGGCTCCTTCTAAGTCCTTACTAAAATTCACCTTTTATAGGAAGACTTGCCCAACCCCTCTTAATTCCCATTTTTTTCCTGTTAATTTTCCTATTTTTCCTCTGTTAATTTCCTATTTATTCTATTTATTTGTTAATCATTCTATTTATCTGATCATTTCCTATTTCCTATTTATTCTGTATGTAACTTACTTTTGATGTTTTCTCCCTCATTATATTGTAAACTCCTTGAAGATAGGGATTTTCTTTGTCTTGTTTGTATCCCCAGTTCATAGCACAATATTTAGTAGGCACTAAAATGTTTATTGAATTGAATTGTCTCAAGATCTCCAAAGATCCTGTTCCCCATCCTGGCCAGAGCTGCATATTGCCTTCTCTCCAGAGAGGGCAGCTAAGAGCCCACATCCTGAGGCACTAGACACATGAGAAAAATTCCCCCTAAGTCTCATCCCTGACTCCTGCTATAGGGCTCAATCATCCCCTTCATTCTCTAGGAGCTACCACCCTATCTAGCCCAGACAGGGCCATTTCCTCTCCCCTGGAAAAACTGTCAGAACAAAGAGGGAGCTGTCCCAAATGGGGCCCCTGGATATAGTTCTCCAAGCCCTTTAGTTTCATAATGACTGGTTTCAGCAACTTGTGATTAGTTGAAAAATGATATTATAACCACCTCTTTGGACTTTGGGGATGTCCGGTCTGTTCTCTGACCTGTCCTCCCACCTTGTGGAGCCCTTAGAACTGAGAATTTTAAAGGTGAAAGAGAACTTAGAACTCAAATGTAAGGCGTGGAAGAGCCATTTGAGATCATCTAGACCATTCTCTTCAGTTTAGAGATTGAGACCAGAAAAATGTTAGAAAGGCTGCCTAAGTACAAAGTTAATACTTAAGAGAAACAATCTTTAATTGAAACTAGAAAAGTCAGAGCTAGGTCCAGACTCAAGAACTGACCATTTCAACTAAACAAGAATTTATAAAAATGACTCCTGTGTGCAGGACTTGATGGTCAGCCTTCAGGATGAAAAAAAAAATGATGCTACTCCTGCCTTCAAGGAGTTTATAATCTAGAGGAGATGGTGGGAATGTTATGACCATCCAAATCCAAGTTCAGCTGCTCAACTCAGTCATCTCCTGAGAAGATTAAAAAGAGGTCTAAGAAATTTGGACAGAGAAAGGGAATTACACTCAGAAAAGATCAGGAAGGCTTCACCGAGGAAAAGGTAACACCCTAGCTGAACCTGGACTTGAAGATGCTCTAGATGAGAGCTTGCTAGGGGCTTCTGTTTAACTGCCAGAGTCTTAAAGAGCTTGAATCTTTCTAAACTACAGTGAGGGATCAGAGAAGGCTGTCTGTGAAGGACTTTCCCTAGGACTATGGGATAGAATATTGTAAGATAAAATAAAATTTCATTATCATTATTATTATTATTATTATAATTATTATTATTAAAGACAATATGGTATGCAATGGTGCAAACACTGCATCTAATGGCTACATTGCAACTGTAACACTTGGGAATACTGACCAAACCAGTTAAAAAAATTGAAAATATTTAACAAAAATAAGTAAAAATACAATAGAATATAGAGAGTGTTAATACTTATGTGACCCATGGGGGTCCTTATGTATGGTATAGGGACCCCTATTTCTTTTTGAATTTGATATTACTGGTATAGTGGATAGAGAGCTAGTCTCATAGTTAGGAAGACCTGGGTTCGAGTCCCACTTCAAACACAGACTACGTGACCCTGGGAAAATCTCCTAACTTTTGGCAGCTGAAGCAAGATATCCAAGATCAGCAATTGACCAATAGGTATCATTCTGCATTGATGGAGGAAGTTTCCTCATCAAGGGCTTCCTTTGACAAAATTCATATAGAAATGGGGGTGGGGGCAGCTAGGTGGCGTAGTGGATAAAGCACCGGCTCTGGAGTCAGGAGTACCTGGGTTCAAATCCGGTCTCAGACACTTAATAATTACCTAGCTGTGTGGCCTTGGGCAAGCCACTTAACCCCGTTTGCCTTGCAAAAACCTAAAAAAAAATAGAAATGGGGGGCTACTAAATAGTATATAAGGATCCAAGTGAACTCCACATAATGTTAACATTATCTATGTTCTTTTGAATTTTGTTAAAGATTCCCCAATTACAAGCGCTGAGCCTTCAATACCTCTGCAGTATGCCAAAGAAACTACAAGTTTGGACCAAAAGAAACAGAAACAAAACTATGCATGGAAAATACAAATCTTTTGATGTAGATTTGAAGTCAGGAAAACTTTTTGACAATGAGAGCTGAACAAAAGTAAAATGGGTTGACTTGGAAAGTAGTGAGTTGCCCTCCTTAGGGGGTCTTCAGAAAAAGAATAGATGACCATTTATTGCCTGTGTTTGGATTTTCTTCTGTATGATCTGTATTGGACTAAAAAGACTAAAGTTCTTTTTAATTCTCAGTTCTATAATTCTGCAATTTTATTTTGGGGGGGAGAAGAGAGAGCAGATATTAAGAGACATACACTTCTTAAAAACTGTATATAAAATTTATATTTTTCATTTTCTCTCCCTCCCACACACCCCCACCAGACCCATAGAAAAGGAAAGAGTAAAGAAAACCCTCTTAACAAATGAATATAGGCTAGTAAAACAAATCCCCAAATTGACCATATCCAAAATTCTATGCCCCACTCTAGGACCGAAGCCCATCACCTCCCAGTCAAGAGTCCTCTGGAATCTTTTATTGATTGATCAGAGTTCTTATATCTTTCAAACTTGTTTTTCTTTCCAATGTGATTGTATAAATTCCTCTCCCAGGTCCATTCCCTCAACTTTGTATCAGCTCATATGAGTAGCTGTGATCTGAATCTTGAAGGATGGGCAGAATGTCAGCAGGCAGAGGCAGTGGATTGTAAAGACAGAACAAAAAACAGTGAGAAAACACCAGACTTATTTGGTAGATGACAAACTGATCTTCTTGGCTGTGGTAGAGAGAATCCGGGAGGGAGAGGAGTGTGAGTTAAGGTTGGACAGGTAGAGTCAGCTGTGAAGGGCCCTGAATATCAGACTAAAGAGTATGCTCTTGACTTGATGGACAATGGGGAGCTATAGAAGGTTTCTTAGCAGGGCAATGGCAATTGGACATGAGAGATGCTTCATGCCTATTTGTTGAATTGAATAATGATTGTGAATTAAGTAGATTCATTTCAAACCACATATAGGATATAATGTCAGGGCAGAGACTGAAGGCAGAGAGACTGATTAGGAGTGTGTGTGTGTGTGTGTGTGTGTGTGTGTGTGTGTGTGTGTGTGTGTGTGTGTTTGCATGCAAAGGAGGGGGAGTTATAGAGAGTATGGGGGAGGGGAGGATGTCTGGGTTTTTGAGTGTTTGTTGAAACCACACACACACACACACACACACACACACAAACTCAAAATATAACTTTAACTCAAAGTCAGATTCTTAAATGTGTTGGTTTCCCTCTGGCTCTGTCACACACCTCCCCCCTTCCCTTTCTACCAATATCATTAACTCTTTCTTTTTCCAGTAAGTTCATTCATTGATTCATTCATTCATTTGTTCACTGTCCTCAATAGCTCTCTTCTTTGAGACCTCCTTATGACATGTGGATGACCTCAGGTTTCTTTTTTCCTTTAGCTCTTGCACAGAAATGCTGGTTTCAGAAGGTATAATCACAAATATACAGACTTATTCCCCCTAACATGTGTGAAGCCTAATCCTTCTCCCTAGGTTGCACCACCTCCAGAGAGGGGAAGATTGTTAGGATCATAATTTAGCTCCATTCCCATAGGGCACAGTCATGGTTCCAAATCTAAAGCCTTCTCCAGCTCAAGTCTCAGGTTTCTCCAGGTTCCCATGCTGGACTGGCTAGAGTCACCATCCCTCCTGCATTTCTGACACCAAAGTGACTATGGAGGAGATTATAGCAAGTCATAACTAAGGCAGATCCTACCAAAGTGGGTAGGGAAGGCTTCTAGGATTGACTTATAACCTGCCTTTGAAACTAGCTTAGGAAAAAGTGAGGGGTTCATCCCTAAAGATTCTAGGAGTCAGACAAATAGGGAAGCCCAAGGAGCCACCTCCTAACAATGAGAGTGGCCCAAAAGGACATGAAGGGGTGACCTCAAGTGTATCTTGCCACTCCTTTCCTGGAGGCCTCCCAATTCAGGTTAGGTAGGCTGGTGCTATTGAAGAAAAGATTCTCATTTGGACCCCAGAAGATCCCTTCTATTCATTTCCAAAGGTCTGGGTGCAGTTAGAGGTCTTCTCTTGAGAAGACTGTCCTAATTTGAGTAGTCTGGTCACAAAGAAGTTAGCTTCCTTTCTTCCTTCCTTTTTTCCTTTCCTTCTTTCCTTGCTCCTTTCCTTGTTCTTTCTTTCCTTCCTTCCTTCCTCCCTTGAATTAAATAATTATTTTTAGGCTTTTTGCAAGGCAATGGGGTTAAGTGACTTGCCCAAGGCCACACAGCTAGGTAATTATTAAGTGTCTGAGACCAGATTTGTACTCAGGTACCCCTGATTCCATGGCTCATGCTCTATCTACTGCGCCACCTAGCCGTCCCCCCCTTCCTTTCTTCAGATTGAATCTGGTTTAATTCAAACCCAGGGTTGGGGTTCTGGGTTTGAACGATACCAGACTCAATCTCAAGGGCACCTTACAAACTATTCTTCTAGTTCTTGCCTTAGTCTAGACCAAGAGACAATGATGAACGTTTTATATGGTTTATTAAGGTTGACAAAGCACTTTATATACATTATCTCATTTGACGATACAGTAAGCAATAGGTTATAGTGGAAAGCATCAGGACTGGGTTCAGTACAGGGTTTAGCTACCTAGACATTGGGCAAGTCATTTTTCCCTTTGTTGTTGTTCAGTTGTTTCAGTCTTATCCAACTCTTTGTGATTCCATTTGGGGTTTTCTTGGTAAAGACACTGGAGTGATTTGCCATTTCCTTCACTAGCTCATTTTACAGATGAAGAAACTGAGGCAAAGAGTTAATTGACTTGCCCAAAGTCACACAGCTAGTAAGTGACTGAGACCAGATTTGAGCTTGGGGAGATGAGTCTTCCTGCTTGACCTGGCACTCTATCCACTATTCCACTAATATTCCCCCTTTGCTGAGCTTTAGTTTCCTTTCTTTTTTTGGGGGAGGGGGGTAAGGTGATGGGGTTAAGTGACTTGCCCAAGGTCACACAACTAGGTAATTATTAAATGTCTGAGGCCAAATTTGAACTCAGGTCCTCCTGACTCCAGGGTCAGTGCTCTATCCACTGCACTACCCTGAATTTTAGTTTTCTTATCCACAAAATAGGGGTAATAATAATTGAGATCTATTGCTATCATTAATTAGTAATAGAAATATTTTAAATGCTGTTATTACTCCAAGAAATCATCTATTTATTTTACAAACATCTAAAACAATTTTATTGCAAACTTGACAGACATAAACACACTCAATCATTTCCATATCTAAGAAAGAACTGAAAAAGAGAATTGTATATGAAACCATGAATCTCTCTTACATATAATTTGAATTTTTTAAAAAGTGTAACATCTCATATCAAAGGTCAGGACTTTAAAGACACAGTACTTTACAAAAATATATATAATAAATTTGACCCGTTGATTCCAGTACTGCACTTTGTTAACTTCCTTCTGTTATCTTCCATGGGTTTTATAAATGTTTCATCGATGCTTTTTTTTCTTCTTTTGGGGGGGATCACTATTACTTCTTCCCCTCCCTTAACTCTTTCCTGCTCCCCAAAATAATGTCCTCCCTTGTAACAAAAAAGCAGAGGCAAGGAAAATAATGATGCACATTGACCATCAGATAAGGCATCAGATGAGGGAGAATCTACTATGTGCCAGATCAAACACCAAGGGAATGGTCTAGCTGTCAAATGCTTCAGAAGTTCAGAGGAAGGAATTTTTAGAGAATCCAGAACAGGATAGCTGTCATGGTGAAGGACTTTGTGATTGTGATCTGTGAGGATTAGCTAAATTTAGACAGGAGAAGAGAAGACTTAGGGGACAAAATTGAGGAAGTGTGCCCTATTGCTATTATTCATTAATAATTTAAAAATTTAAAAATAAAAGGTATTATTATGGTGAGGCAGTTAGATGTTGCAGTGGTTAAAAGCCCTGGGCTTGGAATCATAAAGACACATCAACCTGAATTCAAATCTGACCTCAAACAAGACCCAGGGCAAGTCTTTTAGTCCTATTTACCTCAGTTTCCTCATCTGTAAAATGAGCTGGAGAAGGAAATGGCAAACCACTACAGTATCTTTACCAAGAAAACCCCAAAATGGGGTCATGAAGAGTCAGACCCAACTGAACAACAACTCAACTTATTATGATGCCAGAAATCATTCATTCATGAGTTTATATATTTGAAAGATGATGATGCCTGGCCCTAGAGAGCAGAGCTAGGAACAATGGGTGAAAGAGGCTTGATGTCAAAAAAACCATGTTAACCCTAAGGGCTGCCCCAAAGGAGTAATGAGCTCCCCATCCTCAAGGGATGTCTTCAAGGAGAGCTTGGATGTGTACTTGTCAATTGTGTTGGAGAGCAGATTGCTGTGCAGGTGTAATGTGGAATTACAAAGATCCCAAAAGATTTTTCTCTGATTCTGAATGGTGGGATCAGGGAAGGCTTCCTGAAGGAGGTAACATTTAAGTTAGGCAACACTGCAATCAACAGAATTCCCATAGATGGGCCAATGGCTGAGCCAATTGTGGTATGTGAATGGAGAAAAATATTATTGTAGCATAAGAAATTATGAATACGAATTCAGAGAAACATGGAAAAACTTGTGCAAAGAAGAAAGCAGAACTGGGGAAAAATATATGTGATGATTATGTTGATGTCACAAAAAACGACACAATGCGACAACATTGTGTGACTGTAATGACCAGTCAAAGAGAGGAGATGAGGAAATGATTCTCTGTTTCTTGGAGAGGTGGAAGACCATGGTTACAGAACAATGCATTTTGTTGTCATGATGTCATGTTGGTTTTGTGGAACTGGTTTTCTTGGAGGCAAGAGAATACTCCCTGGGTGGGAATGGGGAGGGCAGGAAGGGAGACTATGCCAAATATGACTAGAGAAGTTGGTAAGCATTTGAGGCCAAGGTTGTTCTTGTCTGTCCTTCGTTCTCGAAAAGGACCATGACATCAGGGAACTGATGCCATGACATGCATGTGAATTGGATTTGAGTGAGGGGAGGCTGTGAAAAGTCACCAGTCTCACTTTCTTCTCCAGAACCATCTGGGTCCAGTGGCCAGATATGGATCAGGATGAGTGGAGATGACCCTGGCTACAAAGGACTTTGGCCTTTTTAAGCTAAGATCTTTAACAAATCTCAATTTTATTGAGACAATGTTCATTCAGGGATTAAAGCTAGATAAAGAAAGAAATGAAGCAAGGAATGGCTTCTTCTGCATAGTCAAACAAAAATTAATCTGGGAGGGGGAGGATCCTCAAGGTTTCTGGCCCAAAAAAGAAACAGTGCAAGACAGTTCAAGAAAAGGATCAATTGGAGATTTAACTGGAAAAGCCCTCAGAGACCAGTGAAATCTATCCACTCATTTTTCGGGTGAGGAAACTGAGGCAGATAAAGTGACTTGTTCAGAGTCACACTGCTAGTAAGTATCTGATGTGGGATTTGAAATCAGATCTTTCTAAAGTCCAGCCCTTTCTAAGCATTCTACAGTTAGATTAAATAACTAACTCACCTGATAGAGATAGGGATAGAGTTTAGACCAGTGATTTCACTGATGTAGCAAAATTACCAATGAGGAAACTCCCTCTATCGGCACCTTCTCCTCCATGCCTAATCTTAGGGAGCAGCTCAGGTCACTAAAGCTTGTGTGACCTGAGCAGTGTCATACAGAGATCTGAACTTCTTCCAATCAGAGGCCCGCCTTCCGCTAGACCAGGTTGACTCTAAGGTCCCCAGGGTTGTGCTTGAATGGAGCCAAGGTAGGGGAGAGGGGCAGCAGCAGGGACATGGAGAAAAATGATGGGTGTGTATTTGAGGGGCTCCTCTGAGGCCAAACTGAATGCTTTGAACCTTATTCCATAGGAATTAAAGGGCAAAAGCTATTTTTTTCGCTTTTGTCTTTGTCCGGAGGTTACTGTATGTATTAAGTGCTTAATTAAGGTTTGTTGGAATGGACTGGCTTCTGCGAAGGTGGGGGGGGAGCATTGAGACTTTCAGAGCAGCGGTTTCCCACGATGCCTGTGGGTGGTTGATTTTAAATAGGCCACTGCGTACGTGCGACTGTGTGAGCCCACACTCACATTCAGGATAGGTATAGACACACACATCCAACAGGCTAATAACATATTTATGTATGTGCTCACACACGTTCATAATCATAGATCATGGGTCTAGAGGTGGAAGATACCTCAGAGGCTTGTAAGCATCAACCGACAAATGAAGAAACTGAGGCCAAGAGAACTTCCTCTAAATTATTCAAGGTCATAGAAGGAGAGATGAGCATCTCAGGGTCAGGATGCAGATTTGGAGTCTATGAAGACAAGTTTAGAGCTCTTTCCACTGAGCCACACCATGATGCCAAGATGATGGGACAGACACCAGGCACCAGGCATCCCTAGAACTAAAACTGCCAAAGGTAGAAGGACATCAGAACATGGGATATCAGAACTGGAAAAGTTTTTTTTAAGGGGGGAAAGTTAAAGTCTTCATTTGTAAAAATAGGGAAACTGAGGCCCTATGAAGCTAATCAAAACCAAGCTGTTAGTAGATGTCAGAGTTGGGGACTGTCTCTACATGTCCAAGCCTTCTCCGGCTACCCCTATAGCCTCTAGGTTCTGACAAATGGCAAACACAGATGCCGAAGAACCCAAGTTGGGTCTGGGAGAACACAGCCCTGCCTCCACTAGAACTGCTCCTTGGGGCTCACCATGGATGCCTTTTTCCTCTCTAGATCTCCTAGCAGTCTGCACTATGCCCTACAAACAATAGGCACTTTTTAAATGACTGTTAGATGAATTAATGAAGACTGTTAAATGCCCTCCTCATAATTCTCCCTGGTAAGGGCCCTCCCAGCTCTGGCATCCTGCCTTCTAAGCCCCCCCCCTCCAGCTCTGACACCCTGAGCTCTAAGGGCCCCCCAGCTCTGACATTCTGAGTTCCAAGGGCTCCCCCAGCTCTGACACCCTGGGCTCTAAGGCCCCCCCAGCTCTAACATTCTGAGCTCTAGGGGCCCCCCAGCTCTGACATTCTGGGCTCTAAGGGCCCCCCCAGCTCTGACATTCTTGACTCCACTGTACCTTTGGGTTCAGTAGTTCAGGTAATCACTGAGGAGTGATTCCCCCAGGCCCTGGGTCTTTGAAAGGTTCCTGTCCCCCCCCCCCAAGCAGGAAAGCTCCATAGGCCACCCCCACCCCCCTACCTTGGCTTGGCCATTGTCCAGGCACCCAGACACATGGAGGCATTACTGCAAAGATTGGGTGGATTAGCAGCCATGCAGGTGTGTGTGATTCTCCATGTGCCCATGTGTGTGCATGTGTGTGTGTCTGCATGTGAGCATGCATGTGCATGGGCCTGCATGCATGCAAGTGTGCTCACTGGCAGCCCCTCGTGGTCCCCACCCGTAGCCCCCATTCGGGACAGTGCAGGGCTGCGTGGAACCCAGTGGAGCGGGTCTGCAGGAGGAGGCAGGGGCTGGCAGACACAGGAAGTAGCTTCTCCATCAATGGGAACCATGTGAAAGTTCTCAGAATGCCACCCCCCCCATGGGGAGTGCCCAGCCTGGGGGGGGGTGAGGCAGATGCATGTGTATCTAATGCTATAGACTATATAACACAGGGCAGCTGGTGGTGAAGGGGAGAGACTTCTGACCCCAAAGTCAGAAGGACGCGAGTTCAAGTCCAGCCTCAGACACTTGACGTGTTCTAGCATGACCTTGGGCAAGTCACTTAACCTGCATTGCCTCTCAGCCAGGGCCAACTCCAGTCACCCTCAATCATGTATGGCCACTGGACCCAGACGGCCCTGGAGGAGAAAGTGAGCACAGCCCCCTCCTCAAATCTAATTCCTGCACTTGTCATGGCATCGTCAGGAGAATGCAGAACAAAACAACAAAAACAATATAGAACCTGTAATTCTACAGCATTGGAGTATATAGTATATAGTATATATGGCATTGCAGAACACATGGATATAGTATGTGATATACTACACATGTGGTATCCAATATAATGTTTGCTGCATGTGTCTTAGGTATTATACACATAGATGTCTATATCCTCTCCCCTCACACAGATGCATAAACACACAAAGACATTTCACTCCTAGTCCTGTCTGTCCCTGGGCTGCCATGACATAGTGTGCTTCTGGGGTGGGGGGTGGGGGTGGGGGTCTCCAGTCCAACCTTTGTCTCATCTAGAGGTAATTCGTCTCCTGTATTGTTCCTTGTGTTTCCCCTGGACCATCCCAGATCCTGAATCCACTCTTAGAGTCCCTGGAGGCAAAGGATTCAGTTTTACCTAAACTTTGAATCTTCCCCAATCTACTCTGCCCAAGGTAAACAGTAACCAGCAGCCGATATGACACATAGTGGGTAGAAGACTTGGCTTAGAGTCAGGAAGTCCCAAGTTCAGATCCTGCTGAAGACACTTAACTAGCTGCAAGAAGTGTGGCTGGGTAAGTAACTTAGTCTTGCTCAACTTCAGTTTTCTCACTTTCAAAAGGATGTAATAATATAAGAGCAACTTCACAGCCTTTTTAAAAGGATCAAATGAGAAATTATACATACATACATGCAACCCTAAAAGTCCTCTATAATAATAATGAATAATTCCTAACATTGCCATAGCACTTGGAGATCTCCACCAATGTCCAACATTCATCATTTCATTGGATCCTTACAGCAATGCTGTGAGGGAGACTACCTGGGCTCAGCCTATGACCAGGACGAAAGTTAAGTGAGTGTCCTAGGTTCTAACTTTGTCTTTGTCAAAAGTTAGTGGGATTGACTCTGGGGCTGGGTCAGACCTAAGTCTGAAATCCATGTTAGTGTTTAGTTCCTTGCCAGGATCCAAATAGGATCAGGGCTCAGTCTGGGACTGGGGTGCTGATCACAGACTACATGAGCATGATCCTCTGTAAACTCAAACTCCCAGGCTTAGATCTGTGACTTCACAGGATGTCAGTGATGGGAAGACCCTCAGAACACAGGATGTCAGAGCTGGGAGGGTCCTTAGAACACAGGATGTCAGAACTGGGAGGGTCCTTAGAACACAGGATGTCAGAGCTGGGAGGGTCCTTAGAACACAGGATGTCAGAACTGGGAGGGTCCTTAGAACACAGGATGTCAGAGCTGGGGGGATCCTTAGAACACAAAATGTCAAAGCTGGGAAGACCCTCAGAACACAGAATATTAGAGTGCAATGGAGCTTAGAACATAGACCTTTCTGAACAATATTCCCAGAGGAAAGTTGGTAGGGGAAAAAGTCAAAGAAAGTTATTTGTGGAAGATGATCCCAGGACTGAATCAGAGTTGTGGTTGGTTCTGGGCCATAGGTTACTTACAAATGAGGACTCAGAGACCCAGAAATATTAAGTAACTCTCTGAAGGCCATACAATAAGCTCAGACAGAAGCTCAAACTGGAAGCCTGATCTCCTGACTTTACAGTGCCCTGACTTGCCACTGCCCTGAGATTGCCTCCTTCCATTCTGCATCTCTTAAGCCTTTGCTGTGTACCCACACCTGTTTCGGGGTCCGAGGAGGGGAAGGTGGGAGAGACAAGAGAACAAGACTGTCCCTCTTGGGGACCACTAGATGGCACAATAGATAGCATGCCAGACAAAGAGTCAGGAAGAACTTGAGTTCAAATCCAGCATCAGACACTTTCTAGATATGTGACCCTGGACAAATCACTTCATCTCTGTCTGCCTCAGTTTCCTCAATTGTAAAATGATGGAAAAGAACAGCTCCCACCTCTCAGGACTACTTATTGGTAAAGCACTTAAACCAATATCCAGAATAAATCTTACTCTCTTCTCTGCTCTCCAGGAGCTCATAGTCATACCTACAGTTCCAAAGGCCTACAAAGCACTCTGTAACTGGGGAAGGGGGCGTGAAGAGTGTGGAATTTAAACTATAAAATACTTGTACAATCTAATAGTAGGAGTCTGAGTCATAGCTTCCAGGGGTGATGAGGATTTGAGCTGAGTCTTAAAGGATGGCTAGAATGTGTTTAGGTGAAAAGAAAAGAGGATGGTCACTTTTTCTTGTTTCATGGGTAGAGGGTGAGAAGGAGACTTCATTTCAAAGATAGGGTTGGGGTCTGGGAAAATAAGATGGGGCAAAGTTGTGAGAAGTGGAGAACTTCTGTCCTTTGACTTGGACATGGTGACCCCTCCATCTCGACACCATCCCCTCTCTAATTTTCATGGCCCAGAACTGAGAAGTGTGGTTGAGTTTGTTTTGGGATTTTGTTGGTTAGCTTTACATCCCTATACCTTCTGGAAAAGTGTGAAGAAATCATGAGGCTTCTATGGACTGAATAAAAAGACCTTCCCAGGCTCGGGAGTCAGGAGACCTAGGCATGAGTTAAAGGTCTTTCCCTAATTCATTGCCTTAGGAAAATCACCTTTCCCTCTCTGAGTTTCAGTAAATTGAGAGAGTTGGACAAGATGCTTTCTAACATTTATTTTATCCTTAATACTACAAGTTTGAAGATTCCTTCTAATTCTCATTTTGTGATTCTTTAATCATATGCTGAACCTGTGAAGGGAAGTCCTCAACAGAACCCTCCTTCCTTCCCTCCTGTGCCAGATTGCAGCACCTTTCCCACCTGGTCATAAGTCTCTGATCTAGGCCAGCTGGTCATGAAGCAGGCTGGGGAAAGCCCCATGGTCTGTCCCATTCAAAGGCAGTTCCAACTTCTTGGGAGCCACCTCCTCAACCTCAACTCATGAAGCTCACTTCTTAGCCTTTTCTGCTGGTCACACTCATTGATCTTACCTCTGCATCCTCAACTTTCTGACCTCACGTTCCAAGCCCCGCCTTACTCATCTCCCTCACTTTCTGGCCTTGTTTGCCTCCCAACTTCACTTTGCTGGTCCCGAGCTTTTCCTCTCCAGTCTTACCTTCCAGTCTCACTCCTTAATCCTTACCTTTCCACTTTTCCCTCTTTTCAGTGTCAACTCCCCAGCACCTCCCAGCTGACCTACCTTCCCCAGATTCACATCCCCTGCTCAGTTAAGCCGGTAAAAGGTGTACCTACATCATTTGTTTAACTCCCCCAAATGAAATCCTCTGACCTCAGATGTCTTTGTGGCCCAAATTTGGTCATGGGGTTTCCCCATATGAGGACTTGGGAAAGAGCTGAAAATTCTTCTGGGTTGAGAAATTGAGATGACAGATTCAGACCTGGGAAGCTGGGGACAACCCTAAATTATATAAATACAATCTTACCCTCCCCATGAATCCCCTATCAGAGCCAAGCTTCTGGGGCCAGAGAGAAGGTAACTCAGTGCTAGCATCACAGAACATTCTCTTTAAGGTAAGTCTCAGGCTTTTAAGAAGGACCTTGGACAGAGCCCTGTCCCCTGACCCAAGTCTCTATAGGAGACCAGTCTGAACCTTGCAAAACCACTGAGAGATTCTTAAGGACAACTCTACTGACTGGTGTCCTGAGTTCCTAGTTAGGCTGAAGAGCCCAATAATGAGTCACCTTTCCACAGGAGTCTGCCTAACTAGCCGAGAAGTTATAATGGCAATACAATATGAGTCAATTCCTTGCATAATTTGATCATTACTTTTTGAAAAAAGTGACCTTTCCTACTTCCCTCAATTGTTGTAAAGAAAAAATGAGACAATGGATGTGAACACTCTCTGTCAAGTGAAGACAGATGTGCTCATATATGGGGCATTATTACTGTGATGATGACACCACCCAACCCAGTCACTTCCTTCTCTAGAGGCCAGGCCATCCCCAGGGCTCCTTCCAAGCTGGAGAGGACCATTGGTGTTGGCCAAGGCAAGAGCCCCTCTCTTCTCCTTTTCAAGGGCTCCCAGGAAGGAAATACCCATCTACTAAGTCTAGTCTCAGGTAAGGCCATAATTGTGTAATCTTAAGCAATTCAAGTGAATTCAATTGACTTTTCTGTGAGATGAGGGGATTGGACTCAGTGGTGGTTGAGGTCCTATTTTCTACCCACTTTTCTGTAAAGCAACCCTCCCTTTCCCTTCTGGTGCAGAAAAGCTAGGGTTA
The DNA here is from genome assembly GCF_037893015.1 of Macrotis lagotis. Lineage (NCBI taxonomy): Eukaryota > Metazoa > Chordata > Mammalia > Peramelemorphia > Peramelidae > Macrotis > Macrotis lagotis. The sequence continues at coordinate 866,598,113 of NC_133658.1, forward strand.
AAGTTTTGATCAAGATGATAGACCTCTGAGGCAGCTAGGTGGTACAGTGTATAGAGCACCAGCCCTGGAGTCAGGAGTACCTGGGTTCAAATCTGGGCTCAGACACTTAATAATTACCTAGCCATGTGGCCTTGGGCAAGCCACTTAACCCCACTGCCTTGCGAAAACCTAAAAAAATATGATAGACTCCAGATCTAGAGTAAGAAGGGACATGGGAGACCATCTAACTCAACTCCCTCAAATTATAGATGAAGAAACTGGTGCATCATGGTCAAGTGATTTACCCAAGGTCCCTCAAATAATGAGCATCAGAGACAGGATTTCAGCCAGGATCCACTGACTTCATAGTTCTTTTGGATAGGAAGACAGGAAGACTAGAATGCATAGTGGATAAGAGTCAAGTTCAGAGAGGGAGGAGATGTTGTCCCCTGCAGTTTACTGGAGGGTTTTCTCACAATGGAGCTATGAACTCTGGCCTCAACACACATGCCCTGCTTTGAAAGGACAAGGGGAGAACTGGATAGGGTGATTTAGTAAGTGAAGAGGTGGGGGTGCAGGTACCTGGCATTAGTGGGAAGACTGTAGAGGAAAGAAAAAGCCAAAAAGTCCTGAATCTCTTGAGGGAAATATCAAACTAAAACCAGAACCCTACACTGGGAGTCAGGAGGTCTGGAGCCTCAGTCCAGGTATGCCATTAACTCACTGTGCAATTTTAAGCAGGTCAAGTCCATTCAAATTATATTGCCCTCTCCGGGCCTCTTTTGTAACATAACCCACCAGAAACTGAGGTCCTGTCATCCCCAGATGTTCTAATAGTGTATGGTGCTTGAGTGGACAGGAAGCTCATCATAAGATCTGTTTCCCACTCTCCAATGAGCATCCTACCAGGTGTGTTAGTAGTTTGTCTGAGAGTCTTCAGTAAAGTCCACACAGTCCCTGTGGGGAAGGATGCAAATTGGGGAGGTCCCCTGGGGCTTGGGTTTACATGAAGTCATCTGAGTCCCTACCATGCTCTTTAGTCTATTAAAAATAAGTTTCCTAGACTGCCCCTTTCAGGTCAGAGGGAGGTCAGCCTTCTATTCCCACCACCAGAAGAGCTCCAAGGGGGCTTCCTCTCCTTCCCCACCATAAATAAAACTCCCTCCACTGCAAAACAAGACCCAGACGTCAGGCTCTACTGCTCTAAAGCTCCCTGTCTAGCCTTCCTTTCTTCCTTTGACTCAACAAAGTCATGCCCTCTCCCACCTGTTCCCCCCACCCTGAATCTGCCCTGTTCTAGCCTCTGAGAATTAGAAGGGTTCTTATAACAAAGCTGAAAGAACCTAAAGAACAGAGAATGTCTCTAGATCAATCAATCATTCAAGCAATATTTCCTAATCGTCTACTATGTATAAGATACTGTGCTAAACCATGGGGATACAAAAGAGGCAAAAGATAGTCCCTGTCCTTGAGGAGCCTACAATGGAGAAAACATGTAAATAGATAGATGCAGAGCAAGCTATATAAATAACTATGTGTTGCAGTGAATAGAGCATGAGGTGTAGAATCAGGAAGCTCTGAGTTCAAATCCAGCCTCAGACATTTACTCGCTATGTGACCTCTGTGAGGGGGATGGAAATGGGGGTGGGGAATGGAAAAGGCTTCCAGCAAGAAAAGGAAATTTTGGTGGGACTTCAAAGAAGTGATAACAGAGCTGGAAGGAACCTTAGAATACTGAGCAAATGGAACTTTGGAATATAGAATTCCAGAGCCAGCAGAGACCTTAATGATTAATGTTTTCTGAGTCCTGAACCCTTTGGGCAGTCTGGGGAAGTCTTTGGACCCTCTCAGACTGATGGAATTAAATATGTAAAACAAAATGCATAGGATTGCAAAGGGGACCAATTATACTGAAATTCAGTTACACATTAGAAAAAAGCAATTCATTAACCCCAAGTTGAGAACCCCTGATAGTCTAAACTCCTGATTTTACAAATGAGATTCCAAGAGGGCTTGTTCAAAGTCACATAAGGCCACACAAGGAATTATAGGCACAGCTAGGATCAGGTTATCAGTCACATCCTCTCCAACCTCTGCTCCTTTGATTCCATATTGTTGTTTCTGTCTACATGGGTGACTATGTCAGAGAGGCTGGTCCCAAGGTCAGAGGAAGGAGGCACTAACAATTCAATTCAAGAAATCATTAAGTGCCTACAATGAGCCAAGTCCTGGGCTACAGAGACAAAAATGAAATCCTCACTATCCTCAAAGAGCTTACGTTCTTCCGAAGATATATGACATCCAGGACAAAATAAATAAAAGATAATTTGAACAGGTTAAAGGCACAGCTAGGGAATTAGGAAAAGTTTCACCAATGAGGTACACTGGGTTAAGCTTTGCAAGACAAGGCTGAAATGAGGAAAAAGCCCACATCTGGCAATCCACTTTGCATATGAGTTGAGGTAGGAGACAACCTTCCAAGGTTGGGGAAATGGTACAATTTGTCTGGAATCTAAAACAGCAAAGAGAAAAATGGGGTAGAAAGGCAGATTGAGGTGGAAAGGTAGATTGAAACCAAAGGTTGAAGGACCTAGAACGCCAGTCCAAGAGTTTTATATTTTATCCCAAACAACAGGAGTAAAGATGAAGCTTTCCTCCCTTCTGTGGGTCAGTCAATGGGGCTGCCTTCTGCAGGGCAGTGTATGTACAAAGTAGGTCTTCCTGGGGGATGGGGAGGGTGAGGCTTCATTGGTCAGATTCTCCATGGTTTCATCTCATTTGTGAGCTTTTATGGAGGCTATATCTCCATGGAACAACTTCTCCATTGGCAGTATCCTCGCAGACTTTGTCTACACTGGCTTGTCTCTGTGGAAGCAGTGTATATGTCAAAACAGTATGTGACATGTGGGTCTGTCTCCCTGAGGGCAAGGCCTAGAATGGCAATGTCTACACAAGATGTCTATTATATTGACTGTGTCTACAATGGATGGTAGTTATATATGTCTCCATTGGACAGTATCTCTAAGAGAAATTAGAGGAGGGGAGGGAATCAGTGAATAATGAGAAGGGTGAAAAAATAGAAAAAAATCAATAAAATATGAAAATTATATAAAAGAGAGTAGAAGAAAGTTCGAAAATCAGTCATAGAGGATAAGCAGGACAGTAGTGGTACCATTGAGGGGCAGCTAGGTAGTACAGTGGATAAGGGAGCCAGGCCTAGAGTCAGGAAGACTCATCACATTCAAATCTGGCTATCTAGACGAGACATCTTCTTGAGCTTGCCATATGACCCTCTGTCTCTATGAGTGGATCTTTCTTACAGGTGAATGTCCCCATGGGAGTCTTTTTATGAACCAAAGGCCTAGATTTCTAGTGGCAGAATTTCAGACAGCATGACACATGGATGATGGAGTTATTTGGACCAGAAGAGGCAGAAATCTTTTTTTAAATTGTCTTTTATTATGAAGTCAAAAATTAATATTTCATGTACAGAACAAAAATGAAGAGGACTGCTTATGAAACCGTGAATTTGTTACATGGAACTTATGTTTGAAAGTATATATTTAATTTCACATAACAGTACCAATGGTTGTTGAGTCACTTTGACTCTTTGTGACCCTTTGGGGTTTTCTTGGCAAAGATTAGAGTAGTTTGTCATTTCCATCTCCAGCTCTGATTTCCAGGTGAGAAAACTGAGGCAGCAAGGTTAAGTGACTTGCCCAGGGTATCTTCCTGACCTGCCCTCTGCTACACCACCTAGCTGCCCCTCGGTAGTACCAATACTTCCTTGCTTATCTATGTCCCCTTTATACATTTTATTGACATTCTTCTTTCATTTCTTTTTTCACCCTTTTCGATATTCAGTGACTCATTCTAATCAGCTCTTTCCCTCTCTAAAGAAGCCCTCTCGTAATATTTACCTGAGTTAAAACAAGACAAATTCACAAATGGCCCATGTTAAAAAAAAAAAAGTTTCATGGTACACCTCCAGTCAATTCCTTCTGCAAAGGAATGGGGAACATTCCTCTGGAATTATTCCACTCTTTTGATCTATTCAAGTTATTTTCATTTACATTATTGTAATTATCAAAAAGCATTATTCTCCTGGTTTTTACCCAGCATTAGTTCATAGCTGTCTTTCCATACTTCCTTGTATTCTTCATAGTTATCGATTTTTTTTGCAAGGCAATGGGATTAAGTGATTTGCCCAAGGCCACACAGCTAGGTAATTATTAAGTATTAAGGCTGGATTTGAACTCAGGTCCTCCTGACTCCAGGGTTTGTGCTCTATTCACTGCACCACCTAGCTGCCCCTATAGTCATCATTTCTTATTATATCACTTAGACTAATGCATTGCATTCACATGCCAAAAATTGGTCAGTCATCCTCCCCATTGATGGGCAAGCAGGACCCTTCTAATAGCAATAGGCATAGTATTAACAGGCAGCAGGAAATATTGGGTAGATCCAGCTTGGAGTCAGAAAGATCTGAGTTCAAGTCTCAGTTCTTATACATTATTGTCCCTTGACTTCTCTTTGTCATAGGACAAATGCCAACCTGTGTTGGAAATTCCTTGCACCATTGAATTATAGGTCTTAATAATTATTATTAATGATAATAGCAATAGCATTAAATTACCTAGCACTTTCCAATTCATGATTGAAGATTCTCCCTATAAGAGATCTAATATCATCATCCCCAATATGACAGAGGCTTAAAGAGCTTGTGACTTTGCCCAAGGTCATACAGCAGATAAATCCCCTAAGAAGTTAAATTATGAGATGAGTTGTTCTAATCTGTGGCACAAAACCAGCTTTGTTTTGGGGTGATAGAATGATCATTGTATCTTATGCCTAACCCCAACTTTGTGGCATTGACTGACTGTGTGACCTCAGGCAAGCCCCTGCCCCTCTCTGAAGGAAAACTTCCCAATCTGTAAAATGAGGTGGTTGGACCAATTGCAGGAACTCAAATGGCCCCTCTAGCTTTGATTCTCAGCAAGCCTATGGTTCTCCATTTCCCAGGGACTGCTCCCACCCTTCCCTGGGCATCTTGGCTTCCGCTGCTTTCTGGGTGGTACGCCTGCCCAGATCCCACATGAAAGGTCTCCTCCCTCCCCTGGGTGTCCCGGCACCTGGAAAAGCCGGCAGCCTGCCCAGGACCTGGCTGGCCCTGTGGCTGGAACACCAGGGAGGATCAGTTAGGCTTGTCACCATGTTCCAATAAGGGGTAGACCAGGTGGCCTGCACCAACCCTAGCCTTGTGCCCCTCACCAAGTTCTCTCCAAACCTTGCCTGGATCTCTACCTCTATAAATCAGATGAGGCCCTCTTTTCTCCACTGACCCCAGAGGCAGAATATAAAGGAGGAAGGTAGAATTGCCCTACCACCATCAGTATAAGACCCCCCCTAGGCACCAGGCCTGATTGCCATTAATGTACCAAATATGCTTGACCATAAATCATTGTTCTTTGGGCTTTAGCTTTCAATTCTCAAAGTGAACACTTCCCTTTTCAGGGAAGAATTATTTTCATCATAATACTAAGATGCTTTTATTTTGAACACCGTAAATTTTGATAGAAATAAACATCATAAACAAAAGTGCTTGCGGGAAAGGGCTGTTATTGAAATTTTTAGGAGTTCTAAAGGATTCCTCAGACCAGAAAGTTGGAGAAGCTATTCCATGATCGATGCCTTCTCTCAAACACCCTAACGTTTCATTCTCTATATTCTAGAGCAGGAGTGGGGAACCTCTTTTCTGCCAAAGGCCATTTGTATAATTATAACATCATTCACAGGCTACATTGGGTCAAACATTTAACTACTTCACCCCTCAGAAACTCCTAGATTTATTGAATTTTAAGTCCCACATACAGTTGTCATGGCAAAGTCACACCAATGCAGGCCATTGGGCCAGAGGTTCCCTGCTCCTGTTCTAGAGCATATTCTATGTTATGCGGCACCTCTCAGAGTATACTCCAAGGACCTTTTCAGAGGCTACAAAACTATTTTTTATAATAATACTAAGATGTTATTTATCTAATTCACATAAACAAAAACTCTTTAGGCTCCTCCATAATTTTTAAGCATGTAAAGGATCCTGAAAGCAAAAAGGTGAGAATTACTCGTCTAAGATTCCTAAATGAGATAATACTTATAAGGAGCACCTAGCATATAACTGTTCAATATTTTCAGTTGGATCTGACTTCTTGACTCCATTTGGGGCTTTCTTGGCAGAGATACTGGAGCCCTTTCCTTTTCCTGTTTTAGAAATGAGGAAACCAAGGGAAACAGGGTGACTTGTGACTTGTCCAGGGTCACCCAGCTAGTGTCTAAGGTTGGATCTGATCTCAAGTCTTCCTGACTCCAGGCCAGTGCTCTTATCCATTGATATATATATATATATATATATATATATATATATATATATATATATATATATATATATATATATACACATATATATATGTATATATATATATACATATATATATAATTAGCATAGAGTAGGTACTATATAAATATTTATTCCCTTTTCTTTCTCTTCTAGCATTCCTAGGCCCCTCCCAGCTCTTACATTCTATGTTCTGAGTTCTCCTGACTCTGAATTCTAAAGTCCCTTCTAGATTCCCTCCATATCATGTTCTGTGTCTTCTTTCTAGTACCAACATTTATAGTCTGTCTCTCCCAATTGACTTTCCGTGTTCTAAGTTCTTTCCCAATCCTGATATTATGTGTTCTAAGGACCCTCTCAACTCTAATATTCTATGTTCTAAGGGTCCTCCCGGCTCTGGCATTCTGTGTTCTAAGGGCCCTACCGGCTCTGACCTCCTGTGTTCTAAGATCCCTCCCAATTCAGACATCCTGTGCTTTAATGGTCATCACCTCCTCAGATGCCTTTCTTAATTCTGCCAGCTCTCTTTCTGATGTGTCCTTTTGTGTGACTCTACACATACATCATATTCATTTTTCTGAGTGTATATTTTTAATCCCCAAGAAGAATGTAATCTCCATGAAGACTATGACTCTTTCATTTCTTTATTTGTATCTTTATCTCTTTATCAAGGTCCTTGAATATAGATGACATGTAATCATTTTTTTAAATTAAATAGTAGAAACCTAGTCTGGGCATATTATTTGTTTGAATTGAATGATATGATATTGAGCATTCAAGGTACCTATAGATAGGGCTTATAGTACAGATAGTTTATAGGATAATATGGGATGTTCTAAGCTATTGAAGGTATTTCCATGATGCTTCGTATTCATGGTCCATAGAAATATGCAGTACACTACTGACTTAGGTCCATAGAAGATATGTAGTATGATATGGAATGTTCGATGTCTGTAAAGATATATGTTATTGACTGTTCTAGGTCTGTGGGAGGTATGTGGTATGATATGGAATGTTCTAGGTAAGTAAAGATATATGGTATACTACTGACTGTTCTAAGTCCCCAGGAGGTATATGGTATGATATGAGATGTTCTAGGTGACTAGAAGTGTGTGGTATGGTATGGAATGTTTTAGGTATGTAAAGATATATGGTATGATACTGGGTACTTTAAGTTTGTATGTTATATGACATTAAATGTTCTAGGTTTATAGGGGTATGTGGTTTGTTGCTAAATTTTCTTGTGTCTGAACATACTTATTGTATGACCCTGGGCAAGTCACTTAACTCTGCTTCAGGTTCCTCATCTATGAGATGGAAAAGGAAATGGCAAGCCACTCCAGTATTTTTGCCCCCCCCCCCAAGCCACATGAAGTCACAGAGAGTTGGAAATGACTGAAATGACTTAATAGCAACAAAAGTATATATGTATGAGTGTGCTTGTGTATGTGTAAAGATGCATATTTGACATTATATTTATTATTCTAAGTCCACAGATAGCTGGGGTAATACTAGAGGTTCTAGGTGCCTGGGCTGTGTCGCAGAAACCAAGAACTAGAGGGATTCATGGGTAATTCATCAGAACTTTCCCCTAATCTTCCTGAAGGTAAAAACGGGAACCTCCAAAACTCAGAGAAAAGATATTTCTGTGTGTATGTTTGTGAGACTCCACAAATGTGCGTTCTTCTCTCTCCGTGTGAGTATACTGATATCATTACACGTCTCCTTCTATGTGGGGCAGCATTACAAAGGGTGGTACTGTTCAGCGGAACAGGTGCGAGGGCCTCGGTTCAAACCTCACCTTTTCTACTACTGACCTGTGTGACTTTAGGCAAGCTACTTAGCCTCTATGGGACTTAGTTTCCCCATTTGTAAAGGGAGAATGTTGGGGAAGTTGACCACAAAGGTCTCTTCTCACTCTAAATCCTATTAGTAATAGATGTATTTATTAATAATATCATCATCATATAGTAATTTGTCTGCAAAATGTTTTACCTCCATTATCTCATTTGAACCTGACCTGGGAAATATGACAGGGATCCTCTCTCTTTGCCTCCTTAAAATCACCAAAAGACCTGCAGAGTATACCTTGGGTGTTGACTCCTCAGGTGCTTTTCCTGATGCCACTAGAGATAAGTATTGTTATTACCACTTTATAGATGAAGAACCAGAGGCTGAGAAAGTTGCAGGGATTGACCCATGATCACAAGGCTAGGATCAGAGTTGGGATTCGAACTTGGGGCTTCTCACCTGTAGGAGCAGCCCTCGATTCACAACTGATTGCACTCCCCATGAAAAAGGTGTACATTTACATAGGAATGTGCCCGTGACTCTGTGTTATCATTTGCAAGCAGGTATGTGATAACAGGTGTAGGGGGTGTACTGGTGTTTTGTGAGGGTGTGAATTTACAAAGGACACCACAAATAGGATAGGAAAAAAGTCTATATGGGCTTCAAATTGAGAGTCTGCCACTTCCTGTGTCTATAATAGTGGGAAAGTGACCCAGTTTCTCTGGGTTGCCTGTTAAAAATCCACATGGATTTCTGTAAGGTAGAGCTCAAAGGGTTTTCAGGTAAAGGATGATGATGATTGCTGGGGATCCCTGCTTCCTCATCTCCCCATCCTCTAAAAGTGTGCTCAATCTATCAGTCATGAAGCATTTATTATGGTTTGCAGACACTGTTTTCCCAGACGTGTGCATGTGTTTACAGGTGTGTGTGTTTATGAGTACATATATATTTACTGGTTTGCAGATCTACATGTGCCCCCCCTAATATTCTCAGGGCTTGGGGAACTGGACCAGATGGACTTTTATAAATATATGTTATTTTGGAATCTTGCTACCCTATACATACACATATACATATACACACACATGCGCACATACACACACACACACACACACACACACATACACCACCACCACCACCACCACCAAGGTTGTCCCCATTGCCCCCATTCGGCAGCTCTGGCAGTTTTATAGCCAAATTATAGCCCCTTGAAAAAAAAAGGGTTTATTACGGAAACATTGACCCGGCCCTTAATTCAAGTGGAAAAAAGGGGGAGGAAAGGTGTCTCTGCCATGAAGAGGTGTTTCTCTAATGAGGGTAATTATGGCATAATAAGGGCTCCAGCCAGAGCTACTAGGTCCTAGGAGGGGACTGGGAGGAAACTATGCCCCAATGGAGCCATTGCCTGGGCAGCCAGGAGCCCCCAGGGAAGGAAAACTAAAGGCTGGGGCCACAGACTTTGGAGAAGAAAAGGTCTAAAACTGGCAAGGGGCCCGGAATAAAAATGGAAAAGAGCCCAAGATAGGGAGTCAAGAGATCTGGGCTTTCAACCTTGACCCCACCAGTCATTTTGCTGAGCATCTTGGGAAAGTCCCAACTTCCCTTAAACATCATCTATGAAATGAAATGTTTGTCAAAAACTCTTTATGAGCTTCTGACATTTTATGTTCTAAGATTGGACCATCTATGATGTAAGGACCCTCATAATTAGACTATTTTATTTTTTAGGACAGCAACCATATCTCACCTTCTCTGTTCTAAGGGTTTTTTTACCCTCACCAATTTTGACTTTCCATTCCAAGGTTTCTTCTAGATCAGATGGTTCATATTCTAAGGGACCAACCATCTCTAACATCCTAGAGTCTAAAATTCATTCCAATTCTCACATTTTGTGATCTAATAATCTCTGACTTGGTCAAGGGGAGCAAGGAGGAATCTTTATCCTTATCTACTGAGGACAGTGGAACAAAGGGAGGGCTAAAAGTGAAGCAAGAGGCAATTCAGTTAGACATGAAGATATATTTCCTGATTCTCAGGGCTGGAATATTCAAAGGAGGCAATGGGGTGTGTCCTGGGGAGGAAATGGGGCCCCCAAGGAGAATGCAAAATTGGCAAAAGCAAGAAAATAGAGGAGACTGATGGATTCTCTGAGAATTCTCTAGCTCTCAAAACAGATTTAATGTCTGAGCGCATCCTCCAAGAGGACTCCACACCCAACTTTGTGGTGGCTTTTGTTCCCCCCACCAGAATGGCCATGGCCCTTAAAGACTGAATCTCAACCCATTCATTTTATAGAAGAGCAATCTGAGGCCCAGAGAGTACAAGTGACTTACCCAAAGCCACACAGCTAAGCAGAGCTAAGATGACTGTAATGATGGAGAAACCTTTAGGCTTCAAGAGTCCCCTTCTGGAAAAAGAAATAGGTTAAGGACTTAGACTTCATCAGCTTCCCTCTACTTTGCACAAGAGGCCTCAGAGCAAGTGCCTAGACACAGACCTCACCACCCCAACTGAATGAAGTTAAAACCTATTTAAAATGAGCCATCCTTCTCCTTCAAGGCTTCATCAGGAGTCTGTGCCCATAGACTTCCTTCTCCAGGAAGCAGCTGAACCAGAGAACCATCCACATTCTCTCTTCCAGTCTACCTTCCACTGAACCTAGTCTCAACCTCTCTAGTATTAATTACTGACTTAACCAGCAAGTAAATACCGCTCTACTCTTATTCATTCCAGTAAGAGGAGATTCATTTTGATTGTCTTAGTCCCCAAACACATTTAGTTCATTTAACACACATGGAGAGCCTTTGAGAGAGAGAGAAGGGGTATCACCATGACATGATCAGACAACTCTCAGAAGGAAAGAGCACTGTGGACAGGGGGAGGTCCTGAGAAGTCTTTGTGAAAACAGTAGCATCAAAGTTTGGAACCATGGAAAGGAAGAAAAAAATCATAAGCTGAAAGCATCTTTTGGTAAGGAGAACCCCAGGTGTAAACTAGTTCATCCCTCTGCTGCTTCTGAAACCTTCTTCCTAAAGGTTCTCTAGGATAGAAACTCATCTTCTCCATTAGTTGTTCACTTCTTGGTAGAAGAAATATTTCTGAAATTTTTAGAAGAATGGAAGGGGAAGGTTGACCATCTTGGAGAGAAAGGGATGGAGGTTTAGAGAAGAGAACATCAAAGATAGATTGCAGTTGAAAGAGAACAGTATTGGAAGACAGGAAATTCTGATTCTGCCACTAATTAGAATTGACCACATTCTGCCTCAGTTTCCTCTACTGTCAAGTGAAGGGGTTGAATTAAATGACCTCCAAGGTGCCTTAAGACTGGGATGTTCTGTGTTAGAACTTTCCATAATTCAAAGTCTTATCTCCTCAGTCAGACAGGAGACATTGAATCTGTGGTATTACCATTACCCTCTACACCCCACCATGGACTCATAGTAGTAATAAAGACCCAGCCATGGACCTGGAGAATCCCCAAGGTAGAATCTGAATCCAAGACAGGGGTCCCACAGAGCCCCCACTCACCCCATGTTGTCCAAAAGTATCCTTCCTGCTCCCCATAGATAGACAGAGGAGCCCAAAATGGGGGCTGCCAGGCAGCATTCTGCAGACAGCCCCCATACTCTTGGGACCCATTTGGGACCCAAACACAAAAGGCCCAACTGTTCTTGGAGCATTGGTGTATGACTGGTTTTTTACCTTTTGCCATGCATGCAAAACTAGTTGATTTCTTTCTGAAAGTGTGTTGAGTGTGTGTGCACGTGTGTGTGTGTGAGAGCATGTGTATGTGTGCCTGTGCACAAGTGTGTATGTGTGTGTATGTGTGCCTGTGCACAAGTGTGAGTATGAGTGTATGTGTGTGTGTGTGTATGTGTGTGTGTGTGTGTGTGTGTGTGTGTTTCAAGGGCGACATTTGAAAGCCATGTGGCTTTTATTGCTAGCAGGAATGCTGGGGGGGCCGCGTTCCTGGCCAACCACATGAAATGCAGCTGTAATCTTCCTGCGCGTAAGGGCAAGGCCCTCTTGTTTCCTCCAAGCAATCAGCCTCTGAAATTAATTACGGCTCCACTAGGGCTGACAGTCATTAGGCCCTTTCCAGGGAGGTGGAAAAAAACTCTAATGGAGCCCGCACTGGGCCATGGAGACTGGCCAATCCAGGGACCTGCTGGGCAGGGGGCAAAGGACGGACTGGTGGTGTTCTCATCCACCTCCCCTAACTCTCCTATTCCCGCTCCTGCAGTGTGACTCTAACCTGATCCAGAGAGACCCAGGGAAAGGGAAAAGGAGTTAGGGGAACCTTTACATGGGCACCATTTGATTAGTCTCTCGCCACTCCACTTTAGGGGTGGTTATTCAAGGAAGGCTTCCCTGAAGAGATGGGATTTTAAGGACTTTGGGAAGGATGGGTAGGAAGGGGCAATTCAGGACTAGAACGTGAACTGGGCAGGAAGAAGGGAGAGAGGGAGTCAGTGTGCTGGAGTGGGAAAAACTGGATGGGACTGAGAGTCAGGAGGCCCAAGATCTGTTCCTTACATGCCAAACACATGCCTTTTGACCTTGGATAAATAACTTTACACCTCTCACTCTCTCTCTCTCTCTCTTTGTCCAACATCTAGAAAAGGGTGTTGTACAAAGCAGAAATTTAATACATTTTATTTGTTTTGAATGAATGAATGAATGAATGGAGTAGTATGGTGTTTTCTGCCAGAGCTAATATTATACCTTCTAGTATTTAATGTTACATTCTCTGATCCTTCCAACATCATATTCTATGTGTTAACATTTGACATTCTAACATCCCTTTGATATTCTCTGTTCTAAGACCCTACCAAGTTCTGACCTCCTGTGTTCTAAGGATCCTCCCAGCTCTGACCTGTGTTTGAAGGCTACTCTCAGCCTTGACCCTTTATGTTCTAAGGGCCTCCTAGCTCTGACCTTCTGTGTTCTAAGGCCCCTCTCAGCCCTCCCCTGTGTTCTAAGGGCCTCCTGGCTCTGACCTTCTTTGCTTTAAGGCCCCTCTCAGCTCTGACCTTCTGTATTCTAATAATCCTCCCAGCTTTGGTGTCCTATGTTCTATGTTCTAAGAGTCAACTCTGACAGCCCATGTTCTATGGGCCCCTCCCAGCTTTGTCTTCTGAGTTTTAGGGCCTCCAACATATCAGTGCTATTACAAAACCTTAGCATATAGAATGTTAGAGCTGAAAGGGGCCTTCAAAGCTGAGATCTAGGAAGGGAAGCTGCCTTGCCCCAATTCACCCAGAACATTAGTGACAGAGCTGGAAGTAGAGGCCAGCCTCCAAGTCCTAGCCCAGTGCTCCCTCCCCTGTGCCCACACAACCTTCTGAGCTGACCTTGGAACTTTTGGGGGCCATGAATTGTTAATGGGAAATTTCCGAAAGGGAATTTCTTTGAGGTTAAAGCTAGTATGGCTACAATTCAACCTCAGTTTACTGAATTAAAGCCCAGGGGCCTTCCTGAGGGAGGGGGACCCATCTGTGTCTGACAGAGACCCCAGAGTCTTTACATATCAAGTCTCCTCCAATAAAGTCCGGGTTTGGTGGTGGGGTAGAGGAAGAAGGGAGGAGGGAAATGACACTGGCTATTAACCTCTACTAAAACATAGCCAGGGAAGAGGCCTCACAGGGAGCCAGATCTGATCTGTTAAGAGCTCTAAAATGCATTTCCCACAAGTCAATATGGACTGATTCCCCCCCCCCCCAGAAATGTAGACAAGGAAAAACTCCATGTGGGACATGTGGTCAGAGACCCAATTGGGCTGCTCAGCTTCTATTCTTCGCCATCCATCCATATATCCTGGCTCCCCCCTTCCTTTACTCAGAGGTTGCTGGGAAACATAAGGGGGAGGGGAGGTAGAGAAGGGAGTGAAAGGCTTTTCTGAAAACTGACAAGTGATATTGGATGGTCACAGAATTCTAGAATTTTAGAGCAAAGATAGGGCCCTTTGAACATAGAATGTTAGATCTGGGAGGACCCTTAGAACACAGGATGTCTGAGTGGGGGGGAGAGGGGTGGTCCTTAGAGCACAGGATATCAGAATATAGAATGTCAGAGCTGGAAGGGGCCTTAAATCCAGCTTAGTACAAGCTCCCTCATTTCAAAGAGGAAGAAACTGAGGCCCAGAGAAGGAAAATTATTTTTCTAAGGCTATAGCTCCTAGCAATGACAAGACTATCAAAGCCCAGGTGTCTTGACTCTCAGTCAAATGTCATTCCATTATCTCCTCTGACGGTCCTTCAGGGTCATACTTAGAGAAGCTATCTGGGTTGATGTGATTATGCCAGGTCTGGCCATCAATGTTCATGGAGAAAGAATGAGGGAAAGGAATAGGACACAGATTGTTTGTTCCAGAGATGTGTAGTGTGATACTTTGAAGATCAAAGTGGAGGCGGGTTCCATGATGCACATGGGTCAGTCATTCCTAAGAGATAGGAGAGCATGGCCTCCTCTGCCCTCCATCGATCGAAAGAGAATCATATTCAGATTCTCAAATGTGGAATGGTGGAGATGGGTGCCGAGAGGCATCCATTGCAGTAATGTGACTGTCCCAGAGAAGTCAGAGGGAATTCCAGGGATAGCTCTCTTCTCTTTGTAAAGGGCAAGCCATCCTGAGAGTGAGGCCCAACCTTGAATGGTGTTGAATAAATTTAAACCTCTGGAGAGCAGAACAGTCTAGACCTATGAGTGGCAAGCTGATATTGTCCTAGTGTTAAAGCTGTTGCCAATCAAATCATATTGATGAGTAGCTCAAAGGTGGCAGATTTGGTAGGAAGGCTGTACTGACAATTAGTGCATCTAGAGACAGATTTGGATAAATCCAGTTGTCACATTCTGTTGGCAGAAATCACCTGCTGGTGCTTGGTCAGTGCTGATGCCTCATTGATATGGGGGGAAGAGAAACCAATTTGAAGGCCAATAGATTCCTACAGCATCCAGATCATCATCAATAGTCCTGTTTTCTATTAATCAAGCCATGGGGTGGAATGATTCTGGAAGACATGAGGGAAAAGAAGGCTTTACACAGTATACTCCTCACTATAATAAACATAATTGTGTAAGCCACATTACCAGTCTCTTGGTTGGGTCTGGTCCTCTTTGGATACTGAAGGATAACTATTATTATATATGGTGTGAAGAGGATTTGGGGAACTTGCAAAATGGTATTTTTTTTAGGTTTTTGCAAGGCAAACGGGGTTAAGTGGCTTGCCCAAGGCCACACGGCTAGGTAATTATTAAGTATCTGAGACCAGATTTGAACCCAGGTACTCCTGACTCCAGGGCCAGTGCTTTATCTACTGTGCCTCCTAGCTGCCCCTTGCAAAATGGTATTGAAAGTAACTTTACATTCTGAGTGAAGCCTGCCTTAGTGATCCAAGAACTCATTGTATCCTTGCTTTCCCAATTGGTACTGGACTAAGGGTGAAAGGGCCTGAAAAGGGGGCATGAGGGTGGGGGGGGGGAGGAAGGAAGGAAGAAAGGAAGGAAGAGAGGAAGGAAGAAGAGATGGAAGGACTGAGGGAAGAATGAAAGGATGATCCTCACAGTCCTGGGAAGGGCCTAGAACACGACCAAAATCATTCCCTACAATTTGCAAATGAATCTTCTTCCAACTTAATCAAAACCTGAAGATGTTTGTCTCTAGGCAGTTTTATGTTCTTTTATATGGTCTCCAAATACTGTAGATGTACACCACATCCAGGTCTATTTGGATCATAACCCTAGATCTAGATGGAATCTTCATGGCTTTTGAATCCAATACCTTTATCTAACAGATAAGGAAACTGAGGTAAAGAATGGTTGTGTGATTTGACCTAGGATCACACAATTAATGAATGTCTGGGTAGGATTTAGAAAGTGCTAAGTGTGTTCATTAATTCCAATTGTTCCACAAGATGTGCCAGAAAATATATCTCTTAGACCCTGACCACTCTGATGACCTATCTGTTACTTGAGCAGTTCTCTCTCTTTCTCTGTCTCTGTCTCTCTCCCTCCCTCCCTCTCAGTCTGTTTCTCTATTTCTGATTCTTCTAGACCTCTGACCAGAACCTTTCTCCAACCTGTCTTTCCAGGTTTCTTTCACTCTTTTTATAAGATTTAGACATAGGTGTACATGGCACATTTTGTTGTTGTTGCTTTTTGCAAGGTAATCGGGTTAATTGACTTGCCCAAGGTCACACAGCTAGGTAATTATTAAGTGTCTGAGACCGGATTTGAACTCAGGTCCTCCTGATTTCAGGGCCAGTGCTCTATCCACTGTACCACCTAGCTGCCCCACATGGCACATTTAAGTAGAAATTTTATAAATTTTAAGGTGAAATTTCATTGAAATCTCAGGCATAACTAACATTTTTATTGCTCAAACTAAAGATTAAAAGTTAACTACTATTTTTAATTAATGACTAAAATTTGCTCAAAAATATAAACTCTAAAAATATTCAATTCCAAATTGGAAGACAGGGAGATACTAGGGCTATTACTAGGTAAGTGCAGCACATTCTGTATTAATACCTACGAATTCAGAACTAGATAGGATCTTAAGGACCCCCTAGCCCTACTGCTTTATATTAGAGAGGGAAGGTGAAGTGAATTACCCAGGTGCAGAGCAGGGACTGGAAACCAAAACTTCTACATCTAAATTCTTTGTTCCTTCCAGGGATCCCCATCATGATTGTCCCTTTCTTAGTCCTAAATCCCTTCAGTGACTCTGAATTTGCAAAAAAAAAAAAAAAAAAAGTTTCCCTTACGTCCCCTTCCCTACCAGAACCTACTTTATCTCCTGGTAAGGTTCAGTTCAGAGGACACTATTCATGAAGCCTTCCCAGATCCCAATCCCGTCCCATCCAATGATCATTTACTAAACACCTATGACATTGTAAAGCTCTGTGTTAGGCACTAGGGCTTGTGGTGATGGCAGTTATTGTTGAATTATTTCAGTCATGTCTGACTTTTCATGGTCCGATTTTTGAGTCTTACTTGACAAAGGTACTCGAGCAGTCTTCCATTTCTTTCTTCAGCTCATTTTACAGATGAGGAGAGAGAAACAGGCAGGTTTAAGTAACTTGCCCAGGGCCACACAGCTAGTAAGTGTCTGGGGTTGGATTTGAACTCAGGAAGACTACAGGCTTAGTGCTCTGTGCTCTGCCCCACCCTCTAGAGACCTGCCCATCCCCCCCCAAATCATTTCCCTTAAAAAATTTGCATGCTAATGAAAGATAAGGTATGTACCCAGACAAGTATGAATGTGATAATGGGAGGAGTTCAACTGGTTGCTAAAGTCTCCTCCGATTCTTAAATCCTGTGATGTTTGTAAATGAAATGGTCTCTTGTAACATGTGACCCATGTGCCTATCCTTGAAGGATGCTGATGATCCCAGAGATGAAGGTGAGGAGAAAATGAATTCCAAGTGTAAAAGACAACTAGAGACTAGAAAGAGAATTCTGTGTACAGGGAATAACAAGTAATCAAATTCATCTGAAGTTTGGAAAGTGTAAGGAAGTGGTAATAAAAAATAATCTGGGGAGGTAAATTGGAGTCAGATTATAAAGGGTTTTAAATACCAATCAGACCCATTTGCATTCTATTCTAGAGGTAGTATGGCATCACTAAAACTCTTGAGCAAGTGAGAACATGGCCAGACTTTTAGTGTTTAAAAAAAATCCCTCCTATATAGAGGATGGATTGGAGCAAGGAGCGACTAGAAGCTGAGTTCTATTTGGAAATTAATGTAGCAGTCAGGGGATCCTGAACCAGGATGGTGGGAAGAAAAAGATGAAAGCTATTCTTTGGGAGTAGATTGAAAAAATCCTGGCAACTGATTGGATATGAAGAGTCAAGGGTGACTGGGCAAAAGTCAAGATGGCAAACCTTGGTGTCTTGAAGGATGGTACTAACTTTGACACAAACAAGGGAACTTAGGTTTACAGAAGAAAAAGTTTCATGATGTTGAGTATGAGTTTATTATGGAGCAACTGGTTGGTAATGCTCAATGGGCAGTTAGGGATGTTAGACTGGAGTCACTTGCTGACATGGCAATCATCTGAACAGTCATGGGAGATGATGATGGAAATGCCCAATAGAGAGGTTGTAGAAGAAAAAAAGAGAACCCATGGCAGAACCTAGTGGTATACCTATATTTAGGGAGTGGGACATGCAAGAGGATCCAGAAAAGGAGACTGAAGAGGAGTGGTCAAACAGAGAAGGAAAGAATTCGGAGAGAACAGTCATAAAATCCAGAGGAGAGGTTATCCAGAAGATTGGGATGATCAAGGAGAGAGATATGGAGGAAAAAATCATTGAATTTACCATTAAAAACTGTCAGTAATATTGAAGAGACATTTCCAGTTGGGAGACGAGGGTCATTAAAGATGTAAGCAACCGTTCCCTTGGATTTCTCATAACATCTTTCCCTGCTATCACATTCTCAAAGATCATGAACTGAGAACTAGAAGGGACTTTGTAGATCATCAAGTCTAGCTATTTCATTTTATGGAAAGGAAACTGAGGCCCAGAATGATAAATGACTTTCCCAGGATCACCTAAGAATGTTTGAGACGAGATCTGGCCTCCTATCTTATTGACTCTTCACTAGCCTTCATAGCTGTCTAATGTCCTGCCTATTTGTGCATATAATAACTCATATATACACAGCACATTCTAATTTATTTTCTTCACATCTGTGAGAGAGGGGAGCAAAATATTATTGCTCAGTTTTACAGCAGGAGAAATTGAGTTTCAGAGGGGCTATAACTTGCCTAGCCAAGGGGTCTTGGAATCAGGAGACCCAAGTTAGAATTCCCTTTACAAGGCCAGAACCTAGATCTGTCTCTCCACTCTCCACACTCTCCCCCTCATTCTTCCAATAACACCCTGGAACCTCAAGTTTGTCATTTTTGCTACTAGACTGGAAATTCTTTGGGGTCTGGCACCATTGTTTTGCATCTTTACATTTCCAAGTACCTAGGGCTGTGCTTTACACATGCTTCAGTGAGTCTGTTCAGTAAACATATGTTAAGCACCTACTGTGTTAGAGACTCTGC
The DNA here is from genome assembly GCF_037893015.1 of Macrotis lagotis. Lineage (NCBI taxonomy): Eukaryota > Metazoa > Chordata > Mammalia > Peramelemorphia > Peramelidae > Macrotis > Macrotis lagotis. Next base: position 866,617,335 of record NC_133658.1, read on the forward strand.
TAGGAATACCAAGAAAGGCAAAAGACAGTTCCTGTTCTCAAGGAGCTCATAGTCTAATGGGAAAGACAAACTGTTCAGGCCTGAAAAGGGCTTAAAAAACGTAGATTGTCAGAGCTGGAAGAGCCTTTAGAACAGGATATCAGAGTTGGGAGGGAGCCTAGAACACAGAATGTCAGTATTGGGAAGGACCTTAGAACATAAAATGTCAGACCTAGGAGTAGCTTTAGAACCCAGAATATCAGAGCTAGTGGGGAGGTCTTTAAATCCCAGAATGATTATATGAATAAAGAATATCAGAACTGGAAGAGGCCTTTAGATCCCAGAATGTTCGGGTTGGAAGAGACCTTAGTACATAGAATAAATGAACATATGTCAGATTTGGGAGAGCTCTCAGAACACAGAATGACAAAGCTAGGAGGGAACCCAAAACACAGAATGTCAATATTGGGAAGGACCTTAGAAACATAAAATGTCAGTCATATAATGGGCTTTAGCACAAAATGTTAGAGCTGACAGGAGCTTAGGGCACAGAATATCTGTTTTAGGAAGGACCTTTGGAGACAGAATGTCAGACCTGGGAGGGGCTTTAGAACACACAATTTCAGATCTGGGAGAGCTCTCAGAACACAGAATGGCAGAGCTGGGAGGGAACCCAAAACACTGAATGTCACTATTGGGAAAGACCCCAGAATACAAAATACCAGTCCTAGATGGGGCTTTAGAATACAGAATGTTAGAACTGGGAGGAAGCCTAGAACAGAATATCAGTGCTGGGAAGGGCCTTAGAATACAAAATGTTGGGCAACTAGGTGGTGCAGTGGATAGAACTCTGGCGCTGGAGTCAGGAGTCCCTGCGTTCAAATCTGGCCTCAGACACTTAATAATTACCTAGCTGTGCGGCCTTGGGCAAGCCTCTTAACCTCATTTGCCTTGCAAAAACCTAAAAAAAAAAGAAAGAAAAGTCAGGTTTGGGAGGGGCTTTAGCCCCATAGACCATATGAATAAAGAGTATCAAAACTGGAAAAAGCCTTTAGATTCCAGAATTTTACAGCTGGAAGGGACTTTAGTACTTGGAACAAATGGACATATGTCAAAGCTGGAAGGGACCATAGTACTTAGAAGAAAAGAACATTATGTCAGAGCTGGGAGGGACCTTAGTACTTAGAATGTCAGCAGAGAGAAAACAGAGAACTAACTTCTGGTCTAACCCTCTCACTTTACAAATGAAGACTCTGATGCCTTCCACAGATTTTGATTGCTTATCTCTTCTATATTAACCCTGCTGCCCTCCACAGTTATCTAGGGCCAACCAGAGAAAAGTCAGGGCAACCTCCCCCCCCCAGCAGCATTCTCTTACATTCCTTTGAAAGACACTCCAGTGTCCTTTCATTTTGGCCTCGGAGGGGAGGCTGTAACCCTGCCTCCATCTACCCTCTACCCCTAACGGTCTCCCATTAGGGAGCCCCCTCGGACCCAGAGCCTCTCTGCAGCATCTTCTTTTGGTTTGAACACGAACACCAAAGGCCAGGGAATCGGGACTGGGGTGAGGGGGAGGCAGGAAGCGAGGAGGGTGGGGAAAGGGAAGATGAAAGAGGAACCGGGAATGAGCCACCAGCCACCTGCGTCGAAGCTGAACCCCACCCCCCGACAGCTCCCTGGAGAGATTGCTACAGACTCCAGGGCTTGGAGAAATAGAATTTCCCAGCGAATGGACGCTCCCCCTCCCAGCAGTTGGACACCCCCAGGTCCCACCCTGGGAAGAAGGGAGCAGGCCGGGGCTAGGGTACAAGTTTAGCTCTGAACTGGCCTCGGGACTATAGGATTTAGAGCAGAAAGCTCAGCTATATCTCCTCCTTTTGACACGGGAGGAAGCTGAGGCGAAGCGACTCGGAGTACAGTGGAGAGACTATTGGGTTTTGAGTCAAAGGACCTAGGTTCGAATCTCGCCTCTGCGGTTTCTCTTACCTTCGGCGGGTCCTCGACTAACCTCCCCGGGTGTGTCTGCTGGTCTGTAAGAGGCCTGGCTGGGACCTGATGAGTGTGAAGGTCCGTCCCAGCTCTAAATCTCCGATCTCATGACTTAACCAGGCTCCTACTGGGCAGGCTCTGGAGTAGAACACAGATCTCGCAGACCCAGGCTGTTGTGCATTCAGGGACACGCTGCTCCAAGAACCCTACAGTCTAGTCCCTCTGCAGGGGAGTCGCCTGGGGAGGGGAGGGGTCGCCTTCCTCCTACTGGGCACCGGTTCTCCAGGCTAGTTCCGGATCTGGAAGAGAGCCCTGGAGGCCTGCTTAGTGCAGCCCGGATCTTGGATCCGGCTTTTGATCAGTTGGTCCGTAGAGATGATGCGATCTGCCCAAGGCTATGCAGCTAGTAAAGCTAGAGCCAGATGGAAACTGACTCCAAATCCAGTGGTCTTTAAAAACTTCCTCAAGGGGCGGCTAGGTGGCCCAGTGGATAAAGCACCAGCCCTGGAGTCAGGAGTACCTGGGTTCAAATTCAGCCTCAGACACTTAATAATTACCCAGCCGTGTGGCCTTGGGCAAGCCACTTAACCCCATTTATTTGCCTTGCAACAACCTAAAAAAATAACAAAAACAAACAAAAAAACTTCCCCAAGCAGAGTTTGAACCTGAAGCAGAAAAGAGTCTCCCCTTCTCTCTCTCTGAATAGTCATTCTATAGAGCTTTAAGGGTTACTAAGAAACGTACATTATTCCATTTGATCCTCAAAACGGATCCTTGGCTTAGGGGCTCTTATCCTCATTTTATGCCTGAGAAAACAGAGACAGAGACTGAGACGATCAGACCAAGAGAGACAGAGACAGACGATCAGAGAGAGACGGAGAAAATCAAAGACAGAGACAGAGACAGAGACACACAGAGAGAATTGCTACCTTGCTCAGCTAGTATGAGTTTAAGGGAAGTATTTGAACACAGGGCTCCTTGGCTCTGGGCCTAGCTCTGTCCCATCCACCACGCACCCCCGAATTCAAACCTGTGGAAGTTCTCATGTGGAAGAAGTACCGCGCTTCCCTTCCTTGACCCGAAAAGGCAGAACAGGGGTGGAAGACAGGGGTAAAGGCAGTGTGGAAATTCGGCCTCCCGAGCAGGGTGTGTTCCAAAGCGGAGGGGGCTGTCTCGGAGGCGGGGGAGCTTCCCTTTGCCGGAGTTTTCCAGGCTTGCTCCGAGTTGTAAAGAGGAATAACTCTTGGTCAGGTCTACCTCGGATCGAAGGGATTGCTTTCTGAGGAGGCATTCGAAAGAAGTTGGAGCCGGGAAGACCCCAGTTCAAATCCAGCCTCGGACACTTGTTAGCTGTGTGATCTCGGGCAAGTTGCTGCTTCCTTTTCCTCAACTGTCAAATGGCCAGAATCGTGGCACTTACCTCACGGGGATGATGTGAGGCTTAAATGAGTTAATAAATTTATAAAGCCCAGGGAATAGGGCCTGGCACACAGTAGGTGCCTAATAAATGCTTGTTTCCCCTCCCCACCTTTTCGCCACTCTACGACTTTCACTGGACTCAGTCAGACCACTTTGGTCTCCAGGGGGCTTTCTCTGGCCCTTGCGGGTCAGGATCTTAGAAACCTTGACCCCCGCTGGGCCGGCGAGATCCGAACAAGGGCCGGCGAGATGCGACGTTTCCCGAGCAGCCCCCGGGGCGGCTCCGCTGGGAGCTGGGCCGGTCGCTGAGCTCAGCGGCGGCCGCTGAAAATAACCAACGAACTAAATATAACCTAGGCAGAGGGGGGGGAAATAACAACTTTCCGGAAAAATAAACTGTGAGGGGGAATATTTATAGAAACCGTTTCCAATCAGGAGTCGTTTCCCCCCCCCTCCCCCGGCCCTGGAAACCTGTGGATCCCACCCAGGGTCTGGACGCCCGCCGCCTGACACTCCCGGGAGGACTCCCGTGGGCTTCAGGCTGGACCCCACCAGGACTGGGAAGCTGCCGAGAGACCAGGCGCTGGTTGCGACTGGGAACCTTGGGACACACAACTCACCAAGTGGAAGCGAGCAGAGCCTTAGCTTACTTAGGACCGGGAGAGTTCGAACTCAGAATGTCATTTTGGGAAAGGGCCTCAGGAGTCTGCAATGCTAGAACGTAGCTTAGAACCTTAGAGTTGGAACACTGTCGTTTCGGAAAAGGGCCTCAGGAGTCTGCAATGCTAGAACGTAGCTTAGAACCTTAGAGTTGGAACACAGTGTCATTTCGGGAAAGGGCCTCAGGAGTCTGCAATGCTAGAACATAGAACCTAGAGCCTGAGGGGTCTTTAGTACTTCGTCTGTCTGGGTTACTCTTTTTCCTATCCTTAATAATAGGAAGCCAGTGAAAGGCTAAATTTGGAGGAAGGACGTGGAGACTTGAAAGCGTATGGTTTGGACATGGAGACCTTAGAAGTGTATTTTCTGTGAAAAAGAACTACTAAATTCGAATTTCGATTGGATTTCCAGCTCCGATCCTTCCTGTTCCGATCTTGGGCAAGTCACTGCACAGCCTCTAGGACTCAGTTTCCTTAACTGTCACGAGAGTGCAGAACACGATTGATTGTCTCTAAGGTCGGCTCCAGTTCTTGGAGAATTGCGACAGTGAGATCGGGTCCCACGATCCGCACAAACGGCCACTGACTGGTTTTATTTACATCCCCCCCCCCCCCCAGATTTTCCTCTCTTCGCCATCACTAAACTAAAATAGGTTGGAAGGTGAAAACAAGAACAGGAAACGATGATTGAAGTTGCTAAAGAGCTGAGAAATGGAAAGTCGGATCCTTTTCTGTGGATTGGGCCGGGGAGGGCAGTATGCTGAAACGGAGCCCGGTTCTGGCAGAGATATGTTCTGCACTGACTTCCCCAGACGCCGTAGAGTGAGATTCTAGTCTGTCATCAATTCTCCTAGTGGCTTTGGATGTCACTTTTCATCTCTTTACCTCAGTTTCCTCCTCTGGAAAACAAGAGAGGATTAGACTTGACCTCAGAATCTAGGACCCTTGCCAGCTCTTAGCGAGGTTCTAAGGTCTCTTTCAGCTCCGCCATCCCTTTTTCGTCGCTCCCACTTAAGTTCCCGGTCTGTCCCCAGGAGACTGCGTTATAAGAGAGTTTCAATTCGGTCACTGCCGACACTTTCAGTCTTTTCAGACACGGAAGAGAAATAGGGATGCAAAGCTCGCCTGGGCTGGAGGGCAGGAGGGGCGGGGAACTGCAGCCGGAAGGACAGAAGAAGGTCCCCCGAGGGAGGAAGGCAGGGCAGCTCCCGCTCCCCGGGAATGGAGAGACGGGCCCCAGGCTGATGGGTTAGGAAACCGCACTCCTCCAACGGTTCCTGGGAAGGCCAGGGGCGCCAGAGACAGGGTGGCCAATCTCCAGAGGCCCTGGGCTCCAGGACACGTGGCGCTCGGGGAGAGCTGTCACTGAGGCAGCCCAAGCCTTCTGGCGGCCGGGCGGGGCGGCCTCCTGCAGACCCCGCGCCCTGGCAGGGGCTGAGCCCACTAGTCCCGCTGGGGAGCTGCGCCCCAGAATGTGGCTGCCCCCCCTCCTCTGGGGTTCCTCCCCAAGTCACACATCTCACCCAACTTCCCATTTCCACTCTCAGGCTCACGCACACAGCCTTCAGGCTGACTCACAGGCTCGCGCGCGCGCACCCCCCCCTTAGCCTTACACAATCACACAAGCATATTAACCTAGACTCCACGGTGACGGAAGACACACACCTCTCACACCCCGCACCTTTGAGCCCGCACTCAGCCTCCTAGAACTCACCCTCAGACTCACACAATACACGCATTTCCATGCAGATCTACGTGAAAAAAACCACACTCACAGCTTCTCATACTGGCCTGTCCAATTGATCTTCGTTTGTGTGTGCGCGTGTGTGCGTGCCTATGTATGTTGTACGTGTGGGCCTTTGTGTATATTGCGTGGGAATGTGTTTGTGTTGCTGTTGTGTGTGTTGTGCCGATTTGATCTTCGTTTGTGTGTGCATGTGTGTGCACATTATATGTGCGTGCGTGTAGGTGTGTTTGTATTGAGTACATGCATGTGAGTTGTGTGTGTGCACTGTGTGCATGTCTATGTATGTTGTGCGTGTGGGCATTTGTGTATATTGTGTGGGAATGTGTTTGTGTTGTGCGTGTGTGTTGTGTGTGGTGTGTTTGGGTTGTGTGTGCATGGATGTGAGTGCCCAATTGATCTTCGTTTGTGTGTGCATGTGTGTACATTATATGTGAGTGTGTGTAGATGTGATGTGTGCGTGCTTACATTGAGTGCATGCATGTAAGTGTGTAAGTAGTGTGTGCGTGTGTATGGTGTGGTGCTTGTGTGTGTTTGTAGTGAGTGCATGTATGTATGCGTGTGAGTCGTGTGTGCATACATTATATGTGAGTGTGTGTAGATGTGATGTGTGCGTGCTTGCATTGAGTGCATGCCTGGAAGTGTGTAAGTAGTGTGTGCGTGTGTGTACGGTGTGGTGCTTGTGTGTGTTTGTATTGAGTGCATGTATGTATGCGTCTGAGTCGAGTGTGTGTGTGTGTGTGTGCATGTGTGTGTTAAAGGGGGAGCCTCCCCATCCGAAGGAACCTGCCAGTTAGCCATCGCTCATACTAGTTTAAGCCCGGTTTCTCCCCCCCATCAGATTCTGGGACTCGACCACAGGGACCGCGTGGGCCGCACAGGGTGTCTGGAACACAGTAGGCTGGTTAGCCGACCGGCTGGCTCCGAGCCGGGCTGCGGGTGCGGGTGCGGGGCCCTGAGTCAAGCGGAGCAGCGCGGGACTGAAGGGTCTGTAGAAGCCTGGGGGCCGGAGGAGGTCGGGGCTTGGCTGCCCGGCTCGCTAGGCTACCTGCTGGAGGACGAGCCGGCCTGCCAGTCTCCAGGACCCAGGACCCGTCCCGGGAGGAAGAGGCGCGAGCGCGTTTCTGTTGCACCCTCCTTCTCGAGAACAGACCCGGCACCATGCTCTTTCCGGGGTGCAGAGAAAGAACAGGGCCCGCACAGGGCCGAGGAGTTGCGTGTCCGCGGGAGCTGAATGGCGGGAAAGGGTCTGTCTATCTAGACGGGGCGCAGGAGGGCATGGTCTTATGGAGACAAAGAGTATCGGTCTGTTTGGGGAGGGAGAAAGACGGCTGTGGGTCAGCAAGGCGGGGCGAGGAAAGGTGGCAGTCTAGCCGGCCGACAGGGGCTGAGACTTTCGGGAAAGTGAAAAAAAAAAGCGCGTCTCGCCATCCTCGACGGTAAGACGAATGGGTTGTCGGCCTGTTTTGGGGGGGGGGGTAGGGGAATGAGAACCATGCACGCTTCTCTCCTGGGGCAGGACTGACAAGAAGGAACAGGTCGGCCCCAAGTAGCAGCTGCCTAGGCCTGGACAGTGCCAGCCGCAGCTGGGGCACATCTGTGTGCAAGACGCAGAAACTGGGAGGAGGGGGGAGGGGAGCAGCCACCGACGGGGCGCAGGCTCCTACTAGCGGTTGTAACGGGAATCGGTAGCGGTTGGGTCCCGCCCAGGCTCTTCCTGCCCGGCCTAGGGCCAGAGGGAGCCCCAACCGACGGAGAAAGGGGGAGAGGGAGGTGCGGATTCCAGCCTCCTCCTCCGAGGGCTGCGGGGGCTCCCTCCCGGTCCGGATGGAGCGGGACACATCCAGTCCTCCTCTGCTCTCCGCCCCCCCCCCCCGCGGTTACCAGCGTGGGGGGAGAGGCCTCTGTTCTGTTCCTCCCCATCCCCCCTGCACCCCACCTCCCCACTCCGTCTTTAGCCCGACCTTGAAGAATGGCTTTGGTAACTTGCCGGCGTGTTTGGAGAAGCCAACCGAAGGACCACCGACGGTGTGGAACTCCAACTGGAGAAGTGACTCGACCTCCCTGAGCTTAGGGTGCAAAACGGGGTCGGGACTCCCTTGGCCCTTCACTGTCGCGGGTCGCGGGGAGGGAGGGGCGGTGCAGATTTAGAGAACCTTGTGGACATGTGATCGAAATGAGGCCCGAGGGCAGCGGGGATGCTTGGTGCAGCCCGGGGGCACCCGCGGCCGCAGCCTGGGGAGCCCGGGGAGGAGGAGCGCTGGGAAATGAAGACGCATTAACGGGGGACAGCGGTGGGACTGGCTTCCACCCGCCCCGTTCTCCCCGCGCAGTATTCTTCCTGCCAAACTGAAATTGGGGTTTCCTCGGTTAGATTGTTGGGGATGAAAGGCCTGCGCGCGTGGGGAGATCCGCATTGGGGATCAGGGAGGACCAAGATCATCCAGATTTGGTGGGTGACCTTGGCCGGGGCTCAGTTTCCACCTTTTATACTTGGGGATAACTCCAGCTCGGCTGCCTCCTTCCCAGAGCCGCTGGTCGCCCTACCCGGGTGTGAGGGCGATTTGGACGCGAATCTGGGGCGCCTCTCTTCTCCGAGTGATCGTTGTAATAGTTGATCCGTCACGTGACCACCAAGACGCCGGAAGGCGTATCCGCAGGGGCGCCCCGGAACCTTCCCAGTTCCCCAATTCTCCAGTTCTCGTTGTAGCATACGCGGGATCCGGGGAGCCGGGAGTCGGGAGGAACCGTTAGGCCAGATGGGCAGAGCGAGCCGTGGCAGGCTTCGGGGGCTAGTTCCGTGGCTCGCTGGTGGAAGCGGGGTGACCTGTCCTTGGGGGGTGGGGAGGTGGAGAGTGTCACTTTAGCGTTTGACAAACTGCAGAGCAACCAGAGGAGGGTACCCCGGAGGGTAAGAATTCTGACAGCGAAGATAGGACTTGATCCTCACAAAAAACCCTGGGAGGTGCTAGTGTCCCCAAGTTTACAGATGGGGAAACCGAGACTGGCTGGGTGAAGTGATGCCCGGTATTACCCAGCAAAAACGGGATTTGAACTCAGGTCTAACTAACGTCAGGAGGGAAAGAAAGAAAGCAGTATTGAGTTTTCACGACATGCTAGGCACTGGGACTAAGGCCGTGGCAATCTGAGGAAACGCAGAAGAGGGCACAGGAAGCCTGGGCACTCCTAAAAGGGAAGGCGATGGCCTTCCCCCACCCCACCCCACGCTGGTGGCAGGATGAAGGGACATCCAGGAGGGCTGATTCTTTGAGGGTCCCGCATTAGAAAGAAAGAGGACAGGACGAGGAAACCCGCTCTAACCATTAGATCTATCCAGAATTGGATAGGAGAGAGGGAGCTTCAGGTTTTCAACGGAGGTGGAGGAACTAATCCCTTGTCAGGGATGGTCTTCCCCTCACGTTCGAGCGCGTCGGGTGGGCGTACACTGAGGTCTTAGCCAATTCTGAAATTCTGTGATTTTACAGAGGAGGAAACTGAGGCTTGGAAAAGGGTCGCGGGTGACCTGATTTGTCTTCGGTTCAAAGGTGTGTGCTCCACGCAAGGGCTTGCTAGGGACAACGCCGACCCGAGGATCTGATTCATTTTGGCAGTCCCCCCGACTTCGCTCTCATTCTCCCCCTCCAGCTCCCTAAATGAAATTCTGAATCTTAAGCCCGGGGACCTAGGGCAGAGAGGAGACGAGGAAAACTCGGGTTTACCAATGTAGTGATAAGCGCCTTCCTCATGCAGCCAGAGCCCGAGCTGCTTCGGTCTGTAGCCAGCCGGCCTCCCGGACTCGGTAAACCACCTGGGGCCCGAGCCTGTTGCCATCAGGTCGGACGCAGGCTCGGGGCTAGGTTCTGGCCTCGGAGCCACCCTCGGCGCAGGAGGTGGAGAAGAAGCTAACATTCCATCCTAGACCTCAAAGAGCAGCTAAGAGTTAGCTCCAACCCTTTACAGGTGGGGAAACTGAGACTCAGAAAGGGCAAGTTCCTTGGCCAAGGTCACTCAGAGGAGGAAACGGCGGAGCCAGAATTCTAGCCCTCCCAATCCTGGGCTGTTAATCCGGCCTCTAGGAGCAAAGACTAGGAGCAGTCTGCTGGACACGCTCTGTAACGCCGCGTAATTCCGAGGCGCTCCGGAAGATCGACCCTGAGGCCGAGGAGGGGCCGAAGACGGGCGCTGACCCCGAGAACAAAGCCGCCGACCCCACACTCCCCGCGGCCTTGCGGGCCTGCACCGCCAAGTTGGCCTCCGGGAAACAGTCTCCATTCCTTGTGGCCCTCGTCCAGGGAGAATAGAAAGGGCTAGAGATCCGCGGGCCGCCTTCACAAAGTGCTTAGTAGGGCTATGGGTATGGCCCCGCTGGAGGCGTTCCCCCTGGCCTTAGGGCCGATAGCGCTGGACATATGGGTATGGACCCGTGGGCAACGTTGACCCTGGCCTTAGGGCCGATTGCGCTGGACATATGGGTATGGCCCCGTGGGCAGCGTTCCCCCTGGCCTTAGGGCCGATTGCGCTGGACATATGGGTATGGCCCCGTGGGCAGCGTTCCCCCTGGCCTTAGGGCCGATTGCGCTGGACATATGGGTATGGCCCCGTGGGCAGCGTTCCCCCTGGCCTTAGGGCCGATTGCGCTGGACGCATGGCCCTCCGTCGGGCCTCTGCGCTCAGGTGTGGCCGCCCCGAAGAGAGGTCGCCCCAAAAGCGTTTGGAGAAAGAAAATTCTCCTTTCTCCCGGGAAAGACAAAACACCTCCCCCCCAGTTACTAAAGGCGGGTGAATCCAGGCCCCCGGGGCCTTTGCCGGCTGGGCCCCTGGGCACGCGGAGCCGATCCCCCCGAGCACGGAGGGCCTTCCGAGACCTTGCTCGCGGCAGATGGGCGCAGAGCCGAGGCGAGGGCCTGGGTGGCTCGGCCCCGGCCCCGTTCCTTCCTCTTCCCGGCTCCCGAGGGGAGGGCCGCGGCCCCGCCGGGTGTCTCGGGGGTCGGGGCCGCTCCCCGAGCCACGCTCGCCTGGCCCGGCCCGAGGCCCCGCCATCGCTGTCCCGAGCTTGGGGCCGGAGGGTGGTCCTGGGCGCGTCAGGGAGCCAGGGCCCGGCTCAAGGCCTTGGAGGGCCCGTGCCCCTGTCCCTCGGGCGGAAGGGCTTTCCCGATGCCCCCGCTGTGCCCGGGCGGCGGCGGAGGGGCCCCGCGGGGCCGCCGAGCTCGCGAAGCCGCCCCGTGCCCCGCTGCGGCCTTCCGCCCGGGACCTGTTGAGGAGCCGCTGCCCGGCCCCCGGCCCGCCCGGCCCGCCCGGGCCCCGGCCCGCCACCGCCGCTTTGCTCGGGCCGGGGGGCGGCAGGTGGGGGCCACAGAGGAGCTCCAGCCCGGAGCGGCGGGACAGGAGGAACGGAGTTGGGGGGCGGGAGCCCCCAGCCCCGGCCGCTCCGCCTCCCTCCACCCGCACGTCGGTCCGAGGGGCTCCAGGAGCGCAGCCTCTCCGGCCTCCGCACCGGGGGGTCGCGCGGCGGAGGCCGGCGGGGGCCAGACGGCGGCGCCCCCGGGCCGGGGGTCACCGGGGCGACGGCTGGGCATGGACAGGGCGGCCCCCCCAGCCCCGGCTGGGCGCCCCGAACCCCGGCGGGGGCGGCCCCGCGGGCCCCGCCCCTCGGCCCGGCTCTCCTTGGGGTTTCGCCTTTCCCCAGCGGCGCCGCGGATTGGCCGCCCCGCCCTTCGCTCCGGGACGGCCCCGCCCCCGGGTATCTGCCCTCCCCGGGTGGCTGCGGCGCCGCCGGAGTCTCTGTGTTTTGAGCTGGTGTCAGAGCGGGCGAAGCGTCTGTGGGCAGCGGCCGCGGGGGCCTCCGGCGGGCCGGACCGCGCGGGACACGGGCCGGGACGCGGCCGCCGCCGCCCGTCGGGATTCGGCCCCGCCGCCCCGCGCCCGAGGGGACGCGCCCATGCCGTCCTAGGAGCCGGCGGGCTCTGGGAAGGGGCCGAGCAGGCGCGCCGCAGGCCCGGGGAGGCCCCTGGCGGCCCGGGGCGGAGGGCGCCCTCGAGGCCGGCTCGGCCGCCGGGCTCCCCGCGGGCCCCCGGGCGGGCGGCGGCGGCGGGCGGCCGGGGCCCCGCGCGCCTCCCCAGCGCCCCGGAGCGGCCCCGGGGGCGCGCGCCTCCCGCCGCGCAGTCCCCGCCGCCCGCCGCCCGCCGCGGCGCCCTGACCCGCTGTTATGCGTATTCCCGTAGACCCGAGCACCAGCCGGCGCTTCACACCTCCCTCCACGGCCTTCCCCTGCGGCAAGATGGGCGAGAACAGCGGCGCGCTGGGCGCGCAGGCGGCCGCCGCCAGGCCCGGCGGGCGCGCCCGGCCCGAGGGCCGCTCCGTGGTGGACGTGCTGGCGGACCACGCCGGCGAGCTGGTCCGCACCGACAGCCCCAACTTCCTCTGCTCCGTGCTGCCCTCGCACTGGCGCTGCAACAAGACGCTGCCCGTGGCCTTCAAGGTGAGTGCCCGCCCGACGGCCCCGCGCAGGGGAGGCGGCAGCGGGCGGGGGGCGCCGCGGGGCTCCGGCCCCCTCCCCCAGCCGAGAGAGGAACCCGAGGCGCGGCGGGCGGGGCCGCCCCGGCGCACCCCGAGCGGGAGCCCGAGCCCAGGCTGTCACCCGGAGGGGCCCCCCTCCCCTGCTCCCCCTCCTCCTCCTCCTCCTCCTCCTCCTCCTCCACCGCCACCGCCGCGCCGGGAGCTGTTTCGTTTTCTGTATTTTTAATTTTTTCAAAAGCGGCGGCGGCGAAACGAAAGCGCCCGGTTTTCCCCTAAAAAAGTCGGCGCGAAGCCGGGTCGCGAGGATGGGGGGGGGGGCGGGGGAGGCAGAAGCCGCTGCTCCCCGCCCCGAGGAGCGGGGCCCGGGGGAAGGGGCGGCGGGTCGAGGCCCGGCCCCAAGCCGGGGTCGCCCGGGGGAGGGGAGGCCCGGCCCGCACTAAGCAGGCGGGCTGCCGGGAGAGCCGGCCTGGTCCATCAGACCCCAAAATGTCCCCCTTGAAAGCTTTCCCATCCGAATCCCCGTCTCCCAAGGCGACCGGTGCCGGGGGGCTCCCCCAACCCCAGAGGGGCCGCGTCCCCCCGACCGGCGGCCTCGGCAGACCGGCCCCCGGGGTCCAGTGGGTTGGCCGATGGCACCCCCTCTTTTGTTTTTGTTTTTTTCCTGTTAGACTGACAGGTGCATCCTTGCTTGGGAAGACCCCGCCGTTTCATTCCCCTCAAAGGCTTCGATTTAAAAGTCCTGAATTAGGAAAGACTCTCCCCTCCCATGAACCGCCCCTTCTTCCCTCTAAAAACCCAACCCAACCCAACCCCAAAACCTCACCTCCAGCCGCCGGGCAACCTAAACCGAGCCCGCTTTCTGTGGCCACTGCGGCTCCATTTCTGGGGTCACGGGAGGAACCCACCAGGCCTTTGTTCCGCTCTCCTTCACCGGCTTCGGGAGGACATTTTTCAAACTTACCCACTGAGTCTCTTTGTCATTGGGCGGCATTATTTTTTTCCTCCTTATTTCCCCTCCTGCCTTTTGGCCAGGAAAGTGGGCAGCCCTGATGCTGCACTAGCCAAGGCCGGCTTCGGTGAGGTGGTCCTAAGTAAGAAGCCGCAAGCTGGCCCCCCTGCTTCCCAGAGAGAGCCGCAGACAGAAGGGAAGAAAGGAAGGAAGGAAGGACATTTTGTAACTGATAAAAACGCTTTTTTCTTCAACAACCTTATGAGGTTGATGAGTGTTATTCCACCACGCTTTTTTTTTTTGAAACCAGTGAGGAAACCAAGGCCCTTTAGTTATCTTTGCCCTCCCTCATTTTGTTTTGTTTTTCTCTTTCTTTTTATTTGTTGGCTGCTGGTTATAATATTTAAGAGGGATGGGAGAAGCAGGGGATTGTTTTGGAGGTTTGAATCTAACATATATATGTATGTATGTATGTATTTTAAGCCTCTTCAGGCTCCTTGAGTGGTTTCATAGAAGTCTCAGGGGGAAGGCATCTGAGGGGAGAGGATAGAGAGGGACCTCAGAAATGATCTAGTTCAGTCCCTTCATGAGGTGAGAGATGGGACTTGCCCAAGGTCACGAAGATGAGGTCAAAGAATGTTGGCGCCAGAAAGCATCCTTAAATAGCCAATGTTGGCACTAGAAAGGGACCGGAGAGACCCGGCTAGTGCGATACCCCCGTTTTAGCCAGAAGGGATCTCAACCACCATCTGGTCCAATCCCCTTATTTTACAGATGATGAAGCGGAGAGCCATGGAGGTGAACCTGAACCTCAGACAATAAATACAGGATTGAGCCCGAACTAAAACCTCCCCCCTTGACTGCCAAGCCAGGGATTTTGCCCCTGTAAGATGCTTCGCATAGCAGGGGGAGCTGAGGACTGCAGCTCCCCTTCCCTAAGGGGACGGGGGAATTCTTCAGTTTGACCTAAACTTCTCCCCCCCCCCCCACTCCCTTTCCCTAGGTGGTGGCTCTAGGGGACGTCCCTGATGGCACCGTGGTGACGGTGATGGCTGGCAATGACGAGAATTACTCGGCTGAACTGCGCAATGCTTCGGCCGTCATGAAGAATCAGGTGGCCCGATTTAATGACCTCCGATTCGTTGGCCGGAGTGGCCGAGGTGAGGAGCAAGGGGTTTATCCTGGCAGGCGAGAGGGGTGGGGAGGCTGAGGTGCCGAACAGATGGGCACACTCCTTGCCCCATCAGAAGGGCCCCAAAAGGAAGCAGCCTCGATAAGATGCAAGGTCGTAAGAAAAGGAAAGGGTCAGTCAATTATCCCCAGCCCCTCCCCCCCGTAGGGAGCCATAGATTTAAGATTTAGTTGCCCATCCTCTGACCCCAAATCGAGCCACTTTGCTTTCCTAGCAAAATAGGTGGGCCAGGGAGATACCATCAGAGGAGCCAGGCTGGGAGCCAGGGACAGATCTGAGAGGGTCCAGGATCGGGGACTGCCTCCGGAGTGTGTCTCGGAACACAGCCCACCCCGAGAAGGTGAAAAGCCTCAGGGTCTCTGAGGTGGGAAGGAGGCCTCTGCGGGCAGGCTCCGTAGCCCCAGACTCAGTGTGGGTGACAGGCGGTTTAGATCTGAAACCCACCCAGGACTTAAAGCATCTCCTCGGCAGTGGGGCAGGGAGACCAGAGAGCAGGGGCCCGGGGCCTCAGCAGATGACTTCAAGGGAAGACAGCAGATGACGGTGGGAAGAGAGGGCCCCAGGGTGGATGGTAGCAGATTATTAGCCCTCCCTGCCTCCCTCCGATCCCTGAAGGGGCCGGGTCTGCCTGCCAGCCGGCCGGCTCTGCAAAGAAACCCAGTGGTGTTCCTTGCCGTGCCCTCCCCTGGTTCTGTATAAACTGTGAGGGTTTGATGCTCAGTAAACAGAATTGGGCATTTCATCACCAATAAACAAGGCCGGGGGAGGCTTGCGTTCCTTGGAAAGGGCCGAGCTTGCGTTTAACGGGCATCTGGGCTGCATTTTTTCCTTTTTAACTATTCAAATGTATACATCCAAACGTCAAACATATTTTGACTTTTCAGCATTAATTAAAACCAGGGCATTATTTGCATGTAATAACTGTTTATTCGTGCTTTTTATGAAACTGGAATAGTTTACATTCTTTTCGACGTTTCCTGTTCCTGCTGGCCTGATTTCCCGGTCGCAGATTTCTTTCAAACACTGCCCTTAACTGGTTACAGGTTGATGGATGGAAAATGTTTTCTTTTATGAATTAAGCTTTCATTGCTGCGCTAAATTATTCTGTTAGGCTCTTTTATTTTTTTCAACCCCAAATTTCCAAACTGCGTGGAACCGAATCCGAGCCCCAATTTGAGACTGGATTCACTCTCGCTCTGGCTCTGGCGGTGCTCTTGTTTTTAGATGAGCTGGAACAGTGTGGGGTGGGGGCACTCACACCCCAGACACCCCTTTCCTTGCTCGGGGCTGAGGACTGGCGGTGCCTTCACCCAAGAGAACTTCCCCTTGCCTGGGCTGTGGAGTGGGGGCTGCGGAGTAGGGGCACCCTCACCCTAGACATCCTTCCCTTGCCTTGGCTGTGGAATGCGGGCACCTTTACCCAAGACACCCTTCCCTTGCCTTGGCTGTGAAGTGGGGGGAACTCTCACCCTAGACACCCCTTTCCTTGCTTGGGGCTGCAGAGTGGGAACACCCTCACCCTAGACACCCTTCCCTTGCCTTGGCTGTGGAATGCAGGCACCTTTACCCAAGACGCCCTTCCCTTGCCTTGGCTATGGAGTACATGCAAGACACCCTTTTCCTTGCCAGGGGCTATGATGTTGGGGCACCCTCCCCCTAGTCACTCCTTTCTTTGCTTGGGGCTGCAGAGTCGGGGCACATCCTTCCCTTGCCTGGGGCTGCGTTGTGGGGGAACCCTCACCCAATGCACCCCTCTTCTCGCCAAGGGCTGTGTTGTGGGGGTATGCTTACTCTAGATACCCCTTTCCTTACTTTGTGTTGCCCCCTTGAATCTCTCTGGGGCTGACTGTGCTAAGGAAGGCTGGTGGCACTATCTGCTTGTGGGATGGCATGTGGCAAGGGAGTTAGGACTGGTGACTCTCAGGGCCACGGAAGATTGTCCCCCTCTCTGTCTCTTTCCTTGGTGGGCTTACAAATCACTCTGCTCTCCCTCCCCTTCTCATGTTCCCACAGATCCCCCCATAGTCTGTCCCCCCTCACACACTCACTGATTGATCATCTCTTGCTCCTCTCCCCCTTATACTGACAAATGGCTCCACTCATCTGTCCTCCTGCGTTCTACAAATGGACTCCTTTCGCACCGGGTACCTTCACAATCCTTACTTCTCCCTCCCTTGCCCTCCATATATTCCCCCTTTAGTCTTCTCACCCTCCTTTGGCCCATGCTGCCACAGGTTGCTCTCCTCTCCCCCTCACACCCATTCGCTGCTCACCCCTCTCTCATTTTGCTCACTCTTCACATTTCCCTCTTCAACCCTGGGAGTCGTTCCCCTCTCTGTCCCCTCCCATGGGGGAACCATAGATCACTCATCTCTCTCCAAGTCCTTCCACATTTCTCCATCTCTCCCTCCTCCCTCTGGTCTCCACAAATCAATGGCTTCTCTAGCCTACCCATGAATCTCTCGCCTCTCCTTCCTCTCCCCAATATACCCACAAATCAATTGCCTTCCCTTCTCTTCCCCTCATGTCCCCGGGAATCGATGCCCTCTCCCTTTTCTCCCTGAATTATCTACCCATCTCTCGCCTTTCTTCCTCTTCCCTTCATCCCTTCCCTGGCCTGAGCAGTGAGGACCCACCCCAGCTCCCCCTTATTTTGTTCCCTGGAAATTGTCTTCTCTCCCCTTCTCTTTGCTCCTTATTGGTTTTGCTTGCATTTCTGCCTTCACCCACACCCACCACACACACACACACACACACACACACACACACCAGACTAAGGTACAAGTCCTGAAGACCAGAGACATCCCCCCCACACCCCAGAAGTTCAGGAAGTTGCAGCGATCTTGTTTGGGCGGAAGGACTGATAACACTGCAAACCCCAGCCCCAAGCCTCAACCCCAAAGCTCACACACACACACCCCACCCCCAAGGATTTCTCTTAGCTACTGATGTTCTGGTGGGGAGCCTCAGCTAATTTCTTTCCCTCCTCCCACTTCAGACAGCAAATATAGACAAATTAGTTAACTTGTGAATTTGAGAGACTAGTGGAAAGCTCCAGGGTAGGTTGTGGGGGCTGTGGGAGGGAGAAGGAGGAGAAAGATGGAAAAGATAGTGATGTTATATAATAATTTGCTAGTACTCCCAAACATGAATTCCTAATTTTTTTTCACATCTCAAAGTTTTACCATGTGTGTGTTAGCCCATCTGATCCTTACCTCAGCTCTAGGAGAGAGGCAGGTGAAGGATGGTGATCCCCATATCACTTAAGAGGAAATTGAGGACCAATAGAGAGGAAAATTTCCCAAATAAAAGGTGATCAATTTGCCCAAGGTCAGACAGCTAGCTTGAGAAAGGCCCAGGTTCAGCTGGTTAAGCCAATTCATGAAGACAATCTGCTGTGGTCAGCAAAGAGGCACTGGGGCACTGACTCCGGGCTCTTCAGACCTGGGTCAGATCACACCTAGGCTGCTTTGCCAGCTGCATGACCTTGACAGGTCCCTTGATCTTTGAGGGCCTGTTTCCTCGTCTGTAAAATGGAGAGGCTGGTCTGAATGACGTCTGAGGTCCCTCCCAGCTCCAAATCTATGATGCCACAATGCCTGGGCCAGGAAGGACTTGGGGAACTGGGGTTTCTGACCCCACTCTGCCATTGGTGGCCTCCCCAGCAGACTTCTGTGGTCTCTGAAGGCTCTTCCAGCCCTAATAGTCTCTGACGCCAGAAGTGAGATGTGATTGGGGGAGGGGAGTATGAGACAGGAAATCCCAGGAGATGCAAATAATCTGGTCGGGTGGGAGAGGTGGAAGGTTACAGTTATGAGTAAAAAGGCCAGACGTCTCTAAAGGCAGCTGTGCCTGCTCTGCAGCTGGCAGCCATGTGTAGAAAGATCCATTTTACAGATTGGGAAACTCCCCTTTTGAGAGAGCAGGTCTGTGATCGAGGAGGGCGTGAAGTTTCTAGGCCCTGAGGCCCTTCCCTCAGCTGAGAAGGCTGTCCAGGGGAGGTCCACCTTCCTCCCAGCTGTCCCCAGTGGGTGGGCAGTTAATTAGGACAGTAGCCGGGCTCCCCCCACCCCGGCACCACTGCCCCCCTTTCAACCGAGGCAAAGGGGCACTGACTGGTGGAGGAATCTCATGGGGGAGGAGGAGGAGGAGGAGGTGGCAGGCCACCTGCCAATACCGATATATAGCCCAAACAGAAGGAAAGGGGTATGGCAGAGAGGGCATTGAATTTTGAAGGCAGAAGACCTGGGTTCAAATCTTGTCTCTGTTACTTGGGCAAAGTAACATCATCTCCCTGGGGCTTCATCTGTAAAAGGACTAAACCCCAGAAAGAGTCATGGGAAGAGCACTGAGAGTGAAGTGAGAAGACCCAGGGCCCACCTTCCCTTCCCTGCACCGCCCTTTTGATATCTGTGTGATAAGGGACATCATCCTGGTACCGTTATTTTACCCTGGGGTTGGGTTGTAAGGGAAGTGCTTTGAGATCCTTAAAGATTCCTAATCTAGGGGCAGCTAGGTGGCACAGTGGATAAAGCACCGGCCCTGGAGTCAGGAGTACCTGAGTTCAAATCCGACCTCAGACACTTACTAATTACCTAGCTAATCTAAAGCCAGTCTCCTCATTTTACAGATGAAGAAACTGAATCCCAAAAAGTTATTATAATCATTATTATTTTATCAATAATAAAAATTATCATTAATGATCAGCTAAGTGATACAGTGGATAGGTTTGCCAAGCCCTTTAAAGATATCTGATCTGTACAACAGCCTTGGCAGGAAGGTGCTGTTGTCTTTACCCCATTTCACAGATGAAGATGCTGATTGTGACTGAGGCTGTATTTGAACTTGGGTCTTCCAAACTCCACACCTGTGGCTCTCTTCACTGCCCCCCAGTTGGTGCTGAGACTGAGTGAGGCCTTGGGAGTTGGAATTGGGGGTCTTCCCAGGTTTCCCACAGGGGGCAAACTGTCTCTAATTAGAAAAAGATTGAACCTGAACTCCCATGCTGATCCATCATGAGATCGATACTCCACACAGGGAGCAGCCTAATCGAATTCCAGATTAGAGGAGATTCACAGGGAAGAGAAAGACAGACCTTCAGAAGGTCAGACCAAAGAGTCCTCAGGAAGCAGGGCAGGACCACAGATGTGGTGCTGTGAGTGCTGAAAGGTGAGGACCCAGGTTCAAATCCTGCCCCAGACACTTAGTGGCTTCTCTCCCCCAGGGCTCTAGTTCTTCATCAGTTAAATGAGGGAATTGGACTAGGTCGTCTCTGGAGTCTCTCCCTACTCTAAAGCTGTGTGTGTGTGTGTGTGTGTGTGTGTGTGTGTGTGTGTGTGTGTGTGTGTATGTGAGAGAGAGAGAGAGAGAGAGAGAAAGAGAGGTGGTCTGACCACCCTGTGGGGGATGGGGGGAGGTGGTGAGGGGGAAGAATCCAATCAGTTGGCCAACAGCCATTTATTAAGGGCCTGCTACATTCTGGGCTGTTTTGGGGAGACAAAAACAAAACCATTCTCACCTTCAATGGTCCTCCCATTATCCATCTTGGGTGGACAGGTGTACCTGTGTCCTGTCCCCTGGGCCTCTCCAAAGAACACTGGCCATCCCGAGGCTGGAGGGGAAAAAATAGCTGTAGCACTCCTCCCCCAGAATCGGGGTTATAGCCCTGCTGCAGGGGTTGGAGCAGGCCTTTTATTAGAAATAATGGTTACCTGGACTTTCCCTGAAACTTAAAAAAATAATAATAGCTGGTAGCTAGCATTCTGTAGAACTTTAAAGTTTGCAAAGCACCCGACAGATATCTCATTTGATCTCCACAACACTCCTGGAGAGTGTTGTTATTATCCC
Source organism: Macrotis lagotis (assembly GCF_037893015.1). NCBI lineage: Eukaryota > Metazoa > Chordata > Mammalia > Peramelemorphia > Peramelidae > Macrotis > Macrotis lagotis. The sequence continues at coordinate 866,637,629 of NC_133658.1, forward strand.
CATTTTACAAAAGAGGAAACTGAGGCAGACAGAAGTGTCCAGAGGTAGTAAGGGTATGAGGCTACATCTGAACTTAGGTCTTCCACCTAGCATTTTCTGTGCTTTTAACTTGTAGAAACTTCTTTTGTCAGGGAGAGAGGGTGGGAACACTCAACAATCAAAAAAATTGATTCTGTTCTCACTAAGAACTCAAGGGTAATTTTAGATTTGAATTTCCACAAGGACTTTAGGCTTGGTGGCACTAACAGATGTGTTGCTGACTCTCCCTCCTCTGAATTTAAAGTAAACAAAGAAAAATACCTCAAAAAAACAAAGTTTTCCATGATAAAAATAGCTATCAATCAAACAAAAAAATCATACTTAAAAAAACCCACCATTTCCAAAATCATTAGAGTATGATAGAAGGAACAATTATGTTTGTAAATATATTTGGGTTTGGGGAATTTCATCAATATGGGGAACTCCCACTGTGGAAACCCCCTCCATTGATGCAGTTTGGCACCTTATCTGTAATTTAGTCTTAGACCATTTCCCAGGGAACTGAGAAGCAAAATGATTTACCCAAGGTCCCCGTAAGCAGTGTGTGACAGAAGTGCGTGTGAAGCCAAGTCTTCATGAAACTATGGCCAGCATATATATATATGAATTTTAAACAAAATAATAGTTTTTCTGTGCCTACTTCTGACATGTGTATTTTTACGCATGCAGTTGTTTGCATATTGTTTCCCCCTTAGACTGTGAGCTGTGCAAGGCAGAAACTATCTAGAAGTGTATCTCCAGTGATTCTGGCTTTAAATGCTTACTGTGTGACTTTGGGCAAGTCATTTAACTTCTGTTTACCTCAGTTTCCTCAACTGTAAAATGGAAATAGTAATAGAACAGTACCTCTCTCTAAAGGTTGTAATGAGCATCAAATGGGATAATACTGCTTAGCACAGTAACTTTCACATCATAGAGCTATATAAATATATGATATTTATATGTAATATATGTCATGTTACATATAATCACATATAACACAATATGTATATGATATACATTGTATGCTATATTATAATATGCAATGTATATTATAATATTTATAGGCTATATAATAAATAATTTCCTTCTCTTCTCCTCCCCTGTATTAATTGACTGATAGACTGCCTTGATAAATGATTGTTGACTATGTCCTTAATCATATTTTAAAATTTTCTGCTTTGTTTTATGTCACTTTATGAAAAGTCACCTTATCTTCATATTTCTCAGATTTATCTTTTCTTGTAGTACAATATTATCCTATGCTTGAATGAGAATAGTCTGGGATTTGAAGTTTTAGAGCATGATGCTTCTCTGTATATGTGTGCAATTGCACCTGTTTCTTCAACTGTAAAATGATGGCGTTAGACCAGATGGTCATCAAGGATGCTTCTAGACCTAATTCTTATCTATCTATAGCAGACACAATCGTCCCTCAGTCTTGAATATATAGACTGGTAGTGATTTTTTTGCTATTACAAATATAAAGGATTTTTAATATTTAAAATACATCCATATATATGAATAGATAGATATCTCCCCACCTGCCTTTTTCTTCCCTTTTCTTTCAATGACCCCCCCCCCCAACAGGATTTAGTCCTAGCAGAGGGATCTTTGAGTCAAAGGTTAAATTGAGATAAACAATTTTCATTGAAAATCACCAGATTGTTTACTAAAAAATAGAATCAGTTGAATACCAATGAGGCTTTTCTATTTCCTCACAGCCTAGCCCAGAGACCCAGGAAAAAGGAATATATCTCAATTGAGATTTATGATTACTGCCACCCCAACGAGTGAAAAGTAGTGATAGATTGTACCTTAATATTTTGTAGCTCTTTTTTGCCAATATGATGGAAATGCAGTCTCTGATAATACTTTTTTTTTGGAAACACTTTTAACTTATATTTTCAGTCATGTTTTATTTGTTAAGCCCCTTGGTCTGCCAGCTTCAGTTTTCTATTTTCAACCCATGTGAGTTTGGGGGAAAAGATTGTATTTGCTATCTTCTCTAGACTTTGCTTGTTTAGTCCAAGTCATCAACAAGACAGCCTATTTACCAGGGTCTTTTTTTGTTGAGGACCAAACATTTGGATTTTGTCCTTTCTGATTGGTCAAGAAATCTAGAATCTAGAATCCTTGAGTTTTGACATGGTATTGTGGTTTAAATTACTGCAATTTAAAGCTGAACTCTTCATAGCTTGCTGTTCTGAAGTAGACTCATCTTCTCACCCTGCATTTCACAGGCCTGCCTCATTGTGGGCACCTGCTAATTATAGGACCTCCAGGCTCCCACAAGGGGGTATAAAAACATTTCATTGCCCACACAACATGGGGGTCTGTGGACATCTATCATGGTCTTGACAAGAAATTACAATCCTGCCTGCAGCAAGTGTGGGAAGGCTCTGGGAAACCAGACACAGAACACTGGACTTGGAGTCAGGGGAGACCCAGGTTCAAATCTACCCTGAGGCACTTAACTGGGTGCCCCTTTGGGCTCTCCCCAAATGGGAAAGGTTCTCTCTTAGCCTGTTTGGAGGTGATTATAATGACAAGTACCCACAGAGCCAGGGTGAGGATTAAATGGGATCATATTTGTAAAGAGCCTGGAAGACAGGTTCCTCCTAGTCTGTGTGATAGGGAAAGACTACTGTCTACTAGAGGAAATCAAAGCTGATGGGAGCTGCCTCATAGATGTGATTCGGCCTATGAGGCAGTAAGGAGCATCTGGCCTTGCCCTCCTGGGGAGGCAGGGATTGCATCCCCCAAGATGACTCTGCTTTGGGTGAGGCAGTATGCTTAGCACTAGGTTCATGGCTCAGCTAGGAACAGATTCTGACTGGGACCCTACCACTAACGGGGCAGCTTTCAGCTAAAGCGCTTTCCCTTGGTGGGCTTTCCTAGCTCTGTCATTATGTATTCTGAGCTCCTCCCAGCTCTGATGTTTCATGTTCTAGATCATTTCTAGCTCTGAAACTCTCTATTCTAAGGGTCTTTCTAGATCTGAGAGTCTCTCTTCTGAGATTCCTTCAAACTATGCCACTCTCAGTCCAAAGATCCCTTCTAGATCTAATATTAGGAGTTATATGTCTTTTCTAGCTCTGACATCCTGCATTCTAAAGGCCCTCCCAACTTTGACATTGGAGGATCTAAGGTTCCCCCCCAGCTCTGATATTCTGTGTTCTAAGGACCCTCCCATTTCCAACATTCTGGTTTCTAAGGGCCCTTTCTGCTCTGACATTTTCTGTTCTAAGGTCCCCCTCAGCTCTGACATTCTGGGTTCTAAGCCCTCCCCTCCCCAGCTCTTAACATTACATGTTCAAATGTTCCAAGGCTCTATGAACTGCCAGAGTTGAAGTTGCCACTTAACAAACTGGCAGTTGCTTGTTTGCCCTGTGTTCATCTCCATAAGGAAGATAAATAGGGTTAGGGTCCAGCCCTGGAAAGGTCTGCACATGTAGGATTCAGACAGGCTGGACCTGCACATTGAAATCAATCACCAAGCCAGGCTGTTGTCCTTAGAGGACAGGGAATTTGGGTGGGGTCTGGAAGGATGACCACACTATTTTACAGGCAGAAGGAAAACAATCAACTGAGGAATTTAGGAATTCAGGTTGAGTTTTGGAAGACTACATTATTCTGTTTGGCTAAAGGGACATACAAAGAAAAGATGGAAGATAAGATGACAGGCTTAGGCCAGGATCTGGGATGTCAGGCTAGAAAAGTGGGCAGAGAGAGGGACTGGAGCTCCAGAATAAGGTCACTCAGTCCAGAGAAACCCTATTGACTAGTTCGAGGAGACTTAAGTCAGAACTGGGAGGGGCCTTAGAACACAGGATGTCAGAGCTGGGAGGGACTTTAGAACAGAGAATATCAGAACTGGGAGAGGACTTAGAACATCCTGTGACTTTATACCTCTATTCCATGATCTGTGTTTAAGCATAACATATTAGAACTGGAAGAGGGAAATCTAGTCAGACCCGTTATTTTCCCCTGATCTCATCTTTCCCTCCCCCACTTTTTCTCACCCCCCCAGGGAAGAGCTTCACGTTGACCATAACAGTGTTTACCAACCCCACCCAAGTGGCCACCTACCATCGGGCCATCAAGGTGACCGTGGATGGGCCTCGAGAGCCGAGAAGTAAGTGTTTCCCAGGCGCCCCTGGTGCCTTCCCTGATGGGGCTGGGAGAGGGTGAGGCCAGCAAGGCTGGGGGCAGAGCTCAGACACAAGGGCACCTGCAGGTTGGGCCCTGGCTCCCAGCAGGTGCTGAAGACAACAGGGTCAAGTAGGACAGCAGGATCCCAGATCCAGTCCCAAGGAATGGGTCCAAGACTGGATCTGTGATCACACTGGCGGGAGGGCAAGGTCGTTCTGCCAGCCTGGGAGAGTTCAAATTCTGCCTCTTCCTGAACCTTGGGCAACTCTCTTAACTTCTTTGAACCTTACTTTCCTCATGGGGGTTAGTCAACCAGAGGCATCTTGGTTCTGTCACCAACTTTCTGGGTAAGCTGGGGAGATTTCCTCCCCCTTCTGAGCCTTAGTTTTCTCTGTGAACCCAAAGATAGGAAGAAATAGGAAGCAAAAAAGAACAGGGAAACTGCCAGCAGGCAAAAACATATGGAAGTATCAGCTGCAAGTCAGAAGTGCTGCCTTCAGATCCCCACTGTGTGACTCAAGTCAAGTCACACAAACTTGTGAGGATAAAAGGAGGTGACAGATCAGCCAGAGTTCAGGAAGAGGCAGTGCTATGTGGTGGAGGGGAAAACTGGTGTCAGAGGATCAGAGTTCAAATTCTGCCTCTTTATGAACCTTGGGCAACTCTCTTAACTTCTTTGAACCTTAGTTTCCTCATCAGTAAAATGTGGGGGTTAGTCAACCAGAGGAACATCCATTTGAGAACCAGTGAAGATTGGTCCTTGGAGACAGGGGGCGACTGTGGGTGCAGAACATTACATGTTGTCAAATGAGATCCCAGGTTAGTTTGCTTAACTGTTTTTCTGCAGGAGGATGGATTGAAGATAAGGCTCTATATCCTCAAATGAGTGTCCTATAAAAAAACAAGAGGCATCAGCAAAACTTTTAAATTAATATATAAAGTGCTAATACTAGGAACTTGCTTTTTTATGTAGAGCTTTCTCTTTTGCTTTGTGCTTTTTATTATTAATAAGAGGTGTTATTCTTTTTTAAAAGACTATGTAAATTTTATTATTAATTATTAGCATTAATTACTTAATTTATTTTTTAAAGAAAGATTTTATTAATTTTGAGTTTTGCAATTTTTCCCCATTCTTGTTTCCCTCTCCCTACCCCCCACAGAAGGCATTCTGTTAGTCTTTACATTGGTTCCATGTTATACATTGATCTAGATTGAATGTGTTGAGAGAGAAATCATATTCTTAAGGAAGAAAAATAAAGTATGAGACAGTAAAAATACATAATAATATAATGCTTTTTTCTAATTTAATGGTAATAGTCTGGTCTTTGTTCAAAGTCCATTATTCTTTCCCTGGATACAGATGGTATTCTCTATCGCAGACAACCCCAAATTGTCCCTGGTTGTTGCACTGATGGAATGAGCAAGTCCATCAGGGTTGATTATCACCCCCATGTTGCTGTTAGGGTGTACAATGTTTTTCTGGTTCTGAAGAGCTGTTATTTTTATAGCACCTACTATCTGCTAGACTTTACTATTAAATGTTTTGTCAATATTATATTTGATCCTCACGACACTTGGAAGGTAGGGGTGGTTATTATCCCCATTTTACAGATGAGGAAACTGAAGGAGGCAGCAAAGTTAAATGATTTATCCAAGGTCACACATCTACTGAGTTCCTGAGGCAGGATTGGAACTCAGATTTTCCTGATTCCAAGGTCCAGCTCTCTGCTTACTGATCCTCTCTGCCAGTAAAAAAAAAAAAAAAAAAAAAAGCAATTCCTATCACTTGAGTTCATTCTGCCTGGTCTTGGCTCTTTTTTATCATCTTAAAAAAAGGACCACACTAAGAGGTCTCCAAAGCCCTTGCTGGCTCTGACAGACTATGGGCAATCTTCTCAGGCCTTCTTCACTCCCCATTACTCTGACTTTCCCACTGGGCTGTGTGCCTTTGAGCTAGGTCCTTAGTCTTTCTGGGCTCAAGTCCAGGGCCTCAATGTCCAAGAATAGGTTCAAGGCCAAAGAATTATCTTGAAAGAAATCAGAGAGATGGAGTAGGGCAAGGGAAGGGGTGGGGGAGGCTGGGGATGATAAACACAGGACTAAGAGTTCTAACTTTGGTACCTTCCCCAATATACACCACAGGCTACATGATTCCATCCATCCCCCCAACAGACAAAAGGATAGAGGCAAAGGGAAAGGGGGGAGTACTTTGTCTTGGGCCTGAAGCCTCAGAGGAGTTTATGACAATGGAAAAGGGAAAAAAACCATCTATGAATACGCAGAGATGAGGCCAAGAAGGGTTTCATTTTCCACGATTTTTTTTACCCATCACACTTCTCACTTGAATACTCCCGCCCGTATGCTCAGAAACAAGGGACCAGCCCTAATGAGATCCAGCCACAGTGAAGACAAATGGTACCCAGAAGCCATCCCGAGCCCCTGTGTGACCTTAGACAAGTCACTTCCTTCTCTGGCCTCAATTTTCTCATCTATGGAAAAAATGAAATGAATCTGATAGCTAGCCCTCTCAGCTCTGAGTCGGTGTTCTAAAAGCTTTCCCAGCTCTGACACACTTTATTCTAAGGGCCCCTTTAACTCACTCTGTGTTCTAAGGTCCCTTCCATCTCTGACATGAAGCGTTCTACAGATCTAGTTCTTAGACTCCTAGTTCTTAGTTTTAGAATCCTTTAGCTCTGAACATTTTGTGTTCCGAGGGTCCTCTCAACTTGGACACAAGAGCCTTCCATCTCTGTTACTCTTTTGTCCTAAGGGCTCTCAGCTCTGACATCCTATGTGCAGTGCTTCCTGCTGGTCACTGTCTTCTGCCTCCACTGTCTCCTGCAGTCCTGATGGCCATCCCTCCCCAGTCTGTGCTCAAGTCAAACCCTCTTCTCTCTGGCTCTGGCTCCAGGTGGATGCCACTTCAGCTCAGTTAGACCATTGAGGTCTGCTGTACTTTCCAGAATCATTTACATGGCAAAGAAAGACCCTGGAAAGATAGGGCTTGGCTAAAAGGAATGACTCACCAATGGTGGAATTTCAAATGTTTGGGGCAGAGAATGGGTCTTCTCCCAATTTCCTCAGATCCCTCCGGGTCTGTGTCCTGATCCTGGAGAAGAGGAGACTTTTCTCTGTGGTTTGATCATTGCTCAAAATGGAGGAACTGGAATTGTTCTAAGAGTTTCACAGCAGTGTTTGCCATAGGTTATCTCATCTTAGCCTACCTGGACCTCCTTGCCACAGAGAGCCTGAGGCATTCATTGTCCTTGTCAGACAAGCCAGGGACTTACCCATGGTCCCACAGTGAGTTGCTTCAGTGGTAGTTGAACCTGGGGCTTCCAGAACTGGCTCTGTGAGCCATAGAATCACAGAGAGATGGGGTACAGCGAGGGAAGGGGTGGGGGAGGTTGGGATGATAAACACGGAGGTCTAACTCTGGTACCTTCCCCAATATACACCACAGGCTACATGATTCTATCCATCCCCCCGGCAGACAAAAGGATAAAGGCAAAGGGAAGGGAGGGGAGCACTTTGGGAAGAGGACACCTTGGCCACCCCTCCTTCCAGAGGAGGAAAATGGGACTTGGAGGAGGAGGGGGCCAGTGTCTTAGTCAGTAAAACACTTAGAAAGTAGTACAGCCAGGATTCAAACTCACCTCCTCTGACTCCAAATGCTATTATCAGTCCATCCCAAGGCTCTGAGATTTGCTCAAGAACCCTGTTGTTACTGAGTGGACTTGCCCGTGAGTTTGTAGAGAGCTGGTGGCAGCCTTCAGAGTCTCTTAGATTTGTTCTCAGGTGGGGAGCCCTTTATCAGGGATCCTCCCACTGTCTCCCAGTTCCTCAGCAGTCAGGAAGGAGATGGGAAGAATCCCAGATAGGAACAGTCACCACCTCAGGGGGAAGAGGTTCTCTCTCTCCCTCCCTCCATCTCTTAGGGCCCATGAGGAGGAGGAACCAACTCAGCCCAGGTGGTGCCGTGCAAAGACCTCGGGAGGAACCCACCATCTTGTTCTGAGAATCCCCAGGGAAAGCCCCAAAGGCTTTCTAATAACAGAGGGACGGGCTTTGTGGGAACTGGGGCAAAGCAACAAGGCAAGGATTTGAGGCCCCAAGTTCATCTACAAATAGGACCAAGCTACCGCCAAACAAGATAGACCCTCATGCATTCTAGGTTATGAAGTTCTGTCTTGGATTTTCTCTGTTTTACAGTTTCTTCCACTTCTGACTTTTTGCATTCTAAGGGTCCTCCCAGAGCTGGCATTTTGAATTCTAAAGACCCTCCGAGCTCATTCTGTGTTCCAAAGCCCTTCCATCTCCACCATTGAATTATGCGATCTCTCCCAATTCTTAGACTCTCTGTCCTAAAATTCCTTAGCTATGTTCTAAGGGCCCATCCAGCTTAGACATTCCATAGTCTAAGATCTCTTCCATTATGGACATCCTTGGTTCTTACTGCCTCATTATTGGGGGAGGAGGTGATGGGTAAAGAGATGTTTGGGAATCCTTATTCTGCTGACATGTGACAACTTGTGCCGGTTGTCTACTGGCACCTATGACTCTGTCCTCTGGGGGGACAGCAGGCCTTGGGGAGGGACCAGGGTTTCCCCCATGAGTGGCAACAGAATGAGGAAGGGCAAGTGGAATCAGGGCCAGTAGGGCTTTGGTGCTCCAGAGTAGATGAGAGACATAGAGGGAAGGAGAGTGTCTTCTTAGATGAGAGGACTCAATCTTGAGTAGCCTGGCCAGGGGTAGGGTGGAGTTGAGAGAAGACTACAGTGTCTGTGTGTGTGTGTGTGTGTGTGTGTGTATCTGTTGGTGTGGATATCTGTGGGGGTAGGGGTGTGGATGTATGTGGGTATGTGTCTGTGTGCTTGTCTTTGTGTGTGTGTGTATTTGTGTGTCTGTGGGTATGGGTATGGGGGTGTGTATGGGGCTTAAAAATTCACCCTCCTGGAGAAAGGGTCTAGAACCCTCACAAAATCACATTAAGTGATGTCTGTTAATTAATTGATTGTGCTAGACTGCCCTCACAGACTTCTAGGCTAGGAGATACAAATCCTGAAGGGTTCTCCTGCCTTTTCAAGAGGTTTGGAAGGATGGATTTGGAAGCATCTCTGTAGCCTCCCGGGCTAGCTGGTTGGTAAGATGACTGAGGACTGCCATCATGTGGTGCCCGTCCAAGCCCAGCCAGTCCTATGGCCCCCAGAGGGGACCTGTCTCCTCTCCTTAGTAGGAGACTGTGAGATACCATCAGTCTTCAGGGAAGCTGGCATTCCCTTCTCTTGGCTCCTTCGGGCAGAACCTGCCTCCTAGAGTGGGGCCTGGATGACTTGGCGGAGGGGCCCTTCTGAAAGGAGCAGGCTGGAGAGAAGAGGAAGGTCTCCTCTGGTCTGTCCTCTTCCTCTGGTAGCATATCTTGTCCTTGGGGTGCTTTTGTCTCCGCATTTCTGATGTTCCTATGGGTCAAAGGCCTTGGCTCCCCCTAGTGGCCCCTATTCTCCTGCCACACCCCGAGGAGGGAACCTCCCTTCCTCTATTTGGCTTCCCCAGAGAAGAGAGGAAGAGGCCCAGGGATTAGGCTGTATAGCTTAGGGTTCCTAAGGAGGGTTCTTCCCTCAGTTCTCATCCTTCCTATTCCCCAGGTCTATCATCTAGCTTTAATGTTCTAAGGCCCCTCCCAGCCCTGACATTCTGGGTTCTAAGGACCGTCCCAGCCCTGACATTCTGGGTTCTAAGGACCATCCCAGCCCTGACATTCTGGGTTCTAAGGACCGTCCCAGCCCTGACATTCTGGGTTCTAAGGCCCCTCCCAGCCCTGACATTCTGAGTTCTAAGGACCGTCCCAGCCCTGACATTCTGGGTTCTAAGGACCGTCCCAGCCCTGACATTCTGGGTTCTAAGGACCGTCCCAGCCCTGACATTCTGGGTTCTAAGGACCGTCCCAGCCCTGACATTCTGGGTTCTAAGGACCGTCCCAGCCCTGACATTCTGGGTTCTAAGGGCCCTTCCAGTTCTAGTATTCTTTGATCTCAGGACCTTCTCAGTTCTGATATTCTGGTTCTAAGGGCCCTTTCATCTTGTTCTCTGTTATGTTCTGCCTTCCCATTCAGTTCTAGAAACATATTAGGCAATGAACATCATTTATTAAATACCTATTATGTTAAGCACTGGGGATGCAAACCAATGCAAAAGACAGTGCCTGCTCTCAAGGAGCTCCGTCAAGCAGACACTGTATTTGTGTACAAATTGACTGAGTCAGGCTCCCTCTGCTCCTTATAGAGGACAGACCCTGAATGAAGTGGGGGCTTCCTGCAGGGGAAGGATTGGAGCTAAGATTTGAGGGGAGCCAGGGAAATGTGCCAGGGTAGGCGGGGATGTTCTAGTCCTGGGGCTCAGACAGGCGGGGCCTGGGACACCAACACCTCAAAGATGAAGACAACACCATCAAAGATTTTCCACCCTTCGAGGGTGGGGTGGAGGTGTTGTCCCATGGACAGAAGCAAAAAAGTCCATTCACAGTCAATTGAGGGGGAGAACCCTGCCCACCAGTGATGGGAAAGTGACCCTGAGCTGAACTTGGGAGGAAGTTAGATGAGGAGGGAGATAAGATGGAAGGCCAAGTTTGTGGACAGTTCATCATCCATTTGGGCTGGAATAGAATGTACACAGAAAAATTTTGAGAAATAGAAGGGAAACATGACTGTAGCCAACATTCAGTGTTAGGCCAGGAAATTTGCATGGCCACATAGAACAGAGGTTCTTCACCTGGGCTCTCTGAACTTGGTGAGTTTTTAATATATTTCTGATTACTGTATCTCAATAGAACTAGTTCCCTTTGTAATCTTAGGTATTTCATTTTATGTATTTAAAGACAGAATTCTTCAAAGAGCCTTCACAGACTGCCCAAGAGGTCCCTAGTTCAATTTAATCCAACCTGATTTAATCCAAACCCCTCATTGTACAGATAAGGAAACTGAGGCCCTGAGAGGAGAAAGTGACATGTCCCCAAAGTCACACTTTTCATACTGGACAGCAAACCCAGGACCCTGACACTCAATCCAGGCAAGGAGGTAAAAGGGGTGCAGGAAGGGCAACTTTCTATTCTTCTGTCTTTGATGAAAGGGTATGTTTGGGGAGCGGGAGAGATGGCACTGGCAAGGACCACAGAACATGGAATGCCAGAGCAGAGGAAACATAGAACAGAGGATTTTAAGGTAGGAGGGGTTTTTGAATGTTAGAGATGGAAGGGTCCTTGGAACCTTGTCCCTGGCACATTGGTCCAGAAGGCACCTCAGAGCACAGACTTACTAAAATCAACAGGAAAGTTAGAATCTAGAATGTCGGCACTCCCCAGATGGCTTCTTTTAGGTCCAGTTAATACTGGTGCCTTTCCTGTGCATTATCTCTCATTTATTTGGTATAGATCTTGCTCAAACCTAGCTGTTTGTATGCATCTCCCCATTAGACTGCAAGCTCCCTGAGGGTAGGGACTGACATAGAAGGTGCTTGCTTAATAAATGCTTGCTGAGTGACTTGATGACCTATTCTTCCCATGTCAGTTTACTTAGGGAGAAACTGAGGTCCAGAGCAGGGGTAGCTTGAGCCTCCCTCCCCTGGCTCCCTTCAGTCCCTACTTAGAGATGTCAAACATGGGAGACTTCTCCCGAGGCCTAAAACCTCCATTTCCCTTCCCGTTCATTCTCTTTGGTGCTTCCTTCAAATGGGAGCTTCCAAACCACCATCCCATTTCCTGCCCTCTTGGCAGTTCATCCAGGCCTTGGCTGGTCTTCAGACTCCCCCGATTTAGGTGTATCTGTCTGTTGACTCCTGGCTTGCCTCCCCCACCCCTTTTGGTATGACCCCAACCCCAACAGAACAAACTTGTGGTTTCTGAGCTCAGACATGTTGTCACTGCCTCTCCAACTGGCTTCAGGAACTCCTTGATCCATCCAAAATTCCAGTTAATTCCTTCCAGTTTTAACCAAATTCTTACTGCATAATTAGCCCCCAAATTACAGGACTGGAGTAGTCATCAATGATGTTTCTAGAGGGTTTGAAGGTTGTTAAAGTCCTTAATTCCTGCCGCCCTGGGAGGGTGGAGAGGGTGAATTGTCATTAGCTCCATTTTTGAGGTGGGGAGACAAAGGTTATGTGGGCTCTTCATGGGCCAGACTGCCAAGGCAGACTCCAACTCAGTTCTTCTGACTGACCACCACAGATCTACCCCCTCCCCTCTCTTTCCTGGCTTCTTTTGAGGCTCAGCTCAAAGCCACCTTCTGTCTGGGCCTTTCCTAGTCTTTCTCCCATCCTCTTGCACACAGATGCCATCTCATCTTCTCTCTTTGTATCTTGTATGTGTCTAAATAGTTATGGGTTATTTCCACCATAAGAATGTTTACTTTTCTATAAGTCTGGAATCCAGGAAAAGTTTAAGAAGTGCTAGTTGAGTGACTGATGGTCCTTTGCATTTCTGGGTCACTGTTCTAGGTCCCTGGGTTCTGAAACCTCTTTTAGTATCTTTCCCAGCCTGATGCCAGAGGGCAATATGGGAGGAAGATGGAGACAATGTCACCTGGGGATCAGTGCCCCTTCTAGGTTCTGTCACCCAGTCAGAGGATCTGGGTTTGAATCCTGACTAAGTCTTACTCCTTGTGTGGTCTTAAGTTAGTCTCTCTGGGCCTGGCTTTACTCACCTGTAAAGTGAGGGGCTTGAGCTCCCAATCTGTGAGCCTATGACAGACTCTGAATTTCTTCTCATTTACTCTGTGTCCTGGGCCCCTTAACAATCGGAAAATCCATGGGCCCCTTGTCAGAATGAGGATTTTTAAATTCCTAAAATGCATGAGATGATAGAAAGAGTCAGGAAGCTCTGAATTCATATCTAACCTCTGTTATTTCCTAACTGTGTGGTCCTGGGCAAGTCATTTTACCTTGTTTGTCTGTTTCCTCATCTGGAAAATGAGGATGATAGAATAAAATGAAATAATGTTTGTAAAGTGCTCAGCATTGTCCCCTCCACAGAGTGGGTAATCATCATCATCATCATTAATCATGTTGAAATACAGATACCAAAATATTTTAAAATAAGTTCCCAGTCCCTACTTAAACTCTCCTGTCCTAGGACATCCTTGAGATGTTTAAGCACCCTGATGTAATGTCAAGCATTATGTCTTGCCGGCGACACCAATGGTAGTTCCTAGAACAAGGACAGTAGACCAGATTTGGAATCGTGCCTCTGGCTCTTACCAGTTGTTAGATCCTGGGCAAATGCCTTCTTCTCCTTCCCTGTCTGTTCAATGGTTATAACTTTACTGACACTATCTCCATCGAAGACTCATTATGGTGAGGTCTTAAAGGGTTCAATATGAATTATTATCATCATCCCTTTGAACCTAGTTGTCTGTTTTGCTTTATTATGGTATTTTAATTCAATTGGGGAGGATGAGTAAAAGCTTCCTTGAAGCAATGGTATCGGAGGTCTCTTTTATTGAGCAACTAGGTCATGATCTCGGTACCTTCAAGAAGCATCCAAGTGGGGCAAGACAATCTTTCTCCTTGGAGAATTCTCCGCCCCCATGGGGAAACATAGTCTTTGCCCTCAGAGATGCTCTCTTGGCTCTTCAGGAGTCCCCAGGCGAAGGGAAGAAATGACTCCCACCTGCTTAGGGCTCTGGAAGATGAAGTCCTCTAGAATGTTAGCTTCTAGCTGTTCCCTTTTCTGCCCTCCCTCCATGACCACCTTCAGAGTGAGCTAGCTAGAACCATGCCCCCCCACCAATCACCACACCTTGAGGAGCCATAGAGTGCCAGCAATCACTTGACTTTTCACCATCCTTGCCCTGTGAGGGAGAAGAAGTCCTTCCCAGGGACCAGGAGATGCCGGTGTCCTCTGTGGGACCCTGAGTGGGTCTATTTCCTGCTGCAGGCTTGAGGAGAAGAGCCTGGGGTCAGGAGACACATTTCCCAGCCCCAGCTCAGCTCCACTCTTGCTGGTTAGCTTACAGCCTGCTCTCTCCATCACTTTTTTCATTGATATTGTTCCAAACCTCCTCCTCCTTTCTCAAGTCCTGAGCATCGACCCTTCCTGTTCTACCACCACCACCACCATCTCCATCCTTTGAGCCCCCCACCTTTAACTCCTACTTTACCAGAAGACTGAAGCCTTTCACTTTGTAGGCCCTCCTCTCCAGTTCTCGGCAAGTGGAGTGGCCCTTCTTGCCAAGACTAGTACCTTCCCTTGGACCTTGGATCTCATCTCTCCCCGACTTGGCCCAGCCCTGATCTCTTCTGCAAATTCAACACTCTCTCAATTAGCTTCTTACATTTACCCTAAAAAAAAAACCAAATCCAAAATCACTTTTCTCTTGATCCTGCCAGCTTCTTAAACCCTGTTCACCCACCTCTCCTCTCTCTCCTTTCCTTGCCAAACTTCTAGAGGAATCTCTGGCAATTTCTCACCAACCACTCCTATCTTATCCCCTTTAATCCCACCTCTCAAAACTGACAGTGACCCCCTTAAACCCTAGGATTGTGAATTTAGAGCTGGAAGAGCCTCTCAAGGCCTCATTTTACAAATATGGAGTACAAAGACAGATTATGAAGATGGAGTGTTAGATTCAAGGAATAACAAGGAGGTGGGTGTCTCTGGGTCATAAAGACATGGACAGAAATGAAGAATAAGTCTGAAGAAGTTAGAAAGGAGCCAATCAGAAGACTGTATATTTGATCCTGAAGGAACTAGGGTACTAGAGTTTATGTGAAGAGGGGTGTGTGACATGGTCAGACCTTTAGAGAAGTCACTTGGACAGCTGAGTGGAGGGATGGGAATGTGAGAGACTTGAGGCCAGGACACCAATTAGAAGGAAAGGTGTGATGATGACCAGGGTGCTGACCTCATGAGCAGAAAGAAAGGAACATAGAGCAGAGATATTGTGAAGATGAAAATGGCCAGATTTGGCAATGGGTTGGATATGTGGGGTGCATGAAAGTGAGGAGAATACCAAAGGCCTAAGTCTGAGCGACTGGGAGTAAGATGAAAACTTAGAGGACTTTGGTGCTAGATAATGAATCCTATTTTAGACTGGTTACACATACTGTTATGTTTAAGATGCTTATGAGACATTCAGTAGACGATATCCATAGGCAGTTGGTAACTTAGGTCTGGGAGTCATCTGCATAGAGCTGGTCATTAGATACATGAGAGCTAAAGATCTCATCAGGTCAGATAGTCAAATGATAGGTGGGTCCAAACAGACCCCAGTCAGCAAAGGAGACTGAGGAGGAGCTGTGGGTAGGTTAGGAACAGATCTAGAGAAGAAAGAATATCTGGTAAGAGAGAGTGATCGTGCCAGTCTACAATGATACTGAGAGGGGTGAGAATTGAGATTTAGCCATTAAGAGATCCTTGGTATTTGGGGGAGACTGAACAAATGATGAGGTTGGAAGTTGGGTTGCAGCAGGTTTAGAGGCACAAGAAGTAGGCAAAGAGAAGAGACTCCTCTTCATTTGAGATAGTAGTGAAAGAGGCCACATGGCTAGTGAGGATTGAAGGGAGAATTTGAACTCAAATATATATATATATATATATATATATATATATATATATATATATATATATATATATATATATACACATATGTATGTATATATGTATATATACCTATATATGCCTTACTGTGGAATTTAAGGCCATCTATGAACTGATTACAAGCTGCCTTTTCAGAATTATATCCAAATCTACTCCCCTTTCTACACTTTCTGTTCCAGCCAGACTATCCCCCTCCCCATGCCCAGGATGCCTTCCTTGCCAGCTGAAGCCCTTTCTATTGTCAAAGCCAAATTTGTGCCACTTCCTCCATGAAGCCTACCTAGACATACTCTTGCTAGCCAAAAACTCTTCTCCCCCCTCAGATTTTCTTTGAGCAATATATTGTTGGAATCTTTCCTTTGTCCCTTTACACTCTGTTGTATCATAGTCATTTATATGTGCATCTTGCTCCCCTTATTAAATTGTAAACTCCTTGAGGGCAGGGACTGAACCATTTTGTAATAATAATAATTACAACATGGCTGGCATTTTTCTAGTGCTTTGGGGTTTCATTTGCTCCTCATAACAACTATACAAAGTAGGTGCTGTTATTATATTCAATTTTCAGATGAGGAAACTGAGGCAGATAGAGGTTAAATGACTTGTCCAAGGGGTCTCACAAGCTAGTGTCTGAGATGGTCTTTCTGATTCCCACATCCTATGTTCATAAGCTCCTTGAGGGCAAGAACTGGGTCATTCCTTCATCTTTGGGTCACCAGACCAGAGATGACTCTGCAATAGGATAAATGGGAGTCACCCTGAGATGATAGAATTAAGAACATTTGATGGGGAATCTGAAGACTTGGTCAAGCCCAGCCTTTACCAACTATCTCACCTTGGGAAATGAGACCTTGGATGGGGTGCCATCCAGGAGCAGCTGGCCCTTTTGATCCCTGCCTACTTGGGGCATTCCCCTTTCCAATGGACCATTTTATACTTAATAATGACTATAATAATTTTATTATTTATTATCATAATTTATATTAATAAGATTAACAAGCAATTCTATCATAAATACTGCATATAAAATGCTTTGGTTTGCTACAGATATACTCTACAAAATACATCATTTCGTTTGATTTTATAGAAATAGTGCTTCCATCATTGAGGAAGCAACAAGTCAAATGGCAGTGAGTAGACTTGTCTTCATTTCTGAAGCACTGTCTCCCTTAATTTGTGGACCAGGTGAAGAGATAGATGGGTTAGCTGATAGTCTATGTGAATGAATTAGGATCTGGTTGAATGATGGGGACCCAAACTGTTGATTCATTGTTGACCTGAAATCTTATAGTGCAGGCTAGACCTCTGTAGAAGAGATTTTAGATTAGTTACTGGTTGGACTAGTTGACTTTTAAAAGGCATCTTCCATTTCTTGAGATTCTAGGTTCCTCTGATACTTTGGTTCCCCAAGCCTCTGTTTTCTTATCTGTAAATGGGTGGCATTTTTCTCCCCAGCTGAGGATCAGAGCAGGTGAATGGAAATAACTTGTAACATTTCTAAGGTTTCATGAGAATGAATGGTGATGGTTTAAGGGGGAGGAAAAGTATTAGTTTTCTTCTAATCCCCATATTCAGGGACAGGTTTAAAATGGCCAGGCTCAACCTAATCTCCTTGCCCACCCAGAGCATCGGATGGAATGATCATGGAGGGTAATAATATTTAGGATTCAGTGCTGGATGGACCCCTCTAGTTTCTCAAATGATGATGAAATGCGGAAAATTTGAGGCCCTGCTTAGTTCGGATGTGTAAGTCCGCTGATCCCCAATGTAGTGGTTGATGAGCTTCAGGGCTCAGGACTCTCCCACTGCGAGGTGTGCTGGCTGCCAGGTCTACCTCTCCCTGCCTTCTCAGTTCTAGAAACATATATTGGTCAACATCCCAGGACAAGATGTACTTTGGGACCTTATCAAAGGAGCAGGCAGCTCTCGGGGTGTTTTTTTTTTCTCCTCAGCTTAATCCAACTTCCCCGAGATGGCTTCTAGTCAGTGTAAATCTCCTGACAAACTATTGCTGTTGCAACACCCCCTTCTTCAGCCCCTTCCCCTGCAGCCTCAGGCAGAGAAGAGACAGTAGAGTCTGTGTCTGGGTCTACCGAGGGGGCCGGTGCCAAGTGCGGCTTGACCCAATGTCGTAAGCAGGCCCACTTCAGACGAGTGAAGGATGAGTTATCCTGACCTCAGAAAGCACTCTTTCCCCTGGGTCGGGCCAGGTCTGCCTGGGCCGGGCCAGGCCGGCCTGGGCTTGGGGTTTGGGGTTCTTCATTTGTTTGCTTCTTCTAATACCCTTGAGCCATCTTTCCTCCCCGTCTTTTTCCTCTCTGCCCTGAGAAACCTCTCACTGGACCCCAAGGCTTTCTGTCTGGGGAACTGGACACTTTAACTCCCCTAACCTGTCCCTCTTCACCTCTCTCCTGTCCAAGGTGTTAATAAGAAGCAGAATTTGAATCCTGGTCCACTGGCTTAAGAACCAATATCCTTTTCATGGATTTGGATCCTAGCTTAGCCACATTGTAGATACAGGGTGGGAAGGGACATCAGAAGCCAATTGCTTCCCCCCATTCTACAATTGAGTATACTAAGGACCAGGGAGCTTAAGGAATTTGCCTAAGATCATATCCTCAGGGGTGAGATTTGGACCCAGGCCCTCTGAAATCAGAGACAATGATCTTTCCTACTCTGTCTCCATGTTGCTGTCCATCACAGCTCTCTGTACTTCATTTTCTAAGTCCCTTTTTGCCCTATTATATAATAATGTACATAAAGTCACTTTTCAAATCTCAAACCTGTATCAATGTTGGTCACGATGAGTAACATCTTAAGAGCTCTGACATCCTTCTCCTGCCCCTCCTGCATTTGGTAGATGAGAAGGCTGTGGAGGCCTAGTTAGAGGAGGCCACATAGAACCTGACTGGCAGACTGGGAGTCGTCTGGCTCCCAACCCAGTGCCTTTCCAACTCCTAGTTATTCAAAAAGTATTTGTTAAGCATCTGTGTTTGACCCCAAGCACAAAGCAGTTTAGATAAAGGGTGTTTCTCGTTCACCGAACTCCTAGGCTGGGAAAGGATTTGAGTTTGGACACCAAAGTCATGTCCAAATGCACCCAAGAGAGCAGCATTGTCTAAGACCCAAGTGGGGAGATCACGACTGTCAGGAAATCTGGGTGAGCATCCTGAGAGGACACTTTAAAGCCAGTATAGGATGCAGAGAAAGCAGGAGATGGCATTCCAGATAGGAGGAAATGCAAGAGGGGAAGCAGGAGAAGGTAGGTTATGGCCAGGGAATTCCAGCCAGAATTTGTTTTTCATGGTGTTTATTTTGATTAAGTTCATAATTTCAGGGTCAGAGCTAGGATTTCATTGAGATGCAGGTGTTCTTAACCTTTTTTTTGTATCATGGGCCCCTTGGGAAGTCTGGTAAAATCCATGAAATCCTTCTCAAAATGTTTTAAAATGCATAAAATAAAATCCACAAGATCATGAACAAAATCATATTGAAATAGTTTTCAATTTTTTTTTAAATCTATGGATTGAGGGTGGTTAGGTGGCACAGTGGATAGAGCATTGGCCTTGGAGTCAGGAGTACCTGAGTTCAAATCTGACCTCAGACACTTAATAATTACCTAGCTGTGTGGCCTTGGGCAAGCCACTTAACCCCATTGCCTTACAAAAAACTAAACTAAACTAAACTAAACTAAACTAAATTAAAATAAAATAAAATAAACTCAAATAAAAATAAAATAAAATAAACTCTATGGATCCCAGGTTAATAATCTCTGGTATAGGGAATTCTTGTTGAATAAATTCTTCATCCAAAGTATCTTGTCTCTTACCAAAAAAGTGGGGGGAAAAACACCCCAACTGTTCTGCAGCTTCTAATCTTAGAGAATTACCTGGGGCCATTGGCAATTTGAGCGACTTGCTCAGGGCCTAGAAGTCATAAGCATCAGAAGTAAGATTTGAGCCCCAGTCTTCTGATTCCAGAGTTGTTGCTGTTCCCATTGTATGACTAGTAGATGGCTAGAGAAACCTTCAGCTCAGGGACTGATCTCCCTCAGTTAGTGAAGTGACCTCTCCCTTTGGAAATGGTTTAGTATTTTTACTCTCCTATTTATGTTCCCTTCCACAGAACATTAATATTGAGGTCAAGGTCAAGGATTATTTTTTATTTTATATTTGTATCTCTAGGACCTGGCACAGTGCCAGATATGTAGCAGTAGTAGCAATAGTAATGGTGTGTGGTAGGTGAGGTGTGATGGTGGTAGTAGGTGATAGGGTTGATGATGCTAGTCTAAGTGCTTGTGGTGGTAGATGATGGTGAGAGTGGATAATTCTGGCAGTGAAAGGTGGTAGAGGTGAGTGGAGTGGAGGCAGATGGCTGAGAGTGGAAGAGTGTAGTCATGGGTGGTTAGCAGGGGTGATAGTACTATCAGTGGCTGATGGTGGTGGCTGAACAGTGATGCTGGGGGTGGATGGTGGTAAGTGACTGTAGGTAATGGTAGCAGCTCACACTTAGTTAAGGCCTTAAAGTTGACCAAGTACCTTATATCATTTGAATCTTATAACATCCCTGTGAGATGGAGGCTATTATTCCCCCATTTTACAGAGGAGAAAACCAAAGCTTAGAGTGGTTAAGTTATCATCTATTTATAGCTACTAAGGAACTGAGACAATATTTGAACCTAGCTTGCCCCACTTTGTTTAGAGCTCTGGAATAGTCTGTGAGCTGAAAGGAACTCGAGAGGGTCCTCTTGTCCAGTGCTCCTCATTTTACAGATGAGGAAATTGAGACCAAGTAAGGTTGGGTGACTTGCCTAAGCATCCACAAGTAGTTACTGACAATAAGTCTTTTAATTCCAGGCCCATGGGCTCCACCATGCCACACTCTAACTCCTGCACCACATTGCCTTTCTAAATAGATGTTTAATATTCCAATTGAGAAACTTGAGGCCCCGAGGAAAGGCTACTGACTAAGATGACTTTCTGTGTAAGCCAGTTTGAGCCACTTGGAGCTTCTGAGTACAGACCCCATTTCTTGGGGGCCTGGGGGCCCATCTGTTGCTTCTCCTTTTTTTCTCTCTGCCATTGGTCCCAATGCAATCATCTGGGGACTTTGGACTCCTCAAGAGGCTCTTGGGGGCAGGCCATCCCTCATTATAACAGCCCCAGTCGCCCTTGTTCCAGTTGTCACAACACTGGAGTCCAGGATGTCATCTCTGGGGTCACATTTCATTTTCCACATAATGCCCCTTCAGATGTATGAAGCCAGCAACTGGGTCTCGCCAGTCTTCTCTTCCCCCAAAGTATGTGAACTCCTTGAGGATGGGCCTGTCAAAAGGCCCTTTTTGTATCCCAATGCCTGCTGAAGGACTGGCTCATGTCCTTGAATTGATCCTCCTAAGGCCTGGTCCCTAGGCTTCCCCATTGTTGGATTGGTCTTCAGCTTGCCATTCCTCTTCCCATGATGTGAACACAGCACTCCCCATTTTGCCTGACCAAGGTGAAAACCCCAAACCATCTACTTCTTCGAATAGGGCCCCAAGTCTACTGTGTGCTAAATGATAAAGAGCAATCACCCCCTCCTCCATAATCCCTGCCCTCAGGGAGCTCCCAGTCTAATGAAGGAGGTAATGTGCAAACAGAACATCTTGTCTGACAAGATGTATATAGGATTAAATTTTGAGATACTCATTTGATGGAAGTTTTTGTAAAAAGTGAGACTTTAACTGGGACTTAGAGGTCAAAGAAGCCAGGAGGCAGAGACTAGGAGAGAGGGCAGCCCAGGCTTGAGTCCTAGCCAGAGAAACCACCTGGAGCCAGGAGAGATGGGGGGGTCTTGCCAGGAAGCCCAAGTAGCTGGATCTTAGGATCCACGAAGGTGGAAGAAACCTGGAAAACTGGGAAGGGAACAGGTTACAAACGACTTTAAATGCCATACAAAGCCCTGGGGGGGGGGCTGGTCCATTTGGGTTCTGGTCTCAGCTCTGCCACTACTCCTACCTAATATGTAACTTTGGCCAAGATCCTTCCCCTCTTTGGACACCAGTTTCCTCACCTCTGACATAAAGGGGCGAGACTCAGATAATCCCCCAAGAAAGGGAGGTGGGATTGTGCTGTGCAAAGAGCCCTGGATTTAAAATAGGAGAACCTGGGTTTGTGTACCAGCTCTGCTGATCATGCCTGGGTGATGCCTGGGCAGGTCACTTATCTCACCCTCTCTTTCCTCATCCCTCAAATGAAGGGATCAAACCAATCTCTGAGGTGGTCTCTGTCTTTAAAAGGCTCATCCAAGACCTCCCCATTGTTTTTTAAGACCTCCCCATTGTGTGATCCCAGTGGAGGAGCTACAGGTGAATAAACTGCTATGGAAGGAGATAAATGGTGATATGAAAATGGACCCAGACTTGAGTTAGGAGAGCTGGGTTCAAATGCCACACTTTTTAACCCAATGTGGAAAGTTAGCTTTGGTTTCCTCAGATGTAAAAGGGAAATGAGATCTGCATCTCCTGCCTCCCAAAGGTGTCTGGCAAGCACTTTTCAAATATTCAAACTACCTCCTAAGTGCAGTTTTCCATCATTGTCTCCTTGAAATTACTCTGCCTTGTGTGTTTGTGGATTGTATTCGTCCCCCCAAGAGAATGTAAACTTCTTGAAGGCTAGCAATATTTTGCATTTGCCTTTGTATTCTCGGTGCTTCAAGTAGAGAAGGGGAGTTTAATCCATGTTGACTGAATTGAATTCTTCTCATCATCTTTTAGGGAGCTGGCACCAAGGTGCATCACCCCTTTCCCAGACTCCCCAGGTTTTGCTTATGTTTCAGAGGATAGAATATAGAGCAGAAAGAAAAAGTTTACAGAGGAGGAAACTGAAGCCTAGAAGGGAAAAAATCACACAGTAGCAAAGTCGGGGTTCAAATATCAACTCCAATGCTGCCTCCATTGGATCATGCCGACCCTTCAGGTGGCAGGGTCCTGGGGAAGAAAGTGAACTCTTTCCTTCCCTGGGTAAGTAGAGGCAAGAGATGAGGTGGGGAAGGACGACAGCAAGGTAAACTCTATGAATGTGATGCTGACAGACTTTCTCCCTCCTCTCAGGGCACAGGCAGAAAATGGAAGACCAGCCAAAGGCCTTTCCTGATCGATTTGGTGAACTGGACCGGCTGCGAATGCGAGTGACGCCCACGACTCCTAGCCCCCGGGGCTCCCTTTCTACCCCCACTCACTTCAGCACCCAGGCCACAGCCCAAGGTACAGGATGAGGGTCCCAACTAGGAAGCAGTGTCCAATCGAGGGGGAGTGGGGAAGAGGTTCCACACTGGGAGAGTGGAAGAAACAGGGTCGCTGATGTATTGTGTTTTCTACTTAAATGTGAGTTTCTTGAGGGCAGGAACCACATCTTCACCTTTACTTGTATCCTCATAGCTTAGTTTCTAGCATGTTGTAAGAATTTAATAAAGACATCTGTCCTGCCCTCCAGGAGAGATAGAGGGCCAGGCCTAGTGTCAGGAAAACTCAGCTTAGGAGCTGGGTAACCCTGGGGCAGGTCCCTTCACCCTGTCTGCCTCTGTTTCCTCATCTGTAAAATGAACTGGAGAAGGAAATGGCAAAATCACTCAATGTCCTTGCCAAGGAAATCCCAAATCAGTTTGAAACTACTCATCAGTACAAGGATCTTAAATTTTTTCAAAGAAAACTATGGATATACAAAACTATTTATATACAAAAGTATATAAAAATATTTCCAAGATCATAAAGGTCATTATAAAATAAGATGACTATTTCCTGAAGGCTATCCCCAAAAATGGATTTCAGAAGAGGGTGATGAGGAGAGTAGGGAAAGAGGAGCAGAGGGAGGAAACTAGTATAGATATAGGGAATAGCATGGGCAGAGGTACCGAGATCAAGGTGTACATGGGCGAGTTCTGGTGGTAGACTCCCTGGCAGGTGGAAGACCCTAAAGGGAAGAGAAGCCTGGAAGGGCAAGCAGGGGTCTTGACTACCAAAGGGAACCACAGAACCTAGGAGGAGCACCTGGGAAGGCCAGATCAGCTGGCGGGGGGAAGAGAGAAAAGCCAGAAATAGCAGGGGCACCTGACTGTTCACAGAGTCACTTCCTCATCCCTAAGGATGGGGTGAATTAGGTGACCTGCCCCCCCAGGCCCCTGCTGAGCCCGGTTGTCCCAGACCCCTCACCCCCACAAAATGTGTGCTTCTGCTGGGCATGCCATCCTGGTGGTCTGCCAGATATGTGGGCATGTGTGGACCCTGAGCAGGTGAGGCAGAGTCCCTGCCCATTTGGAAGCCCCCACCATGGGAATGGAGGGCACCAGAGGGAAAGTGATGGAATGCCCTGGAGGGCAGCCAGGTCAAGCGAGGACTGGCAATACACCTGTTAGATAACAGGGTGATATTCTGTATAGTCAGGATAAAGGGAAGCCAGGCTCAAAGGGGGAGCCAAGGAGGTGGGGGAGGGGGGTCCTCAGGCCCGGGATGGCTGGGGCAACCCTGGCTGAGAGAGAAGGGAAGAGGAGGAGAAGGGACTAAGTATTGAAACAACACCCCCATGCCAGCGTGCCAAGTGCTTTTCTGTTCTAATCTCATGGCCAAGGGCAGAAAGGAGAGCACATCTGTTTCTTAATACAATTGTGATATTGGGCAAAGCCCTCCCCCACCCCTTGGCCTCAGCTCCTTTCTTTGTAAATGAGGAAATTGAATTCTGTTAACTCAGAAGTCTTTTCCAATTTAGAACTGGGGTTGGGACCCTGTGAGTCTCAGAACTTGGAAAGGCCCTTAGAACACCAAATGTCAGGGCAAGGAGTATCCTTAAAGTACCGAACAACAGGACTGGAGGGAGCTTAGAATATAGAATGTCAGTACTAACTATGGCCTTAGCACATTGAATGTCAGAGGGAGAAGAGATTCTTGATCGTGGAATGTTAGAGCTGAAAAGTACAATTCAATTCGACCCAAGAAACCTTTCTTCTGTGCCTCCCATAGGTCCGTCATTGTGCGGTGCTCAACCTCAACAGGTCCTTCAAGAATGTTCTAGGGTCTCAACTTTAGAATGTAGAATGGTGGCATTGGAAGGGACATCAGAGCATAAAATATGAGACCTGGGAAAGACCCAGAATGTTGGGTTTTGTGCTAAATATGTCCAGAGATTTTAGAAAATTAGAGGATGGAATGAGAGCTAGAAGAGCCTGGGGAACCTAGACCATAAATACAGATTGTGATCTTGGAATTCCAAGAGGCCTTGGAACATAGACTGTGTGTGTGTGCGTGTGTGTGTGTGTGTGTTGTAAGAGTGTGTTTTTAAAAAAAATTTTCTCTGATCTGGTTATTTTATAAGACTTATAAAACCATCACCTAAGTTATAGCTAGTAAATAAATAAACCTTTTACTCCCAGTATGTTTGACACCTGAACAAACAGAGACTTCGCTGCCTCTTCTCTATCAATCCTTGGCTGGTGTACTTAGTGGTCTCTCAGCAGCTGAGGCCTTGGGCAGGGTGTGCTTCCAGAATTTCCCCTTCTTCTCACGTGAAAAGTTTCATTTGTGAAAAATCACTGGGAGTCTATTTCTGAGGAAAACGGCTTCCATCAAGGGATCTTCCCTTTTTTGCCCAGATGTATATTAAGATGCAGCATGAGGCAGCTAGGTGGCACAGTGAATACAGCACTGGCCCTGGAGTCAGGAGGACCTGAGTTCAAATTCGACCTCAGATACTTAAAAATGGCCTAGCTGTGTGGCCTTGGGCAAGTCACTTAACCCCTTTGCCTTAAATAAATAAAAATTTAAAAAAGATGTAGCATAAAGTCCCTAGTGTCTCTAGGGACAGAGAGGACCAGAATGAGACCCAGGTTTGTAGCTCAAAGCTCCCTCCCTCCCTCCCTGTACTGATGCTGCCTAAGGAAAAATTGGCCAAATGCATGTCTGGGAGGCTTTAGACCTGACTGAATCATCCAAGTCTTAAGCTATTATTCTATATCTTAAGCTCTGATGGGTTCTAAGTGCCCTCCCAGCTCTGACGTCCTGTGTTCTAAGGGGCCCCCCAGCTCTGACGTCCTGTGTTCTAAGGGCCCTCTCTGCTCTGATATCCTGGGTTCTCAGGTATGGAATTTTTGAAGACAGGAATGTTTGTCTTTCTTTGTCTTTCCTAAACCTAATCCAATGAGTGATATAATTATCAAATGTTTGTTGGTTGATTGGCCACCTCCACCTTGCTTTGTCTCCTTGTCCCTCTGCAAAGGAGATGTGGGACTGCCACCAGGAGCCCAATAGTCAGACCAGAGGGCTTTATTATCTTGGCTGCCTCTTGGCTTAGACTATCCATTTTCTCAGGACAAAATTATTGCCCCTCCAACAGCCCTGGTGACAGCAAAGCTGTTGGGAGAGGAAGGAAGTTAGGCAAATTTGGGGGGGGAGAAGCAAACTGACTATGAGCTTGTCCCCATGACCTTGGCTCAGTAGACTAGGGGAGCCTATGGCAGCCACCTTCATCTCGGACTGATATACCATAGTTGCTTCTGTGTCATTCTCTGATTTGATGCCAGGAGAGCCTGCATAGCTGAGGGGGAATCCACCCGTTGTCAGTCAGTCCCTGGGTGTGGTGTAAAGCAAGTGTGGGGGCCTCTGAACGAGGGGGTTGACTTGGGGTATTCTGGTGTCCTAGTCCAAAAGAAACCAGGGAGAGGGAAAGAAGCTGGTGATCTTGAAGCTTTGGAAGCTGGGATGATGCTCTGTGAAGATGGACAGATGGACCTGTGGAATCCAGGGAGAGATGGGGGGCAGTGCACCAGGCCCAAGAGTGGGGGTCACCAAGATAGCAGTGCAGTATCAAGAAAGGCCAGCTGTCCCAAAGTGACCTGGGCCACAGGAATGGTCCTTCCTAGGAGGGCTCAGGGAAAGGCTGCTGCTCAGGGAGAAAGCAGGGATTGGTATTCGGCAGGTCTCCCCACCCCTGTTGGCCACGCCTGGGCATCATGAGCACCTCCAAGGAAACCTTCCATTGTGATGTTTTGGCAACAGCTCACTTGGGAGTGAAGCCCCCACTACACACCACCTCCCCAGCACCAGCCAAGCAGAGGACCCAATCAGGGACATGGCTCCTCCTACTTTCAGCAGCCCCCACCAGGAAAGCCTGAAGTCCCCCTAGCCAGATTGTAAATCATAGAGGGTCTCAACTGGGAAGGTGATTAGAACATCAGAGTTGGGAGGCCCCTTAGAATAAAGAATGTGAAAAACTAAAGAGGCCTTTGAACAGTGATCATTAAAGATACCATGGCAGGGGCTGTATTCTTTTTTATTTGAACAAACGTGGTCCCTTTGTAATTGTATGGATTTGATTTTTTGCTTTGAATATCATTATTCTGAGAAAGGGTCCATCTGCAAGTTTCATTAAATAGCCACGGAGGTCCATAATACAGAAAGGGTTCAGAACCCCTTCCTTAGCATAGAATGTCAGAATTGAAGAAGATCTAAGAACTGTCAGAACCAGGAGGACTCTTAGAACCCAGAATGTCAGAGCCTAGATCTTTAGAATCCAAGACATCAGAGCCATGAGGGCCTTTTGAATACAGAATGTCAGAGGCAGGAGGGCCTTTAGAACCCAGGATGTCAGAAGCAACCTTAAAATACAGTTTCCAGGTCAGAGCTCCCACCAATACCATAGAGAATGGGGGAGGCGTTGACTTGAACAGATTCGCAGGTTGTAAGGGACAGATATGGGTTTCAGGACCAGCTTTTCTCCTTCCAGATTTAGTGCCCTGCTCAGCCCACCTTGTGAGGTGCGATTTGAACCCAGTACTTTGGCACACTCTCCTCTTGGGTCCCCATGGCCCTTCCTCTTCCCCTCCCCTCCCCAGCCCACTCTGCTTCCCCTGCATGAGCAGGCTGGGGGAACACCACTCTCCTTCCTCCCCTTGGCCTCCCACATTCCCACCTCTAGCTGGCCTTCCTCCTCTGGGGTTTCCTTCTTCATCTATTAATAGCTGGGAGCCCCCGGCTCAGCTCCTGTTTATCTCCTGACCACCAGGCAGGCCAGGCCTGGGGGCCTCAACCCCACTCCCTTTTCCTGGAGGAAGCAGCAGCCCTAGGGTTGTATGGGGGGGGGGCAGGAGCAGCCAGATCTGCTCATGGGGGGGGGGGGGGGCAGGGACCTCAGCCTTCCTCCAGTCCTGTTTAATTGGGGGGTTGGGGCCCAGGGTACCGCCTGCCACAGAGAAATTCTTACAGCTCAATGGGCTCATTCAGATGGTGCAGCAGCCAGGGCAATTTTGAGAAGAAAATAAACATTTCCTTCCACTATTTTCATTGGCCACCAGACAGCAGCAATACACAGCTCAGGTTTCCAGGGGCCGCCCCTTGGCCCAGCCTGGGGAAGGGTGTGTGGGCAACGTCGATGGAGCTGGCGCTGCTCTGATATTTGAGGGGAGCTCTGGGGACGGGGGGGGCTCTAGGCCCCCACTCTCTTGGCCATTGATGGACCTTGAGATGCTTCATCAGCTCCTATGCCAGTGAAAGGCAGAAAAGGGAAGCAGTTGGATGTGGAGGCAAAAGCTCAGTGGCCAGAAATCAGGAAACCTAGGTCTCAAGCCCAGCTCAGCCCTTCTCTCACTATGTGATGTCCCTCTTTGGCCTTGACTTTCCAAGTCTGTAAAATGGGAGCCTTGTGCTCAGTGGTCTCTTACGGGTTCTGGGTTCAAATCTCATCTCTGACACTCATAAGCCCTGTGACTATGGATAAATCGCTTCATACCTCAGACCTAGTTACTTTATCATGAAAACGGGGAAACTAAAAGAACAAGCTCACCATAATTACTATACTAGTAGCCAGCATTTAAGTAGCTCCTGCAGTGTAAAGTGTTTGACAACTGCTACCTCATCTAATCCTCACAACAACTGTTGGAGATAGATTGTCCCCGTTTTAGAGCTGAGGAACCTTGAGGCAGACAAAGGTTAGGGGACTCGGCCCGAGTCTCACAGCTAGTATCAGAGGCAGGACTTGAACCTGGGTTTCTGGTGTCCAAGGACAGTTCTCTGTCTACTGCTACCTCCGTGAACAATAGAAATGCCTGGTTCAGATCTGATCTTGTGTTCTAAGGACCCTCTCAGCTCTGACACTAAGGGCCCTCCCAGCTCTGACATCCCATGTTCTAAGGGCTCTCCCAGCTCTGACATTCTCTGTTCTAAGGGCCCTCCGGTCTCTGACATTCCCCCCCTCTGGCTCCTGGGTTGTGTTGTTCTCCAGGTGTCTACTGCTCTAGAACCTCCCCAGAATCCTGTCTTCTTCTCCCTGCCCCATTCCCTACTTTTCCCTCAAGTGGTTTTCTGATCCATCTCTTTGCTTCCACAGGCACATCGGACTTAAGTCCCTTCTCAGACCCACGCCAGTTCGACCGCTCTTTCTCCAGCCTGCCGGGCCTGCCCGAGCCCCGGTTTTCTGACCCCAGGATGCATTACCCGGGCGCCATGTCGGCAGCCTTCCCCTACACGGCCAACCCTTCCCCAACTGGCATCGGTGGCATCAGCATGACCAGCATGCCCACGGCCTCCCGCTTCCACCACACCTACCTGCCCCCTCCCTACCCGGGTTCCACCCAGAACCAGAGCGGGCCCTTCCAGACCAACCCCTCCCCTTACCACTTGTACTATGGCACCTCCTCAGGCTCCTACCAGTTCTCCATGGTGGCCGGCGGGGAGCGCTCCCCCACCCGCATGCTCTCCTCCTGCACCAGCAGCGCCCCGGGGAACAACCTCATGAACCCCAGCCTGGCCAGCCAGAGTGATGGCGTCGAAGCCGACGGCAGCCACAGCAACTCCCCAACAGCCATGACGACCCCTGGAAGGATGGACGAGTCTGTATGGAGGCCGTACTAATGGGCATCCAGGAGGACGGGGCCCGAGGCAGCTTCCCTGGAATCAGCCCGACTCCAGGCCCCGCCACAGGGGCCCTGGTCTGGTCCCTGCCCAGGCACCAGACACCTAAAGGGACCCCGACTTCCCAGGGAGGAAGACCTAAGACCAGGGAAGGAAGAAGGCCAAGCTGCCCACATATTGAACCCAGGGCTCGGGTGGGAGGGGAAATGAGTTTCAGTTGCTGACTGTTGTGTACATAGGATCTTGTTCCAAGAAACAACCAAAGCACCATGGGAAGCCAGTGGAAAACATGGGCTCGGCCGGTAAGGCCAAGTCCCTTCCCCCTCTGGGCTTCAGTTTCCTCTTCTGTAAAATGAGGGAGCTGGACCACATTACCTCCGAGGTCCCTCCCAGCTCCACATCTTATGTTCTAAGGTTCCCTTCAAATGCCAACAATCTTTTTCCAGTGTTCTAAAGCAACTTCTCGCTTTAATGTTCTGTGTTCTGATGGTCCTTCCACTTCTAACACTCTGTGTTCTGCTCCTTCCACTTCCAACATTCTTTGTTCTTCTGATCTTTCCAGTGCTAACATTCAGTATTCTGATATTCCCTGTTCTAAAGTTCCTTCCTTCTCTAAGCAGTGTTCTAGGGTCTCTTCTAGCATTCTGTATATGTTCTAGGATTCATTTCAGCTTGAATCTCCAAAGAGAAGGCAAACATTCCCCTTTCCCCCACCCTCAACAACCTCAGGCTTTATTCCCTGTCTTCTTTTCCAAGGCCTGAATTCTATCCACCAAAAATACTGGACTACTTAGAAAAAGAAGCATACCCCTTCCTTGAGGGTCACCAGGAAAGCCATATACCTGCTTAGCTATGTTCTTCTGTCTTCTCCAGGAAGGTTCTGGGCAGCCCCTCCTCTTTTCCAGTGTCCCTTCACATTGGGGATCCAAAGGCATTCCCCATCACCTCCCACACCTTCCTGCTCCCTGCCCCTGGTAGACCTCTTGGACAACCTGGGATATGGCATCTAGTGGCATCAGGCCAATGACACAGAACTGTGACTTTTGGGAGATTCTCTTCCTTTAGGACAGAGACTCTAAAGAGGTGACTGATGGGAGGGCCCCCCCCCCGAAAAGTTCACTCACAGGTCCCTTGGCTGGATACATCACTTTTTCTAAAGCAGGCCCTGCAATAACTCTTGGGGGACCCCAGTGTCCTCACTAGTCTCAGTCCATTCCTTCTTTCTCCGAGCATCTTACTAACCCAAGAAGAGTGCCTTCCCAGAGGCTTTGGGGATGAAGGCATGCTAACTCTGACCTCCTCTGAGGAGAGAGAACCCTAGGGTTTGGAACCAAAGGGAGTTGGCCTGGACAAACCACAGCCACTCGCCTTTATTATTTGGCTGTTTCCATTGGGAGAGAGGGAGCTAGGTGAAGTTTTCCCAAAAGGATAATTGGAGATCTGTCACCCCAGCATCAAGTGTGAAAGGGCTCATGGAGGCTCAGAGATCCCTGAGCCCAAAAGGCTCCCCTGACTGGAGCAGGCAGACCACAGGACTGGCTCAAGGTCCAATTTTCTCCCCTCTCGTCTAAAGCTTCTCCCTTGGAATCATAAGGGAAGTCAGAGACCATGACTTCTAAGGTGCTCTCCCACCCTAATTCCACTTTTATATCTAAAACCTGACAGTCTGACATCTCTACCAACTCATATTCTATGGTTTAATGACCCCGCCCCCAGCACTTATATTCTGTTCTAAACACTGTTGTTTGGGCCCTTCCAGTTGCAATGATGTTATTATTGAAGAGTCATTTCTCAGTCTGTCCCTTGGGTATAAGAAGTTCCTATCTAGCTCTGACATTTTTCTAAGGCCCTTTGTGGTTCTGATGTTCTGTGTTCTAAGATCCTTTCCTGTTAGAACTTTCTCTGTTCTCAGGTCCCTCCTATCTTGACATTCTATGATTTAATACCCTTCCCAACTCTGACATTCTATGTTCTTAATACCCTTCCCAGCTCTGACATTCTGTGTTCTAAGGCCCCTTCCAGTTCTAATGCTATATGTTCTAAATCCCCTTCAAGCTCTGACATTTTGTGTTCTAAGGGTCCTCCCAGCTCTGATATTCTATGTTATCCTGTGTTCTAAGTCCCCTCCCAGCTCTGACTTTCTGGGTTCTAAGGACCCTCCCAACACTGACACTCTGTGTTCTAAAGACCCTCCTTCCTCTGGTATTCTGTGTTGCCCCTTCCATCTCTAACATTATGTTGTAAGGCCCCTCCAGCTCTAACAACCCAAGTTTCCTCTGGCCCAATTCTGTTTCCTACCTACAGTGCAGTTAACCCCAGGTTCTTCTTCTTTTTTTTTTTTAATAGAAAATGACTTAAGTGAAAAGGATTTGGGAAGAAAGAAGCTTTTTTTTTTACAGGACCTATCCATTGCCTCAAGTTTCCTGTAAACAGATAGAAAAGCACTTATTACATTGAACTGTTGTCTGGGATGAGGAAAAAAAATTCTAAGGAGAAAAGCCAAGACCTTTTGTTGTATCGGGATTTGTTGTAATGGGATTGCCCAGCCCTTCTGCCACCAAGCTCATGGCCTTTTTGTTCATAGGATCCTGTAGAGGTAGGGAGCTGTTATGAAGAGGTCATTTAAATTCTCTCTGGTTTACCTTCTTGCTCTATTCACTGGAGAAGGCAGTCACCACCTTCTCAGTGACCCTATTTTCTAAAAAGATTCTAATCCTGGCCCTTTGGAAAAAAATCTCTAAAAACTCAACTGTCCTAGGGATCACCCCCATTGTATGGTCACAAGCTGGTAAACTTCCTGCCAGAGTCCTCTGGCATTCCTGACCAGCTTGAAGGATACCAGCAAATGATGTTTCCCACTAGGCTGTGATATCTTTGTCACGTGATCCCCACCCAGCTCCATGCTCTCATCAACCCAGCCCAGATGAGGCAGAGTCTCAGACCCTGATCCCCACCTAGAAAGAACAGGGCATCCCCTAGACTTGGCAACAGGAAAAAGGAGGTTGGGTCCAAGGTGCTGATGGCAGGCGATAAGTGACCATGAGATACCACCCTGCCCCTGAGTTTTTGGAAAACTTCCACCCCTGCCCACTACTCCTTTGTTGGGTGGTGAAAATAGGCTTTGCACTGTCATTAGCTTGAGTGTCCAGAGTATTTTTAAAGGTAATATGATAAACCTGGGTCTGCCTTCTGTACTATTTAATGGTAAAAATCCAATTTTGTTGTACTTGTAATAATAATATAATTCTGAGAGATATTGAAACAACCTGTCCTAAGGATGTTTGTGTGTGTTTGTGTGTGTGTGTGTGTGTGTGTGTGTGTGTGTGTGTGTATGATATTCACTGGCCCTTAGGGCAAAGTCAAAATGATGTTGCCAGTTGGTGTAATAGAGTTGGACGGAATGGTCACAGCAAGAAGGAAATAAAATATCTCAAGTCCATGACCTCTGGCCCTCCTGATCTGCTCCATATATAGGAAAGGGATGAGGATCAGGAGACTGGCCTCCCTGGGTAGCCCCAGGACCCTTGATGTCTTCTCCCCCAGAGCAGAGGAGCCAGTGACAGCTAAAATGACTCCCATGCACACCTGATCCCCTAGACTGCTCTTTCCCACTCTGTTTCCATGTAGCTTCTCACTTTGCACGAATAAACAAATAGTCACAGCTCTCCCTGCTGTTTCTTCGAAGCAGCTGCTGGCTACTTGTCAGGCCCCAGAGGCCCAGCTGTTGGAGCCAGTGGAAGATAACCCCCATTTCACTAGTTGACTAACTATAGAAGCTAGGAGAAGAGCAGAGAAAATCAGAAATTTCCAAAAGCAATTTGCTCTATTCTCATGGAAGCTGTTGCTAGGACTGGCTTCTAATTTACTTTTTGTCCCCATGCTTTCAAATTGGGCTCTCCAAGGACCTAGAGTCTCCAAGCCCTATATAGAAATTTAGTGATCCCAAAAATCCATTTTATTATTCCACCCTCTATCTTCCTTTCCCCTTCCCCCTAGACCCTTCTAATCACGTTCTTCCAACTTTCTCTTTCTTATTCCCTGTCTCTCCAGTATGGGGCAGGGGAGAAATAGAGGGAAGAGACACTCCAGGTCCACTTTGGTCTACCATTAGCTCAGGGTGGGAATTAATACAAAGCAGACTTTTTAAAAGGATTTAATAGAAGACTCTAAATTTCCTTAATGGCTAAGGACTGCTCTGAGAACTGGATGCCTTCAGAAGGCAATGGGAAGAAGGAGAGAGGTAGTCACATACTGATGGATTGGGAAAGGAATAGGGTTAACCATCTCTGGAGAATGTTCAATCCTGGGGAAGGGGTCCTTGCTGCTTCCACCAGAAACTTGGTTTCAGTTGATCTCAGTTAATCTCCATACCTCCATACCTCATGACCTTTGTTAACCCTAACCCAACACACATTCAGGGGAGCTGTTCTCTTCATTGGGGCCAATTTAAAATCATGGAACCACTGGATCTTAGTCTATCTTCCACATGGGAAGGGCTTGGACAAATTAATTGACTTCACAAAAGACAACTACAAAGTCTACATTTTCCATGATCATCATGTGGTTTTTGTTCGTGGGTTCAAATTTCACCTCTGCCACTGAATCATTGTGAGACCTTGGGTGAGTCACTTCTTTCTACTTGCTTCTTCAGAAATGACATTATCATCCCCATTTGAAAAATGAGAAAATTGACCCAAAGAAATTAAGGGTCTCATCCAAGATCACACAGCCATTAAGGTCACTCTCTCATTCTGAAAGATATTGAAACAACCTGTCCTAAGGCAGTTTGTGTGTGTGTGTGTGTGTGTGTGTGTGTGTGTGTGTCTGTGTGTGTGTGTGTGTGTGTGTGTTGTGTGTCACACAGCCATTAAGGTCAAATAGTAATATCTGTCAGAGCCAGACATCAAACTCAGATGAAATTATTCAAAAATCTACTGTTCTTTTTACTTTATCCCACGATTTACTAAGGCCCCTCACAGTCCTGTTCTAAGGGCCCTCTCAATCCTGCCATTGCTTGTTTCAAGGACCCTCTCAGCTCTGACATTTAGCATTCTAAGAGCCCTCTCATTCTCTGTTCACAGACTCAAAAGAATATGAGAATGTGAAGGGACCTCATTAACCTTAGTGTCCAGCCTCTAAACAAAAGAATCCACGCTGCAACAAACCTCTGAAGGGGTCCTTCATGCTCTGAAGACTTCCAGGCAAGGGCAGCCCTCCACCTTTCATTGTTAGAAAAGCTTTCCCTGGCCTCAAATTCTCACTGGCCTCTTAGCAAACCTCTCCAATTGTACTGGTTCTGCCTTTTCTTTCCTCAATTTTGCCCTTCTGAGATTTGAAGATAGCTAGCATGAGCCTTCCTGAATCTTCCCTTCTCCAGGTAAACCTGCCCCATTCCTTCACCCAATCCCTATATGACAGGACTCAGCCCTTTGCTATCCCAATTTTCCTCATCTCATATTTTATCAGTGTCCTTCCTGAACTGTATTACCTAGAACTGAATAGTATTCCAAATATCAGCATGGTGATGATGGACAGTGGGACTCTCACCTTCATATTCTTAGAAGCTCCACCCTTCTTAATAACAAGTTGTCCAAGATCACATTTTTTTATTGAGCCTGAGAGTCCCAGGTCTTCAGAACCACTGCTAACCAATCATGCCTTCCCTATTGTATACTTGTAAATATAATACTTTATATTTATCCCCATTGAGTTTCACCTGATTAGCTTTAGTCTAACGCTCTGACCTGTCAAGATCCTTTTAAGCAAAAAAAAAAAAGACTATAAATCAAGTGAATCCAAAAAAGCCAAGAGTTGCAATCACATTATCTGACAAAGCAAAAAGAACTATTCAAAATAAAGCAGATAAACAAGGAAACACTGTATGCTGAAAGGAACCATAGACGTAGTTATACATACCAAGTATTCTAGCATCCAAATTCATAAAGGAAACATTATCTGAGCTTCAAGAAGACATATATACAATGTAACACAATGTAACACAATAGTAACAGTAGACTTCAATATTCTCCTTTCAGTTTTAAAAAAGCTTAACATAGGGGTGCCTAGGTGGCGCAGTGGATAAAGCACTGGCCCTGGAGTCAGGAGTACCTGGGTTCAAATCTGGTCTCAGACACTTGATAATTACCTAGCTGTGTGGCCTTGGACAAGCCACTTAACCCCATTTGCCCTGCAAAAACCTAAAAAAAAGTTTAACATAAAGAGGACCAAAAGGGAAAATATAAAACAATATTTTATTGTATCAGCTATGTTAGCCACCTTTGTGTCAGTAGGAAACTTGATGCTTATGCTATCTATGCCTTTATCCAAGTCACTGATAAAAAATTTTAATATCACAAGGCTGAACATAGATATTCAGGGTATTCCTGGCCATGTTGACATTGAACCATTTATTCTTTGAGTCTAGCCTTCCAATGAATTATATAACACTCTATTTGAATTATTCATTTTTTTCATTTTTCCCACCAAAAAAATTGTTTGAGGTCTCAAGAACTTTGCTGAAAATTTACATAAACTATACCCATGACATTCCTTCTATCTACCAGATTACTAATTCTGTCCGAAAAAAAGGAAATGAGATTAGGCATGACCTATTTTTAATAATTGCTTTTCATTTAGATTGTCACCAATGATCTTTTTATTGATTTGTTCTAGAATTTCCCCAAAAATCTAAGTCAAGCTCACTGATCTATATAGTAGGAAGACATTATTCTCTTCCCTTTTTTTGCAGACTAGAACATTTGTCTTTCTCCAGTCTTGTAACATTGCTCCCATTTTCTGTGATCAGTTTGAATCAGCTCCCAAGAGCTAATTGCTAAATTTTCAGCATGAACAACTTACACCATGGAAGCAAATGCTAAAATTTAGGGCTTGAATTATTGTTTTGTTGCCTGTCTAGACTTAAGAAAGTCTAGTCTTAATATCTTAAAGTCTTAATGCAGAATAAAACTTAAAATATGTCATAGTAACATTTTCCCTCAAAGGGTAATTGTTCAGCATTTGCCAACACACCACTAAAAATCACTGGCAGTGGCTTAGTAGTCCCTTCTGCCAGCTCTTTCCATACCTGAAGATATAGTTCATCTGGGTCAGTGGACTTAAATTCATCAAGGATAACCTGGTACTGTCTATCACTTTATGTCTCTTTGCTAGTGGGGTATGTTGGTAAAGGTTTAACAAGCTTTCCAAAAATGTTCACCTGGCACACTTTTAATTTTCTCCATTACTTTCTTGTTTTTATTTTGCTTGTTTTTTGCAAGGCATTGTGGTTAAGTGACTTGCCCAAGATCACACAGCTAAGTAATTAGTAAGTGTCTGAGACCAGATTTGGACTCAGTCCTCCTGACTCCAGGGCCGGTGATCCATCCACTGTGCCACCTAGCTGCCCCACATTACTTTCTTAAGATTAGATAATGAACAAAACAGTAAATCAAGCCTTAATCCATAGCATTTGCCAATTTTTTCTGACATGTAAATATTCTTAATGAAAATCTAACAATTAAGAGGGCTTCACATTCCCCATCCACTCCCCATTAGTTAGCAAATTTCCAATACAAAGAAAACTAAAGCAAATTCACAACTCTGGGATCTCCTAACATTGCCCTATCTGCACCAAGCAGTCCTGGACCTTCTTTGATTCTCTTTTTTCTCCTGATTTACAATTAGTTTTTTTGGTTGTTTTTATTGTTCTGGGATGCCCTTCATCACCCTTAGTTGATTTGGAGTTTTAGTTTTCCTGATATTATTTTTTCAGGACTCTTCCAGACTCTTATTTTCTCCCTCTGTTACTTAAGTTCCATCTTGTGTATATTTCTTTTTTGGATCAGTTAGTTGGGAAGTTCTCTTTGCATCCACTTTGATATCCTCAGATGGACACATTTTTCCTTCTTGTTGGAATTGTTATCCATTGTGACTTCAAAATTAATTCCTGAACATCTCTCATCCCTCCTGGACCAACTTCCTTATATTTTTCCCCAACTTAATAGTATTTTATTTTTCTAATTACTTGTAAATATTAACTTTGATAAAAATTTGAGTTCCAAATATTTCTCCCTCCCCTTCCTGCTCCCAAGACAGCAGCAATCATATTCAACGTGACATTAGTCACATTGTGAAAGAAGAATCAGAACAAAAGGAAAATAATACTAGAAAGGAAAAAAAGTGAAATTAGTAAGCTTCAGTCTATATTCAGATCCCATAGCACTTTCTCTGGATGTGGATAGTATTTTCCATCATAGGTCTTTTGGAATTGTACTTGGATCATTGTATATCTAAGAAGAATCCTGTAGCATTTTGTTTTATGTTCGCAAGGCATTGGGGTTAAGTGAGTTGTCCAAGGTCATACAGCTAAGCAAATATAAAATGTCCGAGACTGGATTTCAACTCAGGTCCTACTGCCTCCAGGGCTGGTACTCTATCCACTGCACCACCTAGCAGCTCTTGTAGCATTTTTAATACATGGAGTGCTATCTCTTTCCTATGAAGCCTTCAAAAGTTGCTTTTCCAGGTTCTAGAGTTCATGTCAGATTATGCACAGATTTCCTCTCTTCTATCACAATCTTTAGAAAGAAACAGCCATTTTTCCACATTACCATTATTTCTATTCCAGTAACCAGTTTGTTTCTATTATTTCCCCCCAATAATAGGTAGCGATGAGTTTTTCCATATTAATGAGAGTCAGGTTTATGATGAAATCTCCAATTTTATTTCTCTTTCTATTGATCTTCACTCAAATTCTCTTTCGTGCTTCCTGCTTCCTCCTTCCTCTCTTCCCCACCTACTCCATGTTTCTGGATTTCCTCACATGAGTATACATTCTTAATATACAATGTCACATTTTTATCTGTTCTATGTCCTTTGAATAAGAAATGCCCAACTAAAGTCATAGATTTCATACCATTCAAACCCCATGAAACTTTTTTCTAGTTTAATATGTTTTATTTTTTCCAATTACATGTTAAAAAAATTTTTAACAATTGTTTTCAATTTTCCTTTGAAAGGTTAGTTCTCCCCCTACCCAATTCAGAATGGGAGACAATTCTTTCCAGGGTCTAAGGAAAGTTGGTGGTGAGGAGGAAGTAGTAACTACAGCCATGACAGAGAAACAAGTCATGACCTTTGTCTACTGCTTTCCTCCTTTCATCAGATCAAGGTCATACAATCTTAGATTTAAAACTGGAATGGACCTCAGAGGCCATCAAGTGCAATTCCCTCATTTTATAGGTAAAGAAACTGAGAATGAGAGAGATTAAGTGATGTACTAGCTAGTAAATCTCTGAGGCAGGATTCAAATTCAGATTTTTCTCCAAGACCAATGGACCATCTCACTGTCCCAAATCTTAGAAAGCTCAACTGTCCCCCAGTCCCACCTTCGAATGTCCTTTTGTGTACTAGTAACTAAACCAAACATAGTAATTCAAAGAAGCCTGCTTCCAACCCTCAACCTACATTCTGCCAGGAATCTCCTCCAAATCTTTGAAAAGGCAGCCTGAATAGGGAGGAAGACACTCTTGCTTTTCCCATGGAGAGAAATAATTTTTCATTAGGGGTCATTCCAGGAGGGCCTATGTCTTTGTCCTCAGAATGGTTTTAAATACCCTTCCTCAGGCTTAAAACCATCCAGAAACCACCTATTAAGTGACTCAGGCTTTGGCTGGACTTGAAACATCATGGTTTACTCATTTCCAAAGGGGAGTTGTTGGAATGGGACCTCAACAGAGGTTATTTGTTTACACCCCTCCCATCCATCCCCATCCTCCCCACCCTA
This sequence comes from Macrotis lagotis, assembly GCF_037893015.1. NCBI lineage: Eukaryota > Metazoa > Chordata > Mammalia > Peramelemorphia > Peramelidae > Macrotis > Macrotis lagotis. Next base: position 866,677,049 of record NC_133658.1, read on the forward strand.
CCTCCCATCCCCAGAGTGAGAAGATTGATCCATCTTGCTCTCCTCCTTCTCAAGGAAGGACTGGAGTCAGCCCTTCTTGAAGGACATCAGGCAGTAGGACTTTTAATTCAACTCAAATTTTTTCTCTTACAATTTTTTTTCAATTAGCATGCATTTTTTTCTCTCCTTCACACTCCTTTCCTAATGCCCTCCAAAACTTTGTAACAAATATGCACAATCAAGGAACACTAATTCCCACACTTTCCATGTCCCAAAATATATCTTGTTTTTCACTCTTGGGTCCATTCTATCTATGTCAGGAGATAGGGAATATGGAGTCCTCTGGAGTCGTGACTGGTCATTGTATTGATCAGAATTCTTAAGTTTTTTTTTAAATTGTTTGTTTTCATAGTGCTGTTGGTATTGTATAAATTGCTTTCTTGACTCTTCTCATGTCCCTCTCCATCAGTTTCTAGAAATTTTCCCAGATTTCTCATTTAAGGAATAGCTAAACAAATTCTGACACTTGACTATAATCAAATCATATTACGCCCAAACCCCTTTCCAGGCAAGGGATTCCTACTTGGGACTCTCAGCAGAAGGTAGGACTGTAGTGTATGTCTTCTCCAACTCATGAAATATCAAACTTGGAAGGTACCTTAGAAATCATCTTTTTCAAACTTCTCAGATAAGATGATCCCCAAGAAGGGGATTCACAGAATTACAGAATCAGAGTTAGAAGGGACCTCAGAAGCTGAAGCATCCCTCCCCCAGTCAGACTGATAGGTGGCAGTTCAGCTTTTTGATAACCCCCATGTTGGAATACTCACTCCTTCCTGAGAGAACACATTCCATTTTTGGAATTGTCCCCAAATTGTTAAGAAGTCTTTACTTAAGTCAAGGGCAGCTGTGCTTTTTTTTGGCAATGTCTACCCTATTGTTTGGGGGTCAAGCAGAATTAGTTCAATCTAGCTGCCTCCTAATAGCCCTTCAAATAGTTGAAAAAAGTTATCCCATTCCCCACTAAGGCTTCTGTTCTCCCAGTCAAATGTTCCCAATTCCTGCAACTGATGTGATCTTGGATTCTTCACCATTGGTGTTCCCTTCCTCTGTAACCCCACCATCCCAGCAATGACTTTCCTTGAATATGATCCTGGCCTCAATCCTGAACACAGTCCTGCAGATGGGAGGTCTAGAAAAGGCAGAGTTTATCAGGGTTCCCACCTCTCTGTTCTGGGATATCATTTCTCTCTTAATGCATTTCCTTTCTTGGCCACCATATTGCACAATTGACTCATCTAGGACTTATAATTCATTAACATATCTTGGTTCTTTATCAGATAAATCACCATCTCATCCCATCTTGTGCTTGTGAAATTGATATTTTTTGACCCAAGGGGAAAATTGTTCATTGAATTCCATTGTTTCATTTGATCCAGTTTTCCAGTGTTTTTGTTTGGATTTTATATTTTTGAGCCTGATCTTCATCTACCCTGTCATGCCTCCCAATTCCATGTCATTACAAATTCTGTCAGCCTACCATCTCTACCCAGGATCAAGCATATATACATGGGGTGTTCCAGTGGAGACCTCTTTGCAAGCTTATACTGAGCCACTAATGATTTGATATGGTAGAAATAGTGAATTTGTCTTCAAGAGGAACCGGGTTCAAATACCACCTCAGACATTTTACCGGCTGAGTGACCCTCAATAAGTCAACTGGTCTCTAGATCTCAGTTCCTCATATGAAAATAAGAGGTTCTTTGACATTCTAAGGTCCTTTGACATTCTTTGAATTCAGCTGTTCAACCAGTTCTAAAATCCATTATCTTGAGAATTTTTTTATATCTTTCTGTGACTTAGTTTCCATATATATATATATATATGTATATATACATATATATATATACTTCATTGTTCATAGAATTAGATTTAGAAGGAAACTCAGAAGTCATTTAGACTAATCTTATCATTTTATAGAGGAGTAAACTAAGCCTTAGAAAAGGGAAGTGACTTGTCCAAGGTGACACAGGTTAAGTAGCAGAGCCAGGAACTCTGACTCCACAACTCTTAAAATATTTCATTACTTATGAGTGTTCCTTCCACTACTGTGGAGCATGACCTTTCTCCCATTTAGGGAATGATCTTTATGAGTTGTAACTATAACAAAATATCACTCTAGAACCAATTTAATGATCTGTTGAGCTACCAGAGCTTAGGCTCTGTCCATAGGAATTCTAAGAATCTAGGATCACCTTCATAGTATCATGAGGCTTCAGGAATCTTCAGTGGAATTTCTCCATCTGTAAAATGACGTAATAACCTTCTATCTCTTAAAACAGAGGATTCTTAGGAATCTACTTCTGAAGATAAACCCAAAATCACAAAAAACTTTTCATACAAATAAAATCAGACCTTAACAGCTGGAAAAATATCAATTGCTCATGGTGAGGCTGAGATAATATAATAAAAATGATAATTCTACCTAAATTAAATCACTGAAACAAAAGGTAAAAAATATCAAGGGAGAAATTAGGCCTGACCATCATCCTATACCATCATCCTATATATCTATGGAATAGGAGAAGTTTATGACCAAAGAAGAGTTAGAAAACCCAATAATTTACAAAATAGATAATTTCAACTACATTAAATTTAAAAGTTATTGTACAAATAAAACCAATGCACTCAATATTAGAAGGAATGAAAAAAATGTGAAACTATTTTCACAACCCATGTTTCTAAAATCTATAGAAAACTGAGTCAAATTTATAAGAATACAAGTCATTCTCCAATTGATAAAAATAGTCAAAGTATATGAACAGGAAGTTTTTAGAAGAAGAAATTAAAACTACCTATAGTCATATGAAAAAATGTTCCAACTCATTATTTGATTAAATGCAAATAAAAACACCTTTGAGATACCACCTTAAACCTATCAGATTGACAAAAATGAACATAAAAGGGAAATGATTGGAAAGGAGTGGGAAAACTAGGACATTAATATATAGTTGGTGGAGTGGTGAACAGATCCAACCATTCTGGAGAACAATTTGGAACTATGCCCAAAGCACAATAAAACTGTGCATACCCTTTGATATAGCCATACCACTACTAAGTTTATATCCCAAAGAGATCATTAAAAAGGGGAAAGGACCCACATGTACAAAAATATAGCAGTTCTTTTTGTAGCGATAAAAAAAGGGAAATTGAGGGAGTGCCCATCCGTTGGAGAATGGCTGAACAAGTTATGGTATATGAATGTTATAGAGTACTATTATTCTTTAAAAAATCATGAGTGACCTGACTTCAGAAAAGCCTAGAAAGACTTATATGAACTGAAGCTGAGTGAAGTGAGCACAACCAGGAGAACATTATACACACTAACAGCAACACTGTAAGATGATCCACTATGATCAGCGCAGCTCCTCTCAGTTCAGTAGTGGTCAAGGATAATCCTGAGATACCTGTTTTGGAAAATGCCATCACATCCAGAGGAAAAGCTATGGATTCTGAATGCAGAATAAAGCATATACTATGTTCCTTTTTTAAAAACTTTTTTTCTTTCTTTCTCATGTTTATTTTCCCCTTAGTTCTAGTTCTTTTACAGCCTGACTAATATAGAAATATATAAAACATGATTTAATATATACAGCCTATATTAGATGGTTTGTGGCCATGGGAAGGGAATGAGGGAGAGAGGGGGCGGAAAAATGCGGAACTCAAAAGCTTGCAAAAGGATGAATTTTATTTAAAAAAACTATTTTGCATGTAATTGGAAAATAGAGATAAATGAGAAAATCAAGTAAGATAATGGGTACAAAGTGCTATATAACCATAAAGACAGTACATAAACATTACATTATTAGAGATTTTTTTTGATTTGGAAGGAACCTTAAAAGTTATCTAGGTCAATTCATATCTGATTCAGAATTCTCCCTATCATATCATCAACAAGTGACCATCATCTTGCAACCTCCAGTGAGAAGGAACTCATTGATTCTTTTTTTAAAAAAGATTTTATTTTTAAAATTATTTTTATTTCATTAAATATTTCCCAATTACATGTAAAAAATTTTGTTTTCAGTTTTTTTTCAAGGCAATGGGGTTAAGTGGCTTGCCCAAGGCCACACAGCTAGGTAATTATTAAGTGTCTGAGGTTGGATTTGAACTCAGCTCCTCCTGACTCCAGGGTCAGTGCTCTAATACACTGCACCACCTAGCCACCCCAACAATCATTTTTTAAAAATTTCAAAGTTCCAATTTTCTCCTTCCTTCTCACCCCCTTTTTTCTCCTTGAGTAGGCAAGCAATTTAATTTCAATTATACATGCAAGGTCATGAAAAACATGTTTCAATATTAACCAGAACTCATTAATTCTTTACTCCTTCCAAATGAGGTCTTTCCCAATACCCCCTGAGGAGTGGGGGCGAGGGGAGCAAGTCCCTGTTCCCTCACAAAATAATTACCTTGTATTTATTGTCCATGATGACTTTCCTTTCCCCACCCCACTCCTAATAAATAAGAGTTCCTTGAAGTCTGGAACTATTGGGTTTTTATCTATAACCCCAGAACTAGGCTTTTCTGAAGTCAGGTCACCCATGATTTTTTTAAAGACTAACAGTACTCTAAAACATTTATGTGCCATAACTCCTTTAGCCATTCTCCAATGGATGGGCGTCCCCTCAGTTTCCAAATCTTTGTCACTGCTTATTGAACTATGCAACACTTATTTGAACTAACTCTTATTTTGTAGAAAGTTGTTCCTTATGTTGATCCCAACTCTGCCTGTCCATCAACAAACAACTTCCACAAATTTGTCTTAGTTCTGCCCTCTGGAACCAAATACAGGAGAAGTCTTTCCTGATGACCCTCTCCCCAAATGCTAGCTGTGTGACCCTGAGCAAGTCACTTTACTCTGTTTGCCTCGGTTTCCTTATCTGTAAATAAGCTGGAGGAGGAAATGGCAAACCACTCCAGCATCACTGCCATGAAAACCCCAAACGGGATCACAGAAGGTCAGACACAACTAAAATGACTTAACAACAACAATGTCCTTCCTCCAGGGGTATACCGAAGAGCCAACTGTTAAATTTATCAGGGTGAGTATTTACATCTCAGGAATGGACAGATGCTGCAGATCACAGCTTGATTTATTGTTTTGCTGAGAATCTAGATTTAAGAATATGATGGTGAAAATGGTGATAATGAAAATTAAACTTAAAAGTATATCAAGGAGGAGCCGCTAGGTGGCGCAGTGGATGGAGCAATGACCCTGGAGTCGGGAGGACCTGAGTTCAAAGCCAACCTCAGACACTTAATAATTACCTAGCTGTGTGGCCTTGGGCAAGCCACTTAACCCCACTGCCTCGGGTTCAAAAATTAATCAAGGAATAATTTTTCCCAAAGAAAACACTTTAATTCTCTGTTAAAAACTTCCCAATAAATCCTTGCCTCCATCCCTAAACTGCCTTGGACTTATTCTCCATATACTCACATATATGTGTATGCATGTTGTTTCCAACAATAGAATGGAAGGTCCTTGAGAGCAGGGATTGGTTCCTTTTATCTTTATATCTCTATCATCTAGCAGTTTGTCTGATGTACAGTTGGTCTCAATAAATATATGTTGACTGACTAATCATAGATTTAGATGTCCATCTCAGGTTCAATAACCTCATTTCACAGATTAGGAGACACTGAAAAGGTAAGTGATTTATTCCCCCAAGATCTTGGAGTCCAAGCAACAAGGTCAGGATCCAAATCCAGATCAACCCAAGAGTCAAGTCAAAATTCAGCCCTTTCCCTACATGTCAGCTTTCCACATCCTTGAAGGTATCTCTCCTCCCCTCTTTCATCTTCTCTTCCCCATCCTTAAACCTATCCGACCATCTTCCTTTGGCAGCCTCTCAAAGATCCTTCACCGTCATCTCTGGATGGGCACCGTTTTATCTGTGTCCTTGAAGAATGAAATTCAGACTGGTCAGTGATCAGTCACACCATGTTGAGTCCCTTTACTGGACAACATATGTTGAGTCCCACTGCCAGACACCCTCAATCTTCCACAGGTGAGCATTGGAGGGGCAGGGGACAAGGATGACAAAGGAGACAAGTACTCCATCAAGATTTTTTCTGTTAAGTTACCAAAACACCAGTACTTTAATATCTTTCCAGTCTCTAATCCACTCCCACTCCCACTCCTGTGGCACTTAGTAAGGTAAGATTCTGGTGCTCAAGGTCACCAGGTGAAGATAGTTTATAGTGCTCCCACACAAATGGTTTCTAACAACATCATATTGTCCAAATTCCTGGACTCCATGGCTCTCATGGAGAGCTGTGACCTGGAGTCAAAAATACCTGAGTGTATGGTCTGGCTTCACTCATTTACCACTGGCTGCCACAATTTCCTCCCCTGTAAAATGGGGATAATAAGAACCTCAACCTATTTCTCAGAGTTGTTATAAAGGTCAAATGAGATAATATTTGCAAAGTGCTTTGTAAACCTTAAACACTAGCCATTATTATTTTCATTACAGGGGGTGGCTAGGTGACACAGTGGATAGAGCACTGGCCCTGGAGTCAGGAGGACCTGAGTTCAAATCCAACCTCAGACACTTAATAAATACCTAGCTGGGTGGCCTTGGGCAAGCCACTTAACCCCATTGCTTGCCAAACACCCCCCCAAAACAACCTATTTTCATTATGGAACCTTAAATAGTAGCAAAACCAATCAGGGTTGGGGTGTGTGTGTGTGTGTGTGTGTGTGTGTGTGTGTGTGCATTCAGAAGAATTCCAAGAGACTAGATGAATCTTTAGTGAAGGGTTTATAGGGACGTGGACAAGAGGGGCAGAAGGCAAGGGACTGGACTTCGGGGTTAGGATGAGAGTGGGAGGGCTAGGAAGAGAGAGGCATTATTGTTTGGTTGTATCCAACTCTTCATGATCCCATTTGGGATTCTATTGATAAAGGTACTGCAGTGGTTTGCCATTTCCTTCTCCAGCTCATTTTACAGAGGAGGAAACTGAGGCAAACAGGGTGAAGTGACCTGCCCAGGGTCACCCAGCCAGTAAGTATCTAAAGCTAGCAAGCCTTGAAAAGAGCCATAGTACTAAATACTCACTGGATCTAGTAAAATTCTACAGAAGGATTAATTAGGGCTTGGGGGAAGGAGACAAAGTTCTAGTATCCAGCAAAAGGTGGTAAGTGGCAAATCAGCCTTAACATAGAGGATATTAGAACCTGGCAAGAAACTTAGTAGCTGTCCCCACTAGCCATGGCACCTCCTTAGTAAAAAGGATTAAAAAATTGAAAAAGGAATGTGAAGATTGAAATCTGGGAGAGTCCTCTAACGAATTACAGATGAGGAAACCGAGGCTCAGGAAGAAGCGACTTTCCTGAGGTAATGCAATTTATGGTAGAGTCTGAATTCGAACTCAGGACCTGTGACTTCCAGTTCAATGTCCTCTCCCTGTACTATCCTGCCATGATGCTAGAAGGGGCTGGAAGGGAAAGGCCCATGGCCCTGTATCTACCTCTTAAACCAAAGGAGAAGCCAGGCTCCCTTGTTCCTAGGACAGTTCCTTTGCCATCTGCGGACTCCTCCTGAAGCCCCCAGAAGACCACCTTAGTCTCCCTTCTTTGCCGGCTCTGCCCCTGAATCCCCCCCCCCCAAACTGCAGCCAACTGACTCCCTGGCCCTTCCTTTTCTTGCCCAGATTTCAGGAGGCCCCTGGCAGCTCTCCAGCCAACACGCTTTGCCTATGATGGGGGGAGGGAGGTGTCGCTCCTTTCCTCAAGTGAGCAAGGGAGGCCCGAGGGTCTGAAAAAAATTTAGAGAAACACCGCAGTGTTTTACTTCTGAAAATCAGGAGCTGAGGTGGGCCAGGACCAGAGAGAATGCTATGGCCCCCCCATCCAGGCTAAGTCAGAAACCGTGATAATGATGTTATTCTCCCCTGCCCCATTCAGCTTACGGAGAGCCCCCACCCCACCAAGCACCCCAGTCTCTGATGTCACTGGCTCTCCCACACCCCCCATGCCAGGCCTGGAGCCTTGGCCTGTCATTGATGGGCTCCTCCCACAGCAAGGCCAGCCCAGGCTTTTTTGCCATCATGCCCATTGAGCAGCTTCATTCTTTAGTCATAAACGAAATGGGCTGTGAAGTAGCGGTGGGGCCTGGGGGGCCCGAATGAAAGCCGAAGCTGAGCGGAAACTATAGTGCCCTTGAATTCCCACCCAGACAGGCCAGGGATGGCCAGGCTGGGCCCAGGGGCAATATCCACCCACGGCCAGTGGGTGGGTGGTCTTGTGGTGGGGCACATTCCTGGCTTCCTCTTTGCAGCGTGCCATTGGAGAGAAATTCCAACCCCTGGACCACAGCCACGCACCCTTGCTGCCCATTGATGTCCTTCACAAGGGGATGAAGGCTGGAGGCGACACCGAGGCTCAGTTCAACTGAACCGGCATTGACTGAATGCTCGCCTATGTAGGGCCCCATGAGGACATCAGCCAATCAGTTCAAACAACAAGCATTTCTTAAGCACCCAATAATAATGATGCTTGTCCTTCATTCTCAAAGAAGGCCACAACATCAGGGAGGTGTTGCCGTGACAAGCATGGGAGCCGGATGGGAGTGAGGGGGACTGTGCTAAGTCAGCCACATCACTTTCGCCTCCATTCACCTGGGTCCAGGAGCCAGGTATGAATCCGGAGGACTGGAGATGGCCCTGGTGGTGAGGCAGTCAGGGTTAAGCGGCTTGCCCAAGGTCACATAGCTGGTAACTACCTCCTCTATGACACCAGTAAACATGTATTTATCAAGTACACAGAGCCAGGCACTGTGCTAAACTTATAAAAACAGATTTTTTTTAAGTTCCTACACTCTGGGAGCTCACCTTCTACCAGGGAGACTACAGGTAAGAATAAGCAAGATCAGTATAAGATGAACAAAGGTTAAATCTTATTGGGGAAGAAGGGGAGGGTAGATAGAGATTACCAGTAGCCAGGAGAACCAGGAAAGGTTTCCTGTACACCTGCATTTGTACAGAGTGTAAAAGAAAATAAAAGAGTCAAAGAGGCAGAGATGAGGAGGGAGCATTGTCTGGGAGGAGGCACAGCCAGTGCAAAACTATGGAGATGGGAAATGGCATGTCCTGGGTGAGAAGCAGCAAAGGTCTCTGGTCTAGGAGACCACAATGCATAACGACACTGGAAAGGTGATGTTGTTTGAGACCAGATCATGAAGAATATGAAAAGCCAAAGAAAACAGTTCATGCTTGATCTTAAAAGTAATGAGGAGCCATTGGAATTTATGGAATTGGGGAATGACATGTTTAGGAATACACTCTGTATAGAAAATCACTTCGAGCTTGGGGAGAGACTTGAACCAGGAAAACCAATTAGAAAGCTATTAGAGAGTCCAAGATGAGCATTTGGAAAGCTCTTGCTGTGGGTTAAGGGCTTTACAGTTTTATTCTATCATTTGATCCTCCTAATGACCCTGAGATGTGAGTGCTATTATTCCCATTTTACAGAGAAAACTGAGATAAATGGAGGTTAAGTAACTAGCCCAACATCACCCACCTAGAAAGTTGATTGGTGTCACATGGTATAAATACCTGTTGCTTAGTGTCATATAGTAGGTGCTTAATAAATGCATGTTGATTGGTGTAATACAGTAAGTGCTTAATAAATGCATGCTGATTGGTGTCATATAGTAGGTGCTTAATAAATGCACATTGATTGGTGTCATATAGTAGATGCTTAATAAATACTTGTGGATTGGATTGATTGATTTGTGATTAGATTTGAACTCAGAACTTCCTGACTCTTGACCTGTCACTCTATGAGAATAAGGGACATAGGTTGGAAGGCCACAGTAAATTTTGGTACCCAATGCAAAAGTCATAAACCTACTCAGAGCATTCCTACGTTCCCTTAACAATGGTAGAAAGAGTCCTGGTTCTGAAGTCAGAGATCCTGGGTTCAAATCCTCCTCTAATGCTTATTTTCCTTTGATAATTAATTAACCTCTCTAAGTCTCATGTATGAAAGGAGGAGGTTGAACCAAATGACCTCCAACACACCTTCCAGTCCTAAAACTATTCTCTGAATATATTATCAACCTTAAGAGGGAGAAAAGGGACTTAAAGGGAGAGTAGTTTTGTTATTATTGAAAGGCTTTTTTTTCTTTCAATTCAGATCTCTGATTTCATCAGAATGGGGAAATTCCTAGTAGGAAATCTTTTTCCCCTAATGCATATAAGCAAAACCATTGCAATTTCTCATTTTTAAGATTTGCCTAGGGGCGGCTAGGTGGCGTAGTAGATAAAGCACCGGCCCTGGAGTCAGGAGTACCTGGGTTCAAATCTAGCCTCAGACACTTAATAATTACCTAGCTGTGTGGCCTTGGGCAAGCCACTTAACCCCATTGCCTTGCAAAAACCTAACAAAGAGACTCACCTGGGACACAGAGGTTAAGTGACTTGACCAAGATCCCTACTCTCAGTATGTTTTGGCAGCAGGCTTGGAACTTCAAGGCCGGCTCTCTATCCACCATACGGACCCAAGCAGAGAGTCGTTTGAGAGTTATTTTCAAGGGAAGGTGGTCAACAAGACTCAGAGTCTCAGAAGCCCGGGCTTCCAGCTTCCACTGCTACTTATAAGTATGTAATGTTGGACAGTTATCAAAGTATTTTAAAAACAAGTCCAGGAGCCCAGGCTAGGAAGCCCCCATTAGATTTTCCCTCAGGCTCCCTGTTAGCTCTGGCATGCTCTGGTTCATGATAAATGGATGCTTCCTTTATGAAGGAAAGTTAGCAATCATCCCCCCAAACCGGTAGCAGCCAGGTTGACCAATGGTCATGGAAGTACAAAGACTTGTACTGTAGCCCACCCTCCCACTTGCCAATCGTCATATAAACACATGCCTGGATATATAGACATGGTGGGAATAACTGCTGAGGTGGCACTTTCATTCCTTTCCTGGGTTTCATTTCTTGTTCAATGAAAACAACTCAAGCCCAAATCACCAAGGCCTAAAATTATAAAAATACGGGGCCCATATTATCATAAAAATATTTGAGCACAGTAAGGCCTATTGGTGGCCAGCCAGGGCAGCCAATTTCTCTAAATCAGTCTGTTTCAGTAGTATCCCCCTGGAAATACTCAGAGGCAAGAGAAATTTGGTTTTCATTAAACAGTGAATGTGAGGAGTTCTGTCCCTTTGAATGGGGCTTTGATTCTGGCTGATGGTGGCATCTTTCCAGGAACTGGTGTGTGTTTTGGGTGGGGTCTTTTTTGTTGTTGTTTCTTATAAAATGGCCCCCACCTCTCTATCTTATATCTCCCCAAACTACATGGGAGTTAGACAGCAGACTCAACCACTTGGTTCCACATAAGCTGTAAAGTCAACAGCTATGCCGGGTGTGAGAGGCAAACGAGAACGGTTACCTTTATTGACTCTGAGGTTTTATTAAAAACATTATGATGTTTTCTTGTGGCCTGAGTCAACCCCATCTGGGACTATGGGCCAACAAGGGGTTGGCAGGGTGAGCAGGGATTTCATGGGATCCTGAAAGGGTAGGTCAAGGAGACCCCCAGTGGATTTGGCCCTTCGCATTTACAAGTAGGGTTCTCTACTACATTAAACCTCTTCTCAGAACACAAAAATGGTAGAACATAGGATGTCAGAGCTGTGAGGGATCTTAGAGCTCAGAATGTCAGAGCTGGAAGGGCCCTTAGAATACAGAATGTCAGAGCTGTGAGGGGTCTCACAATATAAAATGTCAGAGGTGGGGGGGGTCCTTAGAATATAGAATATCAGAGCTGGAAGGGGACTTAGAACACAGGATGTCAGAGCTAGGAGGGCCCTTAGAGCATAGAATGTCAGAGCCTGGAGGGAACCTAGAAAACAGAATGTCAGAAGTAGAAGAACCTTTAGAACAGAGAATGTCAGAACTGGGAGGGGTCTTAGACCAGAGAATGTTACGATACAGACTGTCATAACTGAAAACTATCTCTGATATCATCTAATCCAAATCTTTCATTTTATGGATGATTTTTATTTCACAGAATTGGTTTTCATTTTATTTATTGATTTTAATTTTGTTTTAACACAACAGACTCAAGGAACCCAATTATCAAGCACAAGTCCCAGAGTGGGAGTGGGGTAGGGAGGACCACAAAGCAATTTTGACTATATGATCCTAACATTGCCCTTAAACTTGATTCTCCATGCTGACTTTATAGACCTTTGGGCAGTCACTGAAATCATTTTTCTTTGGACTCTGCTTTCCTTCTTCACTCTTCATCTTCCACTTTAAATTAACCTAAATCTTAAAAAAATGTGTGTGGGAGGAAGCAATCACATTTTTAAATAGAAAAAGACTTAAAAATATAAAGCTTCAATTATCCATACTCATTGGAAAATGAATAATTCTGGAGAGTTGAAGATTTATAACTTTTACCAAAATAGTTTAGCCAATCTGGATGGAAATGTGTCTACAACCTTTCCTTCCAATACAAGGGAAATCTGAATATCAAGTAACTTTTTCACTATGACTCAAGATGATGGTAATGAAAGGCAGTAAGCCTAGTGGGAAGAGTATTAACCCAGACCACTCAGATCATTTGAGTTTTCACTACTTCATTCAACAAATGGATTTTCAATGACTACTATGGACCAGACACTATGACTAGCATAGGGGTTGCAAAGGCAAAAATCTGTAAAATGGACTTATGAGAGACAAGATGGCAAAGTAGTTAATTCCCATAAGCCTCCCATCTTCACCTCCAAATAGCCATAAAACAGAGCCCCAAACAAATCCTGGAACAGCTGAACTAGCAAAAAGAAAAGATAAAACAACCCTTTAGCCCAAGAAACTTGGAAGATCAGCAAAAAAAGATCTATCTCACCTGGATAAAAGGGGAACATAGGCCAGAACAGGAAGCATTCTAGAAGCCAACAGTAGGGGTGGCTAGGTGGTGCAGTGGATAGAGCAGCGGCCCTGGAGTCAGGAGTACCTGGGTTCAAATCCAGTCTCAGACACTTAGTAATTACCTAGCTGTGTGGCCTTGGGCAAGCCACTTTAACCCCATTGCCTTGCAAAAACTAAAAAAAAAAAAAAGAAAAAAAGAAAAAGAAAGAAACCAACAGTAGATCCTGAACCCCAGTAACAGAGTAGACAAATGTAAACACCCCCACATGCCTCAACATAGCTAGTGAATGGGCAGACTCCAGTTCCAAGATGCTTCAGAATAGCCCCAGCAGTCAGACCACCAGGGCTCTGGTGTAACCCCAGGAAAACACAGAAACACCTCACAGGCCTCAGAACCTAATGGCACTAGGACCCTGGTCCAGCACCAGATAAGATGCCAGACTCCTATGACCTCTGGGATCAACAGTCACCCCCGACACACACACCCCAACCCTTCAGATCTGTGCCAGATACAAGAATTGTTCACAGGCCTCAGGCCTCAGGCCAATAGCACCAGGTAAATAGCTAGAGTCTTCATCCCTGGCATAAGAAGCCCCTTCCCCTCCAGAAGCAAAGCTCAAATTTTAAAAAAGGGAAAAGACCACAAAAGATGGGCAAAAAAGAACTAAAAGAATCTGATCTTAGAAAGTTATTATGGTGACAGGGAAGATCAAGACAAAAACTCAGACGAACACAAAAAACTAATGGGCAAAAACCCAAAGAAAAACAGGAAGTAATCTCAAGCCCAGAAAAAAAAACTCACGGAAAAACTCAAAAGGGAAGTTAAAAAATCACATGAGAGGGGTAGAAGAAACATTGGGAAAAGAAATGAGAGTGATGCAAGAGAATTATGAAAAAAAAAGTCAACAGCTTAGACCACTACTTAAAAAGTAGAATTGACCAAATGGAAAAGGAAATGCAAAAATCCACTGAAGATAACTTCTTAAAAAGTTCAACTGGCCAAATTCAAAAGGAAGTTCAAACCTGAGGAAAATAACTCCCTAAAAGTTAGAATTGAGTAAGAGGGATCTAATGACTCTTTGAGACATCAAGAATCAATCAATTAAATAAACAAAAAAAAAGAATAAAGCAAACAAAAAGTAGAAGAAAACATGAAATATTTCAATGTTAAAACAACTGATCTAGAAAACAGATCCAGGAGAGAAAATATCAGAATCATTGGACTGCCTGAAAGCCATAATTAAAATACCTGGATAGTATCTTTTAATAATTCATCAAGGAAAATTGCCCTGTTATTCTGGAACTAGAAGACAAAATTTAAAAAATAGATATTGAAATAATCCAAGGAACATTACAGCCAAATTACAGAACTTTCAGGTAAAGGAGAAAATACTGAAAGTGGTCAGAATGAAACAATTCGAATATTGGGAAGGGGAGCCACAGTCAGGATTATACAAGATTTAGCAGCTACAACATTAAAGGATTGGAAGTCATGGAACATGATATTCTGGAAGACAAAGGAGATAGGACTTCAATCAAGAATCATCTACCCAGCAAAATTAAACATAATACTTTGGGGGGCTGGGGGAAGGTGGTCATTCAATAAAATAGAGGCATTTCAAATTTTCTTAAGGAGAAAACCAAATTGAGCAAAAAATTTTTATCTCCAAAATCCAAGACCCAAGGGAGGTCTAAAAAGAGAAAAGAAAATACAAGGGATTCAATGGAACTTAACTTTTTACATTCCCTACATGGGAAGCTGCTACTTAACAATTCTTAAAATTTGTGCCACTAAAAGTACAGCTAAAAGGAATATACATAAATAGAGGATATGGGTGTGAATTAGAGGGAATGACATAAAAATAATTATGGGATGAGAAAGAGTATACCCAGTGTATTCTGAGAGCAGAAGAAAAAGAGAAGTATAATGAGATAAATTACTTCATATGAAGAAGTGTGGAAAAACCCTATTAGAGTGAAGGGGAAAATGGTAGAGTGGGCAATGAGCATCACTTGAACCTTACTTTCATATATATAAATGTAATCAGATGATTATAGAAATCTATTTTACTCAACAAAAAAGTAAGAGGAGAGGAAATTAAATAAAGGGTGAGGGAGAGGGGGACTACAGAGGGAGGCAGCAGATGAAACAAAACACCGTCAAGAAGGAAATGGTGTGGAGCGGCTAGGTGGCGCAGTGGATAGAGCACCTGCCCTGAAGTCAGGAGTACCTGAGTTCAAATCCGACCTCAGACACATAATAATTACCTAGCTGTGTGGCCTTGGGCAAGCCACTTAAACCCATTGCCTTGCAAAAAGTTAAAAAAAAAAAAAAAAGAAGAAGAAAAGGGTGAACGGAGAAAGAGAACAAGCAGAAGAAAAATATAGAATGAAAGGAAATACAGTTAGTAATCTTAACAATGATTGTGAATGGGATGAACTCTCCCGTGAAACAGAAGCAAGATAGCAGAATGGATCAAAAATCAGAATTCTGCAATACGTTGTTTACAAGAAACACACTTGAAGCAGAGTAAAGACAAGGACTAGAGCAGAATCTATTAAGCTTCAGCTGAAGTAAAAAAAAAATCAGGAGTAGCAATCCTGATTTCAAACAAAGCAAAAGCAAAAATAGACCTAATTAAAGGAAGAAAAGAAACTACATTCTGCTAAAAAAAAAAAAAAAGGTACATAGGCAATGAAGCAATATCAACACTAAACATATATGCACCAAATGGTATAGCATTCAAATTCTCAAAGAAGTTAAGTAATTGAAGGCTCATGTCCTTTCTTCTTGAAGATTACCTTCCTAATACTGGGAATATATCTTGTTGGTACCTAATCAATTTACACATCTCCTCCATTGGACTTCAACTCCTTGTGGGTAGGAGTTGTGTTTTTGCCTTTTATTTTGTAACCTCAGCCTTAACACAGTGGTTGGCTCAAGTAGGTGCTTAATAACGGTTTGTTAACCGATTGGTTGATTGATTACTACTGTATTTCCACTCACAGGGCTGGTAAGAGGAAAGAACTTTGTAATTGGCTAAGTACTAACTGCTGCTACTCTATTGGCAATGATAATACTCTCCAGTTGTCTCAGTCCGTATCTGGTCACTGGCCCCAGAGGACTCTGGAGGAGAAAGAAAAACTGGTGACTTAGCACAATACCCCCTCACTCAAAATCCAATTCACATCCTTGTCACAGTATCACTTCCCTCATGTCATGGTCTTCTTTGAGAAAGAAGGACAAACACCAATCAATCAATGATAACAATAACCAACACTCATACAGCACTTGAGGAAGCCATCCAGTGTTGATATTTTTAATTTGACAGTGGTAACACACAGGGATTAGACCAGCTGACCTATGGGGTCTTTTCCATCTATAGAGCTTTTTTATTTTATAAGCTAATTAAGCTTAAGTAATTTCCCAGGGTCACAGAACTAGTTGGAGGCTGGATTTGAACTCATATCCTCCAGACTCCAGGGCCAGTGTTCCATCCATTTCACCACCTAACTTCTCCCAACATAAGTCTTAATGATTCTATGAAGTCTTACAAGACAGTTCTTTCACTGATTATCTCATTTGATCCTGGACACAGCCCGGTAAAGAAAGTGTTATTTGTATTCCCATTTTACAGATGAAGAAACCAAGGTTCAGGGGTTGGTCATCTTTTTTGTAAAAGGTGGGATTTGAACTATATTAAGGGAAGTCAGAGGTGACAAGAAGTGGAGGTTAGGAGGGAGAGCATTGATAGGAGGGAACTGAGGGTCAGAGAGGTGGTCATAGAACTACCCAGGTCTTTCAGACCACAAGTCTTACATAGCTATATTGCAGACAAATAATTTTGCAGGTAAGGAAACTGAGGCCCAGGAAAGTGAAGTTGTTTGCTGAAGGCCACACAGGTATCAAGCATTAGAGTCAACATTTGAATTCAGGTCCTCTGACTTTAGAGCTAATGTTCTCCCCAGAATATTCCACTACCTCCTAGATCAGTTCCCCCCTTCTCCCTTTAAAAAGAATCTTTACATTTATAATCTCATCTGATCCTCACCCCAACCCTGTGAAGTAGGTAGGTCAAGGGCTGCTGTCCTCATTTGATCTATAAAGAAAGTGAGTCAAGAAGCAGGGAAGATACTTATCCAAGGTCACCAATCTGGTAAATGGCAGTTCTGAGTCTTGAACTTAAGTTGAGGGAGGGGGCTTGGAGAAGATTCAAAGCCATGGACCCTGAGTGAAGAGAGATTTGGATTCAAGCCTGCCTCTGACACATGGTTAGTTCTTTACTCACTTCTCTGGTCAACAGTTTCCCCAACTGCAAAATGTAGATGATAATAGTACTTTTGTCAGAGGGGGAGTAGGAGGCTGAAATGGCAGATATAATGTTGAAAATCCCTTTGCAATCACTGTCTATTCTGCCACCTCTCCACTTCTGGATCCTGTCACACCTGCCCCATCCCCCAACCAGATGAGTCTCTGAAACTTGGAAGGTGCCAGCTTCCATTGGTATATGGAATTTCCTCACCTGGGAGGTCCTGATTCCAATAAAATCACAATTCTGATCCTATCTCTACTCCTAACTCCTCCATAAAGTCCAACTGGGAGGTAAAAGACAGCCCCTGCCTTCAGGGAGCTTACAGTCTATTGGAGCAGACAACATGCAAACAAATACATGCAAAGCAATCTTTAGGCAGGATAAATAAAAAGTACTGCAGAAAGAAGGGGCTACAATTAAGAGGGGGGCTGGGGTAGACTTCCTGTAGAAGGTGGGATTTTGGTTGGGATTTAAGGGATCTGGGAAGGTCAGGAGTCTGAGTGGAGGAAGGAGAGGACTTGAGGCTCAAGGGTTGTTGTCCCCATTTTACAGGAGGAAGTTGAGGTTCTGAGAAATCCAGCCATTTGATCACAGATAAATAGCTATTAATTGCCTGGAGTGAGATTTGAACTCGTGTCTTCTCTTTCTATTGTGACACCTTACCAGTCATAGCAACTGGTCAAGAAGTGTATTGCATTCCCAGGGTGCATATTTAAGATATTGCAAAAAATATCCTGAATATGACAAAACTGATAAAAAAAAAAAAGAGGAAAAGGGAGGGGGGAAGAAAGGAGAGAGTAAGAGAAAGGAGGAGGGGGAGACTAAGGAGGAAGAAGATGGGGGGGGAAGAAAGGAAAAAGAGAAAGGGAAGGGGAAATGGAAAGAGGGAGGAGGAAGGGAAAGAAAAAGAAAAATTTATATAATATCTACTATGGGCAGACACTGTGTTTTTTTTACCCTCATCTGATGATCCATGTGGATCCGATCCTTTCAAAGGAATCTTGTGGGCTGGCAAAGTGGTGCCATAGACAGCAGACCAGCTCTGAGTCAGGAGGACCTGAGTTCAAATTCAGTCTCAGATACAAGATACTTACAAACTGTGTTACCCTGGGCAAGTCACTTCACTCCATTACCCCACCAAAAAAAAAAACTTAAGAGTCTTAGAAAGAGACTCTGGAGAATAGTTTCTTCACCTTGGGCGGGGGGGGGGGGGGGGGGGGGGACCTGATTCCCTTGAGCAAACCAGTGAAGCCTAGAAACACCTCCCCCCCCTCAGAATCATGTTTTTAAATGAATGCAATAAAATCCATAGAAATCCATTTTATTGAAACATCACTATCAAATTATTTTTTAAACACATTCATAGGTCCTAGATTTTGAATCCCTGCTCCAGGGATTACAAAGACCTGGCAGGAAATTGAAAGGTGTAGATGGTGTCTTTACCTCAGTTATCACCTGAAGATGGGGTCTTTGGAAGATAAAGAAGAATCTGGAAAGTGAAGACCTGGCTAAAAGTTTTCAAAAATGTCAGAGAAAAGGATAAGATACAGGTAATTCCTCATTTTCCATCAGCACTCTGCTGTTGGCCTCTCCCCCTCCCAGGATACCTCCTGATGCTCACCTCCCCCACTTTCACCTTCTTTTTGCATGTTTTCTCCCCCCTTTAGATGCTAAGAATTGTCTTTTTTTCTTCTTTTTATTCCCAACTTACAGTATCTAACAAAAAATAAGTGCTTAATTGAATTCTATCAAATTGAATCGAATAAAAGGACCCTTAGAAAGGAATAAAGTTCATATAATGAGGATGAGGAGGAATGGTGGGGAGAAAAACACCAAGATAAAACAGATAAAGACACAGGAAATAAATGGTCCCCCCACGGCTGTCTAGATAGCCAAATCTATAGGTGGCCCCCTCAGTTCTAGGTTTCTGAAAGCTTGATTACCCTGTGTTTTCTCTTACTTGGTCTCTGGAGGTCCCTAAGCAGAGACCCAATGACCTCTTCTTTTCAGGTTTGTTAGAAAAGAGAATCCAATAAAGGATGAACTGAATGAACAGAGCTCAATGGAAAAAATCTTAGATTTGGATTAACAGTATTTGGGCTCCCATCCTATTATGGTTTTTATGGTATTATTATGGTTGTTTTTATGGTATTTACTATGGTTATTTATCATTTTATGGTATTATTATGGTTATTTACTTAACCAGTGTGACATTAAGCAAATCACTCGACATCTCTGGGCCTTGATTATCTATAAAAAAAAAAATGGGAGGATTGGACTAGATGAACACAATGGTCTCTCCCAGCCCTAATTCTAGGATCTTATGTCTGAAGTTTCTTCCTCTTCAGAAATTCTATGATGGCTGGGCTTCCTCCCTTCCAAAATATCAGGAGGAAGGCTTTTGGCACTGTCTCAAAATTATTTCTTAGTAACTGTGATTTCTCTCCATGCTAACGTATGGGTAGGAGTGAGAGAATACTTAATGACATCACTCCCATGAGTTGAGAGTTACTCTCTGGGAGAAAACAGCAAGCCAAGCACCAAATATCATTGCTTCTCCATTTATAAACCCCATGTTGCCATGAAACAACTGGAGGGGTCTTCTCCCCCTTTTCTGGGGAGGATTCCAAGGGGGACTTGCCTGGGAATGGAGTAAAACAAATAGCAAAGAGGGACCAACTCATTTTGACACAACTATTGATGACCCCCAGATGCCCTCATCTTTCTGCTGAAAGATAGTTATCTCTCAAAGGAAAAAGAAGACGAGAAAAGGGGGAAGTGGAAGGTAAGACTCACTACTGTGACTTTCCAGGTGATTGAGATATGCCTCCTCTCCACCCACAGAAAATGGAACTGGCTGATACCCAGGGTTCCATTAGCCAGGACCTGGAAAGGAATCCAATAACTCTATGGTATTCTTTGGAAACAAGGTATTGCAGAATGCTCCTGCCCTGATCTGAGGGGAAATCTGACCTGGCCTAGGGGCTAGATGAAGGGGAAAGGAAGTAAGACAACCAAAGAAAGAGAATTGCTGGTCTCCTTTCCAAGAGAGTAGGCAATAATGCATTTCTGGAAGGAGGAAGGGTGGTGGAAAAATTAGATAAGGAGAAAATTTTCTGAAATAAGGGATAGCTTAGCATAAGATCATAGGATCTTTTTTTTAAGCTTGAAGGAACTTTTGAAGTCCTCTAGACTAATCTCATTTTATAGATAGGGAAACTGAGACCCAGAAAATGGTAGAGACTTCTCCAAGAATTCTCAGGTAGTGTGTCTAAGTTGAAATCCTAAAAGTGAGCCAATAAATCAACCAGCCAACAAACATTTGGCAAGAATCTATTATGTGTCAGACATGGTTATAAAAAAGCAAAAATAAAAAGCTCTTGCCCTCAAGGAACCTATAGTCTAGATAGAGTCAACCTGTGCCTGAGGAAAGGGTCAACAGACATAAAAGCCATCCCATCAACCAATGCCAACCAGTATGGTTGCCTCTGGGTTAGCTCCCTTTGATAGTCAGGAAAACTACAGGGAACTAGATTTCCTGAGAGGTTGCCTTGATCCTCACTTGCTATCATGGCTTTTGTCCTTCATTCTTGAAGAAATCCATGACCATCAGGGAGGTGATACCTTGATATGTAAGTGAGTTGTATTTAAATGAGGGAGCGCTGTGCTAAGTCACCAGCCTCACTTTCTCTTCAGGAGCCATTTGAATCCAGTATACAGATATGGTTCAGGATAACTGGAGATGCCATGGGAACCGATGTCTGACATCTCAAAAAGATGCATTGTCTAAAAGAGATGTAGTCTGCTTCTGCCCAAACACATCAGGGCTGACGAGGAGGTAAAACCAAACCATTTTCTTGGCAGGAACATAGGTAGATCATTTAATGGGACTTAAGTCTCTCCTTTAAATGAGAAATATAGATTATATGATATCTAAGGTCTTTAATCTTTTCTAGCACAAATATAAGTTCTAAGGGTCCTCCTATCTCTTACTTTTTCTGTTTTAAGATCTGCTTCTTAGAGGAGTGATTACTGTAAGTTATCACTAGAGTAATACATTATGTTTAAGCAGGATTTATACCAGGAATGCAGGACTGGCTCAATATTAGGAAAACTATCAGCATAACTGGCCATATCAATCACAAACCTTAACAGGAATCAAATGATTATTTCAATATATGCTGAAAAATCTTTTGACAAAATACAGCAGCCATCCCTACTAAAAACACTAGAGAGCATAGGAATAAATGGACTGTTCCTTACAATGATAAGCAATATCTATCTAAAACCATCAAAAGCATTATATGTAATAGACATAAGCTAGAAGCATTCCCAATAAGATCGGGGTGAAACAAGGATGCCCATTATATACCACTATTATTCAAAATTGTATTAGAAATGTTAGCTTCAGCAATAAGAGAAGAAAAAGAAATTGAAGGAATTAGAATCAGTACACTCTGCAGATGAAATGATGAATCCTAGAAACCCTAGAAAATCATCTAAAACCTAGAAAATCATCTAAAAACCTACTGGAAACAGTTAGCAACTTTAGCAAAGTCACAGGATATAAAATAAACCTACATAAATCCTCAGCATTTCTATTTATTACTAACAAGATACAGCAGCAAGAAATAGAAAGAGAAATCCTATTTAATTGTTTCCATATTATACATTGATCCAAATTGAGTGTGATGAGAGAGAAATGAGAAATCCTATCTAAAATAACATTAGACAACATAAAATACTTGGGAGTCTACCTGTCAAGGCAGACTCAGAAACTTTACGAAAAGAACTATAAAACACTTTTCACACAAATAAAATTAGTTCTAAATAACTGGGCAAATGTCAGTTGCTCATGGGGAGGTTGAGCTAACATAATAAAAATGACAGTTCTACCTAAATTAAATTACTTATTTAGTGCCATACCAATCAAACTTCCAAAAAAAATTACATTAGTGAGTCAGAAAAAATAGTAACTAAACTTATATGGAGAAACAAAAAGGTCAAGAATATCAAGGGGATTTTTGAGAAAAAAAACGCAAAGGAAGATGGCCTATCCATATCAGATCTAAAATTATACTATAAAGAATCAATCATCAAAACTGTTAGGTACTGGCTAAGAAACAGAGTAGAAGATCAGTGGAACAGATTATGTGCAAAAGAAGCCATAGTAAATGCCTATAGAAATCTACTGTTTAATAAACCCAAAGATTCCAGCTTCTGGGATAAGAACTCACTCTTCAATAAAAACTACTAGGAAAACTGGAAATTAATATGACAGAAACTAGGCATAGACCAACATCTCACACTCTCTGCCAAGATAAGGTCGAAATGGGTACAGGAGTTAGACATAAGAGGTATTATTATAAACCAATTAGGAGAACAAGGAATAGTTTATCTATCAGATTATGGAAAGGGAAGCAGTTTATGACCAAAGAAGAGATAGAGAACATTATAAAAAACAAACTGAATAATTTTGAACATATTATATTAAAAAGGGTTTGCACAAACAAAACCCCTGCAACTAAGATTAGAAGGAATGTAGTAAATTGGGAAACAATTTTTACAACTACAGTTTCTGACAAAGGACTCATTTTTAAAATATAATAGAGAACTGAGTCAATTTATAAAATTTAGAAAAAAATTTATAAGGGCAGCTGGGTGGCTCAGGGGATAGAGTACTGGCCCTAGAGTCAAGAGTACATGAACTCAAATCTGGCCTCAGACACTTATAATTACCTAGCTGTGTGGCCTTGGGCCACTTAACCCCATTGCCTTACAAAAAAACCTAAAAAAATTTATAAAAAAATCAAGTCATTCCCCAATTGATAAGTAGTCAAAAGATATGGAAAGGTAATTCTCAGATGAAGAAATTGAAACTATTTATAATCATATGAAACATTACTCTAAATCATTATTGATTAGAGAAATGCAAATTAAAGCATCTCTGAGCTACCACCAGACTCCTCTTAGATTGACCAATATGACTAGAAAGGACAAATGATCAATGTTGGAAGGGATATGGGGAAACTGGACACTAATGCATTGTTGGTAGAGTTTTGAACTGATCCAACCTCTCTGCAGAACAATTTAGAATTACGTCCAAAGGGTAATAAAACTGTGCATACCCTTGATCCCACATGTACACAAATATTTATAGTAGCTCTTTTTGTAGTGGCAAAGACTTGGAAATTGAGGGAATGCTGATCAACTGGGGAATGGCTAAACAAGTTGTGACATATGAATGTGATGGAACACTATTTTTCTATAAGAAATCATGAGGGATAGGATTTCAGAAAAGTCAGGAAAGACTCCCATGAACTGATGCTAAGTGAGATGGGCAGAACCAGAAGAACACTGTACACATTAACAACAACATGGTATAATGATCAACCTTAATGGAACTGTTCATTTCAGCAGTATAATAATCAATGACAATTTAAAGACTTGAGATGGAAAATATCATCCATATCCAAGGAAAGAATTGTGGAGGTTGAATGAAGACCAAAGCTTATTGCCTTCAATTTTTAAAGTTGTCTTATGTATTCTCTCTTTTTTTCTCTCTAAAGTTTTCTTTCTTCCATTTGGATCTGATTCTTCTCTCACAACATGTCCAATATTGATCTATGTTTAATGTGATTATAAATATAGAACTTATAACAGATTGCTTTTTGTCAGGAGGAGAATGGAGGGGAAGAAGGGAGAAAAATTGTAAAACTCAATTTTGTAAAAAAAAAAATTGGTTAAAAACTGCCATTGCATATTGATGGAAAAAGAAATAAATAAAATATTTTAAAGAAACACCTGCTTCAGGGGACTTTCTCCATTCTAAAGTCTCTCTCAACTCTGATGTTCTATGTTCTAAAGTCCTTTCTGGCTCTGACATTTTCTGTTCTAAGGACCTTCTAGCTCTGACATTCCTTGTTCTAAGGGCCCTCCCAGTTCTGACTTTTTGTGTTCTAACAGTGGTTTTTTGTTTTGTTTTGTTTTTAGGTTTTGGCAAGGCAATGGGGTTAAGTGGCTTGTCCAAGGCCACAAGGCTAGGTAATTATTAAGTGTCTGAGGCCAGATTTGAACTCAGGTACTCCTGACTCCAGGGCCGGTGCTCTATCCACTGTACCACCTAGCCACCCTTCTAACCTACAGTGTTAATAGGATCCTAGCTCTAGAACTAGAAAAGATCTCAAAGACAATCTAGTCCAACTCATAGTGCATAGGAGGCAGCTGAGGCCCCCAGAGATGAGAAGACTTCTTTAAAATCACATTTATGGTCAACATCAAAGGCGAGTTTTGAACTCAGATGTTCTGACTTCAATGAGTCATTTACTATTGTTTTAAGATCTCATCCAGTTCACTGATCTTTGGTTCCCCATTTTAAAGGAGAGTCTAGCATCTATAATAATTAAGTCAGTCCTTTTTGTGCTAATAGACATTACAAAATGTTGTATAAACCACACTCCCATACTCTCATCTGGCTCTCCAAACATCCTTGCATTGCAATGTTGATCCATGTTTAACAGATGAGGAGATGGGTGGTCTAAGAGGTGAAGGGATTGGACAGCTTAGGAGTGCCACAGACAAAATTCAAGTCAACTGAATCATTTAATCAATCAGCATTTATAAAACTGTATATATATATATATATATATATATATATAGAGAGAGAGAGAGAGAGAGAGAGAGAGATACACACACACACACACACACACACACACACACACACGTGTGTGTGTGTGTGTGTGTGTGTCCCTACTGTATATCAGACCAATGCCTCCAGACTAGAAATACAAAAGACAAGCTCCCTCAGGAAGATGAACCCCTCTCTTCTGAATCTTAAAGTCCATTGTTCTTGAGGATCAGGAGACAAGGAGGAGAGGGGTAAGTGCTATTTTTTATTTTACAAATGAGGAAATTAAGGCTCAGGGAAATTAAACTATTTGTCTAGAACCTCCTCCCAGTTCAGGACTCTTTCTAATCCATCCTCACATTTCTGAAAAATTATAAGAAGATAGGAACCCAATGGACTGGGTGAATGTCTCATCTGAAGACACGAGCGCACACCTCTGCCCCACACCAATCTGGGAAAAGAGGCAATGGGAAAATCAAAAGGCTACTCTCCTGGACCTTCAAACCAAACAAGAGAAAAGTCAAGTTGAAACCAGGGCTTCATACTCATTTTCTCCTCTGGACATACTTGAGTCACTGGAGGGGCTCCCCAAACCTCCAGACAGTAGAACAAACAAAGCATTCTGACTGATTCAGAGCCTGGCCTGTGACTCAGAAATGCCCAGATCTGGAAAAAAAAGACAGACACACTCGTGCATCATTGGTGGAACTGTGAATTGGTCCAATCATTCTGGAAAGAAATTTGAAATCATGCAAAGAAAGTGACTAAAATGTCCATGCTCTTTGATGCAGAGATCACCCTTCTAGGCAGATTTCTCAAGAAGATTAATAATCCAAAAAAGCCTTCAAGTCTGCTAAATGTTTATAGCAACGCTTTTTTGTATTTTAAAAAAAGAATTGGAAACAAAATAGACACCCATGGTCTTGGGAAGGACTAAATAAATTGTGGTTCGTGGATGTAATGAAATAGTATATGAATAAGGAGAGGCATGTGAAGACGTCCCTCAATTGATGCAAACCAGAACCTGGAAAACAGTAGACACATTGTCTATAAAAATGTAAATAAGAAGACCAGCTCCACAATAATCAAGCTAAATGCTAAGAATGTAATGACCAAGGGGCAGCTAGGTGGCACAGTGGATAAAGCACCAGCCCTGGTGTCAGTAGTACCTGGGTTCAAATCCGGTCTCAGACACTTAATAATTACCTAGCTGTGTGGCCTTGGGCAAGCCACTTAACCCCATTTGCCTTGTAAAAACCTGAAAAAAACAAAAAGGATGTAATGACCAAGAGTGATCACCTTGAGAAAAGTGGAAAGGGTTCCAACTTTAGAGTTAAGGGTCTGGGTTCAATCTGCCTCCTTTACTTACTACCTGTGTGATTTTGGGTAAATCACTGCCCTTCTCTGGGTCTCATTTTTCTCGCCTGTAAAGATGAAGGAGTTGCACTAGAAGTCCTCTGAGATCCCTTTTAGTTTCAGATGTATGAGCCTGAGATTGCCTGAATACTTTGCAGAAGTGGAGGACTTATAGGTATGAAATTCAATTTATAACATCTGACTCTTGATATGTTGATTATTTTTCCTGAACTGGTTTTAGTCCTTTTATTTTTTTCAGAGATGACTCTCTGGGAATGAGAGGAGGAGGCATAAATATACTGGGAATAGAAAGAGATCAATCAAAATTGAGTGACATTTTGATTTTAAGTTCCCAAGTCATGGCAAACTTATTTATTTTTTTTTGGGGGGGGGGGGGACATGACAATCTCCAGAGAGTGAACTGCTCTCTGCAAAAAAGAAGGGTTGCCCTCTGTAGAGACACAGGATATTGCTGTTAAGGATGGCACTGGGAACATAAATGGAATAAGTTGAAGAGACCTTGGAACAGAGAATGTCAGAACTGAGAGATGTCTTGGAATATAAAATGTAAGATCTGTCCTTAGAAAAGGGACTGTCCTTAGAAAACAGAATGGCAGAGATGGGAAGGACTGTAGAACAGAGAATGTCAGAATTGGGAAGGCTTTGAGGACAGAGAATGTCAGAGCTAGGAGGGGCTTTAGAACATGGAAAGTTAGGCTTTAGAACCAGGATAGGAGAGCTGGGAGGGATCTTAGAATCTTAGAGGGTAGAAAGAACCTTAGAACAGCACCATGAAAAGAGTGATAGATTGACCTGTATTCACATCCCTGTCCTATTTGTTACTATTTAGGTGACCTTAGGTAAGTCACATATCTATGATCTCAGTTTCCTTTTATGAAAACTGAGTGGATTGGACTTGATAGCTTCTATGGTTTCTCATAATTCTAAAATATGATTCTAGAAACATAGAATATTGAGGCTCATCAAAATCTTTGTATGCCTCTCTCATAGCGAGTACCTTTTGAACTTAATAAACGCTTCTTGGATTGAGTTATTAAATTAAACATGGACTTTAGAACTGGTCAGGCACTTCTATTTAGAATGAATGGCAAAGCTAGAAGCAGATGCCCCCAGAGGGCCAGAGGGAGCAGATGCTCCTCATTCCCACTACTTGGAGGTTTTCATGCAAGGAGTATATGACCACTTTTCCAAGATGGTGCCCAGAGGATCCTTGGTCAGAACTGGGTGAACTGGGAAGTCCCTCCTAGCTCTAAGATTCTGTAATTCTAGAATACACAATGTGAAAAGTTCTACAGCACCTCCAACACCCCCACTTCAACCTCTGATTTCAGAGAGAAGGAAACTGAGGTTTAGGTGGGAAATCTAATGGAACCCAAGGAAGTCTCCTTTGGATAGACATGGGAAAACTAACATCTTTGACTTTCTCTGCCCCTTTTTAAGGGGAACTGGAGTGGAAGGAATGTCTGAACCCCACAATGAGTGAGCCTTAGCCTGAGCCCCAAGAACAGGTAAGAGCCTGGGAGCACTGAAGTCAACAGAAGCCTGGTATGAAACCAGTTACAGAAGTGGAAGGGAGGACAGACTTGAGGGGGCTGTGGCCACCCACGGGGCCATTTCCCACTATCAGTTCATCATAGAAAGCTGGTGAACTTCACAGGCAAGCCAGGACTTGGGATGAAAGAGAAGGATGAATCTCCACTCCTTATAAAATCGGGGTGTCTGACTACCCCCCACCCAGTGGGGTATCTTGGGAAAGAAAATGTGGCTTTAGCATGTGTTTTCAGCCCTGGCTCACAGGGGGGCCTGCCATCTGGTTTTAATCTGCTGAGACATTGGATCCCTGAGGGAAACCAGGGCTTTGTGGAAGCTCAGGAAGCATTCCAGGTGATGGACATTGGTGGGAACTGCTAAGAGAATGGGCCAATGAACATCCCCTAAGTGAAGAAGGGTGAAAAAAATCCTAGATCATAGATTTAGATATAAAAGAGACCTCAGAGGTCATAAAGCCTGACCCCTTAATTGTACAACTAAGGAAGCTGAAGTTTCTGAAGGTCAAGTGACTTACTCAAGGTTGCACAGCCAGTTAATATCTCTGAGATGGAGATTTGAATCCAGGTCTTCCAGACTCCAAGTCCAGTGCTCTTCCTTTTTTTAATAGAATTTGTGGAATCATCTGAGTCAGCTTCTCTTCTCCCAGATACAACCATCCCTAGATTGGAGTAGGAGAGGATTGTGATGAAACCTCAGGAAGAGCATTCTATGGGTTTGAAACTGGCTTCTGCTATGGACTCACATGTTGGTATCCATATAAATGAGTGAAGGCCTGGTCACAGCAGCCCTGTTTGTGGTGGCAAAGAATTGGAAATTAAGTAAATGTCCTTCAATTGGGAAATGGCTTAGCAAACTGTGGTATATGTATGTCATGGAACATTATTTTTCTATTAGAAACCAGGAGGGACGGGAATTCAGGGAAGCCTGGAAGGATCTGCATGAACTGATGCTGAGTGCGATGAGCAGAACCAGAAAAACATTATATACCCTAACAGCAACATAGGAGTGATGATCAACCTTGATGGACTTGCTCATTCCCTCAGTGCAACAATCAGGGTCAATTCTGGCCTATCTGTGATGGAGAATACCATCTGTATCCAGAGAAGGAGTTGTGGGGTTTGAGCAAAGATCAAGGACTATTGCCTTTAACTTGGAAAAAAACTGTTATCTTTTTGTGTAATTTTGCTATCTCTTGTACTTTATTTTTCTTCCTTGGGGATGTAATTTCTCTCTCATTGCATTCAACCTGGATCATTGCATACCTTGGAAACAATGTGGAGACTGACAGACTGCCTTCTGTGGGGGTGGGGGAAGGAAAGCAAGATTGGAGAAAAAAATGTGAAGCTCAAAATAAATAAAATCTTTCTTGAAAAAAAAAAGATACTGAAGTAGTTTGGCATTTCTTTCCTCCAGTTCATTTTTACAGATAGTGGAACTGAGGCAGACAGGGTTAAGTGACTTGCCCAGGGTCATTCAGCTTGTAAGTGTCTGAAGTCATATTTGAACTCAGGAAGATGAGTCTTCCTGACTCCAGGTCTGACACTATTCACCACCACCTACCTGATCTTTAAAGGGGCTTAGATTTGCTTTGTTTAGCCCTATCAATCAGTATCTACTATGAACCAGGCTCTGTACTATATACTATAGATACAAAGATAAAGGAAAAATAACCCTTCCCTTAGAAAATTTACATTCTAAATAGGAAAGAAAACATATCCCTCTATATATGTAAATTTTAAAAAAAGATGCAAGACAAAAGGTGAGGAGGGGTAGATGCTAGGAAACGGGGGTTCAGGAAAGGCCTTCTGGTGCTAGTGTTGAGCCATGGATGGAAGAGGTAGAAAATCAGAGTTGGGTTGGATGTAAGGAAATACTTCCCAAAGCTGTCCAAGAGTGAAATGGGCCAACATGAAAGGTAATGAGTTTCCTTTCACCAGATGTCTTTAAGTAGAGACTGAGTGACCACTCCTCAGGACAGCCAGGGTTCAGAAATGGGTTGGGCCAAGTGATCCATATAAGAATGAAGTTGAACTCAACGATTTTTATGGTCCCTTCCAGCACTACATCTAGGGTTTTAGATGGAGGGAGGGAGGGAGAAAGGGGAAAAAGAAAGAAAGACTTTTAGTGGAAACAGCCCTGGACTTGGAGTCAGATCTCAGGTTGGGTCCTGATTTTGCCATGTATTGATTCTGTTACATATGCAAGGTACTTTAGCCTTCAGTTTTGCTCATCTATAAAACGGGAATGTTGCTATATGTTCAAGAGTAAATGCAAAGTCTTTCACTTGGAAACAAAAAATCAACAACACAAATATAATACAGGGGAGGCATGATTAAACAACAGTTGATCTGAGAAAACTCTGGACTTCTTATCAGACCTTCTCTGGAGGATTCTGTTCAGTTCTAGGTGCCACAGCTGAAGAACATTGCCAATTTTACAAGAGTCCTAGGAGAAGGCAACAGGGCTGTTAAAAGAGCCTTGCCTTGAGTCCATGACCTATGTGTGTCAGTTGAAGGAAGTGGGCATAGGGGCAGCTAGGTGGATAGAACACCTGCCCTGGAGTCAGAAATACCTGAGTTTAAACCCGGCCTCAGATGCTTCATAATTACCTAGCTGTGTGGCCTTGGGCAAGTCACTTAACCCCAATGCCTTGCAAAACCCTTAAAAAAAAAGAAGTGGGCATGCTTAGTCTGTAGACTCAAGTTTAGCCTTCAGAGGATTCAGAAGAGAAAAAGATGTGATAACTGTCTCCAGAAATGGAGGTCTCTTAATTCTGTCATATTAAAGAGGGGTCAGACGTACTTTACAGCCCCCACCCATGGCAAAGCCAGGAACAATGATAAGGAGAAGTTACAAAGAATACCACTGAGGCTAGAAGCCAGGAGGAACCTCCTAAGAAGCAAAGTTATACCCAAGCAGAGGGGGCTACCTGAAGAGATAGTGCCTCCCTCTCTTTTGGAGGTCTTCAAGCAGAGACTGGACAATTGCTGGTTTTGAATATTCTGGCAGGGATTCCTTCTGTATATGGGTCAGGCTAGATGGCAGCTGAGGTCCCTTCCCATTCTGCCTCCCTAGTGATTTGTGAACAGAGCACTTTAGAAAGTGTCTATCCCTATAGAGAGGTGAGCTTTTTGTAATAGTAGAGATCTGGAAACAAAGTAGGTTCCTATTGTTTGGGGGAATGGCTAAACAAGTCGTGATGAATGAATAGGAGGGGATATTACTGGGCCAAAAGAAACAATGACTGTGAAGACCACAGGAAAGCATGAGATGACCTATATGAACTGATGCAGAGCAAGACAGGAAAATAATGTCAAATGATATAATAACCACAAAGAATAAACTGGATATTGTATAATTAAAATGTGTTATGTTTGGCTCCAAGAAGGGATTAGATAATCCAATTTCCTTCTTTGCAGAGGTAGAAGACTATGGATGCATAAAACTGCATAAATTTTTTTTGAATTTTATTGCTGGGGCTACTTTTTTAGTTTCTACATTTTTTAAAGTGTGTTTTGTTGGGGCAGTTAGGTAGTGCAGTGGATAGAGCACCAGATGAGAAATCAGGAGGACCTGAGTTCAAAGCCAGTCTCAGACTCCTAATGCTTTCATAGCTGTATGACCTTGAACAAGTCACTTAATCTCCATTGCCTTGCCCCAAAAAAATGTATTTTGTTATAAGGAATGACTTTCTAAATGAAAGAGGAAGGACTTACTGGAAAATGAAAATGACATGAAAACAAAGATGACACTTAATAATTGCCTAGCTGTGTGACCTCGGGCAAGTCACTCTTAGCCCACTGCCTTAAATAAATAAAATTTAAAATAAAAGAAAAAAGCATCAAGAGAGAACAATGGTTTTGAGGTTCATTTGGAGAGAGAGACATGTAACAAATTAGAATGGGGTTATCATCTGCTTTGAAACATCAGCTTCTATCCTCTCCCTTTTGAAGATCTTAAAAATGAGCCCATGGTCCCATTTCTTAGAGGATGATAAAAGATAGAAAGGCAAATGGAATGAGGTCAGAAGTACCTCTCCAAACTCCAAATGGCTCAGTGGTAGGTGCTGATGAAAGCAAAAGGCATATTGCCCAGGATTTGGGGAAGATGGGTGTAAATGGGATGGATTTATGATGGGCTTGACCAAGAGTAGAAAAAAAGAAGTCCTTTTTTAAACAGTCCAAGAAAGAGGTGTCCCCATAGCCACATGAAGAGATCCTTGTGATCACTGGGTCCTGGTATGAAGCAAAGAAGGTTTAAATAATCTTGAAATACATGATTATTCCAGAGGTGGCAAAGCTCTAATGTTGACTGAAATCTCAGGAATTGCTCCAGACAACAGGTTCTTGAGAACTGATCCCTGGAAAGGGGTAACTAGCACCACCTGCTGGAGAAGATCCAATATAAAAAGAAGATCAAATTCATAAAATAGAGCTGAGGACAGAGGGGATTTATATGTTCTATCAATGGAGGACAATGATAACAAAGCAATGAAGCATCGACCAAAGGACAGATTCCAGATAAAGAATAGCATACTCCAGTAAGGAAGGATGAACCCTCACCTTCTCCATAGCTGAGGTCCCACCTAAGGTAGAACTGTAAGCCCTCATGACAGTACAGGTCCCTTGAGTAGGGGTGGATGGAAGAGATAACTCTTGACCCTCAGTGACCACAGAAGTGGTCACTTTTTGTACCCTTTCACTTATGAATCAGATTTTTCTGTCTTGAGCCTTGTGAACCTAAGTGCTTATAAGAGGAACTGGTGGGTAGCCTTAAAAAAGCCGAATACTAACATCTCCAAATTTCACCTCAGGAGCAAAATACCCAAGAATTGAAAGACCTACAAAGTGTCCAGACATTTCATCAGGAGGGAAACTCTGATACAAGGGTTTGATACAGTTCCTTCAAATTTTCTGAAGTTGATTCATACAAGTTGTGCCCAAGGTCTCATTTTTCCCTAGATCTATCATATATACTTTAATGCTAGATTGTTTGTTTGGAGAAGGGCTGGAAGGAGGAGCTGTGGCAAAAAGAGTCCTTCAATGTATTCATTCCATTGCTAATCCCCCCCCTCCCCTCCCCTCAATTTAGAAAACTTACTTCATTCTCCTGGCCCTTTCCAAGTATTTTTCTAAACTTACTGCTTTACTCTGGAACTTGTGCTCAATCCGGTCTCATTTCCTTCTGCAAACATCAGGAGGATTTGTTTCATTTGCAGTTCCCGCTGCCCTCCACACCCCCCTTACCCCCCTTTACCTCTTAAGCACACACAGAGCTCAGTTAACTTCTCTTTTCAATCATGGATTCCCAGAATCTCGGAGTGCGAAGGAGTCTCACGGGTCCTCCATTTGGAACACCAGACTTTGAATCAAGAGTGATGTTGGAGATCATTTAATCCAATGCTTTCATTTATATTGGATCCAACTGAGATTCCATACACATCTGAAGGAGTAATTCTCTCCACCATCTTCTCAATAGGTCTTCCTGCTGCCTGTCCTCTTGCTGAGTAGCTCTCATTGTTAGAAAGTTAGTTTTTAGGATTGTTGAAAACTCATGTCTGGACCTGGACCTGACTACCTAAGTGACCCTGGACAAGTCACTTAACCTCCATGGACCTATCTGTAAAATGAGGGGGTTGGACCAGACAACCTTGGAGATCCCTTCCAGTGCCTTTCAAATCTATGATCTCTAGGGATTTACATTTTAATATTCAGAAGAAAATAGTCTCTCCCTCCCTTCCATCCACTGCTTCTATTTCTGTCTTTGGGGACAGAAGGACTAAACCCTTTAACACAACCTTTCTAGGGGAATGAAGGAATGAATGGGTATTCATTAAGTTTTTACTATGAAAAAGGCACTTCGTTAACTTTGTTAAATGGTTAATAGTAAATAGCATTTATATAGCTTTGAAAAATGCTTTATATACATTATCTTATTTGATCCTCACAAAACTGCTAAGAAGCAGGTAATATTACCATTCTCATTTTAAAAATAAGGAAACTTTGGCTTAAAGAAATTAGATGACTTGCCCAGGCTCACAAAGCTAGGGGATGTCTAAATTCAGGATTTTTTCTCACCATTTTCATTTAAAGTTTTGAGTTCCTAATTCTATCCTTCCTTCCGCTCTTCCCTTCCTGAGATGGTAAGCAATCAAGATTATAGGCTATACATGTGCAATTATGTTAAACATTTCCATATCAGTCATTTTATATAAGAAGACTCAGATAAAAGAAAAATATGAAAGAAAGTGAAAAATAACATCCTTTAGTCTGTATTCAATTAATACCAGTTTTTTTTTTTTCCTCTGGAGGCAGATAATACACTTCCCCTTTAGGCCTTTGCGATTGTCTTGGATCATTGTATGGCTGAGAATGACTAATTCATTCACAATTCTTCATCAAACAATTTTGCTGCTATTGTGGACAATGTTCTCCTGGTTCTGTTCACTTCACTTTGCATGAGTTTATGTAAGTCTTTTCAGGTTTTTTCTGAAATCATCCTGCTTGTCATTTCTTATAACAAAATAACTTTTCATTACAACCATGTACCACAGCTTGTTTATCCATGCCCCAGTTGGTGGGCATCCCTTGATTGCCAATTCTTAGCCACCAACAAAAAGAAGTGCTATAAATATTTTTGTATAAAAAGGCCCTTTCCCCTTTTTTATGATCTCTTTGGGATACAGACCTAGTAGTGGTATTGCTAGAACAAAGGGTATGCATAGTTTTATAGCCCATTGACTATAGCTCTAAATTGTTCTCCAGAATGGTTGGATCTATTCACAACTCCACCAATAATGCATTAGTGTCATGGAGAGTCAGACACAATTGAACAACCAATCTTATTCCCAATCCTGAACTATAACCACTGAACCACCTAAGGAATAGGGATCATTGACACAAATATTGCCCTCAAGGAGGCAATGGAAATATCTCTAGAACAAATAGCTTCAGTCTCTTCACCTGAACCTCCTAGGAATATCATCATTATGATGGGGGCTCTTTCCAGCTTGTCCATGTCTCTCATGGACATTGCATTTGCTCTAAGCCTTGAAGGAAAGGCATTTATGGTGGTGGAAACCAGGTGGGCAAAGACACAGAACCAAGAAACCAAGGGCCAGGGGTGGGAAAAAAGCAAGGATCTCAAGGAAGCATCATTTATTTAATCTTCATTATGGTTCAGTTCCTCTCCATCTCTCCATCAGGACAGATCGACTTAGGGATCTGTATTTAGAGTCTGAAACTCACAGATGGAAAGCGGAGAATACAGAGGTAGCCAAAGAGACCTCCAAAATGAGGAGGCAGAGAACTAGGCTGAAGGAGGAACCACAACTTACCAGCTATGGAATCCTGGGTGATCCTTTCCATTCCTTCAACTGCCTTTAGTCACCCTCTGAAAAATGAAGGTAGTGACTTTTGCACCACCTACTTCTCAATGTTTCATAGGGGAATGTTGATACTCAAATGAATAGAATACAAGGCTTGGAATCAGTTAAGACATGAGTTCAAATTCTGCTTCAGTCACTTAGTATCTATATGACACAATTTCTCTGAGAGCTTCATCACCTGTGAAATGGGAATAATAGTACCTACTTCCTAGGGTTGGGATGAGGATCGTTAATAAACATACAAACCTTAAAGTTCTATAGAATAGAAACATAAATAGAACATAATAAAATATAAATATATAAAGTTTAATTAATAGAAACCTTAAAGTTCAATATAATCAATATTATAGGAAATATAAGTATACAAAGATCAGCTAGGTGGCACAGTGTATCGAGTGCTGGTCTTGGAATCAGGAAGATTCATTGTCCTGAATTCAAGTCTGGCCTCACTTACTCACTAGTTGTTTGTCCCTGGGCAAGACATTTCACCTTGCTGCCTCAATTTCCTCAACCATAAAATGAACTGGAAAAGCAAATAGCAAATCACTTCAATAACTTTGGCAAGAAAACCCCAAATGGGATCAGAGACGGTCACAATTGAATAATAACAAAATATACAAATCTTCAAGTTCTATAAAAATGTTTCCTATTATTAATTTCCTATTAATTAGTAATAATCATTAATCCCATCTATAATTAATAATTGTTGTTAAGTCTTGGATAAGTCTTAAAGCATCACATAAACATTGCTGATATGGCAGATAAAGGAGGATAGATAAAAAAAAAACTGGCAAATATTCATTTCAGAGCCATAATTAGGGTGTGATGAACAGGGTTGTTCATTTGTTTTTAATTTTGAGAGTACCTTCAGCTTTGCATAAGCAACTAATTTCATGTCAAATAATCAAAAATCATTAGTTAAAAACAGAAACCTCCAAAATGCTGCTCTTTCCCACCCTATGCCCTGCCCCTTCCCATGCTCCCCAAGTGAACTCCTCCCAGGTCCACACTGGTCTTCTTCTCCCCAACCAATCAATGAACAAGCTCAGACCATAGATTCATCCTCTTCAGAAGCCACCTCATAGTGTCCTTTCCCTCCTCTCACACCATCCTTGGGGTCCCCATGTCTCATTACATCAGTTGAATTTGTTTGGAAAAGTTGATTTGAAGGGATATCTGGCGTCACTCGCCCCAGATTGCTTATCACTCTGATTGGTTCTTTTTTATAATTTTTATCTTAGCTTTGTTTGTTTTAAATTTTTCATCAATGGGGAAGCAGAAGTTTAGAGACGGCCTCAAACTTCAGGTGAAGAAAAGAATGAAAGGGACCAGAGAAGGGGACAGCTTGTGTCCAAGCCGGGAAACAGCCCCATTATATAATAAAAGCCTCTGGGGGGGGGGGGGGGGGGGGACTTGAAACAGTTTCGCTTCACAACCAACATAAAGGCCAGGACGGCTTTGCCCAGGTGCCGGCAACTGTCAGGAGAGCCATGCCAAGGCCAGGCCATTAGACACACAGACTGTTTACACAAACCATCAAAGCAGGAAGGCCCTGTTTCCATATAAATATCTTCACACTTCAAGGAGCCCTTAAAGCACTTTAGGGTCCAGATAACTGTGGTGGGACAGGGGAGCCCCCCCAACACTGAGCTCCCTTGCAAAGGGCAGGTGTGAGATTTCCATGGTGCCAGTCCAGCCCCTCCAGGCCCAGCCTCTGGAAGACATATGAGTGTGTTTAATGGGAAGCAGGTTCTTCCCCTCTGCTCCCTGCTTATTTCTGTTCTCCAGCCATGTGGCTGGCTGGCACCAACCCTGGGGCCTGGAAATGCAGGGGGTGAGTCCTGTTACCCAGCTGCCAAGCATCCTGCATCTCTACTTGGTGCCTGGGTCCCCCCCAGGGGTAGGGGTGCAGGGCTCCATCCATCTTCACCTCATGAATCACAAGTCATACCTTTGGGGTGTCGATGGAAGGAACCCTAACCAGAGTATGGCCAGTACCTTGGGTTAGGAGTAGCAGAGATGCATTAGAAAGAAAAGCAGCTTTTGATCTGGTCTCCCCAAACCATTTCCATTCAAGAGCTACACAGGCCAGGAATATAGTGGAAAATGCCCTGGGTTCCATAGTTTCAAAGACAAGGAGAAAACAGAGGGAATGTTTTATCTAATCTGCCCCTTTCTCAAAATGAAATCTTAAGGGGAAGCCAGGTGGCACAGTGGATAGAGCAGTGGCCTTGGAGTCAGGAGGACCTGAGTTCAAATCCAACCTCAGACACTTAATAATTACCTAGTCGTGTGGCCTTGGGCAAGCCACTTAACCCTATTACCTTGCAAAAACTAAAAAAAAAAAACAAAAAAACCCTGAAAAACAATGAAACCTTAAGTCCTTCAGCCCTTTCAAACCTCAGGTTACTCATCTGTTAAATGGAAATTCAACTCAAATTCAGGGAGAAGTTATCAAGCACCTACTACCTTCCAGGAACTGTATTAGGAGCAGGGTCCCCAATGATGAAAATAAAACCAATCCTGCCCTCATGGAGCTGACAAATAACTGCAATGTTATTTACATGCATACATATATTTAGGAAGTAAATAGACCCCAAATTCTTTTTTATAAAAGTAACTATTTTAAATTTAATATTTAAAATATTAATTAATGAAATAATTAAAATAGATTAATTTTATAAATAATTAAATAAATATTTTAAAGAGTAAAAAAATTCAAAAAAATGTTTTTAAATGTTTAAAATGGAGAATGGGGAGAAGGATTGCACTAATAACTTGAAGGATAGGGACGAGATTACCAAAAAAAGGGAAATACCAGGTACGAAAGGAGAACTATTCCATTCATGAAGGACAACTTTGTGCAAAGATGCAAAGATAATGATTTCATTCTGGGTTAACAGGGTTGATGGGAAAATCAAAGGAGACAATAGAGACAATATAGTAAGTCTTAAGTATAAGCACAGGGCTGTGCTGATCAATATTTAACAATCAACTTGTTAAGGGGAAAAAGGTGTCTACAAGAAAGTTTAATCTCTGTTATATCACTTTCTCCATTGATCTCAAGTCTGGGCAATCTACAAAGCAATTCATCAAATGCTGGTTTCTATCATTTTCCAGTTTCTGAGACATAAATATTAACAACGAAAATTAACAATTGACTCTCTTGAGTCAATGTAAGTTGATCCCAGTATACCCCTGAGTGTAAGCCATTATTATGACAAATGGCTTTCTGAAGCAAACAAGTCACATATCTTTGAAAGTCTAGGGCGTTTTTGCTTAATCTATGCTCATGAACTAGAAAAACTGTGCTAACTCCGGATAGGAAAGAGGGAGGAGGCTGGAGTAGAAAGGAAAGGTCTCTATTTTGGGAGTCAAGAAGTCTGGGTTTGAATCTTACCTTTGCCACTAACTTGCCAGATGGGTGTTTTTAATTGTCATTTTGTTTTTACATTACAAATATTTATAAATTGCTCTTAACTTTGTAAGAGGTCTCTTCTCACAAAATAAACCAGTGAAGGTAAATTAATAATATCAGAAAGTTCACACCACAGTTTTTCTTCAGTAATATCTTTCTACCTCTCTATTAAGAAAAACAACTCACAGAAATCTGTTTTCCTCTCCAACTTGCCATCTTGGGATAGCTCTGCCCCAAACCAATTTGCTTCCTGCTTATAATTGTCAATGGCTATCAATTAGTTAGCCAGATTCCATTTTTAGAAGCCTGGAGAAGGAAATGGCAAACTGCTCCAGTATCTTGGTCAAGAAAACCCCAAATGGAGTCATGAAGAGTCAAAGAGGTCCAAAAGAAACTCACCACCACCACCAACAACAAAGCTTTCAAAAGTTACTAATTACTATGGTGCCATAATAAGAACATCCGGCACGAAAACTCTCCCAAAAGTCTTTGACACTTAGTAGAGAGAGCACTGACTGGAATTAGGAAGATCTGAGTTCAAATCCAGCCTCAGACACTTTATTGGCTATGCTACCCTGGGCAAGTCACAACTCCAGTTGCCTCCACACACACCCCCAAAAAAGGGGGAAAAAACCTTTGATACATTCCCCTACAAGTAGTGGAAGTGGATTCAAGCTTAGAGACCACACGTGGCAAAGGGTAACTCACAACTTCTAAAAGTACCTTTGAAGTATTTCTCAATATGTTCCCTTTGGAGTGTTTTGCTGGTTGTTTGGGGGTTTGTGTTGCTCTTTTTCTACTGTGACTTTTGAATCTCAGTCAATCCTTAGCTACTCAGGCAAAGGGTGTTACCAGTTTTTCTGGAGATGCTATTAGGATGTTGATGAGAAAATGGGAAATCAAAATTCATCTGGACCCCTCAAAACTCACAAGGCCCTCCTGTGATTAAGACTGGAAGGGAAGAGGTCAGGAAGCTCAGTCCAAGGCCAAGATATTCTTCTCCCATCCTTCCCCTTCAACCAGTTTTTCCTCAAATGTTTTATCTCCTGGATTATTCTGTTCCAACTAACTTTAGAGGTCATGGACCAATTGCCTCAGCCAATCTCAACACATGGAAGTTAATAATGCAAACTGTATTCAGAGTAATTTGAAAAGAATGCTAACTCCTGGGGAATTAGGAAAGTTTTCACATAAGAAATGGTGCCTGAATGGAGCTTTGAAGATCCTAAGAGGAAGAAGGGGAGAGGGAGAGTATTCCTGGTTTAGGAAACAGCCTGGGATAGACTGGAATAGAGAAATGGAAAGTCATGAAATGGTAAAGGTCAAAAGTTTGACAAGAACAAAGGGCAAATATAGGAGATATTGAAATAATGCTGGAAAGGTAGGCGAGGAATCACATTGTGAAAGACGTTAAATATAAGACTGAGAACACTGATTTTTATCCAAGAGATGATAGAAGACACTAAATATTTTTAAGATGGAAAGAATAAGTAAAATAGTCAGATCTGTGCTTTAGGCAGATCTATTCAGCAGGTGGATGAAGGAAGAACTGGAAAAGTCAGTCCTGTAAGGTGATGGGTACTTTGAATCTGAATATTAGAGCTGAAAAGGATCTTAGAAATCTTCCCCATTTTACATAAAAAGATATTTAAGGTTTCAAATAGAACCTAAAATTCTTAATTACAGTGCCTTCTTTCTGTTAATTATTTCCTATCTATCTATACATAGTTACTTTGCATATGTTTGTTTGCACATTATCTCCCCCATTAGATTGTAAGCTCCTTGAGGGCAAGGACAGTCTTTCACTTCTTTTTTGTATCTCCAACACTTAGCACACTGACACCATGGGTTCTTTATGAACACATGTTGACTGACTGATAAATGAAGGATTTAATGGAGGGTTTTATTTTACCATTTATTTCACCACCCTTTAAGTAACCATATTACACATGAATCTAAGTATTTACCTTCCTTAAAAGATTGGATGATTATTGCCCTCAGTCTCTTTTCCAAAAAGAATCATCCAATTCCTTTCATCTTTTCCCAAAGACTCTATTTCTTACCCTCAATCATTCATAGAATTTAAGGTCTTTCATATTAAAGTTGGAAGAGAGCTGAATGGTTATTTAATTCAACTCAAATGAATCCTCATTACAATATTCCCAGCAAATGATAGTATGACCTTTGCTTGAAGATGTCTGCTGAGAATGGAAGCCACTCACTATCTCTCTTTCAAAAAGAAATTATTTTCAATGTACATTTATTTGCTCTACCTCCCACCCCTTTCCAACCAATTTTAAAAAAAGGAAAGGAAAAAACAATGCCTTTGTAATATATGTGTGTTGTCAAGAAAACCTATTCCTATATTGGTGCCATCTCATCCTTCCTCTTTGTCAGGAGGCAAGAGTACTGACCTTGGAATCAGGAGGACAAGAGTTGAAATCCAACCTCTGACATTTACTAGCTGTGTGACCTTGAGCAAGTCATTTAATCCTGATTGCCCCACATCTAGGGCCATCTCCAGTCATCCTGGTTCATATCAGGTCACTGGACCTAGAAGACTCTGGAGGAGAAAGTAAGGCTGAAGACTTTGCACAGCACCATCACCCCCAATCAAATCTAATTCATATGTTTATCAAGGCATCACCTCCCTGATGTCATGGTCTTCTTCAAAATTGAAGGACAAACATCTGGTCATTACATGGATCAGAGCTCTTGAAGCTTTCAAAGTTCTTTGTCTTTACAGTGTTGTTGTACAAATTTTTCTCTTAGGCTTTCTTATTTCACTTAGTATCCATTGAGGGATATTTCTTCATAGGTATCATCACTGGTCAAGGAACTTTAGGGTTCCAGCCTTCACAAATCACTAAGTCTAAATCCCACTTTTATTTAGGCTCAGCCACCTTGGGATCTAGGGAAAATGACTGCCCCCCTCCAGACCTCAGTTTTCTCTCCTGTGAAATGAGCAGGCTGAACAGATAAATTTTAGGCTCCCTTTCAGCTCTACATGCATGAGCCCATGACTTAGTGACTGTGGTCAAGTCCATTCAACAGATCCCTATTCCTTTTTTAGAAATGCATTCTGGGATCCCAGCTCAGTCTTAACTTCTATCCCTAACATTATACTTTAAATCCATTTCCTAATCTGCCCAGGGTAGAAATGAAGACTTTTTTTTTCATATTTGTAACCTTCAACACTCTCTTCTGTTATCTTCAATCTTTTTTCCAAAATGAATCACCCAATTCTTTTCATCTTTTCCGAAAGACTTCATTTCTAACCCTCAAGTCATTTTCACTTCCTTCCTCTGCATTCTCTCCAACTTCTCTATATCTCCTTAAAGATCCAAGAGGGGATGGAGTGAGGGAAGTCCCCATACAGTTGCAGGTCAGTACCTTCTCTAGTTTATGGATCTACCTAAAGCCCAAAGGAGTTATCCTGCCCATGCTCACCCAGCCCCAAAATCTCAAAGACAGACTTCCAATTCAGGTTTTCCTAACTTTCAGGACAGCTCTCTATCCTCTATGTCACTCTTCCTTTGAGGGAAGAAGACACTCCTTAAACAGAAATCTGATTTCAAATTCATTGTTCTTTTTCTACACGAAGTACAACTAGACCATCTCTCAGTGGAAAGTACTATATTAAAAAGGAAAGAATACTGGGCTTGAAGTCCAAAGACTTACATCAGGTCAAACTGAATAAGATGAAATATCACTTAAACAATTGCAAAACTGATATTTGGGTTGAAAGAATCAACTTCATAGGTATAAGATGAGGGAATACCTATTTGTATAGCATTTTGAAAGAGATCTAACAGTTACAATGACTGAAAAACTACTGTCAATAAATTTGTAGCATTCCCTCTAAGGTACTCCCCAATTCATATTCAAAAGTTGGGAGATAACTAAGGTTCAAAGTATTCTATGATTCTGTTCTCATAGAAGTATGGCTCATGGGGTGGCTAGGTGGCCCAGTGGATAGAGCACTGGCCCTGGAGTCAGGAGTACATGAGTTCAAATTAGAATTCAGACACTTAATAATTACCTAGCTGTGTGGCCTTGGATAAGTCACTTAACCCCACTGCCTTGCCCCCCCCAAAAAAGGATGGCTCCTAACTCTCCATTAATGCATTTGCCTTCGATAACCAACCAAATACAACAGGCTCAAAATAAAGACATTTACAGAGATTAATCATTCACCTAGCATGTACTACTGAATATGTTTCAGAAGCAATGCTAAGCATCAGGGATTTAGAAAGTTGAAAGATAATCCCTGACCTCAAGGAGCTCACCCTCTAACCGAGGAGACAACATGAAAACAACTCTGTACCAACAAACTGAATTTTAAGATAAATTGGGGATGACCTCATAGGGAAGGCACAAAGATGAAGGGGGGCCTGGAAATCATTTCTTGAAGAATAGGAGTTTAGCTAAAGGAAGTCAGGAAATTTAGGAGGCAGAGATGAAGGAAATGCCTAGAGGAGGAATTGGAGCATATTGTTGGAAGAACAGCAAGGAGACTGTGCCACTAATGCAGAATACCAGAAAAGGAGGAAAGTGTAGATTGGAAAGGTAGGAAGGGTCAGGTTATGAAGAGCTTTCGATACCAAATAGGATTTTTTTTTTGAAGATGATAGGGAGCCATTGCAATTGATTGAGTAAAGGAGTGCCAAGATTAGACCTGAACTTTATGAAGATGACTTGGATAGATGAGTGGAAAATGGACCAGCTTGGGCACAGATTGATGTCAGAGAGACCAACCAAAGAGCTATTTCAATAGTCTTGTTGTGAGGTGATGCTAAAGAGTGAACCCTGCACCAGGGAGGGGAACGGTGTCAGAGGAGAGACAGAGTCATATGTGATGAATTGTTATGAAAGTAAAATTGACAAGTTTTGGCAGCAGATTGAATATGGGGAGTGAGAGAGTGAAAAATTGAGCTTTTAAGCCTGGATGCCAGGGATGAAGATGGTGTTTTCAACAGCCAAAAGGAAGTTAGGAAAGGAAGAAGGTGTATAGAAAAAGATAATGAGTCCCACTTAGGACATGTTGAGTTTAACAGGTCTATGGGACATCCAGTTCTAGTGGTTTAAAAGGCAGCTGGAGATTCAAGACTGGAAGTCAAGAGGAAAGATGGCATAGTAAGGAATACTAGTAAGAAAACATTACTTCCATAAATTTAGAATAGATGTAAACTTCCCCAAATACACAGAGCATCACTAGATGATGAGAATATACCATGAAAGAGATATCCTCATAGAAAAAAGACATGGTCATAGAAACTCCCATCTCCAACACATCAGAGACTCAAAGTCTCTTCCATTCTCTTGTACTTTCATACTGCTCCCCCTGGATATGTTGTTTCACTGATCTCCCTTGGTAAAATGAGTCTTGGGTCTTTTCTTAGTGAACTTGAACCCTCCGTTGATTCTCTCATCCAGTGGACACAGTGTCTTCTAATGGGTCAA
This sequence comes from Macrotis lagotis, assembly GCF_037893015.1. Classification (NCBI taxonomy): domain Eukaryota; kingdom Metazoa; phylum Chordata; class Mammalia; order Peramelemorphia; family Peramelidae; genus Macrotis; species Macrotis lagotis. The sequence goes on from NC_133658.1 coordinate 866,721,103, forward strand.
CTGGACATGGAGATGGGGAAGAGAGGGCAGGAAGTTCATGCCTTCCCTTCCCCTCCCACCTTCATTGCATGCTTCAAGAGGGGGAATTTGAAGAACAATTCTCTCTCAAGAGCTGGTTTCTTTCTCTATAACTAACTGTCTAATCAACTCCTAGTGATGATTCTCAACTGCCAGAGAGGATTACCTCAGTGAGAATGACTAAGTTAAGAGCATGTCTTGTTAGAACTGCTTGACTTGTTTTTTAAAGGCCCCAGGGATATGGCTAACCCTTTAGCCAGCCAGCGGCTAGCCACCCTATAATTCCATCCAGGGAATGAAGAAACTTCTTCAGACCTCTTAAATAAGCAACAAAGTGTAAACACATCTTTGCAATTACTTTACATGCTGCAAAAAGGACATTTCCAGATTTGTACTCTATAAACTGTGAATAGACAACTGGAGGTGCGAGTCACTTAAGGATTCACATCCATTACAGAATGAAAAGTGGATCCACTCAAAATACAATAGGGGCAAAAACCTCAATACTTCATAGTCTCTTTTCCAGTAAGTCAGCAAGCATTTGTTACAACAAGTTTACAATGTGCCAGACACTGTACTAATTGCTGGAGATGCAAAAAGAGGCAAAAAGACAGTCCCTGCCTTCAGAGTGCTTACCATCTAATGGGAGAGACAACATGGAAACATTATGAACAAACAAGATATATACAGAAAAAACTGGAGGTAATCTCAAAGAGATAACTCCAGCATTAAGGAAGATTGGGAAAATATCCTCCTGTTTATATTTTGCAAACTTAAGTTTTCTGGGAAGTTCCAATTGTTCACAAGTTTCCTGATCAGCCCTGCTCCCGCAACAAAAGTAATGTTATGTTACTCTGTGACTAGTGCCTCTTGCAAGATCCTTGGAGATGTCTAGAAAGACTGGAAACGAACCCATGGTAGATGGCAGTTTTTCATGTTTTTTATGAGTTTTGAGGGACTCTCAGGAGGAAACAAGGAAAGGACAAAAGGAAGAAGTGACCATAGAACCATGGCAGTATCTGTGATATTGCAGTGTCTAATGTAAATGGACAAACAGAAAAGTTCACAGCTGTGTGTATGTATGTATGTGTGTGAGCGTGTGTAGAAGTTTTTGAGTATATGTTTTTTTTATTGAGAAAATCTGACAGCAGGGATGAAACAGTTCCAACCCCATCTTTTCCTTATTTCTACTTAATTGTGGGATTCTTATTTTAATTAATTTAATCATTCTTAATTTTCTTAATTGTGGGTATTCTATGAAAGAATACATTTGCAAGATTTAATATTATTTCTCACAATCATCTGTTGCTGATCCTGTCCTTAAGTTGCCCAGTGGCCCTGTGTTTGAAATTGGAAGTCACAATGGAAACCAGTTTGAGGTCACAATGGGAACCATCTTGCCTAGCAAAGGACAGGGGTTCAACTCCTCCCATTCCCCCAAAGCATCTGCTAGAGAATTTTGCTCTCTAAAATTTTAATTGATCCTGAAAGGGACAGGGAATTCATTAAGTAAGGGAGTGACATCATCAGACATGAACCTTCAGAAGACAACTTAGGTGAATGGAGGATGGATTGATCAAATGACCTATAAATCATTTAAAATTGCCCTTCCAAGTGCAGAATTACTATGAACATAGTGCATTTTAAAAATAAATATGCTTAATAGACAAAAGCCTAAAAGTAATACCCCTGGACCTCAGTATTCTGATCTGTAAAATCTATATACCTCAAAAGCCAGTTTGAGGAAAGTGGTTTGTAAAACTCAAAAAATGTTGGAGAAGCACAGATGCCCCTTGGAGAGGCTGGGTAGTGAAGTGAAAAGATTCAGGGGACAAATTTCAGTTCTTCCATTTACTACTTTCAGAGTCTGCAAAAATATCTCCTTCCAGTTCTAGGTCTAAAATCCAAGAATATTAGGTGTTTAAGACTGGTTCTAGTTCTAATATTTTGTGATTCTGAGACCTGGATCCTGAAAAGAAGAAAACTTTCCTTTTGCCTCCCTTGCACCATATTCTGGTCTATCTCATTAATGACATATCAGATTACTCACCCCAACCAAGAAAGGTAGTGGCTGTTTGCAAGAAGGGTTTTGTGACTCAGTTTACCCATCAATCACATCAATCCTTGAATTTCCACAGATTTCATAACATCTCTTTGACTTTTCCAATATCCTGAAATGTTCTTGTAGCCTAGAATAAAGTTATGAAGGTGAAAAAAAATTTTAAAGGGTGGAGTTGAGAAAGGTTAAAACTGTCAACAACCCTAAGGCACTCCCCTGCCCACCTCACATACCCCACCCCACTCATTAAAAGGGTTAGACAAACCCAGATGGTCATTTCCTCTTCCACAGTGAATATATTTTCTCCTTTATGGATCTGCCCAAAGGGAATGGGAGTGGGAATGGTGGGGAGGGGAGGGAAGGGGAGAGCTCAGAGAGGCCCAGCAAGGAAGGAAAAAAAGAAGAAAACCCAACACAGAGAGAAGTATTTTATAGGCAGTCTTAAATCTCCCTCACACAATGAATCAGGCAGAGCTCCCACTAACAAGGACGACTCCGGAAAGTCTAGTGCAAAAGAGTCAGTGGAGACTGGGAGAAATATGATAAACTGGGTCCAAAATGCACAAAAAGAGCCTTTTTTAAGTGAAAAGAAAAAAGAAAGAAAACATACCACACATGGTCAAGTCTCTGAAAAATGGAATACTTTTCTGCAGCTCTCAATGGAAAGCACCATTCATAGGAGGCAAGGCAGCAGGCCAAGTGGAAGCAGAGTTGGAGCCAGAGCCAGGAGCCCCAGATTCAAATCCTGACTCTGCTTACTAGCTATGGAATCTTGAGTCTATCCCTCCTTCTCTGGGGGTCATTTTCCTCTTCTGAAAAAAAAAAAACAAGAGATGTGACTAGATCATCTCTAAAGTCTTTTCCTGTTCAATTCCATTACCATTTATTAACAAGTCACTTACTATGAGCCAGAATCTGTGTTAGGCAGTGAAACATGAGACACTGCCTGGCCTGAAGGAGTTTCTTTTTTATTGGGTGAAAACAAATGGACAGAGATGAGTAAATACAAAATATTAAGATAGGGTTTGGACCTGTGATTTCATTGGTATAGGAACTCTTCCGAATGGAAATGACTCTGGTCAAGACTGGTTAACACCTTTGCAGCCAGTCATTCAATAAATGTATACTTATTAAATGCCTGTAGGCTAGTCCTTATGTTGAGCATTGGAGATGTAAAGAAAGGCAAAGGTCTTTCCTGTCCTTGAGGAGTTCATAGTCTAGTGATAGAGATGACATACATGTAAGTAACTAGGTACAAGTAAGCTTCAAGGAAACAGCCCATCTGCGACTTACCTGGAGCATGGAAAAGTTAAGTAAATTGCTCAGGGTCACACAACCAGTATATATCAGAGGCAGGATGTGAAACTAGTGCTTCCTAGTTGTAAGGACATCTTTATATCTATCTACCATGCCCTGTTGCTTCTTACAGGAAAGAAGAAAGGACGAAAGGAAGGAAGAAAAAGAGGAAGGAAGGAAGGAAAGAAGGAAAGAATACAAGAAGGGAAGAAAGGAAAGAAAGAAGAGGAAGAAAAAATGAAGGAAGAGAGGAAAGAAAGAAAAGGGAAGAAGGAAGGTTAAAAAGAATGAAGGTGGGAAGGAAGGAAAGAAAAGAGAAAGGAAGGAAGGAAAGGAAGGAAAGGAAGAAAAGGAAAGGAAGGAAGCAAGGAAAGAAGAAAAAGTGGAAGAAAAAGGAAGGAAGGAAGGAAAGAAGGAAGGAAGGAAGGAAGGAAGGAAAGAAGGAAGGAAGGAAGGAAGGAAGGAAGGAAGGAAGGAAGGAAGGAAGGAAGGAAGGAAGGAAGGAAGGAACTTAACTTCCTTAAGACCAGTCTACTTATGTCCATAAAGCAGTGGATTTTTCTACCAAAAACTGCCTATCTTACAATAAGGTTCTGGTCTAAATCACCAAATGAGAAATTCCTCAAGAATCCTTTCTAGGACTAACATTTATTCACATACCCTGGAAGACTTGTGATTTCCCAGGTCCTAAGGGATTGTCTTTGGCACCAGGACTTACCCAAGGTCACAAGTTCATAAGTGTCAAGGATGGGATTCTAACCCAGATCTTCCCACCTCTGTTGACATCCAGGGTCCCATCCCACACAGTGACCTAGACCTTTCAGAGAGTAAACACTGTATGAGTGATCTTGGGTTGTACTGGAATCATCCAAAGGAAAGATAAACTGCAGTTGGCTGACTATGTGGCCTCGGGTGAGCCCTTTTCCAATGTCCTAGTGATGCTTTCCTTGACTCCAAGGTTCAAGGGCTGGACTAGATTCCGATCTCTAGTTACTTCCAGCCCTAACATTCTGTGTTCTCTGGTCAGATCCAACCCTAACATTCATTGTGCTAACATGCTATTATCTCAGACCTCCTTCTGGTTTTGACATTCTTTAGTTCTATTATTGACACCCAGAGTGCTCCAAGCCCAGTGGCTCAAGAAAGATTATTTCCTGAATGGTCCTTGCAGTGAACAGGACAAAAGCTCTCAAATTCTGATTTTCTGTTTCTCTTTGGAGATAAAAAACCAACACTTTTAAAAAGGCATCACACTCCTGTGGGTTATTGACCACTTTGAGCCCTTGCTCTAAAACACAAGACCTAGCAGGATCGTCTAGCATTAAAATAAATTCATTTAAAAAAAGATACTTTTAAAGCATCCCTCATTTCGTGCCCCGCCCTCTGCTGCTCCCTGAGGAAGTGCCTAGATTGCCTACCCCTAAGTCTCAATTTTGACCAACGTTCATAAGTTCAACTGTCTTCTCCCACACTTTCCAAAAATATCATAGCCACACAGTCTCAGTACTTTCCAAAAGGAGTGATTTCCATAAGTTACCATATGTGTAGGGAGAAAAAACTTCTTAACCACAATCCATTCCTACCCCCTAAAACCCCCTCCACCTGGTTACATATGAAAAAAGCTTAGCAAGCCTTTGGTCCAGGTCTACCTATTCCTTTCTAAATATCTCTTTTGCAAGCAGCTGGCATTGCTTTGGCAAAGCTACAGGATAAACTTGCTTATTCCTTGACCTCAAGCCCCAGTCATTACAAGGGGTAGTGAGTGTGTCTTCCCAGAGAGGCAGTCATGGGATATTCCAGGAGCCAGTCGAATGGGTGGCAGCCCTCCGTCTGACGTCATGCCGTGATATGGAAATGCTATAGATTTCCAGCTTTCCTGGCCTCCTGAGTCCACAGCAGCAAGGTAAACACAGGCAGGAATGTCTCACCTTCCCCAGTAGTGCCCAATCCCAAACAGGGCCATTAATCATGAGGAGGGAGAGGAGAAGGAATGTGGGAGTCAACAGGCGGAGGGAGCAGGTTGAGAAAACCATTCCTGCCATGGGTGGTTTTGATTCATCCCACCATTGAGAGTGACTTACCTAAAACTTGGGAGCTTCTCTAAGGATTGGGGAGCCCAGAGGGAGAAAGGGGGTGCCCAGGTGAGCCATGCTGATTGCCAGTGCTTTTGGGCACCTAGCAATCTCAACATCACTCAAATGATTTATTAGAACAGCCTCCAACCCAGTCTGCTGGCTTCCAGTCTCTCCCCTTCCACAGGTGCCAAAATCATCTGCCTAATGCACGTCTGGCCATGTCACTCCTCTGCTCATAAACCTTTAATGTATCCCTATTGCCTCAAAATTGGAATGCCTCAGCCTGGCATTTAAGGATGTCCACATTCTAGCTCTAATGACTTTTCCAATATTACTTGAAACAACTCCCTTTCCCACACTATAGTCCCGTGAAGCTGGGCTATTTCTTCACCTGCCCCTGCCTTCTCTGGGCTTGGTGTATTGACCTAAGCCATCCCATACATGCAATTCACTCCATCATCTGTTTTGAAATTCTTCCCTTCTTAAAGGCAGAGATTGACTGAATTGCCACATGCTCCAGCAAAGCCTTACTTGAGCCTATCCCTAAGCTGAAAGGGCCTTTACTTCTTCAAATTTTCCTAGAGTTCTTTGAATTTTTATTACCTCTTTTTATAATTCTACAAATATATATTTCCAATCACTATATATTTACACTTGTTTCTTATGCCAGAAATACTCTTATGTCTTCTCAGTCTCTTAATGTCCCTTGGTAAGAATGAAAGGGGGGGGGAGAGAGAGAGAGAGAGAGAGAGAGAGAGAGAGAGAGAGAGAGAAGAAGAAGAAGAAGAAGAAGAAGAAGAAGAAGAAGAGAAGAAGGAGGAGGAGGAGGAGGAGGAGGAGGAGGAGGAGGAGGAGGGGGAAGAGGAGGAGGAGAAGGAAGGAAGGAAGGAAGGAAGGAAGGAAGGAAGGAAGGAAGGAAGGAAGGAAGGAAGGAAGGAAGGAAGGGAGGGAGGGAGGGAGGGAGGGAGGAAGACAAAGAGAAACAAACAGAAAAACAAACAGAGAAAGATACAGAAGAAGAGAGAGGATGATCAATATGGTTCTTGAAGAAGATGATGGAGAATGGAATAAAGGGCAGAGTTGTCCTTGACCAGGGGAAGGACGACCTCATCCTCTGATACCAGAACAAAGGAAGCCAAATAGTACAAAGCTATAACCAGGTTCTAGGCTATGATGAGGGAGAAGTGAATAAATTCAAATGGATGGTCCCACTTTTTCCAATCAAATAAGAAACAAGGTCATCTACCTGGAGAAGGGCAGTGTTGGAATGGCAGCAGGAGCTTAGGAGAGGAGAGGATTTGAAATCACCATTGTAAAGAGGTATAACCCAATGTCATTCAGAAAAGCACAAATATTGCTTGAGGAGATGTGAATTCATATAATCATTCTAGAAAACCATATTGGGGCAGCTAGGTGGCACAGTGGATAGAGCACCAGCCCTGGAGTCAAGAGGACCTGAGTTCAAATCTGACCTCAGATAACTACCTAGCTGTATATAACCTTGAGCAAATCACTTAACCCCATTGCTTTGCAAAATTAAAAAAAAAAAAAGCAAACCTTATGAAAAGCCACTAAACTGTTTATAGCCTTTGTCCCAACAGTTTGGTCATATATCCCAAGCCAAGGAGATGATGGGAAAGTTTCTCTTTATACAAAATATTTATAGCAGCACTTTCTTGAGGAAGCCAAAAACTGGTATGAAAGTGGATGTACATTGATAAGATAATGGTTAAACAAATTGTGGCAAATGAATGCAGTGTAATATTTTTGAACCATGTGAAATGACAGACATGAAGAAAACATAGGAACGATTTGTATGAACTGGTGCAGGATGAAATGAACAGCACTAAAACAATTTGCACCCTGACCAAGTGAGAGTAAGGAAAAGACCATTGAGAGGCATCAAAACTCTGACTCCAGAGTGCAGGGACCATTCTTGTCTTCAAAGGACTGATAGTAAAGTGCACTTCTCTCTTCTTGGAAGAGATGATGGGCCATGACTGCCAAATAGTTGTCCCATTGAGTCAATGAATGGACTTGCTTTGCTCGGTTGAATTACTTTGTTATTAGGGAGGGTCCTTTACCTTGGGGTGCAGGAAGGTGCAGTAGAACAAGAAGGAATCATTAAGGGACTGATATAAAAGATTTTTAAAGGATCAATCAAGTATGTTTTGTTGTGTTTTTTTTTTTAGGTTTTTGCAAGGCAATGGGGTTAAGTGGCTTGCCCAAGGCCATACAGCTAAGTAATTATTGTCTGAGGCTGGATTTGAACTCAGGTTCTCCTGACTCCAGGGCTGGTGCTCTATCCATTGCACCACCTAGCTGTCCTGATCAAGTATGTTTTAAAAGATTATGAGAGATGAATAAGATGGTTTGTATTGAAACTGTGAGGACCAATTAATGACAATAACATAAATTTGTATGGACTCCAGTGAACACAACAATATGAATTCTTCCAATAGTGTTTAGAAACTTGAGAGTGGAAGCAGAAAAGGTGGTGGGGGGATGACTAAAGGTTGAGGAATAACAGTGTGAATGGAAGGACAAGAAGATGAAGGATTCAGAAGTGAAGGACTTGTTAATGATAGAATTATGAAATAAAAATAAATCTTAAAAAAATTTGGAATTCTGAAAGTGAGGTTAGGGCAGTGTTCTCCTAGAAAAACAAGGATAGATGAAGAGGACAAGAGGCTGAGATTTCAAGTGAGGGAGAAGGAGAAATGAAAGGACAGGAGTCTGATCAGAGAGGAAGATTTAGAATTCAATATTTTCTCAAGTTCAGTTCTTGTCTCTTTTTTTTTGCAAGCAATGGGGTTAAGTGACTTGCCCAAGGGCACACAGCTAGGTAATTATTCTATTAAGTGTCTGAGGTCGGATTTGAACTCAGGTCCTCCTGACTCCAGGGCTAGTGCTCTATCCATTGCATCACCTAGTTGCCCCTCAAGTTCAGTTCTAAGCTTTACTTTTCCTGCCAAGTCTTTCCGTCATCACTTTCATTTCATAAATAATCTCTTGTTTCATTTTTTTTCAGGCAGTCCTTTTGATCAAGCTGCTTTCTTTTCTGAGGCTCCATTTGTAGATATTGGGGGGGGGGGTCATTCTGATGTTCATTACCTCTGATTAGAGCAGAAGTGGTCTGCTCTGTCCCTTGAGGCAGATGCCTCTGGGTTCTAATGCTGATTGACATTCAATGGCTGGATGAGCCTAGCAAGCGACTTTCACTCTCTGGACCTTTCGATCAACTATGAGAAGAACTGGTCTCTAAGGACCCTCCCAGCTCTGACATCCTGTGTTCTAAGGACCTTCCCAGCTCTGACATCCTCTGTTCTCAGACCCCTCCCAGCTCTGACATCGTGTGTTCTAAGGGCCCTCTCAGCTCTAACATCCTGGGTTCTAAGGGTACTCCCTGTAAAAAAATTCATTTTTACAATGGGACCTGGGGTGAGATTTGATATTTATCCTGAAATGACTGTAAGATTAAAATGAAAGGCTCCAATTTAAACAGAAATTAAAGGTGGAATTAAAACAAAAGATTTAAAGGTCCCTTCAAACCCTAAGTTTCCTAATTTTAATAAAATATGTCTCCTCCTCACAGTCTAGAGTCCCTCAATAAACCTTGGCCTAATTGAATTTGAACTCAAAACCTGTAGTCACTGCTGGCTTCTCTTGTATGCAGTCCAATAATGGTCTGAAGCCAATCTAAAGAAATCTCATGAGGCTGGACTGTAGATCAATTCATAAACCAGACTGGTCCACTCTTTCTTTTTTTTTAATTGACCATGTTTTAGTACACAAAAACCCCACAACCAAATACAGAAAAGCAGAAAGAGCAAACACATCCCTCTCCACTCATAATATAATAAAATTTACATTCAACAATGGACAATGGAAAGAAAGATTAAAAATTAATTGGGGAATAAATAATCTGAACCTAAAAAACACATGAGTTAAAGAACAAATCAGAGACATAAATGATAATTTCATTAAACAAAATGACAACAATGAAACAATATCATTGGTCCACTCTTTCGATAAGCTAATTCTGCCTTTCACTTTGCAGCAGTCCTGCTCATATCTACGAGCACCTAATTTTCTTTGACTAATTATCTTTCTATAGCTTTTTCTCCCTTTTCTTCACCTCCGTAACTTCAATTTGAGAGCATAAACCAGAGGACCAAGGTCTGGGAGGTACCCTTGGTGAGGAATCACTTTGTCATATATATTCTGGCCATCATTCCCATCTTCTCACCCTGCCCCCCATCCCCCTATTGCTAAGACTTTTTCCTGGGGTATCCACATCTTTCCTCTGCTAGGAGAGTTTTTGCCTTATCTTGGCAGGATTCCAGGTCACTTGCCCATCGACTGCACATCGTTCCTCCTGGATTCCCACCATCATCCTCATCTCCCCTGGACCACAACCTTGGAATCTGACTAAGTCTCATTCCTCACCCTCCATCTCCATTATTTTATCTTGCTGAGAAGATGACTTTTGAGCCACTTTTCTTTTTTTTTTAGAAAGATTTAATTCATTTTCAGTTTTACAATTCCCCCTCCCCCCACAGAAGGCAGCCTGTTAGTCTTTACATTGTTTCCATGGTATACATTGATCTCAGTTGAATGTGATGAGAGAGAAATCATAGCCTTAGGGAAGAAAAATAAAGTATGATAGCAAAAAATACATAATAAGATAACAGGTCTTTTTTCTAAATTGAAGGTAATAATCTTTGGTCTTTATTCAAACTCCACAATTCTTTCTCTAGATGCAGATGATATTCTCCATCGAAGACAGCCCCAAATTGTCTCTGGTTGTTGCACTGATGGAATGAGCAAGTCCATGAAGGTTAGTCATTACCCCCATGTTGCTTTTAGGGTGTACATTGTTTCTCTGATTCTGCTCATCTCATTCAGCATCATTTCATGGAAATCATTCCAGGCTTACCTGAATTCCCATCCCTCCTGGTTTCTAATAGAGTAATAGTGTTCCATGACATACATATACCACAGTTTGCTAAGCCATTCCCCAATTCTTTGTCACCTCAAACAGAGCTGCTATGAATATTTTTGTACAAGTGAAGTTTTTACCCTTTTTCATCATCTCTTCAGGGTATAGACCCAGTAGTGGTATTGCTGGGTCAAAGGGTATGCTCATTTTTGTTGCCCTTTGGGTGTAGTTCCAAATTGCTCTCCAGAAAGGTTGGATGAGTTCACAGCTACACCAACAATGTGTCCCAGATTTCCCACATCCCTTCCAACATTGATCATTGTCCTTTCTGATCATATTGGCCAGTCTGAGAAGTGTGAGGTGGGTAATTTGCATTTCTCTAAGAAGTAATGATTTAGAGTAATTTTTCATATGACTATGGATCACTTTGATTATCTCAACTGCAAGTTGCCTTTGCATATCCTTTGACCATTTGTCAATTGGGAAATGGATTTTGTTTTTGAAAATTTGACTCAGTTCTCTGTATATTTTAGAAATGAGTCTTTTGTCAGAAATACTAGTTGTAAAAATTATTTCCCAGTTTACTACATTTCTTTTGATCTTGGGTACAGTGGTTTTTGTCTGTGCAAAAGCTTTTTAATTTAATGTAATCAAAATAATCTAGTTGGTTTTTAGTGATGTTCTCCATCTCTTCCTTAGTCATAAACTGCTTCCCTTTCCATAGATCTGACAAGTAGACTACTCCTTTTAAGTCATTTTTCAATCATTTTTGACATCCCCCTCGAAAACATCAATTCTTTTCCAGCTCTTCTTCAAATATTGTCTTCTTTTTTTTTAGATTGCCAGTTCCTTGAGTGTAGAGACTAGAATGTTCACCTCGATTTGTATCCTGGATATTTTGGTTGGCTTAGACAAATGACTATTGTTCAGTCTTTTTTCAGTCTTGTCCAACTCTTCATAACCAGATTTGGGGATTTTCTTGACAAGTAGAATGGTTTTCTATTCCCTTCTCTAGCTCATTTTACAGATAAAGAAACTGAGGCATATAAGGGTATACGACTTGCCCAGGATCACACAGCTATTCAGTATCTAAAGTTGAATTTAATGAGTCTTTTTGATTTCAGGCCTAGAGTTCTATCCACTGTGCCACTGAGCTACATGTCCAATAGAAAGTTCTTAATTGTCTATCTGTCTGTCTGTCTGTCTGTCTGTCTGTCTTTCTATCTTTCTCTCTGTGTTTCTATCTCTGTCTCTCTGATTGTCTTTATAGAACTTTCCGTCTCCGTGTCCCTGGCCTCTAGGATCACAGAGGTTTCCCAAACTGGGAGGGGAGTAAAGTATGGCAGACCTGTGCTCATCCACAAAATGGAAACCCTTTTAAAACTCATCAGTGAGAGAGGGGAGTCAGCATGGCAAAGGAAAAGTTCATTATCATAAGGCTGCTGAGTGATGGTGGCAAAGTCCAAGGCAGCTGGAGGCATGGCCAGGAAGAGAATGAAGAACCCTTGTACACGCTAGTCTTCTGATAAAGGCTTGTTGGGTTGTAGTTGGAGCCTGTATCCCAGCCTTTTCAGTTTGACAGGGCCTCCCAGAGTTTGTATTTTGTTGGCAGAGCCCTTGAGAACCCAGAGTCCCTTCTCTGGCTTCAATAAGGAGGGTTTTACTGAAGGATGGGCAGTGTTATTATCCCCAGAACAAAGTTAGCCTCAAGGGCCAGGATTCTGAACCTGAGGTTCATGGATCCCCAAGGAAGTCTGTGAGAAGATGTCAGGGGTTCCATGAAGCTAGATGAGGGAAAAAACCCATTGTACCTTTATTTTAATATTACAGTCAATAAATATAATAAGCTTACTATTAGCCAACCATGGTGATGAGCACTAAGACTACAAAAACAAAAAGGCAAAAAACTAACCCTGCCCTCAAGGCATTTACTACTCAATAGGAACAGTGTGCAAACAATCACATACCTATACATGGTTGTATAGGTAAAATACTGACTTTATTTGTAATTCTATGGATTTTATATTTTCAAACATCATTTGGAAAAAGGGTTCATAAGTTCCACCATAAGATTGGCAAAGGGTTTGTGACCTCCAAAAGGTTAAAAACTCCTGTTCTGGGAAGCCCTATAAATAGGAGAGAGAGATGAATTTCAAATCCCAACTTCAGTTGTGTAAAACAAACATTTTGCTTGGTCCCACCTTCAAGTGTATCCAAATTGTGTGGGCCTTTGTAATGAACTTGTAAAAATCACAACTGCTCTGCCAGAAGGGAAGCGTCTGTCTAGATGCCAACATCACTATTGGCCAACATCTGTCTGGGGGAAAGACAATGGTAAAATGCTCCATTGTCTGAAGGGCAATTGTGTCAGCCCCAGGCTCACTTCCAAGCAGACACCTTCTTTAAATTGGTTTTATTTGACCTGGGGGCAGGGTTCTAGAGCAAGGTCTGCTGTAGAAGTGGGATCCGTGGATGTCAAAACAATATACGTTTCCATAACTTATTTCACCATAATTGATTTCCTTTGCAATCATGCTTATGCTATTTTTTGCATTATGAGAAGTGATCCATGGGTTTTCCCAGGCTGCCAAAATGGGGAGGTAGGTCCACAACACAAAAAATGGTTTAAGAACCCCTGCTCTAGATGGAGATTTCAAAGAGTGTGTACTTCTGCCACGAGGCAGTGTGGTGCTGGGTACTCAGTTTGGAACCAGAAGACTTCAGTCCAGATGCCAGCTCTATTCTGCCACTCGTTACCTTCCTCACCTTGGCCCAATGGCTTCATCTTTTGGAGCCTCGGTTTCTTCATCTATAAAATGTGCATGATAACACAATACCTGCCCAACAACTACTTGTCTCAAGGAATTGTTGCGAAGATAGCCCTGTAAAAGGAAGGTGAAGCAAAAACCTACAAGGATCCCATGATGAAGCATTTCTTCTCAGAAGACCGAGGGAACTTTTGGGTAGAATGCTGTAGACACTGTCAGACATGTTGTTCAGTCATGACAGATTCTTTGTGACCCATTTGAGATTTTCTAGGCAAAGATAATGGATGATTTACCATTTTACAAATGAGGAAACTGAGGTAAACAACTATAACAATTGCCCAGGGTCACTCAGATTGTAAACTTGCATGAGATCTGAGTGTCTTTTTCCTTTGTTGTGAAGACCTAGATATGGAACAAATGCTCATAGCTGAATGAGAAATTCTCAGTGGGGGAATAAGTCACAGTGATTTATGTGAGAATTCCTCAAAACTAAAGCCAGTTGGTATAAACCCAGAGCTTCAGTTCTGGACCCTGAGTTAGGATTATAGCTATAATTAAAAAGTTTCAGTTCATTGCAAGCTTGAGATTTTCCCAGAGATGGACAAGATGTTCCAAACATTCACAAACATTCACCAGTAGCACTCCACCACCTTCCATATTTGCTTTTCTATTTTCCTTCATTTCATGATAGGATTGCAATGATGCCAGCTGATATTTCTATTGGGAGTTACAAAGTATATTTACATAAAATAGGAGGTTTGGGGGGCAGGTTCAAGGAAGTGGGGTTAAGTGACTTGCCCAAAGTCACACAACTAAATAATTGTCTGAGGTCAACTTTGAACTCAGGTCCTCCTGACTCAAAGGCCATTGCTCTATCCACTGCTCCACCTAGCTGCCCCAGAGGGATTTTTTTTTAACAGATGAAGACAGAAGATCAGAAAAATGAAATAACTTTCCCAAAGTTGCACAACTAGTATTCCTTCCAGATCCTTCCAGATCAAATACAAAGTTGGTAGCAAAGGACTCCATCCAAGTCAGTTCTCCTGTTTCTGACCCTAAGTCCCTTTCTAGGAATATTTCACAGGACTCTGTTTTATGCCTGTGACTACTGATGCAAATAATAACCTGGCTGAAGTGACACTGTCATGGGTTGTTGGGTGAGGCCAGAGAATCCCAGAACCTGGTGACCCCCAAAAGAAGCATCTTTCTGAAACCCCCCATCACCATGAAGATTTTAGTCTAACTTCTTCATTCATCAGAATGAGGAAGCAGAGCATCAAATAGATGATAGAAGAGCCAGCTCTAACTCACAGTCAAGAGACCTGAATCTTTCAGCTTATAAAAAATAAGTTCTCTGAAAACAGAGGTGAACTTCCTATGAAGAATTAGAAAGTGGGAAAGGGTCAGAAGTCATCTACTCCAACCCCCTCATTTAACATATGATTTACACTGAGACTGAGGAAGGACTGGTATAGCTAGTAAGGGTCAGTACCAGGATTGGACCCCGAATTAAGGTTTTTCTATTCCTCATAGAACCTAGGGAAGTACCATGAGAAATAGAGGGCTGATAATAGGACCCTTAATAAATGTCCACAGTAGACCCTTAATAAATATTCATAATATTGAGGTAACTTATGTAAAACATTTTGCAAATTGTAAAACATTTTATAAATGTTAGCTATTTTAGAAAAATTGATAGCAAATATGTGTGTGCCCATATGAGTGTCTGTATAGATGTATCCACATGTGTGTGTGTGTGGATATGTATGTATTGCATGTGGCTGTGTGTATAAATGCACTGTGATACAACTAAAACAACTAAACCCTATTCAACTATTCAATTCAAGAGAGAACTCAGTGATACCAAAAGCTAAGTATTTGAGTGGTACTACCCCTCTTTCTGCAAGGCAAAGGGAGAGAGAGAGAGAGAGAGAGAGAGAGAGAGAGAGAGAGAGAGAGAGAGAGAGAGAGAGAGAGAGAGAACCTCAAGCTTCTGGCCCACAGCCACAGAATTCTGGGAGGGATCAGGATTGGTTAAGAGAGCTTCTTTGGCATTAAAGTATTAAGGGAATGAAAAGAAGCCATAAAACCAAAAAGTGTTTCCGATTAAGGTCCCTGGTTGGGGGCGGGGCGGGGGGGGAGCAGAGTTTTTCTTCTTCTGATGCTGGCTTCCTTTGTTGGGCAGCACAGAGCAGCCACAACACAGACGAGACAATAAATACTGCAGGGTTGGGAGACCAAAAGGGTTAGTCCGTTAGCTTACAGTGACCCCTACAGACAACAGTGATATAAACCACTCTTTTTTTTTTAAGGTTTTTGCAAGGCAGATGGGGTTAAGTGGCTTGCCCAAGGCCACGCAGCGAAGTAATTATTAAGTGTCTGAGACCGGATTTGAACCCAGGTACTCCTGACTCCAGGGTCAGTGCTTTAGCCACTGAGCCACCTAGTCACCCCTAAACCACGCTTTCTTAAACAAGAGCCCTTGACTGAACATGGGCTGCAGTGCTTTGTTAATCTCATGGACAATGCCAGAGCTGGGAGGGTCCTTAGAACACAGGATGTCAGAGCTGGGAGGGCCTTTAAAACAGAGAATACATATCTAAAATGGTTTCTCTCCACATTTCTGCCACTCTTCCTTGTCTTTTTTTCGATGCAGCTTAAATGACACCTGTAGGAGTCCTTCCCCTGCTTCCCCCAATTCCCATGGCTTACAATTTGTCCACCAAGGTTACCATTGATCCACTGTGTATAGATCTCATTTGTCCTATTATTTACGCATTCATTCCCCTTTAGCATCCAGGCTCGTTGAAGGCACAGAATATTTTCACTTCTCTTTATATCCTCAGTACCTAGCACTGTCCCTACAACACAGTAGACATTTAAGAAATGCTTCTTGATTCATTAAACTGGGAGAGACCTTGGACAGAGGTGGAATTTTAGAATGTTAGAACATAGAACATAAATGTTAGAACAGGCAGTCACTGGAAGTGATCCAACAACACAAAATATTGGAACAAAATATTTTTACAAAGAATGTTAGAAGATAGAATGTCAAAAAAACCTTTACAACACAGAATATTAGTATACCAAATGCTAGAACATATGTCAGAGCTGAAAGGGCCTTTGGTACACAGAATATTAGAGTATAGAAAGGGCTGAAATGACTTTTAGAATGTTACAGATTAAATGTTACATATAACTGTTATAAATGTTACACATAGAATGTTACAATGTTAGAACATAAAATGCCAATGTGGGAAAGGGTGACAACTAAAAAATATGCAAGAGACATAGCTTCTGGGTAATTTAATCATTTTATTTAAAAGATCAGCACATTAATAATAAAAGGATAGTCATTTGGTTGCTTCTAAAACTAAAGACCTCAAATGGGAGTGGGGTCATAATTTATGTCTTTTGAAGAGTAAGTGTCCCTGAGCGGTGGTTCAACACAGATTGGTTAACAAATAGAAGGTGTGGGCTATATTAAAATGTTAGTCCTGGGTATATTATTTAGGTCACTCAAATCTTGGTCAAAGACACAACAATTTCCATATCATCTGTTTTTATAATAGGGAGAATCAACCATTCCCCAGACCTGTCTGATCAAACACAATGAAATAGGAATATACCCATTAGAATTTCTTTTACTGTCTGAGTAGATTTTTGACCTGGGTAAATCTTTAAGAATTGGTTTGGTTTCCAGATGAAGAAGTAAAAAAGGGGGGAAACCTTGGTTCGAATAAAATAATTAATTATTAAACATAAGGGAGATATATTTATTTCTCACTAAGGGGCATTAAAACACAATTTCAGAGCTAGAAGGGAGCCTAAAACATAGAATATTGAAACACAATATTGTAATAAAGACATTATAATGCCAAAAGGGTCTTTAGAACATTGAATTTTAGAATACCAGGTATCAGAGCTGAAAGAGCCTTTGGAATACAGGGTATTGGAATATAGAATGTCAGGATGGAAATGGCCTTTGGAATATTAGAGTACAATGAATGACAATGTCGGAAGGGGCATTAGAAAATAGAATTTCAGAGCTAGAAGATAATATAGAATACTGAAATAAAATATTGTAACAGAATGTTGGAATGTAAGAATATTATAGTCTGATATTCTAGAACATAGAATATTAGAAGGCAAAATGTTAGAACAGCAGATTCAGAGTTGAAAGGGATCTCACATTATAGAATACTGGAACAGAATGTTGGGACATAGAAAGTTAGAACATGAAATAGGAGAACTAGGAAGGATATTAGAACACAGAATATCAGAAACAAAGAGAGCTTTAACTCCAAATCACTCATTATACAGGCCAGGTAGAAGTAACTTATTCACATTCTATAGCAAATTCTATAGCACATTCTTAGCTGGGCTGGCATTTGAATGTAAGACTGCTGACTCATATCCAGTGTTCTTTGTACTGGTCTGGCATCGATAGGTGATGCCCCAACCCAGTCTTGGCTGGATAGTTTTTATTATCCTTCAGATGAATCTTTAAAGCTTTGAAAATCTGATGTCAATGGGGAATTTCAGAATGACCTAAGGATGCTGGATACATACCCTCCAGATGGTGAGGAGCAAGGCCTGGAGCCAATGTCAAGCCCTAAGTTCCCAGGCTTGGCTCCACAAATGGAGTCACTGTGTGACCTTGGGTGAATCGTTCCTCAATCTGGCCGTGAGTTTCATCAATAAGGCAAGATGGATTCTAGATGGATTTTAAGGTCTGTTTCAGTCCTGGAAGAGAACCAGGAGGATGAGGAGATGGGAGATTAAAATATATGAAAATCAGCTAAAGGTTCTGGGACTATGTAGCCTAGAGATTTGGGAAGGATGTGAGAGCTGTCATCTGGTATATGAAGAGCTATCATGGAGAGGGAAGATTACGCTCATTCTGCTTGACCCCAAAGAACTGAACCAAGATGGAGGTATTTAAGGCTTCAAGCAAGGCTGGATAACCCCTAGTCAGGTATTGCCTCTTTTGGTGGTAGTACATGGATGGACTAGAAGTCGGAGACAATGTAAAATCATATTGAAAGGTCATTAGAGCTGTCCAACAGAGGAAGGATTGTGAGTAGTGAGTAGTGGGACACTCAAGTCTCTGACCTTTCATTTTTTGGAATAGTGAGATAGAACTTGGGGGCCAAGAATTTTTTTTAATCTTGATCATTTTGTGTCAATATAATTGGTTTTCTTTATAATCTGATGTGTATTATTTTATGCATTTAAAAAACATTCTTTAGACTGCCCAAGGGGTTCATGACTCCCAAAAGTTACAAATTCCTGGGAATTTATGATTCAGCTCTGAGTTATTCCTAAAATCCTTTTCAGTTTTGAAACCACATGATTCTTCTTTAACATCAGCTCCCTGGAGCCAGAAGGCTCAAAAAAAAGTGAGAAGGGACTTCTTTGCCTTTTTTTATTTCTCTTATATTAGAGAGGGATCAAGGCTTTAGGCTTGGTCACTTGCTTGATCCTCAGGAAGACCCTGTGAAACAACACTAGAACTTTGTGCATTTACAAATGAAAAATTGAGGTTTCAAGAAATTAAAAAGCTAGCCCTAGACCACAGAGCATTGCAATCAAGATTCAAACCCAGGCCCTCTGACTTAAGGCCAAAAACTTCTTTAACTATACCAATAGGAAAATTCAAGGACAAAAACAATCTTTGTTTCTCGGGGTCTCTAACCATGTTATCTGTCCAGGTGTTGGTACCTGCAACATAGTGAAACAGAAAGATACCTGGATTTATAGTGTCAACCCTAAAACTGTAAAAACCTTAAAACTATAGGGTTAAAATAAAATGACAGAAAAATATAGGTTAGACATTTTTTAATTTTATACCCTAAGATTTTACCTCTAAACCTTAAGGTGGAGGCCATTATGGTAATGACCACGCCTTGGACTGGGAAAAAGTTGCTCTTAATGCAGGAACAGAGAATAAGTAAAATCATGAATCTTCTTTGTGGCTTAACTGTGAAAGTTGAACAATATCTCTGCCCAAAACAACTCCTCAAAAACTATCATCCTTGCATGATACTATCTGGTATTGTGTTGTCTCTTCCTAGAGGACAGTCTCCCAGCATCCTGATCATTGTCCTGCTGAGTTTGTAGTTAACATAGGGGGAGATAGCTTGGGGTCTTAATTCCTTACTTATTGATATACTCTCTAAAGAAATCAGTTTTGAGAAATTGATCTGCTTTGACAGTAGTCATTAATTCAAGTTTTGCCTCAGTCACTTCAATTCTAAAAATACTTAGTCCCAAGTACCAAGCAACAAACTACATCCTGGGAGACAAATATTGAACTGTCACTGTCCTCAAGGAGCTTAGATTTAACTTTACATTTAATTTACATGTAACAAAATCACCTATGTGACCACAGATAAGTCACTTTCCTGTTTCTTTATCTATCAAACTAAGGTGATCTCCAACATCCCTTCCCATTTTCATTCCTATAATCCATTGTATACAGCCTGTTTTCTCAATTGGAAAGAAGCTCCAAGCTTCCACCAACTTGTAGTCCTATTTTTTAATGCTCCTCTCTGGGAACCTTTCCAAGGATTCTTGGTGGAAGGAGGGTCATTTCTTTTGATCCCCAGTCTCCTTAAGTCTGTCTGCCACACTCTCCATATGGTTCCCAGCAAAAGATAGGGATAGAGTTCGAGGGGAAGTAGCTTCCCAACCACCTCTTCACAAGTTCAGTATTTTCAAAATGCAACCCAGAAGCTGGCAATAACTCAGAAACAACCCCACTGATACAACCCCACTCTCCATTCTTCTCTGGCAAAGGAAGGAATGAGAAAGAAGATAATCCCTGACATGTTTAGCACACAGAGAGGGGAAGGGGAAGAACAAATACAGGGTGTTTTTTTTTATTCCCACTGAATTCTAAGCAACTCCCAAGACCCAACTCCAGAAATCATTCTGAGATCCCACTAGATCTTTTTCCTTCTCTGTTTTTGTTTAAACCAGGGCAGGAAACATAAGGCAGCATGGGAGGGACTCAAAATTCAATCAAAGAACTATTTAGGGAGTGAATTAATTAAATGTTTGACCAATTTAGCAAGCAAATGATGTTATAAATATCCAAATGACCCTTGGCATATTTTCTTCCTCCAATTCAATATTATCACCTTACTAACCCAATGACTGAATAACCTTTGGTGATGCACAAATGAAGTGGAATATTGTTGGAAGAAATGAAATGAAGGATTTGAGGAATTCAGAAAAACTGTATGCACTGCTACAAAGAAGGACCAGAAGAGCACATACAATGATAACAGCAATGTAAAGGGTGGGGGGAGGATAATAAAGGAACAAAATATGGGGATGGGGAGGTGGGGAATAAAAGGATGGTGAACTCTGAGCACTTAAGCATCTAGTGATGCAGTGGATAGAACCTAGACCCAGAGTTTGAATTCTACCTTAGACATTTCCTAACTGTGTGACCCCAAGTAAATCATTTCACCTTTGTTTGCCTCAGTTTCCTCATCTATAGAATGGGTATAATGACACCCATTCTAAACTAGAGCATCTCTGGAGTACCACCTCACACCTCTCAGGCTGGCCAATATGACCAGAAAGGACAATGATCAATGTTGGAAGGGATGTGGGAAATCTGGGACTAAATTGTTGGTGGAACTGTGAACTCATCTAACCTTTCTGGAGAACAATTTGGAATTACGCCCAAAGAGCAACAAAAACGTACATACCCTTTGATCCATCAATACCACTACTGGGTCTATACCCTGAAGAGATGATGAAAAAGGGTAAAAACATCACTTGTACAAAAACATTCGTAGCATCCCTGTTTGTGGTGGCAAAGAATTGGAAATTAAGTGAATGTCCATCAATTGGGGAATGGCTTAATAAATTGCAGTATGTATATGTATGTGATGGAACACTATTGTTCTATTAGAAACCAGGAGGGATGGGAATTCAGGGAAGCCTGGAAGGATTTGCACAAATTGATGCCAATGGAGATAAGTAGAACCAGAAGAGCATTATACACCCTAACAGCAAAATGGAGGTGATGATCAACCTTAATGGACTTCCTCATTCCATCAGTGCAACAATCAAGCACAATTTGGGGATATCTGCAATGGAGAATACCAACTGTATCCAGAGAAAGAATTGTGGAGTTTGAATAAAAACCAAAGACTATTACCTTTAATTTTTTTAAAAAAAACTGTTATCTTATGTAGTTATGCTATCTCTCATACTTTAATTTTTTTCCTTAAGGATATGATTTCTCAGGGGTGGCTAGGTGGCACAGTGGATAAAGCACCAGCCCTGGAGTCAGGAGTACCTGGGTTCAAATCTGGTCTCAGACACTTCATAATTACCTAGCTGTGTGGCCTTGGGCAAGCCACTTAACCCCATTTGCCTTGCCAAAAAAAAAAAACCCTAAAAAAAAGGACATGATTTCTCTCTCATCACAGTCAATTTAGATCAATGTATACCATGGAAACAATGTAAAGACTAACAGAATGCCTTCTGTGGGGGGGGGGGCGGTTGTAGGGAAGTGAGATTAGGGGGAAAATTGTAAAATTCAAAATAAATAAACAAATTTAAAAAAAAAATAACAACCACTTCTCATGCTTATGAGGATCACATGAGTTAACATGTTGGGTGTTCCAAAAGTCTTAGTAAAGTTTTAAGTTATTATGTAGAGTCTTTTGCAAAAATTTCTAAAAGACCTACATAAATGATGGTTACTATGGTTATAATAACAAATAATTATTAGTAGTTATTAGTAGTAATAATTATATTTGCCATTATTATCATCTAGTCCGATTTTCTCCAAGGGTCCCTGACAAGAAATTATCTAGTCTCCGTTAATCACTTCTCACTTGGAGAAGAACATAACAACAACAATGATAAAATTTATAAAACTTTAAGTTTGCAAAGTATTTTATAAATATTATCTCATTTGATGCTCATATTTGAAAGGACAATCACTATCCTCATGTAGTGATGGATTGTGTCATCTTAAAATGGAGAGAGCCTGGATTCAAGAGATGAGTTCAAATTCAGCCTCAGGCACTCACTAGCTGTGTGACCATGGGTAGCTGTTTCCTCAGTTTCCTCAACTGTAAAATGAGAATAAGTACTAGCATCTATTTTCCAGGGCTGTTGTGAGTTTCCATTGAGATATTTATAATATTTGGCACATAGAAACAAAGTATACAGAAGGGTTTTTCCCCTAGCTCTTCTTGATCCCCAAAGGCAGAAATGAGAAGAATGAGTAGAAAGTTGAAAAAGGCAAATTTAAGCTTGTCAGGGGAAACTGGCAGATGTTTTGAATTATCCTCAAGTTAATTGAAGAGTCAGGTAATGAGAGCAGTGGTTTCCCTTTCAGCTGAGGTGTTCAAGGAGTCTAAGTACTGATCAAGGTTTCCTAAAGAAGGAGGGGGTGCTTTGGGGCGGCTAGGTGGCTTAGTGGATAAAGCACCGGCCTTGGAGTCGGGAGTACCTGGGTTCAAATGGGGTCTCAGACACTTAGTAATTACCTAGCTGTGTGGCCTTGCAAAAAAAAAACCCTAAAAAAGGAGGGGTGCTGTTCAGCTCAGGGAGGTCTCTCCCTACTCAGATTCGGGGAAGGCAGCAAATTGACTTGGTCAGTTAATCAACCAGCATTTTCTTTCTTTCAGTAATTTTTTTCCCAACTATATGTAATGATAGTTTTCAACATTCTTTTTTTAAGAAAGAATCTATTTTGAGTTTTACAATTTTTCCCCCATTCTTGCTTCCCTCCCCCCACCCCCACAGAAGGCATTATGTTAGTCTTTACATTGGTTCCATATTATACACTGATCTACGTTGAATCAACATTCATTTTTTGGGAAGGTTTTGAGTTTTACATTTTTCTCCCTCCCTCCCTCCATTCCTTCCCCCCCCCTCCCCTAGACAGAGAATAATCTAATATTGGTTATACACACATAACTATGTTAAACTATTTCCATATTAATCATTCTAGCATTTTCTAAGAACAACTCTAAAAATCACTAAGATTTCCATGTGGAACTGAAATTGGTACCTCTTCTACTTCCCTTCATTGTTTCCAGTTCTGCCCTTTGGAACCAAATAGAAAAGACTGACCTCACTTCCTCAAGAGAATGACTATGTCCTTCTACTGATCCTCATATGCAGAGGCACCAAATCTTCTCATCCACCTGGTTTTCCTTCACGAATTCAATTGTTTTTCACCAGTTATTTGTGCAAATATCAGTTCTCTAGCCCTTGGCACAGGGCGTGGGACATAGACCACAAGTGTTTAATGTATGCTAACTGACTGTCTTCCTTACTAGATTGCAATCTTCTTCAGGGCAAGGCTTGTCTTATCTATCCCCTCCAGAGAGATCCAAGAAAGAGAGGAAGAAACCCTTATGTACAAAAATATTCATAGCAGCAAAGAACTGGAAACTAAAAGAATTCCCATTTGGAGAGTAGCTGAATAAATCATGGCATATGAATAGAACATCATTGGTAACTTTGGGATATGAAAAAAAGAAAAAGGGAAAGTTTAAGAGAAATCTATAAAAGGACTTGAATCAACTGTTACAGAAAAATTGAGTAGAAACAGTAGAACAATTTATACAGTAACAACAGAGAGCCTGAATTTAGGAGATGTAAAACTAAGACATACATTTTTCCAAGGTATACATGGAAATTGTTTTGCTCAGCTATACTTATTTCTTACAGAGACTTTGTTTTTCTTTCATCTTTTTTAATAGAGAAAACGTATTAATTCTTTATTTTCATTTTTAAAAGGGTCATTTTGTGAAAGGATTGCCTCTCCTTGGCCCCAAAAGGATACAACTAAGAACAATGGATGGAAAGTATATTGCTGGGGCAGCTAAGTGGTGCAGTGGATAGAGCACTGGCCCTGGAGTCAGGAGTACCTGAGTTCAAATCTGGTCTCAGACACTTAATAATTGCCTAGCTGTGTGGCCTTGGCCAAGCCACTTAACCCCATTGCCTTGCAAAAAAAAAAAAGTATATTGCTTAATATCAGGAGAAACTCCTTAATAATGAGAGTTGTCCCAAAGGAGTAGCTACTTTGATAAATAGTGAACTACCCATAACTCAAAAGGTATCCAAGCAAAGGTTGTATTATCACATGTTGGGAATATCATAAGCAAGATAAGGCAATAAATATTTATTAAGTGTTTATTATTTTCCAGATTCTGTGCTAGATACTCAAGGTAGATATATTGGGGGGCGGGGAGCTAGTTCCTGTCTTCAAGGAGATTATATTCTTTTTTTTCCCTAGATTTCTTTCTTTTTATTTTATTTTTATTTATTTATTTTTTAGGGGTTTTTTGCAAGGCAAATGGGGTTAAGTGGCTTGCCCAAGGCCACACAGCTAGGTAATTATTAAGTGTCTGAGACCAGATTTGAACCCAGGTACTCCTGACTCCAGGGCCTGTGCTTTATCCACTGCACCACCTAGCCGACCCAAGGAGATTATATTCTAAGGATATTTATGTAGCATTTACCTTGGACCAGGCACTGTCCTAAGCATTTTTAAATTATCTCATTTGTTCTTCACAACAATACTGGACGATTGGTGTTACTAGAAATTGAGACAATAAACAACAGACAGATGTATAGATGGATGGATGGATGGATGGATGGATGGATGGATGGATGGATGGAATAGCTCCATGAGGGATTCTTTCCAAATTTGAAGCATAGTACCTCACATGATAAATATTTACTGAAAAAATTAAATGCCCAAGGTCACCCAGTCACTGAAAACCAGAGCTAGGGTTCTCTTTTCCCTACCCCCACTCCACTGCACTCCCATTCCCTTAGGATATCAAAGTGGAGACTACTTCTCTAGGACATTTTCAGAAGGACTATTCAAATAGGGATTGATTTTGATGCCCTCCAGGGTCTTGTCCAGCCCAGAGGTTCCATAATGTTGTAAAACCTCATGAAAATGAGACCATATATATGGCACAATGATAAGGTCACAGATTCTAGAATCAGAGGACCTGGGTTCAAATCTCTTCTTAGGTTTTTCCTTCTTGTGAATCATTTAACCTTCCTTGTTTTCAATTTCCTCAACTGTAAAATGAGAAGGTTGGATCAGATAGTACCTTTCAGGCTTAGATCTCAATTCTGGAAATTCCCACCCAATTTCATTGAACGAAAAATCTATTACTCCCCTCCCAGGGTGAACAAGGTGGCCTCTGAGTGGGCCTTTAGCATTGCAGACTGTACTATTGATCTTAGAGGCACAAACACGGGGCAGGGCCTGCCTGATTTTCCCTATTGATCTGAGATGGGTGGTCTGGGCTAGTTGTGAGTCCCTCTTGTCTGTGGTCTGGCCAGCCGGGGTAGCCTAGTCCCTTCCCAGACAGGAGTATGGGTAGGTGGGCAAAGGTGAAGGGAAAGGGGTGTGGGTGTGGCCAAAGAGCCAAGGGAACCCGTGGGGAAGAACCACAAGCCAGGATTTCCCGGTTTCCTGCTTGGCTGCTAGGTAAGTCTGTTAATATTAACTCAAAGAGTATTGGCATCTTTTATCTTCTTTTTAAAAATGATTCAAGATAGGTTGAGAAAGGGTAGAATCTCTACTCACAAAACAGTTGTGTGGGTATTTTCTGTTGTAGGACTGGCTTCCTCTTTTGCGGATGATACATTTATTCATCAAGAGTGGCCTTCAGATTATTAAAGAGTCTCCTGGCTTTTCTAGACCCACCTGCTAGGCATGAATGGATGCCTTCACTACCCACTGAGAAGTTTCTATTAGGAAAACGGTCTCAAAGATTCCACCCAGCTCTGGAATTAAGAGACTGGAGCCTATGAATGCACCAACTCGCCTGTGACATGGAGCTCAATATAGGCAGGAAGATAAAAAGAATAAAGGCAGAGGCAAACACAAAGAAACAGTGAAAAAGAGAGAGAAACAAAGACAGAGATAGAGGCAGAGAAAGATGAAAGAGATAGAGACAGAGATGTGTGTGGACCGAATGCCACTTAAATAAATTTCAGAAAGCTCTCAAGGTATGAAGAAAAACTTTTATTTGTTTCTTGAGGAAAAGGCCCCAATCAGAGAGACTGAGGCAAAGCCAAAAGACCCAAGAATCACATTTATCCTAAGGAAATCCCCTCCCCGACCTCCACTGACCCATTCTCATCAGTTAAAAACGTGGCCTTTACAATCTAAGCCGTTAAACTAATTTAAATAATCCAATCAGAGACCTAGGTCTCCTTCCTGAAGACTGGATAGATAAGGAACAAAAGTCAGTTTGCTCTTTACATTCCAGTCCTAATATCCCAAAAGTTGTTTGTCAGGGGAAGAAGGGCAGAATAAATACAATTCTAATCTATAATATTTTACTGAAGAAATCACAGACTTTATCCTACTCAATCCCTCCTCTTTTATTTTGATGAGATTTCTTCAAATTTCTGAGTAGGCCCTTAAATCTAGATAACAACTCCCTGATCACCTCCTTACTTCCAAGGGACCCTTTTAGATAGGCCCTATAAATCACCATAATAAGTACATTTCCTAATTTGCTGTACCTCCTTTTTATACCATTGTCTTTATATAGGTCTTCCTGGCTCCAAAATTGATCAAAATAAATCCCTGATTTTGTACCAGTGGACCAACCCCAAGAATAGCTAATATACCTATTATTTTTCTTGCAAATGGCCATTTCCTTGCAAGTCCATACTAACTCATAATCAGTTTCCCTTAACAAGTTCTCCAGTTTGCACATCTTTACAAGGGATCCAGGTACCATCATTAATCTCACATGAGTCTGAGGCCACCCATCTCTAAGTTGTACAGTCCTGAATATATGTACCCTGCTTCTGGACATGTCCAGACATTTGCTACTCCCCAGGAAAATATCCTGGCCAGTCAGTTATAAACAATAGTCACCCTCAACTGACTCAGGCACATGCCACCGGTGTCTCTCTCCTCTGGATCAGAATTCCGTGCCACTGTGCACCTCTGACCAGAAGCTGAGAATCTAGGCCAGACCCAGGGGTACTGCCACCCCAGGCCAATTCTCAAACTGCTGTGAACTACTTCAAGTCCAACAGTTAGCCACACCAAAAGACTGGGCATTGACTTCTGTCAGCTAGATTCTCCTCCCACCTTTACTAATACTCCATTGTCTAAATCAGAGATAGGACTCTCCCCAGATAAGATATACAGACTCATGTAGATATAATCATGCCACCTAATAATCTCCCTTTTTCCTCTCTCCATGGAGAACATTTTCACCCTGCCTCCCCTACTCCAGGGAGAGTTACAGATAAACAATGTACACATAGGTGAGAGTCAGTGGAGATGAACTGGTACAGTATATCTTTCCTCCATTGTAGGCATCCAATGTCCTTCTGTATCTTCTGAATCTGTTTTAAAACGTCCTCTCCAGCTCAGGTGACTAGTCTTCTGGTAAAGAAACTGCTTAACATCTTATTCAGATCAAAACACATGTTTCCATCACAAAACAATGAGATTCTGGAGCTTATTATAATTTACATCTTGCCTTATTGCCATATTGAGACACCTACTTCACTTTGAACACAATAAACTTCCATTAGTGTTTTACCACATGAGCAAACTTCCAATGAGAATGATCATATTGACTCAAGCTTGGAACACATATATTCAAAAGTCATTTTTGTTCTGAGTTCCCACCATCAGGTTTAAAATAAAATAAT
Source organism: Macrotis lagotis (assembly GCF_037893015.1). Taxonomy (NCBI): domain Eukaryota; kingdom Metazoa; phylum Chordata; class Mammalia; order Peramelemorphia; family Peramelidae; genus Macrotis; species Macrotis lagotis. The sequence continues at coordinate 866,748,961 of NC_133658.1, forward strand.
TTTAACCCTTGCTCTCATTACAATAATGACTCAAGTAACCAAAATGAATTTTTTCCCCAAATATTCCCATATTTTCCTTTTCTGGTATTTATCTAACTCACATTCCTTCCCTTAAACTAGATTTGGAAACTGTAATTAGCCCAAAAATTTCCCATTCTTCTTCTTATCTAAATATCCCCTCTAAAAAAATCAAGGAAACTTAATTCCCACCTTAATATGTAGCTGATAGAAGGTGTCAGAGCCAAACACCTAACCCATCTCTGGCTATTAGATCTAATTCACCTAAAACTTCTTTTTCCTAGTTTGCTTAGCAACTATAAAGATCCAGGACATTAAAAGGAAAGTTCCTTTGCAGATATAAGTATTGAATATCAGGGTCAAGGCAGAGGTCACATGGGTAAATCAAATGTCTTAGGTCAAATTTATTCTTCCAAGTGAGACATTATCCAAATGTCATTTTGGGGAAATCAAGTCAAATGGTTCCAACCTCAGTCATACTGAGAAGCCACCCCTTTGGATGCCCATCCCTGTCACCTAACATCTCTAGCCCACTGGCTTCCTTGGCTCCAAGAACATGACATTTACCCAGTAACATTTCCTTTTGTTGACCATCCTGTTATCTGACACAAGAGAAAATTAATTAAAAGTCCTGTGATCTAAAATAGTTGTTTTACCTAGCTAGAACTTCCAGTGAATACAATTCACTAAATTCCAATTATAATCTTAATGGAGTCCCAATTAATGAAACCCCTACCTAAAGCTCTGAGTATCTTCCTGGGTCTTTGCTTAAAACCAGGTATTCTAACTATGACTGGCCTTACAAGCCTGTCTCCTACCTCTTACTAGAGATATCCCTTTGTCTGAAATCATATCTACTCTGTCTCTATATAAAGATAACATATCAGATTCCCCTTGTCTAGAGAAACCTCCTTCTAGTCTGTTGTATTTTACAACAAATTAACACCTCCTTTGTCCAGGAGATTGCACAGAAAAATCTCAAATTATCTTGTGTTTATCTTTCTCATATTATAATAATATTGCTTTAGTTTTGGAATATATATATGTATATATATATATATATATACACACACATATCCAAAATATTCCCAATTCACTTCTATAGCGAGAAACTTCTCTATATAAACTTGTTTAGCTGCTAGTTATCCTCAACATACAAACTGCTATTTTTGTTTTGGCAAGGAAATTGGGGTTAAGTGATTTGCCCAAGGTCATGCAGCTTAGGTAATCACTAAATGTCTGAGGCATGATTTGAACTCAGGTCTCCTGACTCCAAGACCCATGCTTTATCCACTGCCTAGCTTCCCCCCCTAACATACAAATTGCTTTTCAGAATTCTTTAAAATCAGGGCGGCTAGGTGGCGTAGTGGATAAAGCACCTGCCCTGGAATCAGGAGTACCTGGGTTCAAATCTGGTCTTAGACAATAATTACCTAGCTGTGTGGCCTTGGGCAAGCCACTTAACCCCATTTGCCTTGCAAAAAACTAAAAAAAAAGAATTATTTAAAATCATTAGAACATCTTGGGTAACCTTAAATTTCTAACATGTGTTATTAATTTCAATATAACAGAACAGCAATAAAAGTAACACGCAAATTACCAGATTGAACAAAACAATCCTTCCATTATTACATTATTCATGAACACACGGATCTATCTCAGAAACGGCCATTCATTTTAATATTTTTCTTATTGCCCTTCAAAGCTATCACACATTAATCCCAGGCTTCAACAAAAACAGTATTTAAATAACATTTACAAGAGATAACTAAATATTGCAAATCTAATTTCCTTGCAGTTACAAAAGAATATTGCATAACCGATAAATACATCTTATTCATCAATAAGTTACCTTACAATGGGGCCCACAATTGCTATTTATTTGGAGCCCCCCCAGCTGTCTTCAGTCACCAAGAAAGAAGTCCACATTCTTGACTTCTTTAGAATTAAACTTACATTGTTAATGTACATTAATCATAACATTCTTATTTAAACATTTCATTTCCCTTAGAACAAGAACGAAATGAATATCCCATGATCTTTACACTTTTGTCCTCCAGACCTCTTTGCCCAGATTCTCAGAATCCAATCTCATACATATGATAAATTTAAAACTCCAATCAATAACAACTAAATTTCCCAACAGTTTAGTGTGATAAAACTTTATAGAGTACCTTATATAGAGAATCCAGCACTCACATTTCAAAGCTCTATGCAAAATAAAAATATCATTGTTAGCATTATTAGGCTAAACACTGAAATGAATTAGAGCTTTTCCCCAAAAGAAATCAGTAGACATCCCTGGTAACCTAGCCATTTCTCTTCTTAGAACCCAAAACCACTTTTATTTAACCCAAAGGTGTTACCAATAAAGTTTACAATAAAGTTTAAAATCCCAAACCACTTAACTCCTTGCAAAGGTTACTATAGTGTTAAAATAGTTTATAATCCCAAACTAATTGAACAATCTAAGTTACTTAATTCCTCCCATTCTCTACAAACTTTGTCAGAATGTTACAACACTAATGTCCCTCTTTGAAAACCCTCATGTGCTTCCCAAAACTCTAGTCCAGAAACCTTAAACAATGAGAGTCATTGCTCAGGTCACATGGCCAGAGCAGATATTCATTTCCTTTCAATAAATGTGTCTCCTAACCCCCTGGATTTTATATTTTTTCCTTTCCTATCACATATCCCATGTATTATGGTATCTCTTTCTGTTTAAGGCTTAAGTACTTGAGGTCTTCTCTCTCCCCCCCTCCTCTGGGGGCGATCCTCTCAGGTGGACTCAGTCCAGGGTTCAAGTCTTAACAAGAGGGTGGATGGGATTGAGACCACCATGTGTCCAATTCACCAACCCTTTCCCCAACCAAGGGAGAAAGCATAAGGATAGGAAATCTTCCCTCCTCCAACTTTTCTCTAAAACTTCTAAAGTCTACCCAAAGCATAGCTTTTTTTTTTTAAAGAATCCCCCTCCCCTTTCTTTTTTTTACCTCTACACACCAGAACAGCTACCACAGGCTCAGTGAGGGAGGGGATGATTTCCACGTGGGGGCCACTGCACAACCACTTCCTTCTCCTCTTACAATGATTTGTAAACCACTTTACAAAGCTCCCACAATCCACCTTTGGTATACAAAATCAAACCTGCTCAAACCTTCTGTCTACATGCTTCAACCAATTTCCATCCTTAATGGATGGTCCAAAAACTCCAATTGTCTCTCCATCTGGACTTTCTTCCCAGTACATTCAGAACCTCTTACTCAAACCATACAACTTGCATTTTCCTCAATATACTGTCCCACTGTTCCTTTTCATTAACTCTTCTGGACTTTAATTCATACTGTTCTGAAGTAGAATCACATAGCTATATAAATCACAGATATGATTCCCCTTTTCACAATACATTTTCCATTCCAAGGTTTTAATATTTAACACTTCTGGATTATAGCTGCTGAAACCCCAGAAGGCAGTCATTCAAAAATCCCTTAGCCTAATTAGAATATTCCCTGCCCCCCCCTTCAAATAGAGTAAGCTGAATAACTTTTATAGAGGGACCGTCCTTTGGGGGGGGGTTAATCTATTCTTAAATCCTTACATGTCCCATAATTTTCTGTAATAACCAACATTATCAGAATCTATATTGATAAACTGCTGCAGTTCTAATGTTACCATATCATTCTGGAAAAAGATTAACTATTTAGTTCCCCCTATACTGGCAGATCTTGGTAACCACATTATATACTTTAGGATTAACCTAACTCTCTTGTCTTTCTGAAATTTATTTTCTAACAACTTTTTCAAATTAAAATAGCATTTCTTTCTATGATATCTTTGTTTACCTATTTGGTAATATTCAGTGTCTCTTTCCTGCTTGACTTTAAAATAAGGTCCCTTTTAACACTTATTTTACTAATTCTTCCTGAAATAACTCTCTCTCTCTTAGTCCTTTTTCTAAATAGGGTAGGGGAAAACACTCTGGCACCACAGAATCACAGAGAACTGGGAAGAGAAGGGAATATGAACAAGGAATGGGAGTTCCCTTCTCATAATGGTAGAATAACAGAATGAGTAGTTTGGCCTCAGCCAATTTAACACCATAATCCATTCCTTTTTAATCAAAATCAAATCCCTCTTTTAAGTGCTCAAGATACAACCCAGGAATGAGGAGGTAAAGAGGGATCATAATATCCATTATAATGCAGGCAGAAAGCAGCTTCAAGGGAAGAGCCAGTGAAAGTTAGATAAATACTGCCTAAAAATCCAAAATAACAAAATGAGGCAACCCAAGGAACTCTTTAGGGGAACTTGCTGACTCCCCCTTTTCCCCTGTTTAACAAATCACACAAGTAAATAGACAATTTAAACACACAAAGACAGATGAGGCACAAATACAGATCACACAAATGCAACAGAATTTTTCAAACTGACAATTTGCCAATGGCAAATTCCTAACACCTCAGGAATGCCTTAAGGGGAGATTTCAGTCTCTCTTTCTGAAAGTCTCTCCTTCCCAAAGGCAGACCAAATGTGTTCCTTCTCCTATATCTTTATTCCCCCATATAAGACAACAATACTTAATCATTTTCTTACTTATCCTTTTATATTTTAGTCTTATTTATCTGATTTACTATGGGGAAAAACTTAGGACAGGACTCTTCCCATTTTAAATATTGACAGAGACCTCTCAGGATCAAGTGCCTTTAGATCCAAGTCTCTTACACCCAAACTGGAAGGGGTCACCCCCAACCTTCAGTCACCCAAATGGATGCTCCAGGAATCTAGTGCCTTCAGATTCCAAGGTCTAGGCTTACCCAACTGGACCCTCCAGGAATCTAGTGCCTTTGAATTCCAAGGCCTAGGCTTACCCTCTTTTGAGGCCTTTGTGCACAAAAATTGCCTACTGCTTTTTGGTCTCACTGACCCATCAGGTTGAACAGAGGGTAAACCAAGGCTTCCTAGAAAATGGCAAATTGCTGAATTTGGGCAGGTGCCTCTTGCCAAGTACTGAGAGGCTGAGGTCCCCAATGGGCATGAAATCCCAGAGGAGCCCCCAAACTGTGTGGGATGAATGCCACTTAAATAAATTTCAGAGAGCTCTCAAGTATGAAGACAAAGTTTTATTTGTTTCTTGAGGCACAGATACCAATCAGAGAGACTGAGGCAAAGGCAAAAGACTCAAGAATCACATTTATCCTAAATCAATTCCCCCTCCCCCCACTGACCCATTCTCATTAGTTAAGAATGTGGCCTTTACAATCTAAGCCCATAAATTAATTTAAATAATCCAATCAGAGACATATGTCTCCTTTCTGAAGACTCCATAGATAAGGAATAAAAGTCAGTTTGCTCTTTACATTCTGGTCCTAATAACATTCATTGATATCCCAAGAGTTGTTTGTCAGGGGAAGAGGGGCAGAAGAGACACAGTTCTAATCTATAATATTCTACTGAAGAAATCACAGACTTTATCCCACTCAGATGTGCAGAGAGATAGGCAGAAAGTTGAGACCAATAGATAGAGATAGATATAGACAGGAGTAGCTAGGTGGCGCAGTGGATAGAGCACTGGCCCTAGAGTCAGGAGTACCTGAGTTCAAATCCAGCCTTGGACACTTAATAATTACCTAGCTGTGTGGCCTTGGGTGAGCCACTTAACCCCATTGCCTTGCAAAAACTAAAAGAAAAAAGAAAAAAAAGAGATAGAGATAGACAGACAGACAGACAAATAGATAGATGGATAGATGGATGGAGAATGGATGGATGGATAGATAAATAGATGATAGATGGATAGATTGAGAAGATGGATGATGAATGAAGATCTGGATGGATAGATTGATGAAGGATGAATGGATAGATGAAGAAATTGAATATATAGACTGATAGATGATAGATGGATGATAATGATGGATAGATAGATAAATGATAGATGAATGGATAGATGGAAGAATGAGATAGATAAATGAATAGATAGATGGTAGATGGATGGATAGATGATAGGTGATAGACAGATAGATGGATAATGATGGATGGATGATGGATGGATGATAGATGGAATAAGTGGATGGATGGATGATCATTCAGATGAGAACAGAGACAGAGATGTATAGATAAAAAGAAAAATGAGACTAACATGGAGAAATGTATCATGAGAGATAGACAGAAATGTTTGACCAGAGATGAGGCTAAAAGAGACAGAGACAGACAGATGAGACATGATGGGAGATGGGGATGGCAGTAAGTCAGTTAGCATTTTATTAAAGACCTACTGTCGGGGCGGCTAGGTGGCATAGTGGATAAGGCACCGGCCTTGGAGTCAGGAGTACCTGGGTTCAAATCCGGTCTCAGACACTTAATAATTCCCTAGCTGTGTGGCTTTGGGCAAGCCACTTAACCCCCTTTGCCTTGCAAAAAAAAAAAAAAAAAAGACCTACTGTCAAACATGCCAGACACCGTGCTACTGGATGGAGATTTCGCCCCCAAAAGTAAAAAAACCTCCCCAACCACCACCAGCAGCCAGTTCTTCCCCATTGTTTGAAATGATTCGCAGGGGCCCAGCCTCTTGGCCCCTGAAATGGCCCACATCTCCTTAGCTTTCCCAAGCATTTCCAGCAGTAGCATCTGACTTCGGAAAACGGCCGCTTCTGCAGAAGTCCTTGGAGCCCCCAGAAAATCTGGCTGACACTTGGCTTTCTCCCTTGGAGAATCCAAGGGAAGGGTACCCCCCGCCCCCCGCCGCGGTCCCTGCCTGGGCTCGGCTCCTGACAAACCAAAGGCAAAGAGTCGGGGTGTGGAGCTCACCCCGAAAGCGCTGGGCATCCACAGGAAGGGGGAGCGAGAGTAGGGGGCGTCATCCCTGCTGGGGCGGGGGGCAGCACTGCGGTAGCCGGGGCTAATGAAAGGAGGAAGGAAGCCCGGGAGGGTTCAGGGTTTTCCAGGAAAACGAGTGGCAAATGCAAGAAGGGGGGGGGGGGAACCGGGCAGCTGGGGCGACTCGGACCCCGGCGACCCTCTCCAGCCAATTCTCCCACACCTGTCCGGGTTAGAGGGATGGTAGTCAGCTTAATGATCTCAGATTCTGCACCCAACCCTTCCTGCATTAAGGCATCAAGGTTGGGGGGTTGGGGAAAAGGGGTTGGTTTGTTTTTCCCCAGAATAAAATAGAAAGTCTTGTGTTCACTTTCCTTTTTCTTTCTGGGGCAATGGGATTAAGGGACACATAATGAGTAGGTGTCAACTATTTGAGGTTGGATTTGAACTCCTGACTCCAGAGCCTTGTGCTCTACCCACTGTGTCACCTAGCTGGTCCCTGTTTAACTTCCAAAGCTGCTCTCATTCTAGCAGAGGAGAGCACATTCTTCCAGAGCTCAAAAGATCAAAATAACAACAGCCACAGAGCATTTTATAGCACATTACAGTTTGGAAAGCATTTTACATAGATATATCATTTGATCCTGGGAGGCTGGATCTATTATTGTCCCCATTTTACAGACAGAAAAACAAGGCAGAGACAGAAAGATGTGGGGGGGGGGGGGGAGAGACAGAGAGAGGCAGAGGAGAAAGAAAGAGAGAGAGAGAAAGCAAGGAGATAGGGTGGGAAGGGGAGAGAGAGAGACAGAAATAGAGAGAGAGAGAGAGAGAGAGAGAGAGAGAGAGAGAGAGAGAGAGAGAGAGAGAGAGAACTTTTCTAAGGTCACTAACTGATGTCTGAGGCAGAATTTGAACTTGGGTCTTCATGACTCCAAAAAGACCAAGATCTCCCATTGCATCCAGGACCATCACCCAGTGGTCCTGATTCCTATCTGGCCACTGGACCCAGAGGCTCAGGAAGAGAAAGTGAGGCTGGTGCCTTAGCACAGTTCCCCTCACCCAAATCAATTCAAGTGTTTGTCATGGCATCACCTCCCAGATATCAGGGTCCTCTTCAAGAATGAAGAGGACAAACAACATCAACACTCACCTAGCAGGACCCAGGCAAACTAATTTCCCTTCAGGGGACTTAAAAAAATTTTTTTTAAATTTTTTAGCATTCTCTTTTTAGATATAAGTATGGGGTGATCTGGATAAGGAGACCTTGAGTCTCTCAGGGGAAAAAGTGTTATGTACACACATGGTTTTAAGTTCAATCTGAATTAAATCTTTCTTAAGTCTAGAAATCAACAAAACAATCCTCAAGCCCTGATTGATTTTTCATCTAAGGCCTGAGTAAATATTCACATTTAACAAGCCAGTTAGAGTTGGCTCCAGCATACTGCTGAAGGGAGAGAACCTTGGAGATCATGCTTGGGGAGCTGGCCTTGAGGAATTTCATTCACTCTACCACATTTAACAAATGTTTATTAAAGCATCTGATCTTATAAGCAGAGGTCCTAGGCTAAATTCAGATGGAAAAACCAAGCCATGATTAAATCAGACCCAGTCTCTGCCTACCAGGGGCTGACCACCCAGTAGAAGCCATGATATATGGACAGACACAGACAGGGATGGGATCTCGATCTGGGGTTTCAGTGGCAGAGGGAACTTCCAGAAGAGGAAATGCCCTCCTCCCAGGCACATCACCTTCACCTTCTCTAAAGCTCAAGACTATGAGAGTTGCCCAGGGTCCCTGAGAGGCTCAGGGTCTGAGAGCCAGTTATGAGCTGAGGGATGTCTCCTGTTAATCCAGGTCTGTCTAACTTGCAAGTTGATTCTCTCCCCACCCTACTATACATAAATAGAAAAGGAATATAAAGTGCTCTGAGATCTGTTGAATAAAAAATCCCTCCCAACCCCAGAATTTCCCTCTAGTCAGCAGTGTGTATAATGAGTCAGAAATGAACCATCAAAACAGAGCCCAAGCCCCACCACTTGCAACATCAGAGGATCTTGGCTTTTAACCACGGAAGGGAGAAAATCATTTATTTATTTATTCATGGGTTCTTAACCTGATCCATGAACTACTTTTTTTTTTAGCATTTTGAGACAATATGATACTTTGAGGTAACATTTTTAAAATGATTGCTTTCTTTTATAGTCCTATATAGTTGATGCATTTAAATACATTATTCTGAAAATCGCTATTCTTTCCCAAACCCTCCTGATTCGAGTGACTTCTTTCTGTCAATTAGTTTCTCTTTATTCCCTACATAGCTTGTTGGTATACTGTCTCTTCCATTAGACTGAATTGAGGCAGAAACCATCTTTTGTCTCTTTTTGTAGTTTCAATGCTTAGCAGTGCTTAGATACATAGTGTTCTTGTTGAGTCATTTCAGTTGAGTCTAACTCTTCATGACTCTGGGATTTTCTTGGCAAAGAAACTGGAGTGGTTTGCCATTTTACAGATGACGACATTGAGTTCAACAGGGATAAATGACATGCCTAAGATCACACAGCTACTGAGTGTCTGAGGTTGGATTTGAACTCGGGATGATGAATATTCCTGACTCTAGGTCCGGCACTCTAAACACTCATTGTCCAACCACAAAAAATGTATGTCTCCTTGTGTACCTTGAATCCATCACTTTATTGGCAGGGGACAGGTTTTAGGCTTTACCTTCTCGAATCATAGTTGGTTATCACAACCATGTTCCAAAGTCTATGTTTTTCTTTATCATACTGTTATCATTGATGTATACATTGTATATCATAATGTTATGTCATTTAGCATAACATGGGAGGGGTTGTTCTACTTCTGCTCCCTTCACTCTGCATCACTTCATCAACATCTTCCCAGTTGCCTCTGAAACTGTCTGTTTCTTAATGGGTTCATATGCCATAATTTGACTATTATTTTCAAAGAGGATGGATGATATTCCAGGGTGATGTGAAATGGATTTAAGTGAGGTCAAGTTATAAAATCGTCAGCCTCACTCTCTCTTCCAAAGTCATGGGAGACTCTAGATTATCTCTGGATTAATAACCAGCAGTGGATGACTTTGGCATCTTCAATGTCTGACCTAGCTTTAAGCAATCCCTGGTGCCTGCTTCAGCCCCTTTGGAGAAAATTGTTCTCATTCACCCAATAAGCCAGGAAGTTTTTGACAAGCTTAGGGTAGATTCTTCCCTAACTCACTAACAGTTTGAGACCTATCAGTGACCCTCAACCTAGTTTAGCTTGTCTATGAGGCATGGCTGCTGTGCATGCTACAGCTTCTTGGAGCCACACGATGGGGACCATAATTTGATAATGCATTTTCTAATGTGTATTCTCTAGGGAGAAGCCCCATGAGCAAAATGTTTGCACCAACAAGACTTGTCCTAATCTTCCTGGAATCCAAGAATATCAGAGTTGAATGAGAATGATTTGAGATCACACAGTCCATTCAATCATTTACTCAGTTGCTTTTTTTAAACAATCAGCAAATGCTTTTATAATTAATAAATCAATTAGCAAGCATTTTAAAACACCTGCTAGGTTCCAGGCATTGTGGGAGGAACTGCAGGGAGATGTGTTCCTCTTGTTAGCCTCTCATACCACCTGGGCTCCAGGTGTGCCCCATTATACCTCTATCCCTAGAAATAGTAATGAAGTCAATACTAGTGGCAGTTTAGAGACTTGGAGTCAGGAAAACCTGAGTTCATATCCTACCTCAGATATTTAGCCTCTTTGAATCTCAGTTTTCTCCTCTATAAAATGGAGATATAATAGAAGCCCCTCCCTCACAGTTTAATGTGAAACTCAGGTGAGATATACACAGTGTCTGGCACACAGTAGGAGCTAAATAAATATTCATTGGTTGATATATGAATCCTTTGCAAATATCAACATACAGTACTAATACTAGATATTATTGTTATTCGTATATACATATATATATATATATATATATATATATATAGAGAGAGAGAGAGAGAGAGAGAGAGGAGAGAGAGAGAGAGAGAGAGAGAGAGAGAATTATTCTTGGAAAAGATAGATCCATCACCTGACCTATTACTCCACTCACCATCCCTGGAACTTAACAAATCAAAATACTTCTCCATGTGAACCACTGTTCTCTGTGTGCTGTCTCCATAATTAGAGCAGTGAATGTCTCATTTTGTACTGATATCCACAGACCTGAGTTCAAATCCAGTCTTAGATACTTACTAGCTGTGTGACCCTGGGCAAGTCAACTTGACCCCATTTATCTCACAAAAAAATAACAACAAAAACACAAAAGAAAACCTTTCAGTACCAAGAACCCACCTGAGTTTAGATAACCTAAATTTGTAGTGAGCCCTCTCAATATGATTTTCTGGCTTCCTCCTACTCCATTAAGCAAACAACAAATGAATAGGAGCTGCCTCTAGTCTAGCAACCTATTTGTATTCTCCCAACATTCCTCTCCAAAAAACTTTAAGTACCAGTGTGGGCTTTGGAGAACTCCAAGCCCAGAGAAGGTAAAAAGGGTGAATAACTGTTAAAAAGTGATTACAGAAGACCCTTTCTTGGCATTAGATGTAGGACCCTATTGCATTGCCCAAACAGAGTTCCAGGTGGTTCACAGTTTCAGGGTGGAGAGGAGTTAGTCACAAGGGACTGAGGGTCCTGGTCACAGTTCCAGGATGGAGAAGAGCAAGGTAATGGGGTCCTGGACCTAATTCCACAGTCAAAGGGCTTGAGGATGTATGGGACCAAGGGCCCTTGTTCTTTACCCTTGGGTATAGATCAAAGCACAGACCAAGAAAACAGAGAAGAACCCCAGAATTAGCTCTGAAATGAGCAGCACAAAAAAAGTGAAGCTTGGCACAGTGCCTCCCTACCCTAAGTGAACAAAAGCCCAATTTTTAAGAAAAAGTTCAAAGGCAAGAAACAGGTTGAAAAATAGGCAAATGCCAAAAAGAGAATTTGAGTATAAAGACCTACTATAGTGCCAGGGAAGACCAAGACAGAAATTCAGAAGAATGTAACAACAGCCTCAGAGAAAAATGCAGATTGGACACAAGCCCTAAAAGAATTTCAGAAAAAGTTCAAGATAGAGATAAAAATGGTAAAGGAAAAATTGGGAAGAGAAATCAAAGTGATGAAAGAAAATTATGTAAAGAGAATTAACAACTAAAAGAGGCACAAACAATACTGAAGAAAATAGCACCTTAAAAACAGAATTGAGTGGAGCCAAGATGGTGACAGGAAAAGAGCCTCTCTCCTAAGTGTTCTCTCCATAATATTTCAAAAATCTTAAAATTAAGTTTCTAACTAAATTTTCAAGAGACAGAACCCACAGAAAGATACAGACCAAGGTAACCAGGAAAATAACAGAAAGGCTCTGCTCCATGGGGTTAGAGGGGTGACCTGCCAGAGTGAAGAAACTTCAGCCTTTTAGAGGCAGCCCCAGGGAACCTGGGAGCCTTGGATCATGGCAGCAGGGACAGTTTCCTGACCTACACCCCAGGGAGCACCGGGAACAAATCAGAGGATCAGCGGAGGGGACCTCTGTGCAGGAAGTCCAGGCCTTCAGGGCAGTTGCAGCAGTCAGCTTGGTCAGCTCAGCAGCAGTGAATTCAAGGTATCCCAGATCCAGGAAACAGAAGCAGGCATGGAGCCAGTAAGCAGGAGCCCCCAGGCAACTGAGCCTTGAATGCTCAGCCCACCAAAGTTAGGGGAGTGGAGAGACTTCAGAGGTCTGTCCTCGAGGGGTGTACTTGGGGTCATTCATAGACCAGGAGGGAAGTCAGAGCTTCACACACTGAGATCCTTGTTTGGGGGGGGGGGGGGTCCCAATAATACTCAAAAGATCAGGAAGCACCACAAAACTAGTCACAGGCTGGAGAAATGAGTAAACAGAGAAAAAAGAGGAACACCATTGAGAAATACATTGTCTATGATCCCAAGAAGGATCAAAATACTCAGTCTGAAGATGAGGAAGTATAAGCTCCTGCATCTAAAGACTCCAAGAAAAACAGAATTTGGGCTCAAACTATGTAAGAGCTCAAAAAAAGATTTTGAAAATCAAGTAAGGGAGGTAGAATAAAAATTGAGAAAAGAAATGAGAGAGATGCAGGAAAAACATGAAAACAAAGTTAGCAGCTTAGTCAAGGAGATCCAAAATAATGCTGAAGAATATAACATGTTAAAAACCAGCATAGGTCAAATGGATAAAACAGTTCAAAAAGTTACTGAGGAGAAGAATGCTTTAAAAAGCAGAACTGGCCAAAAGGAAAAAGAAATAAGAAAGCTCTCTGAGGAAAACAAGTCCTTCAGATGCAGAATGGAGCTAGAGGAAGCTGATGACTTTATGAGAAGTCAAGACAAAATACTTCAATGCCAAAAGAATTAAAAATTAAAAGAAAATGTGAAATATCTCATTGAAAAAAACAACTGAAGGGTGGCTAGGTGGCGCAGTGGATAGAGCACTGGCACTGGAGTCAGGAGTACCTGAGTTCAAATCCGGCCTCAAACACTTAATAATTACCTAGCTGTGTGGCCTTGGGCAAACCACTTCACCCCATTTGCCTTGCAAAAACTAAAAAAAAACTGATATGGAAAACAGATTCAGAAAAGATAATCTTAAAAAATTATTGGAATACCTGAAAATCATGATCAGGAAAAGAGCCTTGACCTCATTTTTAAATAATTCCTACAGGAAAATTTCCCAGATATCCTAGAAGCAAAATGGAAATGGAAAGAATCCACCAATCTCCCCCAGAAAGACATCCAAAATAAAACAACCCCCAGGAATATTATAGCCAAGTTCCACAACTCCCAAGTCAAAGATAAAATATTACAAACAGCCGAAAGAACACAATTCAAATATAGTGGAGCTGCAGTCAAGATCACACAGGACTTAGCAGCAACTACATTAAGGGCTCATAGGGCTTGGAATATAATATTCCAGAAGGCAAAAGAGCTTGGAATGCAAACAAGAATCAACTACCCAGCAAAATTGAACATCCTCTTCCAGGGGAAAAGATGGACTTTCCGCCAGGGGAATTTCAATTGTTCCAGATGAAACAACCAGAGCTGAACAGAAAGTTTGACCTTCAAATACAGATCTCAGGTGAAGCATAGAGAGCAGAGGAGAAGGGTAAAATATGGGGGACTTAATGATGATGAACTGCATGTATTCCTACATAGAAAAATGATACTGACAATATTCATATAAAACTTCTCATTTAATAGAGCAGGTAGAAGGAGCTTTTATAGATGAAGCACAGGATAGAGCTGAATTTGAAATAATATATTATAAAAATGGAGTCAATGGCTAAAAGGGAAATATAATGGAAGTAAGAGAAAGGAGAGGTGGAATAGGCTAAGATATTTGGTACAATAAGTTTTTTTATTGCAATGAGCTATTGTAATGATATGGAAGGGTGGAAGGTAAGGGGGAATGAGGAAACCTTTGCTCTCATCAGAAGTGACTTGGAGAGGAAGCAGCATATACACTCAATGGGGTATAGACATCTAGAGTAAAAAATAGAGAAAGGGGACAAGGGGAAAGGTGGAGATGTGAGTGTTGGAGGAGAGGGTGGATCATGGGGGAGAGTGGTCAGATATAACTAATTTTTTTCTTTTACTTTTTGCAAGGGGCTGGGATTGGGTGGCCTGTCTAGGACCACAGGGCCGGGTAGTTGCTGGGCCTTAGGGGTGGTATGTGGGCTCAGGGCTCTTGGCCCCAGGGCCAGTGATCAGTCCACTGCATCACTCAACTACCCTACAGCACATTTTAGAAGAGGGACAGAGTGAAAGGAGAGAGAAAATATAGTATATGGTAGTGGGGAGGCATGAATGGAGGGAGTTGCAATCAGCAATGGCAATGGTGGAAAAATATGGAAGTAACTTTTGTGGTGGACTTATCATAAAGAATGTGATCCACAATAGATGCTGAAAAAGCTTTTGACAAAATACAGCATCCATTCCTACTAAAAACACTAGAGAGTGTAGGAATAAATGGACTGTTCCTTAGAATAATTAGCAGTATCTATTTGAAACCATCAACAAGTTATGGATTGCTTTGGGGAGAGGCTAGAGGCATTCCCAATAAGATCAGGGGTGAAACAAGGGTGCCCACTATCACCACTACTATTCAATATTGTATTAGAAATGTTAGCTTCAGCAATTAGAGAAGAAAAAGAAATTGAAGGAATTAAAATTGGGAAGGAAGAGACAAAACTCTCACTCTTTGCAGATGACATGTTGGTCTACCTAGAGAATCCCAAGAAATCATCCAAAAAACTACTGGAAACAATTAGCAATTTTAGCAAAGTTCCAGGTTATAAAATAAACCCTCATAAATCCTCAACTTTTTTATATATGTCTAGCAAGATACAGCAGGAAGAGCTAGAAAGAGAAATCCCATTCAAAGTAACCTCAGACAATATAAAATACCTGGGAGTCTATTTGCCAAGATGGACTCAGAAACTTTTTGAAAACAATTATAAAACACTTCTCACACAAATTAAATCAGATTTAAATACCTGAGCAAATATCAACTGCGCATGGATAGGTAGTAGAACTAATATAATAAAAATGACAATTCTACCAAAACTAAACTACCTATTTAGTGCCCTACCAATAATTCAAAAAAAATTACTTTAATGAGTTAGAAAAACTTGTAGGTAAATTCATATGGAGAAATAAAAAGTCAAGAATTTCCAGGAATTTAATGAAAAAAGTACAAAAGAAAGGGGCTTAGCCCTATTTGATCTAAAATTATATTATAAAGCATCAGTCATCAAAACTGTTTGGTATTGGCTAAGAAATAGAGTGGTGGACCAATGGAATAGACTAGGTGCAAAAGCAGGAGACAATTATAGTAATCTGCTGTTTGATAAACCCAAAGAGTCCAGCTATTGGGATAAAAACTCTCTCTTTGATAAAAACTGCTGGGAAAATCGGAAGTTAGTATGGAAGAAACTTAGATTAGACCAACACCTAACACCCTTTACAAAGATAAGATCCAAATGGTTACAGGATTTAGACACAAAAAACAATACTATAAGAAAATTAGAAAATGAAGTACTAGTTTACCTGTCAGATCTATGGAAAGGGAAGCAGTTTATGACTAAGGAAGAGATGGAGAACATCACCAAAAACAAACTAGATGATTTTAATTACATTAAATTCAAAAGCTTTTGCACAGATAAAACCACTGTAACTAAGATTAAAAGAAATGTAGTAAATTGGTAAACAATCTTTACAACTAATGATTCTGACAAAGGACTCATTTCTAAAATATACAGAGGACTGAGTCATATTAAAAAAAAAAAGTCATTCCCCAATTGACAAATGGTCAAATGATATGCAAAGGCAATTAACAGATGAGGAGATCAAAGCAATCCATAGCTATATGAAAAATTACTCTAAATCATTAATTATTAGAGAAATGCAAATCAGAGCTTCTCTGAGGTACCACCTCACACCTCTCAGACTGGTCAATATGACCAGAAAGGATAATGATCATTGTTGGAAGGGTTGTGGGAAATCTAGGACACTATTACACTGTTGGTGGAGCTGTGAACTCATCCAACCTTTCTGGAGAGAAATTTGGGACTATGCCCAAAGGGCAACAAAAATGAGCATACCCTTTGATCCAGCAATACCACTACTGGGTCTTTGATCTCCTCTGAAAAGATGATGAAAAAGGGTAAAAACGTCACTTGTACAAAAATATTCATGGCATCCCTGTTTGTTGGTGGCAAAGAACTGGAAATCAAGTAAATGTCTTTCAGTTGGGGAATGGCTTAGCAAACTGTGGTATATGTATGTCATGGAACACTATTGTTCTATTAGAAACCAGGAGGGATGGGAATTCAGGGAAGCCTGGAGGAATTTGCATGAACTGATGCTGAGTGAGATGAGCAGAACCAGAAAAACACTGTATACCCTAACAGCAACATGGGAGTGATGTTCAACCTTGATGGACTTTCTTGCTCCATTAGTGCAACAACCAGGGAAAATTTTAGGCTGTCTGCAATGGAGAATACCATCTGTATCCAGATGAAGAGCCATGGAATTTGAACAAATTTCAAGGACTATTCCCTTTAATTCAGGGGAAAAAACGTATCTTATTGTCTGGTCTTGTTATCTCTTAGACTTTTTGTTTCTTCCTTAAGGATATAATTTCTCTCTCATCACACTCAATTTGGATCAATGTGCAACATGGAAACAAAAAAAGACTGCCAGATTGCTTTCTGGGGGGGGGGGGGGGGAGTAAGATTGGTAGAAAAAATGTAAAACTCAAAACTCAAATAAAATCTTTAAAAAATTTAAAAAAAATTAAAAAAGAATGTGATCCACTCAAGACTGAGCTGGTGGTATTGGAACACAGACTGAAGCACATTTTTTTCTCTTTCCTTTACTTTATTTCTCATGAGGGACTATGTTTTTTGGGGGGAGGGAGTATTATGTTTACTCTTAAGAATATTTTAGTAATTATAAAAAATATCATTTGTACAAAAATAAAAATAAGTAAATTTTTTTAAAAACATAATTGGTATCATGGTAAAAGAGGCATAAAAATTCACTAAAGAAAAGAACTCCTAGGGGCGGCTAGGTGGCAGAGTGGATAAAGCACCGGCCTTGGAGTCAGGAGTACCTGGGTTCAAATCCAGCCTCAGACATTTAATACTTACCCAGCTGTGTGGCCTTAGGTGAGCTACTCAATCCCATTTCCTTGCAAAAAAAAAACCCTAAAAAAACCAGAATAGGTCAAATAGACCAAATGGAAAAGGGAGTACAAAAACTCACTAAAGAAAATAATTCCTTAAAGAATTTTTTAAAAAGCAGAAAATTGGAATTGTATTGGAAAATACAACTGTATTTTTTTCTATTTTTCCAGGAGGAAGAGAGTATTATTGGGCTACTTGGAAAAGAAAAAGATCCTAGAAAAAATATTTCAAGAAATTATAAAGGAAAACTATCCTGATACCATAGCTCCAGAGGGTAAAACAGGAATCGAAATCATTCAGAATACCACCTTCCATACCCAGTCAAATTCCAGATCCAGATCAAGGAGAAAACATTGCAAGTCAGAAAGAAACAATTCAAATATCATGGAGCCACTGTCAGGATCACACAAAATGACAAATGCTAATGGGAATGAGGGAAAAAGAGCTAATGCATTTTTGGATATGGTGATCTGATCATTCTGGGGAGCAATTTGAAACTATGTTCAAAGGGCTATCAAATTGTGCATATCCTTTGATCCAATAACATTGCTAGATCTGTTTCCCAAAGAGATCAATAAAAAGGGGAAAGGATACATCTGTACAAAAATATTTTAGCCACTCCTTTTGTGATGGTAAAGAATTGAAAATCGAGGAGATGAGCATCAATTTTGGAATGGCTGTGGTATGTGGTTGTGACAGAATATTATTGTGCTATAAGAAATGATGAAAAGGATGGTGTCAGAAAAACCTGGGAAGACTAATATGAACTGATGTGAAGTGAAATGTATAGAACTAAGAAAACACAATAACAATAATATTCTAGTGATGATAAACTATGAGAGACTTAGCTACTCTGATAATACATTAATCCAAGGAAATTCCAAAAGACTCCAAATATAAAAAATGCTAACTATCTCTAGTAAAGAGAACTGATGAACTCTGAGTACAAATTAAAGTATTACTTTCTTACTTCCTTTATTTTTCTAACTTTTTGTGACATGGCTAATATGGGAACAAATTTTGTATGATTTTGCATGTATAATTGTTATCATATGGCTTGCTTTCTTAATGGTTGGGGGGCTGGTGGGAAGGAGAGAATTTGGAACTCAAAATTTTAATAAAGAATGTTAAAAATAAATTAATAATTAAAAAAAGAAATCATAGACCTATCTCCTTTCACTCAATTAAAAAAATGTGCTCCCATCTTCCAACCTACTTAAAAAAAGGTGGTTGGGGAAAAGATACTGTCTAAAGTATAAAGTACTATT
Organism: Macrotis lagotis; assembly: GCF_037893015.1. NCBI lineage: Eukaryota > Metazoa > Chordata > Mammalia > Peramelemorphia > Peramelidae > Macrotis > Macrotis lagotis. The sequence goes on from NC_133658.1 coordinate 866,767,812, forward strand.
TAAATGTGAATTATTATTATTGTTTGGTTATATGAACTGATACAGAAGGAAGCAAGAACCATTTATTGTTTGATAGATGAATAATAGCAGCCAAAAGTTTGGGATATAGAAAAGCATTGCCGGAGCCTTAAAATAGTTTAGAGTTTCAAAGCAATAGCATAAAAATGATCAATATAACAATATCCTTCCTTGAACATGTCAAGCTGTGATCTGTGGCCTCTGGCAGCTGTAAAATCAACTTAAACCTTAAAACATGTTCTCCTATAGGGTCAAGTAGGAACTTGGTGGATTTTCCCTGTAGATAAATATTTGTTCAATGAATGAATTAATGCTGTGTTCATGGTCTTATGAACCAAGGATGTGAGTCGGCCACTTTAGGTTTTGCTCTCTCATTAACAAGAAGACTTCATTATAGAACCCCTTTGCTACCCTTCAGCTCATATTTTCTATGGGTCAAATCACATATCTGGTTGACAATAAACATCGCCTTTCCCCTACCCTAATACACAGAGCTACAGTGTAGGATATGTCCATGTTTTCAAAGAAGATCATGTTAGAACAAGACTCCAAAGGATAATTAATTAAAATTTTCCTAGGTCACATCTCCTAGAAGCTGTAACCCCAAGCTTTATTTTAAGAAAGAAAAAAAGAAAAGAAAACTGACCCAAGCGGGAAGTCATTAAGAAATTGGTACTAGTTTCCATTGCCTAATTAATATAGCGATCGCTTTTGGCTACCAATGTATTTTAATTTCTATGCATGAAAGGACCTGCAGGCCTACTAAAACTGCTGCTAATGACCATGGGAACTGAGCTTCAGCAGGAAATCAAGGTCTTTCATCAATAATGACACATCATAAACAGGTTTTAAAGCCAAGGGGGGGCGGGGAAGATGCTGAGGCTTTAAGTGAAATATCCATCTCAATTATTAAGGGAGATTAATTCTTAACACCAAAGTAAAATATAATTATTCAGCACCAAACCCTTGGAAAATAGACTTTCCATACTAGAAGCCAAATTCTATTAACAAGTTAGAAGTGATCACTGCCCCTGGCTCCAACACCTCAACCAGGCTGAGTCCAACTTCTTTTCTCATTCCAATGCCGTAGGCTAACAACAAGCCAGTTCATTAGGTTTCATTAGAACAATGCCAAGTTCATAGGAGCATGGTTAATCTTGATTAATTAGTGAATTAAACTCAAGGGATTGAGCACAGGCTCTTCCAGGGCTTAGCTCAAGGCCTTACTCAAAGTGGATGCCCATTTGTGGAAATAATTTATTAAAATCAATGACTAAAACCCTGCCAGTCCCTGCAAAGTTGCTTGCTAATCAACCATTACCAAGGATATCAGCTCAAAATAGAGACTTCTAGTAGTTATAACTGCCAGTAACAGGATGGGCTGCCTGGGAGATTGGGGAAGAGTAATAGAGGGGATTCCTACTTTTGGAAGCAGATGACTTCATAGGGATTCTGCACCAAGATTCATGCTTAAAGGAGCTTTGTGAGGTCCCTTCCAAGGTAACATTCCATAGTCTATATAAGTAGTCTTTTCCACCTCCAAAAGGTTCTGTTCTCAATCCATTCTTATTAAAAACACTACAGAGTATAGGAATAAATGAAGTTTTCCTTAAAATAATAAGCAGTATCCATCTAAAACCATCAACAAATATTATATGTAATGAAGATAAACTAGGATCATTTCCAATAAGATCAGGAGTGAAACAAGGAAGCCTATTATCACCATTACTATTCAATATAGTATTAGAAATGTCAGCTTTAGCAATAAGAGAAGAAAAAGAAATTGAAGGAATTAGAATTGACAATGAGGAAGCAAAGTTTTCACTCTTTTCAGATGGTATACTTAGCAGACTCAAGAAAATCATCTAAAAACTACTTGAAATAATCAATAAATTCAGCAAAGAAACTGGATATAAAGTAAACATAAATCATCAACATGTCCATATATGAACAGCAAAATCTAAGGGCAAGAGATAGAAAGAGAAATTCCTTTTGAAATAACTACAGACAACATTAAATACTTCGGAAACTACCTCCCAAAGCAAACCCAGAAACTGTATAAACACAATTACAAAGTACCTCTCGCACAAATAAAGTCAAATCTAAACAATTGGAAAAATGTCAATTGCTCATGGTTAGGTAAAGCTAATATAATAAAAATGACAATTCTACCCAAATTAAATTACTTTTTCAGAGTCTACCAATCAAACCACCAAATAACTATTTTGCTGAGCTAGGAAAAATTAAAACAAAATTCATCTGAAGCCACAAAAGGTCAAGAATATTAAGGGAGGGGCAGCTAGGTAGAGCAGTGGATAGAGCACTGACCCTGGAGTCAGGAGTACCTGAGTTCAAATCCAGTCTCAGACACTTAATAATTACCTAGCTGTGTGGCCTTGGGCAAGCCACTCAACCCCATTTGCCTTGCAAAAAACCTAAAAAAAAAAAAAAGAATATTAAGGGAACTGAAGAAAAATGTAAAGAGAGGTGGCCTAGCTCTACAGATCTAAAACTATCCTATAAAATGAGTCATCAAAACTGCCTGGTACTGGTTAAGAAATAGAGTAATGGATCAGTGGATTAGGATAGATTCAAAAGAAACAGTATAAATGACTACAGAGACTTTAATTTCTGGAATAAGAACTCACTATTTGACAAAAATTTGGGGGAAGTTGAAAAATAAATAGTATGACAAAAACCAGACATAGATCCACATCTCACACCCTATACCAAAATAAGGTCAAAATGGGTACAGGACTTAGAAATAAAGGATGATACCATAGACCAATTAACAGTTCAAGAAATACTCTTATAGGGGTGCCTAGGTGCCGCAGTGGATAGAGCACCAGCCCTGGAGTCAGGAGTACCTGGGTTCAAATCCGGCCTCAGACACTTAATAATTACCTAGCTGTGTGGCCTTGGGCAAGCCACTTAACCCCATTGCCTTGCAAAAAAAAAGAAAAGAAAATAAGAAATACTCTTATCTGTCAGATCTACGGAAAAGGGATAAATTTATGACCATGTAAGAAATAGAGTACATTATAAATTACAAAATGGATAATTTGACTATATTTAAATAAAAAGTGTTTGCATTAAAAAACTAATGCTGTCAAGATTAGAAGGAAAAAAGATTAAAAGAAAACAGAAAACTGGGACACAATTTTCACAGTTGGGGGTCTGATAGAGGATTCATTTCTAAAATATATAGAGAATTGAATCAAATTTATAAGGTTACAAGTCATTCCCCAATTGATAAATGGTCAAAGAATATGAACAATTTTGAAATGAAGAAAATAAAGTTATATATAATCATATGAAAATTCTCCAAATTATTACTGATTAGAGAAATGCAAATTAAAACAAATATGACATTCCACTTCACACCTATCATATTGTCCAAGATGACAAAAAGGGAAAATGATCAATGTTGGAGAGGTTGTGGGAGGATTGGGACACTAATACAATATTGTTATGAATTGATCCAACAATTCTGGAGAGCAATATGGAAGTATGCCCAAAGAACAATAAAACTGATTACTCCCTTTGACCCAGCAATACTAATACTATGCCTATAATCCAGATGAAATCATAAAAAATGGGGAAAGTTCCACATGTGCCAAAATATTCATAGCAGGTCTTTTGGTAGTGACAAAGAATTGGAAATTGAGGGGAAGCCCATCAATTGGGGAATGACTGAATAGGTTTTGGTATATGAATATTATGGTGTAATATTGTTCTATAAGAAATCGTGAATGATTGGACTCTAGAGAAGCATGGCATGAATTACAGGAACTGATGCTGAGCAAAGGGAGCAAAACCAAGAGAACATTGTATACATTAACAATAAAATTGTGATTTGATCAGTCATGATGGATGATCAGTCTTGATGGAAGCAGCTCCTCTCAGCAGTTCAGAGAGCTAGGACAACCCTAGGAGACCTGCTATGGACAATGCTATCCACATTGAGCAGAAGAAAAATAAAACAAAAACAAAACAAAATTAAAAAACCCTACAGAATCTAAGTGAACACTACATCCACTTTTTAAAAATTTCTCTTATGTTTTTCCTTCCTATATCATGGTTTTCTTTCTTTTACCTTAATCTAATTCATCACAGAAAATGACTAATCTGTGAACATATACACAAATGTCTATGTACAATATTCACCAGACTGTTCTCTGCTAAGGGGAGGGGGTGGAGGGTTGGGAAGGGAAGTGGAAAGAAGCTATGTAACTTTAAAATATGCATAAGCATATAGATGAATGTTGAAAAACTTTCACAACCGTGTGGCCTTGGGCAAGCCACTTAACCCCATTGCCTTGCAAAAAAAAACCCTAAAAAAACCTTTCACAACATGTAATTGGAAAAATAAAATGTCAATTGGAAAAAATAAATAAAAATAAAATAAAATGCTATGTTTTCAGGTGCTAAGTTCATTTCTGTGTTGAGGTCTCTTCTAGATCTGACTCCTTGTGTTCTAAGTTCTCTTCCAGCTCTGACTTTCTATGTTGTAATGTCTCTTCCAACTCTGATTTTCTATGTTCTAAGGTCCCTTCTAATTCTGATATTCAAGGTTCTAAGGGTCTTTCCAGCTCTAACATTCTGTATTCCCAGGTTCCCTAGAGCTGACATTTGATGTTCTAAGGTCTCTCCCAGCTTTGATATATTGTGTTCTAAGGTTCCTCTCAGCTCTGACATTCTCTGTTCTAAGGACCCTTATAGCTATAACATTCTGTGTTCTAAGATTCCTTCCACCTCTAGAATTCTATGATTCTATGAATAGGGTTGAATATATTTCTTGTATTCTTGTAGTGGACCAGGAATCAGATACTAGGCAGTGTGGACTGGGGATCAAATCCTTGTTCTGACACATATGAGTTGTGAAAACCTAGGTAAGTTACAATCTTTGAGGTTCAGCTTCCTGATCTATAAAATGGGCAAAATAACACTTGCACTAACTACTTCATGGAAAGCATTTTGTAAATTTTCCAACCTTATTAAAATGTGAGTTCTTGCCCAAAGAATGCTTAGCATTGTAATTACAGAGTTAAGTCAGAAAGAGCTGGATTCAAAACCTGCTTCTGATATTCCTTGTGACCATGGTCAAGCCATTTCAGTTTCCTCACTGGTAATTTGGTAAGTGCAGATGAGCCTACTACCTAGGGATGTTCTGAGCCAGAGCAAAGATTCTTTAGCAGAACACTCCCTCCTGGTGGTGATGGTGACTTTGGTCCAGTTGCTCTGGGTCAGAGAAACCCCAATTAGGCAACTTTTGGAACTCTTTGTTTGGAAATTCCTTACTGTATGAGGCTCACTTAGGTAAACTGAAGTCTTTCTGCCCCGAGTTAAAAAACATGGATCAAATGACTCAAGATGCCAACCAAGCTCTAGGATTCAAGATCATGCTTCATATGATATATAGATATATAGAGAGAGAGATAGGAAGGGGGACTTCCAGTGTGGATATTCCTTTCATCTAATATAGACTATTGATCTATTTAAAAATTAGTATTAAACAATTGCCTTGGAGACTATGACCAAAGTTCAAGAAATATACAGGTCAGGGTGGCTAGGTGGCACAGTGGATAAAGTACCGGCCCTGGAGTCAGGAGTACCACAGAGAGAGCAACTATACCAATTCACTTTACTGATATTTCTTTTGCAGGTCTAGGTTTGCAAAGTATTTTACTTGGGTTATGTCATCTGATTCTAACAACCCCACAGGGTAGGTGCTACTATCTTCACTCACTTACACAGCTGATGGAATTGGACCAACCCCGTACTAGGCTTCACTTTGTCTTACAACTGAAGACTGCAGTCCCAAGCCTAACCAAGTCCCTTGGAAATGTCACAAGTAAAGTGTGTTCCTTATAGCTACCTAGTCATTCATTCACTATACGTTTAATAGGTACCTGTGGTGCGTCAGACACTACAGAAAGAAGCAGTGTCCTCTGAGCTTAAATACCTCGCCCCTAGCTGTGCAAGCCCTGACAGGGTCTCAACTCTTGACTGCCCCAACCATCAACTCCACTCCTACTTAAATATTGGTAAACATGCTGGAGGAATGAATTAATGAATGAAAAGTATTATTTGGTGTTTGCTATGAATCAAGCACTGTGTTCTGCCTAGGATCTAAACACAAAAGTGTGACTATATCTTCCCAAAAGGAGCTCATATTCTAAAAGCAATAAAAGAAAAATTATTATTAATAAGAAGAAAAAGAAGAAATAGCTAACATTATACAGCATTTACTACACACAATTGTGCTGACCAGGCCCATCTAAATTTGCTATCTAATCTTTCCTATTCTAAATTTTAAAATCCTCTAAGATCACCCCCTGGTCTCTCCTCCTTTACTCCAGCCTTCGATGAGGAAATGGAAGCAGCTAGATGATGCAGTGGCTAGAGCACTGGCCTTGGAGTCAGGAGGACAGAAGTTCGAATCTAACCTCAGACACTTGACACTGACTAGCTGTGTGACTTGGGCAAGTCACTTAACCCTGATTACCTTGTATCTAGGGCCATCTCCAGTGGTCCTGCTTCATTTCTGGCCCCTGAACCCAAGGACAAACATCACCTTGAGGAAGTGGACCATCTTGCCAAGGATGTAATCTCAATGCCACTCTCTCTATCTCTTCCAGACAGACTGTCCACAATCATTTTCCATCTCTAATCTTCAGTCTCTCCCCATCCAGTTCTCTGCTGCTTATAGACATACCCAGCTGCCCCATACCATTCTAAAACTTTCACCTGTCCCTAGCCCCAAGTTCTTTTTCTTTGTCTCCCTTCATAATGAAGCTTCCCGAGAATCTTGTCTACTTCCTTCCCTTTCTCTCTTTTTGAACTTTGGAATCTGATTTCCACTCTCAATACAATTGAAAACACTCCCTCCAAAGTTACCAAAGATACATTCATTGCCAAATCTGATGACCTTTTCTGAGCCTTCACTCTGCTTCTGCAGCCTTTGGCAATACTTGATGAGCCTCTGTTATAGACCATTTCCTCTCTGAGTTTTCATGGCATTTTTTTCTTGGGTCTCTGACCTGGCTGATCTTATCATTCTCATTTGCTTCACTGGGTTATCAGCAGAATAGTTCATCCATCTCTAAAAAGACAGGATTTAATTCCAACAAAAGTAAAGTACAAGGGAAGCTCAAGAGAGATGCAGAATTCTTGGCTCAATTTTAGGCAGATGAAACTCAGTTTTATGGAGATAGTAACAATCCAAAACTCTTTTATGATGCCCTGAAGGCTACTTTTGGGATGAAGACCTATGTTGCATCTCAGTTACACAGTGCTGATGGAGTCACATTAATCGGTGATAAGGACAAGATCCTAGAGAGATGGGCTGAATATTCTCAACAGATCAGTATCAATCAATACTGAAACCATTGACTATTTTCCTCAAGTTGAAATCAATCCCTCCCTAGCTGAAGTTCTAAGAGGTTTTGAATGCCATTAAGCTCCTTTCATCTGGTAAAGCATCTGGTGCTGATTCTATTCCAATTGATATTTATTTACAAGATGGGGGGGGCATGGCTCATATAAAATTTGACTAAAATTTTCCTGGTTATGTGCAAGAGGAGGTTACCCCACCCCAGGGTTCAAGGACACCTTCATTGTCTATCTCTTTAATGATAAAGGGAACAATCACAGGGGCGTCTTTCTTTTAGTCATTGCTGGTAAAATTCTTGCTAGAGTACCCCTTAATAGGCTGATCCTTCACCTGGAAGATAAGCATCTATCTGAGAGCCAATGTGGCTTCAGAAAAGTCTAAAGGATGGTTGGTATGATTCTTACTGTCCAACAGCTCCAAGAGAAATGCCAGGAGAAGAAAAGAGGATTGTGCACAATGTTTGTAGATGGACCTGGGTTTACCAAGCCTCTGATACTTTTGATATCATGGAAAATTATGTCAAATGTGTTTGCCTAGAGAAGTTCATTAGTATTGTACATAAATTTCATTATAGCCCAGGTTCTGGATAGTGGATGACGTTTTTGTGATTTTCCTATCACCAATGGAGTAATCAAGGATGTGTTCTTGTGTCCATGCTTTCTTAAAAAAATTATTAATTTATCTTTGAATCTTACAATTTTTCCCCTAATCTCACTTCCCTCCCCCCCCCACCCCCCACAGAAGGCAATCTGTTAGTCTTGACCTTGTTTCTATGCTATACTTTGATCTCAGTTGAATGTGATGAGAGAGAAATCATATCCTTAAGGAAAAAATATAGTATATGAAATAGCAAAATTACATAATAAGATAATAGGGTTTTTAAAAAATTAAATGTAATATAGTCTTTGGTCTTTGTTCAAGCTCCACAATTCTTTCTCTGGATACAGATGGTATTCTCCACCACAGATTCCCCAAAGTTGTTTCTGATTGATGCACTGATGGAATGAGGAAGTCCATTAAGATTACTCATCAACCCCATGTTACTGTTATGTTGTACAATGTTCTTCTGGTTCTACTCTTCTTTCTCAGCAGCTGTTCATGCAAATCTTTCCAGACTTCTCTGAATTCCCATCCTTCCTGCTTTCTAATAGAACAATAATGTTCCATAATATACACATACCACAATTTGTTCAGCCATTTCCCAATTGATGGACATTCACTCTGTTTTCAATTCTTTGCCACCACAAACAGCGCTGCTATGAATATTTTTGTACAAGTGATGTTTTTTACCCTTTTTCATGATCTCTTTGGGGTATAGACTCAGTACTGGTATTGCTGGATCAAAGGGCATGCACATTTTTGTTGCCCTTTGGACATAATTCCAAATTGCTCTTCAGAAAAGTTGGATGAGTTCACAGCTCCACCAACAATGCTTCAGTGTCCCAGATTTCCCACATCCCTTCATCCCTTCCAACATTGATCACTGTCCTTTCTGGTCCTATTGCACCCATGCTTTTTAGAATGATGTTTTCAGCCATGTTATCAAATGCCTTTACTGAGGATGAACAAGGCATCAAGGACAGATATCTCACTGATGGTGAATTCTTCAACTTGAAAAGATACAAGCCAAGACTAAAGTACAGGGAGTATCAGTCTATGACTTTTGGTTTATAGATGATGTGCACTTAATGCAGCCTCTGATGCTGAGATGCAACAAAGTATGGAACAATTCTCTGCTGCTTGTGTTAATTTGAACCTGACAATCAACACCAAGAAGACACAAGTGCTCCATTAATTGGCACCACACCATTCATATGTAGACCCATCAATTACAGCAAATAGAGAAGTTCTGAATATTATGGATATGTTCAAGGATGAGTTCTCGCACCCGTGCCTTTTTTTAATTTATTAATTTATTTTTGAATATTACAATTTCCTTTCCAGGTAGGTACACATTTGATAATGAGGCTGACACGCTCATTGCCAGAACTAGCTTGTTTAGGAGATTCTAAATGTGGGAGAGACTGACTACCAAACTGAAGGTCTACAGAGCCATTGTGCTGACCTCATTGCTACATACCTGCAAAACCTGGACAGTCTACCAGCTCCATGTCAGGAAACTGAATTGCTTCTATTTAAATTGCCTTAGGAAGATTCTGAAGATCAGCTGGCAGGAGAAGATACCAGATACTGAGGTCTTTTCCCAAGCTAAACTGCCTAGCATTCCAACATTACTACAGAGAGTACAACTCCAATGAACTGACCACATTGTTCAGACACCAGATGTACGCTTGTCTGAAAAACCAAGTTATGGAGAACCCACATAGGATAAGCCCACACATGGTGGTCAGAAAAAGAAATACAGGGACACTCTGTATCTCTCTTAAGAACTTTGGAATTGATTGTGCAGTATATGGGAGACACTGGCACAAGACCACCCAGCATAGTATGCCCTCATCAGTGAGGGGGCTGCCCTCTATGAGGAGGGCAGAATTGAAGCAGCTGAAAAGAAACAAAAAAATACACAAATTTAGAGAATTTATCCCAGCTATTCACATGGTCCATTTGTTCCTGACCTGTGGTAGAACATTCCAAGTTCGTATTGACCTTAACAATCGCAATCAGATACACTGTAACTTGAAAAAAAAAATGATGTCATTTTGGTCTTCTTCAAAAATGAAGTACAGCATCCAGCCAACTGGATCATTAGTCAATGGGTATATCTCCAAAGTTCTATACTGGTACCTATTCTCTTCTCTTTATATCCTTCCTCTCTATGATCTTGTCAGTTACCAGTGGATTCCATTTTTAAAATATTTTATTTATGTTTTTACATGCAAAAGTAATTTTTACCAATCATTGTTTGCAAAATTTTGAGTTTTACCTTTTTCTCCTTCCCTCCCTTCCCTCCCCCTGGCAGAAAGCAATCTGATATAGGGCTCTACATTTACAACCATGCTAAACAATAGATCCTCATTGATTATGCTGTGAGAGAAGAAAGAAATGGAAGAAAGAAAACATTAGAGAAAAAATTAAGACAACTTTTTAAAAATTGAAGATAATTAGTTTTTGGTCTTCAATGGATTCAATTATGAACTTTATGCAAATGACTCCCAAAATTGATATGAATTAATAAAACATTTATTAAACTCTTGTTATGTGCAAAAAGAGACTGCTAAGTGGCGCAGTGGAGTCAGGAAGACTCATCTTCCTGAGTTCAAATGTGACCTCAGATATTTATAAGCTGTGTGACCCTGGGCAGGTCACTTCCCCCTGTTTCCTTTCCTCATCTGTAAAATGAGCTGGAGAAGGAAATGATAAACCATTGCAGTATCTCTGTTAAGGAAAACTCCAAATGGAATCACTAAAAGTCTGACATGGCTGAAAACAACCCAACAACAACAAAAATGTGCAAGGCACTAGGCTAAGCCCTGGGTATATGCACTGAAAGTGTCCCCAGTCCCCTGTCCCTAATCTCAAGAAGTTTACTTTTTAATGGGGGAGACAACACATATGGAAGATTTCAGCTGCAAGGCAGAGAAGTCTTTCTTGAATTCCACATCACCAATTACCTATTGAATGATTTCCACTGGTTGCCTTGTAGGCATCTCACACAGTCAACAAGCCTCTATTAACTGCATACTGGGCTCAATTTTAAATAATGGAATACAAAAGAAGATAATAAGACAAAATCTTTTCAAGTATGTATTTCAAATATATATTTCTTTTTAAAAAATATTTTGTTTTTCCAATTGCATGCAACAGTAGTTTTTAACCAATCATTTTTTTGTAAGGTTTTGAGTTTTACAATTTTTCTCCCTCCCTCCCCCCTGACAGAAAGTAATCTGATATGGGCTCTATATTTATAATCCTGCTAAACAATAGATCCATATTGATTATGTTGTGAGAGAAGAATCAAATTCAAATGGAAGAAAGAAAATATTAGAGAGAAAAAAATGACATAATACATAAGATAACTTTGGTCTTCATTCAAACTCCACAGTTCCTTCTCTTTACAGACAGTATTTTCCATCAAAAGTCTTTTAAAATTGTCTTTGATTATTGCACTGTTGAAATGAACAAGTCCATTATGGTTGATCATCACCTCATGTTGTTCTTAAAGTGAATAATGTTCTAGTTCTGCCCTTTTCACACTCAGTTTCAATTCATGCAAGCCTTTCTAGGCTTTTCTTAAATCTTTCTTCATGATTTCTTATGTTCTATCACATACATATACCACAATTTGTTCAACCATGCCCCCCCCCCAGAGTTCAATTCTCTGCTATTACAGAAAGAGCTATAATGAATAGTTTTGTACATGTAGGGTTTTTGCCCTTTTTAATGATCTCTAAGATACAGACCCAATAGTGGTATAGCTGGATCAAAGTGCATGTACAGTTTGATTGCTCTTTGGTTATAATGCAGAAAGGTTGGATCAGTTCACAACTCCACCAATAATGCTTTAGTGTCCCAGTTTTCCCACATCCTCTACAATTTGATCATTTTCCTTTCTAGTCATATTGACCAGAGGTGTGAGATAGTACCTCAGTAATGATTTAGAACAACAATTTTTATACGGCTATAGATAGCTTTGATTTCTTCATCAGAGAATTGCCTTTCCATATCCTTTTATCAGTTGGGGAATGATTTAGTATATATTTCCAACATAACAGACCTCCTTATCTTCCCACTCCCAATCTATTCCTCTTCTTAACTTGCCTATTTTTGTCCAAGGCATCACCCACTCTTCCAGGTACTCCTCAGTCAGTCTTAACTCTTTATATCTAACCAGTTACCAGGTAGAATTTACCTCTACAATTTCTCTTCCATCTTTCCCCTTTTCTTGACTCATACCAACTCCCCTAATTTATCACCTCTTGCCTAAAATATGAAAATAGCCTCCTAATAGGGCCCCCCTGCCTCTCCAACACAACCTTCTTTTATTCTTTGGTCGACTCTTTGTGAAGTGACAAATAAATGATTTGTCATTTCTTTCTCTAGTTTATTTTACAGATGAGGAAATTGAGGCAAACAGGGTGAAGGGGCTTGCCCAGTATCAAACAGCAAAGAAGTGCCTAAGATGGGATTTGAATTCATGAAGGTGAGTCTTCCTGGCTCCAGGCTTGGAACTCTATCCACTGCACCACCCAACAGCCCTTCCTACATTTATAAAAAATGAAATCCCTAAAGTATAGATCTATTGATTTTCCTATTCAGAAAACTTTAGTAACCTCCTCTTACCTCCAGGATAAAAATGTCACTCCTCCTCTTTAGCATTTAAAACTATTTACAACAGTTACAGTCGACCTTTCCAGACTTGTGTCTTAGGCAGCTAGGTGGCATAGGTGAAGAGACCGGGACCTGAAGTCAGGAAGATCTGACTTGAAATCCAGGCTGTGTGACCCTGGACAAGTCACTTAATCACTATCTGCTTCAGTTTCCTCAGCTGTAAAGAGGGGACAATAAAGAGTACCCATGTCCCAGGGTCACTGTGAGGAGCAAATATTTATGAAACACTCAGTATAGTATTTGACACTATAATAATATTTGTTACATTATTTACCTTAAAACTCTATATTCTAGCTAATCTCCCATCTCCAGGATAGACACTCCCCCTCTTCAACTTCCATTCTAAGAATTCCTAATTCCCTTCAAAATTCAGTACAAATACTTCCTCCTACATAAAGCTGATCCCATAATGTTAGTGCCCTGAAATCTGCAAAACTCTGTGTGTGTGTGTGTGTGTGTGTGTGTGTGTCTGTCTGTCTGTCTGTCTGTCTGTCTGTCCATATGTGTATGATCAACTGACATTTTCTTTTTCAGTTAAAAATTCTCTTTCCCTCCTTCCTACCAGCCTCCCTAGACACTACTGTTAAAGAAAAAACAAAATTTATGTAACAACATATTTTCTTTCTGTCTTTCTTTCTTTCTTTCCTTCTTTCTTTCTCTCTTTCTTTCTTTCTTGCAAGGCAGTGGGGTTAAGTGGCTTGCCCAAGGCCATACAGCTAGGTAATTATTAAGGGTCTGAGGTCAGATTTGAACCCAGGTCCTCCTGACTCCAGGGCTCTATCCACTGCACCACCTAGCTGCCCCAAACAACATATTTTCAAGTCAAATTCCTTATATTCAAAAAATATGTCTTAATCTGTACCTTCAATCATCACCTCTCTGTCTGGAGGTAGGTAGCATGAGTTCAGAGTCCTCTAGCAACAAGCTTGGGCATTGCGTTAATGAAAATTAAGACTTTCAAAATTGTTTCTCTTTACAATTCTGCTATTATTGTTTAAGTTGTTCTCATGATCCTGCTTATATCTTACAAAGCATTTGTTCATCCAAGTTTTCCCAGGTTTCTCTAAAACCATCTCCTTAATTTCTTCCTGAAAAATAGCATCCTCTTACATTCATTTATCATAATTTGCTCAACCATTCCCCAAAGACGGGCATTCCCTTGATTTCAAATTGTTTACCACCAAAAAAGGAATAACTGTAAATATTTCTGTACATATAGGTCCTTTTCCTCTTCTTTGATCTCTTTGGGATGTTAGCCCTAGTAGTGAGACCTCTGGGTCAAAATTATATGGTTTGGTAATTTTCTAAGCATAGTTAACAAATTGCTTTCTAGAATGGTTGGAATGGTTCATAACTCCACCAACAGTGATTAATGAACCTGTATTCCTAACCCCACCCCCCAGCATTTGTAATTTTTTTCTTTTCTGTAGATGTCAATCTAATGGGAGTAAGCTGTTTTTATTTGCATTTATCTAATTATTAGTCATTTGGAATATATTTTTCATATGATTATTGATAGTTTGGATTTCTTTTTCTGAACATTGCCTATTTGCAACCACCTATATATTTTGAAATGAGGCTTTTTTCTTAAATATTTTATTTATTCATTTTCTAATTACATGTAAAAGATAGTTTTCCAACAATCTTTTTTTTTTGGCAAGGCTTTGAAGGTTCACATTTTCTCTCTCCTTCTCCCTCGCCCTGACAGAAAGAAATTTAATATAAGTTATACATGTATAACAATGTTAAACATATATCCATATTAATCATATTGTGAAAGAAGAATCAAAACAAGATGGGAGGGGCAGCTAGGTGGCACAGTGGATAAAGCACCGGCCTTGGAGTCAGGAGTACCTGGGTTCAAATCTGGTCTCAGACACTTAATAATTACCTAGCTGTGTGGCCTTGGGCAAGCCACTTAACCCCGTTTGCCTTGCAAAAAAACAAAAACAAAAAACAAGATCAGGGGATCATGAGAAGGGAAAAAAAAACATAATACATAAGACAAATCTAAAAAATTTAAAATACTAAGTTTTGGTCTGCATTCAGACTCCATAGTTCCTTCTCTGGTTGTGAATGGTATTTTACATCACAAGTCCTTTAGAATTGTCTTTGATTATTGTACTGTTGATTTGAGCAAGTCCACACAAATTTCTGCTCACTTCACTCAGCATCAGTTCTTGCAAGTCTTTCCAGGATGTTCTGAAGTCCTGTTCCTCATGATTTCTTCTATAACAATAGTGTTCCATCACATTCATATAACAATTGTTCAACCATTCCCCAGTTGATGGGCATCCTCCCAATTTCTAATTATTTGCAACTATGAAAAGAGCTACTAAATTTCTGTACACGTGGGGTTTTTTTTACCCTTTTTTATGATCTTTGGGATACAGATCTAGGAATGGTATTGCTAGATCAAAGGGTATGAACAGTTTTATTGCCCTTTGTGCATAGTTCCAAATTGCTCTCCAGAAAAGTTGGATTAATTCACAACTCCATCAACAATGCATTAGTATCCCAGGTTTTCCACATCCCCTTCAACATCGATCATTTTCCTTTTTTGTCACAGTGGTCGGTCTGATAAGTATGAGGTGATTCCTCAGAATTGTTTTAATTTGCATTTCTCTAATCATTAATGATTTAGAGCATTTTTCAAATGACTATCTGAGACTGAGAACTGCCTGTTCATATCTTTTGACCATTTATGAATTGGGGAATGACATGTATTTTTATAAATTTGACACAGTTCTCTATATATTTTAGAAATGAATCCTTTATCAGAAAAACTAGCTGTGAAAAATTGTTTCCCAAATTTCCTTTTAATTTTGATTGCATCGGTTTTGTTTGTGCAAAAACTTTTCAATTCAATAAATCAAAATTATTCATTTTGTATTTTATAGTATTCTCTATCTCTTCTTTGGTCATATAACCTGCTCCCTTTTCCATAGATCTGACAGATAAACTATTCCTTGTTCTCCTAATTGGCTTTTGATATCAATCTTTATGTCTAACTCCTATAACCATTTCAACCTTATCTTGGTATTGGGTGTGAGATATTGATCTCTGCCTGTTTTCTGCTGTACTATCTTTCAGTTTTCCTAGCAGTTTTTATCAGAGTGAGTTCTTACCCCAGAAGATGGAGTCTTTGGGTTTATCAAACAGTAAATTACTATAGACATTTACTATTGTTTCTTTTGTAACTAATCTATTCCATTGATCCACCACACTATTTCTTAGCCAGTATCAAATAATTTTGATGACTGATGTTTTATAATTTTAGATCTGGTAAATCTAGACTACCTTCCTTTGCATTTTTTCCACTAATTTCCTTGATATTCTTGACCTTTTGATCTTCCATATAAATCTTGTTGCTATTTTTTCTAGTTCAATAAAGTAAGTTTTTGGTAGTTTGATTGGTATAGCACTGAATAAGTAATTTAATTTAGTTAGAATTGTCATTTTTATTATATCAACTCAGCCTACCCATGAGCAGTTGACATTTTCCCAATTATTTAGATCTGATTCTATTTGTGTGAAAAGTATTTTATAATTGTTTTCAGATAGTTTCAGAATTTGTTTTGACAGGTAGACTCCCAAGTATTTTATGTTGTTGACAGTTACTTTAAATTGAATTTCTCTTTCTGTCTCTTGCTTCTGGGCTTTGTTGGTAATATATAGAAATGCAGATGATTTATGTAGGCTTATTTTATATCCTGAAGTTTTGCTAAAGTTGCTAATTGTTTTAAGTAATTTTTAGTTGATTTTCTAAGATTCACTAAGTATACCATCACATTATCTACAAAACGTGAGATTTTTGTTTCCTCATTGCCTAGTCTAATTTCTTCAATTTCTTTTTCTTCTCTTATTGTTAAAGCTAAAATTTCTAATACTAGCATTGAATAATAGTGGTTGATAATGGGCATCCTTTTTTCACCCCTGATCTTCCTGGGAAAGTTTCTAGCTTAGCTATATTACATATAATGTGTGTTGATGGTTTTAGATAGATACTACTTATAATTTTTAAGGAAAACTCCATTTATTCCTATGCTCTCTATTGTTTTAAATAGGATTGTCAAAATAGTATTTTTTCATCATCTGAGATAATCATGTGATTCTGTTAACGGCCGCTAGATGGCACAGTAGATAGAGCACTGACCTTGGAGTCAGGAAGACAGGAGTTCCAATGCAGCCCAAATTCTAGCTGTGGGACCTTGAATAAATCATTTAACCCTAATTGTGTGGCATCCAGGGCCATCTCTAGTCATCCTGATTCATATCTGGTCACTGGATCCAGATGGCTCTGGAGGAGAAAGTGAGGTTGGGGACCTAGCATGGCCCCCCTCACTCAAATGTGGTTCATGTGCTTGTCGTGACATCACCTCCCTGATGTCAGGGTCTTCTTCAAGTAGGAAGGACAAACAATATCATCATAATCTTGTTAATTTTGTTATAAATATGATCAGTTATAATGATTGTTTTCCTAATATTGCACCATTCTTGCATTACTGGTATAAATCCTACCTAATCTTAACCTAGTGATAACTAGTTGAAATTGCTTTACTAATATTTAATTAAAAATTTTTGCATCAATATTCATTAGGGAAATTGTTCAATAATTCTCTTTCTTTGTTTTGACTCTTCCTGGTTTAGCCATCAGAACTATATTGGCATCACAGAAGGAATTTGACAGAATTCCTTCACCTATTTTTTCAAATAATTTATATAGAATTGAACTAAATCATTCTTTAAATGTTTGATAGAATTCAGTTATGAATCCATTTAGCCCTGGAGATTTTTTTCTTAGGAAGATCATTGTTGACTTTTTCAACTGAAATGGGGTTAAGTATTTAAGTATTTAATTTCCTCTTCTGCAAATCTTAAAGTGGCAAATTCATTGGCGTATAGTTGAGCAAAATATCTCTTAATTATTACTTTAATTTCCTCTTCATTGGTAGTGATTTACCTTTTTTCATTTTTGATGTTCTCCTTTCCTTTTTTAATCAAATTAATCAAAAGTTTATCTATTTTAGGGGTGACTAGGTGGCACAGTGGATAGAGCACCAGCCCTGGAGTCAGGAGGACCTGAGTTCAAATCTGACCTCAGACACCTACCTAGCTGTGTGGCCTTGGGAAAGCCATTTAACCCCATTGCCTTGCCAAAAAAAAAAAATCCTAAAAAATAAAGTTTATCTATTTTATTTGTTTTTTTTTTCATAAAACCAACTCAGCTTTATTTTTTAGTTCAACAGCTTTATTTAAATTTTTGTTATTCTCTTCTTTGATTTGCAGAATTTCTAATTGCATTTAATTGGAGATTTTTAATTTGTTATTTCTCTAGCTTTTTAAGTTGCAGACCCAATTCACTGATCTCCTTTTTCTCTATTTTATTCATGCAAACTTTTAGCGATATTAAATTTCCCCTAATAACTGCTTTGGCTGCATTCCATAAGTTTTTTGGGGTTTTTTGTTTTTTTGCAAGGCAATAGGGTTAAGTACTTGCCCAAAGTCACACAGCTAGGCAATTATTGTCTGAGACTGGATTTGTACTCAAGTACTCCTGACTCCAGGGCTGGTGCTCTATCCACTGCGCCACCTAGGCACCCCCATAAGTTTTGATATGTTGACTCCTTATTGTCATTGTCTTGGATGAAATTAATTATTTCTATGACATGTTGTATGATCCACTCATTCTTTAAAATTAAGTTATTTTGCTTCCAATCAATTTTTATTCTATCTTTCCATGGCCCTTTATTGCATGAGATTTTTATTGCATCATGATCTGAAAATGATGCATTTAATGTTTCTGCCTTTATGCAGTTTATGAGGTTTTTATGCCCTGGTGCATGGTCAATTTTTGTGTAGGTGCCAAAAGGTATATTCCTTTCTATCCCCATTTAATTTTTTCCAAAGGTCTATCATATCTAACTTTTCTAACATACTAATTATCTCCTTAACTTCCTTCTTTATTTTATTAACTTTATCTCATTCTGAGAGAGGGTGGTTGAGGTCCCCTACTAGTAGAGTTTTGCTGTCTCTGTCTTCCTGTAACTCATTTAGCTTCTCTGCTAAGAATTTGCTATACCATTAGGTGGTATACCACCTAGGTGCATATGTTTATAATTGAAATTACTGTATTGTTTATGGTACTTTTTTAGGAAGATGCATTTCCTACCTTATACTTTTTTAATGAGTGGGCAAGTGGAGAATTCAATCAATATTTAATTTTGGATGATTCATTCTTGATTTCTCATAGAGTCGTTAGTCTCCACTTTAATGAATTCTATTTTTTCTTTTGCTTTGACTTAAATAAGGATTGCTACCCCTGCTTTTTTGCACTTTAGTTGAAGCATAATATAGTTTGCTCCAGCCTTTTACCTTTACTTTGTGTGTTTCTCACTGCTTCAAATGTGTTTCTAGTAAACAACATACTGCAGAATTTTGGTATTTGATCCACACCACTATCCACTAGTGTTTTAGGGAGAATTCGTCCCATTCACATTCACTGTTAATAATTACTACTCTTTATTACTCTTCATCTGCATTAATCTCCATCCTATCTCCCCTTCATTTGTACTTTTCTTTCTCCTTTCATCTTATCCCTCCTTACCAGTCTTTTGGTCCTTCAATCAGTACTTCTTTATCAGCCCCCTCCCTTTTCTTTCCCCTTTCCCCTTTTACTTTTCCCTTCCTTCCTTCCCTCCCTTCTATCAGTCCCTCTTTCCCTTCATCTCCTTTCCCCCTCTAATGCCTGAATAAGATAAATATCTAAACTCTATTGAGTGAATGTGTTATTTCCTCTTTGAGTCAAATCTGATGAGAGTAAGATACAAGCAATTCTCACCCCTCCCCTCTTTCCCTCTACTATAATAGGTCTTTTGCACCTCTTCATGGGATATAATTTATCCCATTCTGACTCCCCTGACTTCCTCCTGTCTCATTATGATCCCTTTGTCTTAATTTTTAAAAATTATTCCATTAAATTAACATCCATACCTTCAGTCTAAATATATTCCCTCTAATAGAATTACAATTCTCTAGTGTTATGAGAACCTTCCTTCCATGTAGGAATGTAATCAATTTAATTTTATGGAATAATAGTCTTTTTCTTTTCCTTTGTTTACCATTTTATGTATCTCTTGAGATTCCTGTTTGAAGATCAAATTTTCTATTTAGTTCTGGTTTTTTCCATCAGGAAAGTTCAGGAGTCACCTATTTCATTAAATATATAATTTTTCGGGCGGCTAGGTGGCATAGTGGATAAAGCACCAGCCTTGGAGTCAGGAGTACCTAGGTTCAAATCCGGTCTCAGACACTTAATAATTACCTAGCTGTGTGGCCTTGGGCAAGTCACTTAACCCCGTTTGCCTTGCAAAAACCTAAAAACAATAAATAAATAAACAAATAAATAAATGTACAATTTTTCCCCTGAAAGAGTATACTCAAGTTTGCTGGTAGTTGATTCTTGGTTGTAATTCAAACTCCTTTACTCTCCAAAAAATCATTTTCCATCTCTTAATATTAATGCTTCCAGGACCTATATAACCTGACTGTGGTTCCTTATTATTTGAATTGCTTCTTTCTGGTTGCCTACAAGATTTTCTCTTTTATCAGATAATTCTGGAATTAGTTTACATATTCCTTGGTATTTTCAGCTTGAGATCCCTTTCAGGAGGTGATCAATGGATTCTTTCAGTGATTATTTTGCCATCAGGTTCTAGAATTTCAGGCCAGTTTTCCTTGATGGTTTCTTTTTCCTTTAGGATTTTGCAAGGCAAATAGGGTTAAGTGGCTTGTCCAAGGCCACACAGCTAGGTAATTATTAAGTGTTTGAGGCCAGATTTGAACTCAGGTACTCCTGACTCCAGGGCTGGTGCACTATCCCCTGTGCCACCTAGCTGCCCCTCTTGATTTTTTTTTTAGGTTTTTGCAAGGTAAATGGGGTTAAGAGGCTTGCCCAAGGCCACACAGCTAGGTAATTATTATGTGTCTGAGACCGGATTTGAACCCAGGTACTCCTGACTCCAAGGCCGGTGCTTTATCCACTACGCCACCTAGCCACCACCTAGCCACCCCCCCCCCCCCGATGATTTCTTGAAAGATGTGTCTAGGCTCTTTTTTTTTAAATCATGGCTTTCCAGTAATACCATAATTCTTAAATTACCTCTCCTGGATATATTTTCCAGGCCAGTTGTTTTTCCAATGAGGTATTTTACATTTTCTTCTTTTTTTTAATTTTTTTAAATTTTGGATGATTCATTCTTGATTTCTCATAGAGTCATTAGACTCCACTTGCCCAGCTTTGTCTTCAGGGAACTATTTTCTTCAGTTGGTTTTTGCATCTCCTTTTTCATTTAATCAATTTTATTTTTAAAAGAGCTGTTATCTTTTCCCATTTTTTATTTGTCCAAATGAATTTTTACAGGATAAGTTTTCTTCTGACAATTTTTGTGCTTTTTTGCAAGTTGTTGAATTTCTCTTGCATTTCTTTTCCCAATTTTTCTACTTGACTTTTTAGGTTTGTTTGTTTTTTTTGCAAGGCAATGGGGTTAAGTGGCTTGCCCAAGGCCACACAGCTAGGTAATTATTAAGTGTCTGAGGTCAGATTTGAACTCAGGTCCTCCTGATTCCAGGGTTGGTGCTCTATCCACTGCACCACCTAGCTACCCTCTACCTGATTTTTAAAATCCTTTTTGAACTCTTCCAAGAAGTCTTTTGAGACTGGAGATCAAATCATTCTCCTCTGCAGCTTCATATGAGTGCTTTTTTTGCTATCCTCTTTTGAGATGGTATTTTCTCCATCCTTATCTCTATAGACCCTACTATTCTCTGACCTTTCTTACTTATTCTGAGTTTTGTTACTGGGTGGTATCCCAAGGTTCTTTTGTTGGGATAGGGATCACTCACAGACCTTTGGGATTAAGAACCTTAGAGGCCTCCTCATCTCCCTGGAGCTGTCTGCATTGGGAACTCCAGGGGCTTGTTCATTGGGCTGTCTGCATCAGAATTAGGAACTTTGTCACTGGGCAGTCTGTGTTGAGAAGACCAGTGACTTGCTCACTGGGATAGACCTTCCTGATTGAGAATTCAAGCAGCTTGCTGGGTTGGGCTATCCAGTCCAGTCATGCTAGTATAATGGGGGTCTGGAATCCCTGTTCTGGAGTTCTAGCTGGCCTGCTGTGCAGTTGATCTGAAGAACCCAGATTCCAGGGCCTTCACTGGAGATCAATCCTGTACTCAAAACCTCTGGTTGATCCTTGCCTCACACAGCTGTCCTGCCCCAGGCACACTCATGTTCCACTTGAGTCAGAACTTATGCTCCACTCTGTTCTTTTGTAGATTCTGTTACTCCAAAATCTGTTTAGAGGCTTGATTAGTTGTTTTTGAGGGAAACCCTGGGAGAGCTTAAAAAAGTTCCTGACTTCTCCCCACCATCTTGGCTCCAGCCTCTCTTAAATTACTTTTTTTTCCATTTCATTAAACTTTTATTAGAGGTAGAAAATATAGTCTAATGAAAGAATTCTTGGAGTTAGAGTCAAAAGATGTGGTTTCTGTTCTAGGCTTTGTCATTGACTAGGTCTATGATCCAATATAAATCATTTCTACTGTTTTGGACTTGGTTTCCTTATCCATAAAATTGGGAACAACAATCCCTGATGTTTTTGCCTACCACTACCTTTTTGAAGGTCAAGTGAAATAGAGAATGAAAAAAAATCCATTATATATGTATAGGGTTATTTTAATCATTATTTAAATGGAATCTTGATTAGGCATTTTCTGTAAAGAATCTTTATTTTGTTTTTGTTGAAGAAAATTTCTGGAAGAATAGCAAACACAAAACTCTTCTGACCCTGTCTCAAAGATTTTGGGTTTTTTTTTTTCCTGAGGGCTAAAGGTAGAACCTTGGGCATACTTTTATGTTGATTTATAGTTTTATTTATTGCACTTATTTTCTCAATTACTTTTATGCTTCAGTCTATATTCAGATGCTATCAGTTCTGTCTCTGGAATAGATAGCATTCTTTTTTTTTTAATCTTTATTAAAGATATTATTTCAGTTTTACAGTTTTCCCCCAATCTTGCTTCCCTCCCCCCACCCCCACCCCACAGATAGCACTCCGTCAGTCTTTACTTTGTTTCCATGTTGTACCTTGATCCAAATTGGGTGTGATGAGAGAGAAATCATATCCTTAAAGAGAACAGAATTCTCAGAGGTAACCAGATCAAACCATAAGACATCTGGTTTTTTTTTTCCGAATTAAAGGGAATAGTCCTTGTACTTTGTTCAAACTCCACAGCTCCTTATCTGGATACAGATGGCACTCTCCTTTGCAGACAGCCCAAAATTGTTCCCAATTGTTGCACTGATGGAATGAGCGAGTCCTTCAAGGTTGAACATCACTCCCATGTTGCTGTTAGGGTGTACAGTGTTTTTCTGGTTCTGCTCATCTCACTCAGCATCAGTTCATGCAAATCTCTCCAGGTTTCCCTGAAATCCCATCCCTCCTGGTTTCTAATAGAACAATAGTGTTCCATGACATACATATACCACAGTTTGCTAAACCATTCCCCAATTGAAGGAAATTTACTGGATTTCCAATTCTTTGCCACCACAAACAGGGCTGCTATAAACATTTTTGTACAAGTAATGTTTTTACCCTTTTTCCTCATCTCTTCAGGGTATAGACCCAGTAGTGGTATTGCTGGGTCAAAGGGTATGCACATTTTTGTTGCCCTTTGGGCATAGTTCCAAATAGCTCTCCAGAAAGTTTGGATGAGTTCACAGCTCCACCAACAGTGTAATAGTGTCCCAGATTTCCCACATCCCTTCCAACAATGATCATTATCCTTCCTGGTCATACTGGCCAATCTGAGAGGTGTGAGGTGGTACCTCAGCGAAGCTTTAATTTGCATTTCTCTAATAATTAATGATTTAGAGCATTTTTTCATATGGCTATGGATTGCTTTGATCTCCTCATCTGTAAATTGCCTTTGCATATCCTTTGACCATTTGTCAATTGGGGATAAAATGGTTAGATAGCATTCTTTAACATAAGTCCATCAGAGAAATTACTTCAATATTTTTTCCCTACAGTTGCTACTGCCAGCTGTATTTCCCTCCATCCTACTTCCCTCAGTTCTAATTATTTTATTCTCTCCTTTTACCCTCTCTCTCCCCAAAAGTGTGTTGCATATGACTCACTCCTCCCACAATATTCTGTCTCTTCTATCAACATCCCCTCTCCCTCCCCCATCCCCTTTCTTCCATCTATTTCCTTCTGTTTTCCTCTAGAATAAGAAAGATTCCTATGCTCAGTTGAGTGTGTATGTTATTCCCTGAGCTACTTCTGATGAGAGTGAGGCTCGCTCACTCCCCCTCACCTTCCCCCCTTCCATTCCATTACAAAAGTTTTTCTTGCTCTTTTATGTGAAATAACTTACCCCCATTCTACCTCTCCTTTCCTTTTCTCCCTCATTAACTCCATCTTTTTAATATATTATGCCTTCAAATTTGACTTCCTCCTGTGTCTTGTCTATACATTCTTCTAACTGCCCTAATGAAAAGGTTCATATGCATTATCAGTATCATCTTCCCATGCAGGAATACACACAATTCAGCATCATTAAATCCCTCATAATTAGCTCTTCCTGTTCACCCTCTCTATGCTTCACCCAAGTCCTGTATTTGAACATCAAATTTTCTGTTCAGTTCTGGTCATTTCATCAGGAAAGTTTGAAAGTCCCCTATTTCACTGAATGTTCAACATCTTTTCCCCTGAAACAGTATGCTGTTTTGCTGGGTAGCCGATTCTTATTTGAAATCCAAGCTCTTTTCCCTTATAGAATGTCATATTCCAAGTCCTATGAGCCCTTAAATGTAGATGCCGTTAAATCCTTTGTAATCCTGACCGAGGCTTCACGATATTTGAATTGTTTCTTTCTGACTGCTTGTAATATTTCCTAAACTTAGGAATTTCGAAATTTGTTTATAACATTCTTGGCAGTTTTCATTTTGGGATGTCTTTCAGAAGGTGATCAGTGGAATGCTCTTTTTCTAAGACATCAGTGCAGTTTTCCTGGAGAATTTCTTGAAAAATGAAGTCTAGGCTTCATGACTTTCAGGTAGTCCGATAATTTTTAAATGATGTCTTCTGGATCTGTTTTCAAGTGAGATTTCACAATTTCTAGTTTTCATTCTTTGATTTTTTTTATTGTTTCTTGATTTCTCAGTCATCAGCTTCCCTTAGTTCCACTCTACATTTGAAAAATTCTTTTTTTATTTATTTTTATTTTTAATTTTGGTTAAGTGACTTGCAATGGGTTAAGTGACTTGCCCAAGGTCACACAGGTAATTATTAAGTGTCTGAAGCTGGATTGAACTTCTACTGATTCCAAGGCCGGTGCTCTATCCACCGTACCACCTACCTACCCCAGGACTTGCTTTCTTCAGAGCTTTTGTATCAACTTTTCCATCAGGCTAATTTTGGTGTTTTGTTTTTGGGGTTTTTTTTTTAGGTTTTTTGCAAGGCAAACAGGGTTAAGTGGCTTGCCCAAGGCCACACAGCTAGGTAATTATTAAGGTCTGAGACTGGATTTGAACCCAGGTACTCCCGACTCCAAGGCCAGTGCTTTATCCACTATGCCACCTAGCTGCCCCTCTAATTCTGTTTTTTAAGGTATTCTTTTCTTCATTGACCTTTTTGGACTGCCTTTTACATTTGACGCAGACTGGTTTTTAAGATCGTCTCTTCAGTATTTTTTTTTTTTTGTATATACTTCACCAAGCTGCTGCCTTGGTTTTCATTTTTCCACATCACTCTCATTCCTCTTCCCAATTTTCTATTTCCCTTACTTGATTTTCAAAATCTTTTTGAGCTCTTCCATAGCCTGAGACTAATTCACATTTTTTTTCCTGGAGGTTTTGGATTTAGAAGCTTTTGACTTTTTAATGTTCTGTGTATTTTGATGCTCCAAAATATCAAAGTACTTGTCTATAGTCAGATTTTTTTCTTCTGCTGTTTGTTCATTTCCCTAGTCTATAACTTGATTTTAATTCTTTGTTTAAGTGGGGTTCTGCTTCTAGGATGGAGGATGCACAGTTCCAAGCTGTTTGCAGGGACACTCCTCCAGGAACCTGAAAGTTCTTGATTTCTCCAAAGTCTTATGAGAGATTCCGACTGCTCTCCTGGCCTGTGCTCTGGTCTGTGGGTGACCACAAGCACTCCCCTCTGTCCTGGAACCGTGAGGAAAGTCCCTGCTCTACTGCAGGCAATGAGCTGTCATGCTTCTGCTCCTTTTCCTGAAACTGGGGCCCTGACTACAACCTGGATCTGAGTATGGGCATAACAGAGCCCTGCCTCAGGGATAGTAAAGAGGTCTCTGCAGTCTCCCCTGACCCCCCCTACCATTCATCTGTGGGCTGAGAGCTCTGTAAGCAGCTGCTGGTGGCTCCCTGCCAGGTGGTTCCCTAGGTCTGCTCCTGGTCCCCAGGGACTGAGTCTGCACTGAAGCCTACGATGAATTGAGCTCCACTCACGTCCTGGTGTTTTCCTGCTGACCTTCCCTAGGCAATCTCTAGGCTCAGTCTGGAAACTGCCCCCACTGCCATATACTCAGGTGCCCCCAGGGACCCAGGCACCCTGTGGTCTATTCCTAGATGACTAGAGCCAGTTTGCTTTAGCATGGCCCAGGTTGCACCGTGGGCCCTTTCTAACCCCAGTGCAACAGACCTTTCCCGTGGATCTTCCAAGTTGTCTTGGGTTATAAAACTGTTTCACTCAGTCTTATTGTGGGTTCTGCTACTCTAGAATTTGGTTAGTCATTGTTTAAAGGTATTTGAAGTGGTGAGAGCTCAGATGAGTCCCTGCCTTTACACCATCTCGGCTCCACCCCTTGAAATGAGATTTTATTAGAGAAACTTGCTGCAAAGATTTCTCCATCATCTGCTTCCCTTCGAATTTTAGCAAATTGGTTTTGTGTCAAAACTTTCTTACAGATCATCAAAATTGCCCATCCTATTCTGCAAGCCTCTCTATCCTTTGTTTCATTTGGCTTGGTTACTAAGTCTTCCTGTATCCTTAGATTTGAAAGATTTTCTTCCTTGTGCCTCTATGACATCAAACTTTATATTTAAGTCACACCCATTTGAAACTCATCTTGATATACAATGTCAGACCTTATACCCAGTTTCCGCCAAGCTATTTCCAATTATTACTATAGTAGTTGAGTTTATCAAACACTAGTCTACTGTATTCAGTTGTTTCTGTATATTGTTTGTCTACTCATGGAGTTAACTCGAACCAAAGCCTTTTTAACGATTACTGTTTTTAACTAGTTTGAAATCTAGTTCTACATCTGTGGTAGGTGGTGCAATGGACAGAATGGGCCCAGAGTGCAGCAGAACCAAGTTGAAATTTCTTCAAATGCTTACCAGTTTGTGACCCTGAACAAGTCATTTGTCTGCCTCAATTTAGTCATCTGTAAAGTTGGGTTAATAATAGAACCTACCTTCCAGGGTTATTATAAGGATCAACTGAGATTTTTGTAAAGTGCTTGATTGATAGTATGCTTGATAAAAATATTACTTGCTACCACTTCTATTTCTGGATTCCCTTCCTTCCCATTTTTTTGCCATTTTCCCTGAGATACTTTATCTTTACAAAAAGTAAAATAAAAATTGTATTTTTTCCAACACCAAAAGAAATCCTTTGTTAGTTTGATTGGCACAGTACTGAGCAAATCAATTCAAGTAGTGCTGCTCTTTTTCTTATGTTGACTTGGCCTACTCTTGGGCACCTGCTATTCCTCCAATTACTTTGAAACATCATTATGTGTAAAGAGCTTTTGGAAGTTGTATTCATAAAGTGCCCATTTTTGGTACGCAGAGGTTCCAAGCAATTTTTACATTCTGTAACTATTCTAAATAAAACTAGGACATACATATCAAGCACTTACAAGATTGGGGATCAATTGACTATAGATCTTAATCCCACAGTTGCTCTTGATAGATTCAGCTGTTCTGTTTTCAGGCCACAGGGGAGAAGAAAAAAAAATCATTTTTGGTAGTGAAAATATAATTTTTATTTTTTAAACAATAGCTGCCAGCAGTATACTGGTATATCTGTAAAAGAGGTTCCAGAGAGAAAGGATGACAGAGACCTACTAACAATACATTTTCCATTGAAATATTCAAGTAATTTTGCAGAAAATATTCCAATTTTGTCCAACGAAATAGCTTTAGGAGCTAAGCCTATTGTCATGGCAAAAACATAAGCCTGGTCACAGGAGCCTCCCTTGGGCCATAGATGGGCTGGTACACTGACTACATCTTAACAAACTTGTCTCTCTCTTTGAATTAAAAGCTGATTATAAACAACACACAAAAAAATAGGTTCTTCAGCACACCTAACTGCAATATGAGATGGGTATCAAAATAGGCATAGAACAAAATAAACACCTATTTGTCCTAAATATTGCTTTCTTTGCTAGTTTCTAAATGAATGATAGCCATGTGGAAATAAAAATGACACAACAACTGCATTTAGCTTTGGGGAAACTCAACAATAGCAAGAAGAACAAGGAGATGAGAAGGCCCTGCCACAAGCAGAGTACACAGGCCTTAAAGAGTTCTAGTCAGGAAATACAAAACCATTTTCATCTTTTATTACAAAGAGCAATCTTCCATCTTTTTTAACAATAGTGGACAAGGGTGGGTACAGCTGCCTACACAATGACATTCCCACTTGGTATTCCCTCACCAAGGTCAGCTTGTGCACAGGCTTCCCAAGCTGAGTGTGGATGCCTTCTGGCATCACTGAGAGTGGGCAGAGCCTCTGGGTTCTCTAGATATCTGTGCTGGAAATTCATCCAGGGGTGAGAGTTTTAGTGGCTGCTGGCACACCAGTGGATCACTCTGCACCACTTGAAACAATGAAGTCAATTTTTCATTCAGGATTCATCCTTTAATTTTTTTGGTATTGGTTTTTGTGGGGTTAATGGGACTTGCCCAAAGTCATGTAGTGGGTATTAAGTGTCTGGGGCCAAATTTGAACTCAGGTCTTCCTGACTCCAGGGCCAGGGTTCTACCCACTGTGCCACCTGACTGCCCCTGGGCTGATCCATTCAGTAGACATCTCATAGTAAACTAAGATGACAAAGTAACAGGTCCTGTTCCCCTCCTCCAGGTATTCAACCATGCATCTGAGAACAGAGATGACTCAGACACTTGGGTCATGCCAAGGATTATAGTCAACAGTCCTATAATTTTCAGTTTCTCAGCTTGAACTCATTTACCACAGTCTCAGCTTTCCTTAACTATTTAGTATCCTTGTTTAGACAGAGCTAAAGGCAGTGAAACTTACGTTCTTACAATGAGAAAGATGGCTTCAACTTGAGTCCTGTCAGATTGGCTGAGTTCTCATGAAGAAGGGGGGACAAGAGGTGATGAAAAAGGCTGAGATGAAGTCAGGGAATGCAGAGCTTTAGGAGACCCTCTCTCACTGTCAGAGTTCCCTTGTCCTCTTTTGCCCCTGGGCTCTCCCGAGCTGTATCCAGGGGACACAAGCCCTGTCAAGCTGACACGAGGTGGGCACAGGCCATATATAGGCTGATTGTGCCTGTGGTTCAAGGCCCAGCTTACCCAAATGTGATCAGAGAATTCCCAGCTTCTGGCAGGGCCACCCCAGAAACTACCTCCCTCCCTTTCTCATCTTGACTAGAAATAAAATGCCCTCCTCCTCCTCCTCCTCCCTTTTTCCTTTAGCCCCTGTGACTCAAGAGAAGAGCAATGCCTCAATCTCCTAAGGAGGGTGATGGTTGGTGGAGATGCCTGGGAGTAGAATTGGCCCTCTGACCAAGGCTCCCCTTGGGCCTGAGATCTGATCTGCAGTTGTTTCTTCTGGTACTGGAAGAGTCTTCATGCACAGTTTTTGAAACAGGAATAAAATGAACCCATCTACCCATATTTGATCTGCGAGAGGGTTAATAATAGTGGCCGGACTCCAGTTTCTTTCCAAGCCAGGGGAACACAAAATAGGCCTTTGTTGAGGATTCTGTATTTTTCCTACATGGGGTTAACTTTATAGTATGTAAAGTAGCACACACACATACATACACACACACACACACACACGAACAAGCAGGGCCCTCTGAAGAGCCAGGCTGCTGCCCTAAAGCTAATGTTTATGAAATGTTAGGCTACAAAAGGCTGAGAGCACTGCCACTTTAATTAGGAGGTCTGAAAATTCCCATTTTATAATTGAGAAGAAATAGCACTTCCAAGTTTTATAAACTATAAAAGGTTACTACACCAAATCATTGTCTACCAGTCATGCCAGCTTTTTAAAAAATTAGATTGATAAAACACGGCCAATGTTCCCCTGCCCCCACCATCCTTGCTTTCCATCCCTCAGGGAGACAAATCTGACCCTCAACTTAGAAGCAGGCAGCTCTTTCTGGACTGGTGGGGATAGTTTTTATGGTGGTGACACATGAGATGATTCACAGAAGAGCAGAGGTGGTTGGTGATCACCCCCACTGACAGTGGCTACAAGATGTCCCCAAAAGAGTGACGAGGCCCCAACTAGCTTGGGTCAGGGTGGGGATGGAGGTGGAGAGGGGTGCAGGGGGATCAACAATGGAGCCTGGAGGTTCAGGGAAAGTCATGGAGAGCCAAGACACTGCCCAAGACGTTCCTGGAGTCCCTCCAAACTTTCCTTCAATGCTGTGTCTCATGTGGCTGATCATCACACTCCTGTTGCAGCAGACCATGTCTCTCTAGGTCACCTAGATTCTAGTGAACTTCCTCACTGAAATTTTCATGAAAAACCTAATGCAGAGCAAAGGCTCTGAGCCACCTAAAAGAAGCCTGTTTCCATTCAAACCAAATGGAGTCAGGCTCTCTTGTGAGGACTAAAAATGAAAAGTTAGATTTAGTGAGAAGGAGCCCCCGCACCATGGGCACCTCCTGTCACAATATAATGCTCTGGAAGGTCTCAGCACCACCAGTTCTCCCTACAAAATTCTGTTTATACAACATTGTCAGAGAGGTTACAACTGAAATGAAGAAATTAATCAATGCTTTTAGGGAGAAAAAAGAGGAAAAGGAATTTTTCTACAAAGCTTGCCAAGGAAGGGCTTGTCTATTGGAGAATCTTTTTTCTGGGGAAGCAAGTCCTTTCCCACTTACATAGGGGGCTAAGAGAGGCTCAGCTGGATGCTGTTGAGGCAGCGGTGGCCTCTCAGCACAACCTTACTCACAATGAAGGAAGTCCAAATCCACATATATTCAGTATAGAATGTATTGAGGGTTCAACAGTTTGTGAAGTTTCCCATGATCATTTTAATAAAAGTAAATTCAATTCTTTGTAACTTCATGACCTCCACAGGGAACAGACAGAGTGCCCTGAAAAGCTGACAAACACCTACAGACGAATATATTGTTGTGATGGACTATCTCCAAACTCAACAAAATTTGGAGGGGGGGCAGGAAAAAATGGGGTTAACAAACACACCAAAAAAGACCACTTCAACACTTCGCAGGAGTGTATATTTTTGAAAGCTACTGTACCTGGCCTATCCTTTATCCTAATTTTGAGTAACTGCATGTTCATGCAAAATATGACCTCTATGTGATAGGAAGAGGAGCAGGATTTCTGTTAAGAAGCGTGTTCTGTTAGGGGGGGGGGGGACAGGAAGCCATCCCTCTCTGGAGGCTGCTTTACTTAGTGAGTCTTTTGGCTACATCACTATATGCTATCTCCACCTCCTTATCACTAGGACAAGTGTTGGTGAACTCATCACGGCTGTTTGCGTTAGTCAAGTAGCGCCAGATGCCCGTCATGTCCTTCGGGATAACAAAATTGCGGTACTTTTTGGCCACCACCTACAACACAAAAACACAGACGCCACAGTGAGCAGATTTATCTTTCCCACGCCTCCTCTATAACCTCCTGTTCTGCCCTGGCACAGAGGGAACCCCAGCTTCTCCAAGGCCAGGCCAAGGCTGCACATGCTCTGGCTTACAGAGATGGGTGAACACCAAGGGAGTGGCTACCAGAAGTTCAATTGTTATATCAACTCCAGCAGTTCGTGAAGGCAGGTTCCTAAGGGTTCAGCTGTGTAGAGCACCCACACGTGGCTTGAAGTATCAAAAGACAAGCCACTTTTCTGTTGCTCCTCCATATCCAAGCACTAATTCTCTGGATGCACAGAGGATTGGCCCTGAACATCTGGTTGTAGGGCAAGAAGAAGAAACAGCCAAGGCAAAGATGGGTCTGGAACAGTTCCTACTGCATGACTTTTCCCATCAGAATCAACCATGGGGAGAATTCCACTGAAAAACCAATAGAATCAACATGGATGCCCAATCCAGGCAGCTGCCACGCATCTTTGAGAACTTCAGGGTGCTAGACCTAGGAGAGAGTTAAGGGCATTCCCATCCCCTCTAAGTCTTGATTGGGCAATTGGGGAATTCAGGACCCAGGGGAGGCGAGTCAAGTTCTCTCCTAAAACACACAGATCGTGGGGAGCAGGGCCATGTTCCCTCTGTCCACAAGTGCACACCCCCAGCATTCATGTATATAGATTCAGGGCCAGAAGGCTCCCTGGGTAAAGCCATCTGATCCAATCCCCTCCTTTTACAGATGAAGGATGGAAGCCCAGAAAGAGAAGGGGCTTTATCATACAGAGTCAGAATTTGAATCCAGATCCTCTGACTTAAAATTCAGTTCAATTTTCTAGTTCATACCTCAACTTAAACTCTGTATCATGGCAGTAAACACTCAGAAAAGGCAGCTGTGGTGGCCTTTCCTCTAGGGTTGCTCAGCTCCCCAATACCCCCTACGATATGGATAAGCACTCAGACTCCTCCACTGAATATCTTCTTGGGGCACCCTGCTCTGCTATGCAGGGCCTCCACCTGGGGGTCCTCACTGGGGGAGGGCAATCATATAACCCCTTCACCACTGGGTGCCCTGACCTCAATGGCCCTCCTGGGGCCCATCTTGACGCCTTTAGATAAAGTGAGGCAACAGATGGGGGAGGTGTGGGCAGAGGGTGGGCTCAGCTCACCTTGACGATGTGCAGTTTGGGCAGCAAATTGCAGTCGGCTAACGTCATCTCATTGCCATCCAGGAACTTACGGGTGGAGAACTTCACGTCCTCCATGCTGTTCTCATCGATTTCATCAGGAAGGGGAGAATTCAGATACTCATCCAGTTTCTGCAGTGTCTTCAAGAGGCCCCGCTCCAGTGCTGAAAGAAGAAGGGGATGGCACTTTAGATGGACACAGCAAAGACCGGCAAGTTCTCTGTGGACAGACACACTACACCTAAGGACATCGGTGCTCAGTCTGGGAAAGGGGAATGCCAAGGTATGAAGAAAAGAAAAAATAGGCCTTTTTTTCTTATGTTCTTCTGAAATAAAGGAGTGTGTGTGTGTGTGTGTGTGTGTGTGTGTGTGTGTGTGTTAATTGCATGATACTAAACACAAACAACCAAATAATCGATGTAAAAATCAAAGGGGAGTCAGCTCAGTGGCACAGCATATAGAAAACTGACCCTAGAGTCAGGAAGACCTGAATTCAAATCTGGTTTCAGATACTAACTGTGTGACCCTGGGATAATCATTTCATCTATATGTCTTAGTTTCCCTCATCTATAAAATGAGCTGGGTAAGGAAGTGACAAACCACTCCAGTATCTCTGCCAAGAAAACTCTAATTGAGATCACAGAGAGTTAGACAGGACCAAAAGGACTGAACAAGAGCTAGAAGGAATGTTGGAATCTAGTTCTAAGTCCCCTGGCTCAGTAGAGTCCAGTGGCTTTGCTCCTAAATAGTGAACTAAACTCCCTGCCTTCCTGAGAGATTTGATTTGGCTGACCACACTTCCCCCAACCTGTCCCAGACCTAAATCAACATTTGGAACACCAGTCCTGATGGTTGCAGCCATTGGCCACAAGGATGCTGTCTCATCTCTAGAACTGACTAGCATTAGAGCTGAAAGAGAACAATCATCCATTCCAACTCATTTATTTAAAAGATAAGGCCGCCCAGGCTTGGACACAAAAGTCACTTTATGATGAAGTCCAGCTGCTGGGTATCAGAAGGTGGTGAGGCTCACCTGAGGGGAAGATCTCTGCTCCATCTTCTAGCTACCTCCTCCCCCTCCTCCCCCCCATTCTCAATGAGCAAAGGACAGTGGTGCCTTTAGCTGTAAGGAAAATGAGAAGTGGAGCAGGGAGCAGCTGAGGAAGCTCCAGAAGCAGCACCTTTATTTCTCCAAAGACATTCAAATTCAAAGGCAGCAGAGGGCACTAGAGATCACTAAATAAACTAACATTCATTTAAGAAAAGAATTCAAACTAGGGAACCGCAGTGCTCAGAGCAAAAAGTTAAAGACATTCAGGACAATGGAGACTGTTTACTTTTCTTCTAGCAAATACAGAGGTTTTCCAAGCCCTCCTGGCTCTGGTTGAGGCTCACTGGTCTCCTGGCTATCCCTGGTTCTCCTTGGGCCTTCTTCCCACCTCCCTCCAGTCACAAAGACATCTCCCTGCCCACCCCACCCCACTCCCCACCTCGTTTTCCCTCCCCCCCCTTATACCTGATGAAAGCTTTCTCTTCTACAGTCCAAGCCCAGCCCAGGGGAAACCTCCAGGAAGTCTTTCCTTTTCCCCATCAAAAGTGACCTCCCTCCACTCAATCTGCCCAGAGTACTAGGTGGGGGCCCCACTAGGGAAAGCCCAGCTGGTCTTGGATGGACTGCTCAGGACTCCACAGTTCTGGGAGGCAGGAGTGGAGTCTTGAGCAGTGACCAACGATGGATGCAAACATTCAATGTATGTTGCAATGCACCATCAACACATCCATAGTTACAGTTATTCAACACAGGCAGCTGTCCATGCCTTCTCCCAAATATAAACACTTGTCAGAAGAAAGCAGATATTAGAAGACATGGTTTCCTCAGAGAGCAGGATGTGCCCTGGAAGGCTGCTTCCAGGAGAGCATCTGAGGAGAGATGAGCTGCCCAGAGCCAGGAGTCAAAGGGCAGAGGGCGGGGGGGGGGGGGGGGGGGGGGGGCACAGCAGCTCTGAGACCATCCTTCAGAAACAGTAGCAGCAGCAAGAGGCCAACAGGACAGATGCAGAGCTAAGGAAGGCTAGCCTACTTAGTGGATCCAATCTCAGCCCAGGAAGGGGCTAATGTTCCCTGTCCTGGAACGTAACTAATGCATCTCAGGCCAGCAGCTGCAACGGGGACAGTGAAGCAGGGAATGTGCCCAAGTCAGAAAGGTTTCATGGTAGCTACAAAGAGCCTGGGAAAACCAGATGGGACCTTAGAGCAAGATGTTGAACCTCTCTCAGTCTCACTTTTCTCTCCTACAAAATGGACTAAATGATTTGTGAAGTTCATTCCAGTTTTCACAACCACTGATTCAAGGCTCAAAGTTTTTGAACTTTTGATCCTCTCTTCCCCTAAGATGAAAATTGTCCTTATAACTCTCCTATACAGACAGACAGCATGGTATCAGATATGGAGAGCTGGCCTCATAACAACCAGCCTTGGGCCCGATGCCTTCCTCTGACACATACAGGGTCATCCCAGAGACCTACAGTGCAGCAGAGATGCCAGCCTGCCCCACTCTC
This sequence comes from Macrotis lagotis, assembly GCF_037893015.1. NCBI lineage: Eukaryota > Metazoa > Chordata > Mammalia > Peramelemorphia > Peramelidae > Macrotis > Macrotis lagotis. The sequence goes on from NC_133658.1 coordinate 866,803,158, forward strand.
AGTAATGAAGTGAGAGGTTCAGACCCTATCCTCCTCATTCCTAGTATTTCTCTGTATTCTTCTGTTAAAAATGGGTTGTCCAGCTGACTCCTGTCCTTGGCGTTTACTCTACAGATGGTTGGTACTTGGGCTTTGGTCACTAATTACCACCAGAGTTAAAGACAAAACACATGATCAGATTCATTAGAGCTTGTGGAAGTCAGTTCAGCCTTGTGGAGAGAGGCCTGGCTGAGGAATATGGAGGCCCCCGCTCTAAGGCTCACTGGGCCCTGTTCCTGAGTCCCTCCTTCCATCAGCTAGCCCTCAGCTTCCCTGAGGGTACAATGCCAAAAGGTCTTCAGCTTCTATTCTTTTAACCTTTTGCAGCATCAATCTCTTTTGCACAGAGAAAAGCTCACAGTGACAAAGTGCATTACAGTTGATTATCAGAAGAAATGGCAAACACAGATATTAGAAGACAATGAGCCGTGGGGGAGGCAGAGAGGAGGATCCAGACCTATGCCTTCCTCTTTATAGGAGCTCCTAGTGGAAACCCTCTCTCTAAGAGGTTTCCAACCCCAGTCCACTCACTGACACTTCCCAGGTTTCCTAAGCCAGATGAAAAGATCACTGAGAAATATTTAACAAAAGAAATAAAAACACACTAATATATCAATGGTGTTAATATGTGATTTTCTAAGTCAATGTGAAGCCATGGTGATCTTTACCTTCAATCTGTGGCCATTTCTTTCTGAGTTTCCCCCTCTGCACTAGCCCACTGGCCACCTCCTCGAGCCTCCTAGTGTTCTAGGGCGCTGGGAGATTAAAGGGACTTACTGATGATCAAGTCTTATACATAATGCACAATATTAAACACTTACAAGGGGCAAATTTTTAAGTAGGCTGTTGGGGTGGAGGAGTGGAGGACAGTCTGGACTTGGGATTTCATGGATATGAGAAAACTCCCCTCAACCAACCTGAATCAACAACTCTCCATAACTGAAAGCTGGGCCATTAGGCACCTTGCCAAAAATCACAGGGCCAGAAAGGGTCCAAGGCAGGACTAGAACCCAAGGGTTCCTGCCTCCCAGGGCATCCTTCTATCCATGGCAGCACACTACTTCACAAGTAAGCTACTAGTCAACCAATGTGAGAAGACTTAGGAGCTGTTAAGACATAACCACTCACAAGCAGTCTCTGGAGGGTGGATGGCCTCCTATAATGATTAGCCCAAAGCACAGCTATTCTTGCCTGGCATCATTCTGCTTGCACAAGCGGTACAGAAATCACTTACTATATATATGGAGGTCTAGAAAAGGAGGTGGGCAAGCTACACCCAAGCAGGAGGAAGGAGAACGAGCCAGAGGGAGGCCTTGGAGTCCACACAATAGCTCCAGACCCCCGAGGATCTAGAAAGATGCCTCAGTTTGCAGGGGCAGGACTCCAGAGGGTTGTGACAAAGTGTGAAGAAGCATGAGGCCTGGAAAGCTCAGAGCTGCTCCCTTCTCAGGACCACATTCCAGCAACCTAAAGTCCATGAGAATCCTCCCTCCTCCTAGTTAAAAATAAACAGAAGCACTTGGTCAATGTGGAACACAGCCCCCACTCCACCAGGCTTCTGCTTCATTTTAAAGATAGAAGGGCAAGGATGGACTGGGAGACACAACGATGGGAACCCTAGGGAAGCAGGGGCATGCCTGCTTCCATTCCTAACCACACAGGCAGTACCACCTCTGACCTCTAATACTGGTCCCAGTATTAAAGACCTCCAGAGAAGGTGGCAGAGCCTGAAGTGACTGGCCCACTCCCTAAGGACAGGTGCCCTTGGCCTTCTGTGGCATCCCCAGGACTCAGCGCCAAGTCTGGTTCAAAGGGGTGACTGGCCATGTGATGTAATGGGAAAGATGCCCAACCTGGACTCAGGAGATATAGATTCAAATCTTGGCTCTAGGCCAGTTTCCTCATCTGTAAAATAAAGGGGGACTAAATGAGCCTTAATATCTGTTCCTAAATTAAACATCATCCCCTTGCTCCCAAGCAAGGATACAGTCAAGCCAGCCCAGAGAGATTCCATAATCTCATTTCTAAGCTCTTTATTAAGCCCTAGTGTAGATAAGCATTGTGTTGGGTGGAAGAGATACAAATACTGAGCCAAGGTGGTCCCTGCTCTGAGGGAGGGGCCCTCACCAGAATCTCCAGATGGACAGAGAGATGAGGCCTAAGAGAGGCCTAGCTCTGGCGGGTGGGTATGCAGAGGGAAAGAAGCCATACCCTAGGGCCGCGGGGGGAGGGCAGGGCAAAGCTGGACTAAGGTGACAACCAGGAAGAGGAGCCTTCACAAAACCTGAACAAAGGCCAGAGAGGATTCAAGAAGGCACCTGGGCAAAGACAAGGAGGGGGATGTCAAGTTCAGACATGAGCAGCGAGGTCATGCACACAGAGACAGAGCATAAAGGGGAACTGAGTGGAATAGGATCAAAAGAAGACACAGGGGAGGTGGAAGGAGGGTCACGAATGCCAGACTCAAAATGTCTAGGGGCTCAAACACCCTAGGGAGCCTAAGCATTGGGACCCACTAGAGGGTGTCCTGCCTGCCACTTCAGTTTCTGTCTCAGGACCCTATCAGAACTCAGAGACAACCACTCCCAAGTCAGGATACTGCTGGAGCTGACAGATGTCTACTCCATCACTCAGAGGCTGGGCCTGCCTACAGATGGGGAGGAGGGCAGGGGGCCCTGTCCTAGAGTCGGAAGCCAGGGGTGCAGGTCCCTCCACAGGAGCACAGCCTCCTGGGTCTCCAAAGTCCTTTGGGCCAATACCTGAACCCACAAGAGGTGAAAGGACTTACCCAGGATCACCCGGATGTCAGAGACACTTAACAAGAGTATTAAGACAAAAGCCAGACCTCTTTGTGTTCATTCAGGTTCTCTGGGGCTTGTTTCAGGAAAGCCTTCTGGGACAGTCAGGCAGGGCAGCCTTCAGACTGGGATCATCAAGGGGAGAGCTCTGGGCAGTCCTGGATTGCCAGACTTATGTAAAGATTTAATTGCATTTAAAGATGAGTGACCTTCAAACAAAAGTCCATGAGGGAGACCCATTACACTCAAGAGTGAGAAGGAAGATTGTTTTCTCAAGTCTCCAAGCAGTTAACAGGTCCCTGCAGTGGGGGTTACGTAGCAACTGCACATTCTTATTTACTACTAGGTAATTTAATCTAAAGGTCTCCAAGTCCCGCCCCGGGAGGCTCATTGTGCTGGTCCTTCTCCCAGCTGTAGGAGTCTGAGGCTGGCCAAGGTGGGCTATATACTTCGGACAGCAGCAAATTAGTAAGGGGCAGAGGGAATAGAATAGTGGAGAAAGTACAGTCACATGAGTCACTTCCTCCCCACCTTCCCCCAAAGACACACAAAAAGGCAATTATTTCTAAAATGGGAAAAAAGGTTTTCTTCTTTAGTATCAGATGAAATCCAACTATACTCCAAACCCATAAACACCATTTTAAAATTTCAGTAGTGAGAAAAAGTAGCTAAAAAGTAAGTAAAGGAAAGCTAAACAATTAAAATTTTGAACAATAATGAAGAGATCATAAGAATATTTTCAATTCAAAGGGATCATAGTGCAGCCTTTTCCTTTCAGAAAAGGAAACTGAGGTCACATAGAGGTGGTCCCAATGTCTTGGAGTCTCACAGAGAAGAAAAGGGGACAGAGAGGGATGACTGAGGAGGACAGACAACTCTAGGTGAGGGCCTGAGAATTGGGCAGCGTGAGGGGGGGAACCCTCCAAGCCCAGGGCTTGTCCGCATACAAACCTTCCTCAGAGTCAACAAATGGCTCAAATTAAAACTGCTATGAGAGCCAGGTTAATAACTGGGAGTAAGGGCTGCCTGCTGGAAGTTCTTTCCTTTCCCTCTAATTGTAGGAAAACATTTCATGAAATAGATTTCTTAAAACCAAGATAAAAAAGGCTGGACTTCAATCTCCAAATTGAGAAGTCCTAAAACAAAGGAACACTACTTAATAATCAAGGCAAGAACTGCCCGGCTCCCTTGGATGACTGCCTGCCCAAGGAATGGCCAAAAGCCTAATATTAGCAAGTGTCAGGGCCAAGTTTACCTTAAAAACCAGTCCCTCACTACTTGTGAACAGTCTTGCTCTTTTCTCTTGGCACTCTTCAGCATCCCCAATCCATTTGTGTCTAGCAACAAACCCAGAAGCTTGCACCTGAGGGGCCCCTGACTTAGCTCATCCTCTGGGAGCAGCTGAGAGTTTAAGGTGAAAAGAATGATTTTAGTCTGTCCTGACCAACAATAATGTTTCCCATGCCAGGAGCCTTCGAAGAGGAATGGGAGGCAAAATCTTGAATCTCTTAAGAAACAAAACTGGAAGGGGAAACTAGGTGGTGCAGTGGATAAAGCACTGGCCTTGGAGTCAGGAGTACCTGGGTTCAAAATCTGGTCTCAGCCACTTAATAATTACCAAGCTGTGTGGCCTTGGGCAAGCCACTTAACCCCATTTGCCTTGCAAAAAAAAAAGAAAGAAAAGAAAAGAAACAAAACTGGAGCTTATTTTTTAAAGTCCCAGGATTTTGAGCTGGAAGGGACCTCAAAGGTCATCTGGTCCGACTCCCTCAATTTACAGAGGAAGAAACTGAGGCTCAAGGAGCCAGGACTGTCTCCTAGGACTCCTGACTCCTAAGACAATGTCCTGCCCACTCCACCACAGGCTTCCCTGCACCTCCTCAACCCCTCCTAACCAAATTCCCCCTGCCAAGTTTTTCATGTTTGTCATAACACTGGTCCTATAGAATTAGTGCTTTGGAAGAACCAGTTAACATTAGGTAGGATTAAGTCCAGATATTAAAACTGAGAGGGGTGGGTGAAGAAGACCACAATGATAAAGAATCAGCCCAAGAGACAGAAAGGTCTAGTACTCTTCAGAGACAAAGAGACAAGGTTGGGAAGGACTGGTGTTCAGTAAGAAGCTACTTGAGCTACCTTCTGGTTCTAACTTGTACTCTCACATTTTATAATACTAGAAAATTCATTTACAAACCCTTCATTTACAAACTCCAAGAAACTCATCATTTTTAAAAAAAGAGAGGAATCCTCAAAATTTTACCTTTAATATTGGTGAGAAATTCTTCATCTTGGGTGTACTCTGAAGCAAAGTTTAACTTCACCCAGCCCAACAAGCCCCCCGGGCAATGACGGGCTTGACTGACCACCATTCAGGCCAATGTCGGGTCTGCTGCCTTCAGTCGATAGTTAGCCTAGGCCTGGGCAGCACTACTGCCAAACCGACCCAGTGCCACTCAGTCACACACACACCCATTTGGGGGTTGGCAGCAGACTAACAATGTTGTAGATTCTAATTCAGGGGGTGCTGTTAGATTTTGTGTATCTCAAAAGCTTAAAAAAGAGTTTTTACATTTTTAATTACAGACCTACATTATAAATTCCACAAACTAGAAGGAACTAAAGCTTTGGGCAGTTGGTTTCCAGACAGTCTATACCAGCTTTACCCATATAGCAGCTTCCTACTAAAAGCTCATGAAAAGAATAGGGGGAATATCTATATTGGCAACCGTCTTAGTCAACTTTTAATAAGCCATAAGACTCTTTGGATTCAAAATACTCATTTATAATCATCATCATCATCATCGTCATAATAATTAGTATTTTTTACCTTCATTAGCTTCTGGTCTTGAATTCTTAATATATGCAGAAAATTTGGCAAAGATGTCCATTCCAGCAGTGTAAGACTCTGGGTGCTTTGGTGAAAGCTTTAAGTATCTGCATAGAAGAAAAAAAAGTATTTTGGTTTACACAATTTCCAAAGAATCTTGAGTACTATATTTCAGATAACAAATAATTTCATTCACAAACATGTTCTATGCTTTCACATTGCTGATCACTTTTTCATTCAATCTACTCTTCAAAATACATTTGAAATATCACCTTCACTATGAAGTTTTTCCTAATTCTCGTCCTCATTTGAAAGTGACTTCACCTGATTTTTTTTAACTGTCTTCAATGTTTTATTTAATCTGGGATAATATTCATTAACTAACTCATGATTATTTGAGTTAGGATAATTTGTTGGCAGAATGCTTATTTGGCCTTTTTTTTTTGTTTCTTTTTTGTTGTTGTTGTTTTTTAATTTTACAATTTTCACCCCCTATCTCACTTCCCACCCTCCAACCCCCTACAGAAGGCAGTCTATTAGTCTTTACATTGTTTCCATGCTATACATTGATTAAAATTGTGTTGAGAGAGAAATCATATCCTTAAGGAAAAAATAAAATATAAGAGATAGCAGAACTACATAGTAAGATACCTTTTTTTAAATTAAAGGTAATAGTCTTTGGTCTTTGTTTAAATGCCACAATTCCCTCTTTGGGTACAGATGGTATTCTCCATCACAGATACCCCAAATTGTCCCTGATTGTTGCACTGATGAAATGAGCAAGTCCATTAAGGTTGATCATCACCCCCATGTTGCTGTTAGGGTGTACAATGTTCTTCTGGTTCTGCACGTATCACTCAGTATCAGCTCATGCAAATCTCTCCAGGTTTCCCTGAATTCCCATCCCTCCTGGTTTCTAATAGAACAACAGTGTTCCATCATATACTTATACCACAGTTTGCTAAGCCATTCCCTAACTGAAGGACATTTACTCAATTTCCAATTCTTTGCCACCACAAACAAGGCTGCTATGAATATTTTTGTACAAGTGATGTTTTGCCCTTTTTCATCATCTCTTCAGGGTATAGACCCAGTAGTGGTATTGCTGGATCAAAGGGTATGCACATTTTTGTTGCCCTTTGGGCATAATTCCAAATTGCTCTCCAGAATGGCTGGATGAGTTCACAGCTCCACCAACAATGCATTAGTGTCCCAGATTTCCCACATCCTTTCCAACATTGATCAATGTCTTTTCTGGTCATACTGGCCATCTAAGAGGTGACCTTATCTGATTTTTAAAAATTCATAACTTAAAACAAAAAAAGAACATTTTCATATGCACAGAAAATAATAACAGAGATTAAATATTAAAATGTCTATTTCCACTTCACATTGCTTCCTTCTTAACAACCTTATATAATTCATTCCTGGTGGGCCAGTCAATATAGGCTTTCAATAGGAGATTATGAAGCCCTGTCTAGAGCTAAAGTGAGCTCAGGTTATATTTACTATAATAAAAAGAAGGGGGAACTTCTTAACAATTAAGTATTGATTGTCAAGGGGCAGCTAAGTGTTGCAGTGGATAAGAGCACTGGTCCTGAGTGGATAAAAGCACTGGCCAGAAGTGCCTGAGTTCACATCTTAAACCTAGCTGTGTGGCCTTGGGAAAGTCATTTAACCCCACTGCCTTGCAAAAACCAAAAAAAAAAAAAAGGCTGGGGGGGGGGTGCCTTCTGGGTCTCAAAGCACTATTTAAAGGTGAATTATGACCACAAAGTACTACCATGGGTAAATTGGAGGAGGACAAGGTGATACTAAGATACTTAAAGATCAAATCTGATCCCATAATTAAATAAAAGTATGCTGCACTGAAGGCCCTGAGAGGGGAAGCCCCTTGGGTAAGGTCACTCCAAAGGCTTCTCCTCTTTCCAGAACTTAATAACCAACTCTAATGTCAAGTGTGCTGTGGCTGACTTAGAGGTGGAGCACTGAACCGCAGGCATGGTGGTGAATACAGAGCAAGGGTGCAGGGGTTAGCCCTAGTTGCCAAGCTCTGGACACCTGCTGAATAAATGTTATCTCATTTGATGGTCTCACTGACCCTGGAAGGGAGGGGCTTTAAGTAGGGGTATCCCGCTTAACAGCTCCCAGTCTAAAGATGAAGCCTTTACTCTCCTGACTTACAGCTAAGCAAAGGTGAGAGAAAAGAGTGAAGGAGGAATCTAATCCCATTCCCTTGCAGTAGACCATGAGGTTGTTCCCCTTCCTAAGTCAATAAGTTCTAAGTTGAAATCATGTTTTGATCAATGACTAGACCATGAAGTTGCTGACTAGTTCCAAAATGTGAATGGCACAGTCACCGCCACGACTGTCTCCAACTCTACATCACTTCTCCTCCCCTTACCTACCAAAATTTTGTTATGTTTATGTTTTCTGGTAAGAACTCCTCCGTGTGGGCCCAGGAGCTTGAGTAGCTGCTACTTTCTACCTGCTACTAAACAGGTTGTCTTAGGGTCTTCTCAGAATAACTAGCTCAAAGAGATTTCAGAGTCCAAGCAAGGAATCCAACCTGCTCATTTCACAGACCAGGAAACAGACCTATGGCAGCTAGCTGACTGTCGCACTGTCACATAATCATACACTGCAATCAGTTTACAAGGCAGAATTTGAACCCTCCTGTCCTGGAGTTGGGGTTCTTTTTACTGTACAACTCTCCTTTCTTCTATCGATTACTCCCTAAGAACTTATTCAAAGTAGTTTTTTGAATAAAGTGGGGAAAAAGGTAGAAGAGAATAGGCTAAGCTGTAAGGTAACCCTGGTTTCTTAAAAATAAAGCCCACAGAGCCAAGCATCAACTCTCACAGACATTAAGCGGGGAAGAATTCAGCACGGGGATGCTTCCTGGTGGAGAATGCAGTCTGTAAAACAAAGACCAGCCCAATGAAGAGCAGATAGCCTTTTAATGAACTCATGAGGACTGCGTGTTCCTTAGCCTGAGGGGCTGTTCTCTGTATTACTACAAAGAATACCTAACCAGAGGAAAGTGTGATTCCTTGGAGCACTGAAATATTCATTCATAGAAGACCAGAGATGATCTAAGCCGGCCCCCCACTTTTTGTTTGGACTTTCTAGTTAAACAAAACAAATTCTCACACTGGCTATGTTTAAAAAAAAATCTGTGTCAATCAGCACCCTATGACCTCTATGTCATGAGTACTCTGGAATCCTGGGTTGGTCATTGTATTGATCAGAGTTCTTTAATCTTTCAAAGTTTTTTTTCTTTACATTGTTGTTGATATTGTATAAATTGATCTCTTTTCACTCTGCGTCAGCTCATACAAAATTCTGCAGTTTTTCTAAAACCATCCCCTTCATCATTTTAACAGCACAATCATTTTCCAACAAACCCCCTCCTCTTAGAGATGAGGAGATAGAGGTCCTGAGAACAGAGATGACCAATTCAAGGAAAGGTCTAGTTGATAACAGAGCCCAGAACAGAGGTCTTCTAATTCTGAGGACAGAGATTCTTGACCTCGGGTCTGTGAATGTTTAAAAAAAATTAATAACTATATTTTAGCATAAGTGATTTCCTTCGCGATACATATTTTATAAAAACATTCTTTCAAGAAGAGATACAGGGCGGCTAGGTGGCGCAGTGGATAAAGCACTCGGCCTTGGAGTCAGGAGTACAAATTACCTAGCAGTGTGGCCCTGGGCAAGCCACTTAACCCCATTTGCCTTGCAAAAACCTAAAAACAAAACAAAACAAAACAAAACAAACAAAACAAGAAGAGATACAAAGACTTTGGTACACTATCAATGGACAGAGAGGCAACTGGTGGTGTAAGTGGTTAGAATACCAGACCTGGAGTCAGGAAGACTGAGTACAAATATGGTCTCAGACACTAGCTGGGTGACCCTGGAACAATCACTTCACCTCTGACTGCATTTCCTCATCAGGGAGGGAGGAAGCTTGATAAAATAAAGGCTAACAAGCTCTGCCCTAATACATTTTTTTAAACACTGACATTCTGCTTCTCAAAAGTAAATCAGCTCAATCTCTTTTTAGAAGAGCATAATGTCTAAATATGTGGATGCCAAGTAATAAGATGCTGTTGAACCAACAACTGGTGGATAATAGGAGGTCATGAAGATGTTTAGTGTGAACAACACTTTTAGAAGTATAGGGCATCTTTGGGGACAGAGAAGACTCAAAGAATAGAACAGAAACAGAACTACTCCAAAGACACTCCTCTATCCTGCCCCCTACACATACTCTGAAGAATGGGAGACAGTGTGAATGCTTGGTTGGAATGGGAAATTTAGGGGCTGGAACAGTCTACTTAGTCTTGGGTCAAGGCAGGTTCAAGTCAACAGGGACAAATACAACAAAAGAACACTAGTTCTGGAACCAGAAGGCCTTCACTTGAACCCTGGTTCTGCCATATATTACTTGGGCAAGTTACTTAAATAATTCATGTCTCAATTTTCTCATCTGTGAAATGGAATGGTTGGACCAGATCACCAGAAGACCCTTCCAGCTTTAGGTCCACAATTCATGGCACTAGAACCCAAGCATTTTGGTACCCCCACAACCTATGGAAATCTTATACCATTGCAGACCAATAACATAAAGGTTAGCAAGTCTTCCTTCACCTTTTCTGTCTGCTAAAGACCTAATGACTATGAATTAGCATTCCTGGCTACTGTGAGAAGGACTGAATGCAACTGGAATCACCAACACAAGTGTCCTAAGGCTGCTGGCAAATGCTGAAGGGGTCAGCTTCTCTAATCGCTAATATAAGTGTCCTAGGGTTGGTGGCAATGTTCAGAGGGTCAGCCAGTCTACTTGAATTCTCTTTGGAAAAGAGCAAACAATGATTGCACTTGTAGCCCAAAGATGGCCCTTCATTAGCTATACAACCCTGAACAACTTGTTTCCCCTCCCTTAGTTTCCTCATCTTTAAAATGAGGAGACTAAACTAGGTGACCTCTAAGGTCCCTTTTCTAGCTACCAACCCTACTGGAGATCTCCTTTCTCAGTTTCTCACCCAGAGCAAAAGCTGGGGATGCTGTCTACAAATCCAGTAAGACAAGCTAGCCCATCCTTCTTTGGACCTCAGGGGCCTGCTCTTGCTCCAAACTCAAGTCACAAATATTCTATGAAGCAGCTGGAGGGAGGAAGTCCTTTCCCCAGGGCAGAGAACCCACTGTACTGACAAATAAAAGAGTCTGTGGTCAAACCTGTAATTACACAGACAGGGAGGAGTCAGTTCTTTCACCAAGGGTCCGAATTCTGATCCTTCTCCTAGACTTAGAGAATGCTTTGATTGGAAGCTGTCTCTTCAATCACTCCAGTTATTGTCAATGGTCATGATGAAACAGAACAAAAACATCCCCAGTTTAGTTCCTGGAAGCTGCTGAGGTGCACCTAAGCCCACCTCTGAATGAGAAAGCTACTGGTAAAGGTGAACAAGAAGGAAGAGCAATGGTTAATGCCAGGGCAGGACAGTGCAGAGAAGGTGCATAATGGGATCCTTGAAATATTTCTTCTTCTTGCACATTCTCAAAGGAGAAAGTGTTGAGCAGGACAATTATACACTGTTTGGTCAGTTTTCCATACACACAGCTACAGACTGGCCAAAGGTAAAGTATTCTCAAACCTAATATGCTTTTTAAAAAATATCTATTTTGTTCAATTCAGTAACAAATCTTATTTGGAAAGTTCAGTCCCTATCCTGCCCCACTGTTTACTTCTTCTGCACTTATCTCTATTTCTGGAATTACCTAAACACTTATTATGTGGAGCTGGGTTTCTGCCCCTGAGCAGGCTGCAACAATGACCAATGCACAGAGGGAGCAGGGGAAGGGAAAGGAGTTCTGGGTTTGCAGGGAGAGGCCCCTTCTAGCTCCAAATTTTTGATGCTCTGATAGCAAAAAAAAATGCATGACCAGAAAAGAAGGCAAACTGGTCATCTAGCAAGGTAGATAGACAGCACACGTGTTCCCCGGGACCCACATATGCTGTGCAGGCCAGACAAGGCTCCCAGAATGCTAGGAGAAGAGGATCCAGGCAAGGGTCACCCAGGTTGAGAAAAGATAAGGAGAATGAACTCTGCCCCCAAATCAGAGATCAGCAGAGCACTGATGCCCTCTGGGGTCAGCCAAAAATGAAGAGTTGTCACCCTCCTGGGGAATAAGGAAGAGACACAATTTACCAGGAGTCACAGCAGAGGACGCTATGTAGGATCAGTCCAAATAAGTTGTGCAAGAAATCTGAGGAGAGAACCAAACCAGCTGGGAGGAAGAAGACAGGTAAGGGGGAAAAGGCTTCAGAGGAGAGCCAGGTCATAAGCCAAATCTTGAAGAAAGTTGCAAATGCCAAGGATAATGCACATTTAAATGGAACTGTCCCCTTTTTTCTCTTAACAACCTTTGGAATTAGCCTAATACAAGTTTATTATCCCCATTTTAAACTGCCTTGCCTAGGGTGCCACAGCTAATGAAACAGTCACCATTATACCATTGCAGACCAATAAGTCAGAACCAAAGTTCTGACTCTAAACACAATGCCACGTTGCTTCCCCTGGAAGAAAGAAGGCAGCATCTGGGTCTTGGAAAGTCTTCATGAAGGAAGTAGCTCCTCAGCTGGCCCCTTGACTAAAGGGATAGAAACTGGGAGGAGCAGGGAAAGGGGAGGTTTATTCCAGGCAAGATGGAAAGTGTGAGCTCAGAATAGGATATGGGACAGAAAAATGAGACAACAGAAAACTGAGAATAATCTAGTTTGGCTGAAATAGAGAAATGTGTGATTGGGAACAACATAAGATAAGGGTAGAAAAGCCCCCTGGAACCAGGGACTCCCAGGTCCTTATGTGCCAGGATCACTGTATCTGAAAGCCAGTAAAGGAGGTTAAAGGAAAAATAGTAGTAAAATTACTTAGGGCAGTAGTAAAAGAGGCTAGAGAAGAGATTGCCTCTAATAGGCTTGGAGTTTTAAGTCTCATATAATTTATCTCCATTTTTTTAATTAAAAGACTATCAGCACAAAAAGGTTTTTAGCAACCATTCCATATATATATATATATATGTAATATATATATATACATATATATATATATTTACATATATAAATTATACATATGTACTTCTTTATTAATAGTTGATTATATTATGCTATAATCTATTATATAAACCATAACAAATTTGACATTTTAAAAGATTTAAGGGATAAAATATTTAATTTTTTTAATTTTTTTATTGAATTAGTGATATAAAAGGTTTTTTGGTTCTCATTAAAATATTTTTGAATAGTGAGAACATAACTGAATATGCTTCATTTGTTTTCAAAAAAATCCCTTATTATATTCTACAGGATAAAGTGAACTTAGATTATAATTATTTGTTAGATATTAATTCAATTGATTTGACTACTGTAACCAACCAAGCAAATAAATATCTTTTCAGTATGTTATTGAAAGATACACAATAAAACAATTATACAACAAGCCCTAACAATTTATGCCCAGAATGACTTTTTAGTGGGAGGCTGGTTTCACCTTGAATAGGTATATGTACCATATGTGATACTAAAACAAGCCAAAGTGAATTATCTCTATTCTGAATTCTGCAGAAAGTGGCCCATAAAAATCCAGTTCTCTTGATTTAAGTGGCTCTGTTTAATGGATGATCAATTTGACTGTGCAGGAAACGGAGAACAGGAATTTGAGGGTCCCTGCCACCTGGAAAAAACCTCTTCCTCCAGGGCAAGCATGTTCCTAACTCTTTCCCAAAGCCCAGAACTTTTTTTTTACTTCATGAGTCTTCTCTGGAGCTGGCTTCAGAGAACTGTAAAGTCAGGGAAAAGACAACATCTACCTACTCTACAAGACCCTAGGGCAGAGGCATGTGCTCTGTGTTCTGGTCCAGGGAAGCCCTCTGAGCTGGAGGTAAGTGTGAAGTGAATAGTTTGAGCCTGAAGCTAAGGGAGAGCTACAGGAAACCAGTGTTCAGGAATCACCAAGTTCAGTTAAGAAATTGATCAATGTGGGCAGCTAGGTGGCGCAGTGAATAGAGCATGGGCCCTGGAGTCAGAAGTACCTGAGTTCAAAAAAAAAAAAAAGGAAGAAATTGATCAATGCAACAACAAAAAGCCTCTGAGGCCTGGGCCACCCCAGTCTCCCAAGAGTCCAAAAGATCAAAGAAAGAGGACAAAGATCCATATAAACAAAAATAAAGCAACTCTTGGTAACAACAAAGATCTAGCAATTAAGGTTTCCTTCTCCTGGGAGAATACCTGATGATGATGTAATATAGCTGCTATGAAATATGAGTTCACTGGATAAAATGATGAGAGCACATTTCAGAGAAATATGTGTGATCTGAGGCAAAGTGAAGTGATCAGAAAAAAGGAGAACAATTTAGACAATAATAATAATACTGTAAATGCAAAAAATTGTTGAAATTTTTTGTCCTGTGCAGCACCACAGATCACTGCAGTCACCAACCATTATTCTAGAGGATCACCTCTGCAGAGAGATACATAAGAAGTCATGTGTTCGGACAGGGCCAACACAGGAATTTGTTTGTTTTTAAGTACCATAATTGCTAAAAGAGCTTTATTTCTCTTTTACCAAAGGGCTGTAAAAAGAGGAGAGAGAAAATAATTGTTTGTTAATTAAAAAACAGTAAAATACCAAAACTTTTTTAAAAAGTCTACTAATGAGGAGCAGTTAGACAGTACAGTGGAGAGAGTACTGGCCCCGGAGTCAGGAGGATATGAGTTCAAATTTGACCTCAGACATTTAATAATTATTTATCTGTGTGATCTTGGGCAAGTCACTTAACCCTATTGCCATAATTTTTTTTAAAAAAGCCTACTAATGTCTGTATATTGAGGAAGGGCCCCCTGAACTTGTTTTGTTGAGCCCTTCAATAACATAATTTGCTACTTTCAACACTAACAGTAATTACTTGCTGTCCTAGAGAGGGGGGTTTGGAAGGGAGAGAGGGAGGGAGAGAGAAAATTTAGAAACTCAAAATTTTTTAAATATTAAAAATTATTTTTATATGTAATTGGAGGAAAAATAAAGTTCAAATATATTTAAAAGTCTGCTAAGAAATCATATGTAAAAAAGCAGTCGCAGTTGAGTGATGAGGTCAGAAGTTCTGCAAAAGATTGAAGATCAAGTGAGAAAAGAAGTAGAAGCAGCAAGTGGAAACAATTAAGGAAGAGGAGTTATAAAGTTAATTAAACATTTTAAGGAAAGGGTAATATCTAGAGAGCTTTTTTAAGACTGGGGAAACTGGCCTGTTTGAAGGCCTCAGTTAATAGGGAATGAGTGAAGTACAGAATTTATAAGCTTTCTCTTAAACCCTCCCTCCCTTCCCTTACCTTCCAAACTTCCTTGTTATTGTAGAAGATAATACCATCTTTCCATCCCTCAGGAGTCATCCTGGATTGTCACTCTCTCTTACCTCCCATATCGAGGCTATTGCCAAGGTCTGCTGGTTCCACCTTTGCAAAATCTCTCCAATGTGTCCCCACTCTGATGCAAGCCCTCATCACTTCACACCTGGACTATAGCAATAACCTGAAAGCCTATTTGCCAGCTCCAAGCCTCACCCCAATTCTATCCATCTCCCCCATTCAGTCACTAAAGTGAGTTCCTAAAGCACAAATCTTTAGGGATCTCCCCCCACACACTGGCTCCCTGCTGTCTACAGCATCAAATACAAAACAGTCTGTTGGGCAGAGCCACTTCCTCTGCTCCCTTTCTGACATCAACTCTTCGATCTAATGATGACCCATGTCAGAAAGGGAACGGGGGAGTGGCTCATCTCAGTTCAGACAGCTGTTCAGCTATATTCAACAGAAAGTCAATACTCTGGGAGGAAAGGTTCTTATTTACCTCTAATATGAGTAATTATAAACTTTAAAAAAATTGTTATTTGCTTGTTAACCAGATGTTTAATGTATCAGAAAACAGGATTCTTTCTCAAGGACCAGTTGTTCCAACTATCCATTCAAAAAAAAAAAAAAAAGGAAACTTCAACAGTGGCACTATTTCCAAGCTTCATTTCCTCTTTAATACTCACTTAGGTGGGCACAAGACTTCCTCCAGGAACTCCTCAATCTTATTCACATCCGTTTTGACTTCACTATTGAATGTTATAAATGGTGGATGAGTCCCTGGAGCCAAGTTCTGTAGGTCTGCAGGTTTCCTAGTGACCAAAAAAGGGAAAAAAAAGAAAAAGTTGTCAAAACCTAATCATTCCTTCTCTTAGTCAGGGAGAAGGAATATTCTCCAGTTCCCCAGAAAAATAGTTCTTACAAAGAAAATGCATTAAATTATAGCAATTGATAAGATGAAATTTATTTTTCTAAGTAAATTGTGTCCTACTTCACTCAGATTAAAAACAAATTGACATCACAGTGAAAAAATGCATTATGATGATGCAATGGTTCTCAGTATAGTGAAATTTCAGGACTGAATTAAAGGTCCTAAAATCCTACTGTTTTCTTTGACTTTCTATTTTTTCAACCATGGCTTTCATTATGTACTGCTTGAAATATTACACATATGTGCATATATACATACATAGCATATACATATATGTATATGTGTGAAGAGGGAGGAGAGAGAGCAGGAAGAAGGAGAGTGAGAAAAAAATAGAGAGAGAAAAATTCAAGTTAAAAAGGATCTTAGAATACAAAATGTTATAATTGGAGCAGCCTTTGGAAAATATCCACTCTCAACTCCCTCATTTTACAGATTGGGAAACTGAGGCTCATGGAGATTAAATGACTTACCTAAGGTCATACAGTAAGCAACCAATTTGACAATAGTTTGACAAGTTAAATAAAATGCAAAATTATGAGAAAATAGGAATCCTGGATTTAGAAAGGAGAAAGAAATCTTCTTCCAGGTCCACTGTTTGGAAAGTAACGAACTAGTAGAAAGAACACTAGATTTGGCAGTTGGGAGTCATGAGGAATCCCTTTCCAGACTCTGTCATCTAATACTAAGGGCAATCACTTCATCTTTCTGATCTTCAGATTCCTCTCTAGAGGAAATGGGGATAATAATACATAACAGGATTTTTGTGAGCAAAGTATCTAAATTATCTCTTTAAAAAGTTCTTTCTGGCTCCAGATCCTTTATTCTAGGAAAATTGAGTTGGACGTTTATAATACCTACCTTTAAGAGTTGTTGGATCAAAAGACATAAGATATGGGATAAAGCACCATATAAATATAAACTTATTCTTGGGAGGGGAACTCTAAAGAGGAATAGGGGCATTTGCAGTTTGACAGCCCAGATATCATGTGCATATGAATTTTGTTCCCACTGGTTCACCCCTCAAACACACACACACACACACACACACATGCACACACGGATAGACACACATACACAAATGTGCACACACATTCACAAACACACTCACAAATTACATACTTGCTCACATACATATCTACACACATGCACACACAGCACATTCTCACACAGGTGTGTGTAAACACCTACACAAATACACATGTGCACACTCACATACACTTGCTCACACACAAAAAGGACTTTGTGGAGTGCCCCCTCTCTTCCAGTACCTTGTCACCTCTCTGCAGGATCCATCAATTTGGAATCAATACCATCTATGGGGCCAGGAGCAGACCTTGGACAAGCTGCATCCCCAAAACTGGACAGCAATGTCCAATGCAATTAGGAAATCTTTCTGCTGGGGAATGGATGGCTCCTTACCTCTACAAGGTGGCTGTGGCCGCTGACTCTCCCTGTCAGGTTCACTCAAGAGAAAGAAATGCAGGTGTTCTGGGGAACCCAGATCATTAGGTGATTTGCAGGTCAATGCCTTAAAGAGGCTCTTCACACCCTCCTCAATAAAGCATGGACTTCTGGATGATCCTAGCATTCAAGACCCTGCACAGTCTGGTTCCAATTCATCGGTCTTGCAGTCATACTCAGAGCTCATATTTCTCCTCTTACAGCCACCCTAGAACTTCCTACCCTTTGTTTTCACCCTGCCTTTCCCCTGCCTCTGTTCCTTTACTAATTACCACATCAGAAAAGGACATCCTCACCCTCCACTTCAATGGCACCTTTCCCCTCTACAGTTAGCCCTCTCTCCTATGTTGTCAAGGCCACTCCATTAGACTACAAGTTCCTCAAGAACAGGATCTAGTGTAGCTACCTGTGAATCTTCGGCAGCCAGTCACAAAGGCTCTAATTGAAAACATTCTTTTTTGTACCTCAGTTCTCCAGTTCAGCCTCCACCCATCACAGAACCATCTGGGATGACAACAGAAGCAGCACACTCTAAGAAAAACACTTTAAAGTGATTCCCATTTAGAGTGGACAAATAACCTTTCAAACAAGCCAACTGGAACCTGACCCCTCTACTGCAGAGACAACTGGCCCTTGCACTGACAAGTTCCTAACAGGATATTTGGTTTGGGAGAGGAAGGAAGTCTGAGAGACAGCAAAGAGGAAGAGATCACTTCTTCCTCCAAGTCTCTCCCCGCTCCCATATCCCCACATCCCAGCCTTGCCCTTGAAAAGAGATAACACTGGAAGTGGAGGCCTCTGCCAAACCAAACACAAAAGAAATTCTCATTAGTGATGGTGGTACATGTCAACAATGCTGAAAAAGGTTGTATCTCTCATATGCAACAATTACCATTCTAATTCTCATTTCTGAAAATCAGTGTAACTGATCCCTTAAGCCCGTCCCTCTACCATGTCCCAGCAACAATTCCCTGAGCTCTGCCCCTTCCCCCGTCCTTCAAATCCCCTAGCCTTGGGAATAAGAAAACCAGGTACAAATCTAGTTCTGCCTACTATTTGCTCAGTATTTCAACTTCTTTATCCTCTCAAAAGAGAACCATCCTTGAACTCCTTACCTACTGCAAGAAAAAATATTTTATAAACCAGAGATGCAAGACAGCATTAGGGTTTTCTTAGAATCAGACTCTCAGGTAAAAAGGACCTAGCCTAGACCCTAATTAGGATTCTCTTCTGCCTCCCCTACAGCTGAGCATCCAGAGTTTGCTGGAAAATTTCTGGAAGAGGGATTTCTCTACATCCTCAGGCAGTTTATTTCATTACTGAACATTTCAAATTTTAAGGATTATCTTCTCCCTTTTATTTGCCCCCTTGTAGGACCCTCTGGTCCTAGTCCTTTCTCTCAAGTATGACAGTGGCCTACACCTGTGCCTGCTGATACTAAAGATAATATAGAGATAATACCTGCTGGTAACTGATGTGGAGAATTTAAGATACCCTGGAAGGTGGAAGGTGCTGAGCAACAAGCTCCAGTCTGAACTGGACCATTGCTATGGACACTTGTCAGATGGAAGGGAACTAGGAGAGAGGAAGAAAGATATTACCTTATTTGATAATCAAAGATCAAGTCCTCTGTATACCTGACAATGACACTATATCTGAGTAAAGTAAGTATTATTAACAGACACACTGATGCTTTAACACTCTGGTGGAAATAGGAACCTAGGTGGCAATCCTCTTCCACCAGGCAGTTCCAGGTCCCCAAGTCTTTGTACTTCTAGTATCCCTGCTCTTTTTCCTATACCCTCCTCAGAGGAGATACTGGAGGTTTCCCTCCTGGGTTGAGAATAACCCACCTACTTTTCTCATCCAATGTATTCTCAATGACAGACATGCTGAGCACCATTTTCATTCATGCTGCAGCCTAGAACATGTCAACCTTTTAGAGTCAATGCAGACTTGGAGCTGCCAACAGCAGGTAGCTTGGGTCCCTTTACTCTTTATCCTTCAGTCAAGGGCAATCTCAGTTTTGGGCCATGAAAGGGAACTCTAAATTCATTTTGAGCTTTTGATTCACTGAGATATGTTATGCCTCTAAGTTCTCTAAATGCAACATGCAACAAGAACAGAAAATGAGGTTTAGATTTACTTTTCACTTTTTTCACAGAATCAACTCCCACAAAAGCACTCAAAGGTACCAGCCCATGTATATACTGGCAATCAACTAAGGAAAGTAATTCAAAGACTCCATAGGGTTCTATGAATACTGGCAGAGTTATTAGCATAGACTGAAACTCAAAAAAGCTATCCCACAGGGCCAACCACAGCTGGGAAATAATTTGTTCTTATGGATAAGATGTCATGTGACAATTGTCTTAACCTCATGTAGAATGGGTTTCTAAGAGCCCTATGATTCCCCATCGGCCTCTTTAGGGGACTGCTTTTGTCTCAAACCCTCTAAATTGAGCACTTATCTTTAAAGGCAGAAAAATCAAGTACACCATGGACCTTTTTTCACCCACACACATAAAAAAAAAATCATACTTTTTTAAACCCCAAGATATTTTACAAAAGACTAGGCTCTTTGTGCAACATTTTCAATAATCTCAAAGTCCTCGCTGATGCAAAAGTTCACTTTTTTAAGACCAGTATTCTCTCCTAGGAAATGGCTGTGAATTAATGATCTCAGAAAGCCAAGGGTCATATTGGTAACCTATCACATGATGTAAATAAAGGGCCTATCTAGGATATGTTTAATCAGAAAAGGCTAGTCATGTGTTAGAAAGGAGGGGATAATGGATGGGCAGCTACTCTTTCCACCCCCACCCCCACCCCATTTCAAGAATGAGAAAAAGGCCCAGTAGACAGACTAGTTATGAAGGACTGAGAGAAGCACATGGGTAGGATGAGCAGAGGATATGAGGTCCTGCACATGGAGCAGGAACCCCTGGGAAAGCTCATGGTCTCAGTGACATACAGGAGCATGTTGGGCTATAAGATAATTTTGTTCTTCTTAAATAATTCCACTGAATTTGAATTTTAAAAGCAATGCAGAGTATATGCTGAGCTCAGTTGCTTCCTCACTTTTCCTGGGGAAACCACCTTATGCTTAAGAGCTACTTCATGAGTGTATTGAGGGGAAAAAAAAAAAGATTTCCAAAGCCAAGAATTTGGAACAGAGGGAGATGCTAGAAAGCTCTACCTCTCCCAATAGAGTAGCCTCTAGTGTTGGGGGTGTTTGTGCAGGTTTCTCAGCAGATATATATAGCCCTATTTGAGTGTCAACTAATAAAACTGAGGCACAGGAAAGGTAGAAGAGTGAAAAGCATTATTCAAATATCAGGGCTGGGTCCAGGTCCTTTTTGGAACTGTGGATTTCCATAGCTCATTTTAGAATTCCTGGGAAAGCATCACAATGGAGCACTGTATGGAGAAAAGTGGCTCATTCAGAGTGCAGCAGACTCACTCCAGGCCAGAAATGGGAGAGGAAAAAATGCCAGTATTTTCAGACGCAGCCAGGGTGTGTGCTGGCAGCAGGGTCTATTCTTAGGAGCTGTATAGGGAGGTTTCCTTTGGGGCTGGAATACATCCAGTTCTAACCTGGTCTCCTTGAGAGATCTGACTGTGTAGGAAACTCCATCCAAATGCAGGGTGGTCACATAGATGACTACCCTCCTCCGAGAGCAATGGAGTGAGGTCATCTTGGCTGGGAGCATGGAGTTAACTCTTATTATCCCATTGCTCCTCAAGGCTGTGGGACCCTGGTCCAATCAGTTAGTTTCCCTATAGGATACACTTTCCTCATCTGTAATGACAGCCTCAGGAATTCACAAGGTTGGGAGAAAATTCTGGGAGCATCTGAGCCATTCACCACACTGCCTGCAAGGAGAGCCCAGCCCTAGATGTCCTCAGGAGATATCTGCTTCATTAGAGTTTTCTCCGATGCACCTCTTCACCTCCTTACTTTCTCATTCTGTAGCTGTCTTTATTATGAAGGCCTCTCAGAATCTTTCTCCATTTCTATACCCATGTGAAAGTAGTCATAACAGCCAAGAAGAGATTTCTTCACAGTACACCTAACAACAGTATCAGGGAAGAACATTAGCTAAATCAGGGCAACTAAGCCACTAAAATCACTCATATGAAAATAAATTACCTACAAGTTATTCCCACTTGTCTGATGTAAATAAAATTTCACATCAATGAAACATGAGGGAAGAAAATAATTATTTGCAGGAAGCTTTACAAACAAAGGTTCTGGGTAACACCAGAATGATTGAAATATTCACCTCTGGACAACTCTAACCCAATGCTTACTTGGAGAGCACTGTCTTTGCAATAAGAACAAGACTGAACAAGACCAAAGACACAGAGAAACCCCACAAGAATGTCCAAAGTGTCACAAACACCAAGAAGTCTCACTGTGCATTATTGCATTAATCATTCACCATTCATCAAAAAGCTAGCTGGCATGAATGCAGTGCCCCACCACAACTGGCCTTCTGGGCATAATCCCTAATGGCTACTGTGGTCTTGGTCATTTGGAAGCTGCCCTGGGTTTCTGTCTGCATTCCCATTTGCTCTATAAGATCATATCAGGACAAGTCCTTATGCACATCAGACCCACAGTTCAGACTGCACGTGCCTCCTGACTATCAAGACCCCCTCCTCCAGGAGGCTAGAAATAGCTTCCTCCACATGAATGGTGAGCTCATGGATAAGGATTATTTTAACATTACATGAGTCAAACATCTTTCAAGGCACAGGACAGATCATCCTGGTCATGCTCTACTCAGTCCTCAAAAGCAACCATATTTTCCATCTGCACATTTTAGAAATGGAGTCAACCCAAGAAATTCTTCAGCCCTTCCCTTCATTTTGCAGATAAAAAAGGGGGGAGAGAGCCTAGAGAGAATTCAGTCCAAGGTGCCAAGGTGCTAAGGAGTGGTACAGAGTGGTACAAGGAGTGCCTGGGGGTCCAGTGTTTTTCTCACCAAATGGCCTCTGTCCCTTAGTAAGGAACTCAAGAGGACACAGCAGCAGTATTCTAGAGGCTCAGCATTCAGCTTGTCCTACCCACCACTCAAGTGTCCGGACAGCCCGGCAAGAAAACAACTTTCTAATTACCTAGCCATGCGGCCTTGGGCAAGCCACTTAACCCCATTGCCTTGAAAAATCTAAAAAACAAAAACAAAAAAAAACCCAGCTTTCTTAAGGGTTCCCTGCTATCCTTAGAAAGTATCCTTGAAAAGATTTCATGAGCTTCAAGCTAAACTATGAGCTACTCAATAAAACTAGGGTAGAAGTGGAGGAATTTTCTAGTAGGAGTACTTGAGAGGGGAGCTGATTCTGGAAACTGAATCAGGATTATATTCCAGAGGCTCCAATCCATCCAAAGCGTTCATTACTGCTGTGATATTTACAGAGGAGGGGAAAAACCAAGCAATATTTGTGAAATAATTCAGGAGATCTGGAGTCTATTCAAGATAAGTGTCAAACTTTCTTACCTTTTCAGATCCACAGTCGTGACACTGAATACCACACCTTTGAGCCAAAGGATCATGAAGAGTCTCTGGGAGAAGGGACAGTTTCCTATGCTCTCCCCATCACTGCCAGCCTGAGAAACACAAGAGACCAAGGTCAGGTCAAAAATCAACCCAGGATAAAGGGGAAAGGAGAAAGGACATTCAGAGTAATAATAATTCAATTTGATCATTTAGGTGTTGAGAGATAAAACACAGAATCTCAGAATTCAAAGGGATCTCAGAAGCTAGTAGGTTCAACATATCCCAAAAAAGGATTATCTCTACAATATGCCCCTGTCTCCTAAGAAGCTACTTCTCTAATAGGGAGAGATAAAATGTATGCACAGATAAAACATATTAGAACATATTTACTATTTAAATGGACTCAAGTGCTATGAGATCATGAGTCAGAGGAGAGAACATTTATAAGCATGTTTTAGGTGGGTGGGGCAGGCACAGAGAAGCTCTATGGACTTGGTGACATCTGGTCTGGAAAATGGTTATAATATACTCAGGCAAAGATGATCAGGGAAGCGGTCTGACATAAGGTGTAGCATGAGCAAAGACACTGAGATAAAAAAGAATATCTGTTTAGGAATCACAACATCAGAGATGAAGCTATGTTCTTAACCTAGGTTCTGCAAACATGTCTTATTTTTTAAAATATTTTTATCACTATATTTTAATAGAATTTCTGTGAATCCTATTTTATTTTATACATTAAAAAACATTATTCTGATATGAAGTCCACAGGCTTCATTAGTCTGCCAAAAGGGTAAAAATTATTTTTAATTTTTTAAGAAAGGCTAAGAACTCCCAAATCAGAACCTCTCAGGAAACATCTAGCCCAACCCTCTCCTTTTACAGATAAGGAAACTGAGGTTTCAAGATGTGAAGTGAATTGTCTAGGGTCATGAATCTAAAAATCAGAAATAGAATTAAAATTTTTAGTTCAAGTTGAAAACTCAACCTTATACTATTCTCATATGTGAAAGGGAATCATATGAATTCAGGTTAGAAAAGACAAAGCAGACCTAGATTATAACAGTCTTGAGTATCAGTCTATGAAATAAGAACTTTGCTTGGTAGACAATAAGTAAATTGTCTAGGGTCACGAATCTAAGAATCAGAAATAGAATTAAAACATCGAGGATTTTTTTATTCACTGAGAGTTACATTAGTTATGAAGTCTAGGCAAGATCATTTGTACAGTACTTTTGTATGGTCAACAGTAAAGGAAAAGGGGAAGAAACTAGAAGGAATGGACTGTCCCAAAAGGTCACTTTTGTGATGGACAACTTCCTTTCTTTAAGGTGCTCAGGTGGGGACCTGTCCCTAGCATTGTGGACCAGCAGTTTCACAGTTTATTGTTTGAAAGTGCTGGCTGAGGCCTCTGCGGAGCCACAGAACCTTGCATGTCTTTATGACTCTCCATTATGCCATACCATGCTACCTCTTAGTAAATTTAATCAAGTTTAAAGAAACACTAGCAAACAGAAGACAAAATGAAAGGAAGGACGGGGAGATCCAGGTCATTCTTCCTGTCCCCCCCCACCATGAGAGATGTAGCTAAAGAGAAGATATAATAATCAAGTCTGGTCCCTTTGGGTAAGCTTTTTATCTGCCTAAGGGTAAATATTTTTAAGTTTTATGAAACAACAATGTAATTGCACATACCACATAAAGACTGTTATCCACTGTCTTTTCTTGTGCTAAGATAATATCAAAACTCATTTGTGTCTTAAGATTTTTATATAGCTTCTTCCTCATCACATGTAGGAGCATTATTATGCCCCTCCTTGAAGGCTTGGCTGAGAGGGTCCTCCCTCCATCTGAAAGGCTTCCATCAACCCCGGACCTTAGTAGGTTTTCTTGGATGAGCCACTGGAGCTGGAGGCTTTGCTGAACCTGCAGCCCAGGTGGTGATGGGCCTTCCACAATTTAGCTGGATTGATCCAGAAGCAAATGTCCTGTGTCCCCTATCTGAAGCCTTTCCAGTTTGGAAGGAATGACCAGAACTTACAATTCACTTGGAACAGGACTTATGCACAAGTTAGAGGTATATTATTATTCTCATTTTATTCCCATTTTCAGGCACAGAAACAGATACAAAGAGGTTAAGTGACTTTGGTCATGTCTATTATCTGTCAGAAGCAGGATTTAAACCAGGTTCCAGAATGCTATTTCTGTAACTTTTTGCACTACACCAATAAAGAGGATGCCTTTTAATATATAAAAAAAAAATTGGAGTGAAGGTCATAAGAACATGTGCTAGCATCACTTGTATGAGAAAATACCTAACAAGTTTCTTGGAAATACCCACCTCACTAATGGAGTGGTGATGGCAAGGGCTCAGGAGGAAACAAAGCCCCACAAAAACAGTCCCTTCTCATCCCAACTGAATCACAGAGGAGGATTTGTGAAGCCTACTCCAGTGTGATTTTTAGGAAATTTCCCCAAGATGAGTTGAAGAAAAACATCTTCCTTAGCAGATGTCTTCTTGCTCTCTGTAAAGAATGCGCAGATAGACTGTGGGGTATTACAAATCAGTAACTCTATCTGACTTAACCACTTTGGAGTAGATCACCTTTTCAAGTTTGTCTTCAATGGAATACTCAGATTCACTGCTAAGGATGAATTAAAGTCACTGGAGAGAAGCTAAAACCTCTCAGGGGCCCAGATGACTGGTTCTGACCAAAACAAAGAGCTCCTCTGGAGGAGAAAAGCAGACTGGAAAGGCTGGTACCTCCCAGTTCCCACATGCCCAAAAAAGCAAAACTCTGAAATTTGGATTTGATCTAATAATGATCAAGAAACATAATGAGACATTCCCTAGGGATATGAACCAGCAGTTTTTTCAATGAAGAAATAAAAACTATATGTGATCATATGAAAAATGCTCTAAATCATTCTTGATTATAGAAATGCTAATTAAAATAACTTTGAGATATCATCTCATACCTATCAGATTGGCTAAAATGATAGAAGGGAAAAATGATAAAAGTTGGATATGGGAAAATTGGGATACTAATACACTATTAGTAGAATTGTGAACTGATAACAACAATTTTTATGGACAATTTGGAATTATGACCAAAGAGTTATAAACCTGTGTAAACCCTACTATTAGGTCTGTTTCCCAAGGTAAGGAATAAAAAAGGAAAAGTAAAATACTTATAGCAGATCTCTTTATGTTGGCAAAGAACTTGAAATTGAGGGGATGTCCATCAACTGGAGAATGGGTAAACAAATTGTGGCATATAATTGTGATGGAATACTACTGTGTTGTAAGAAATGAGCTGGTTAATTTTTAGAAAAACATGGGGGCAGCTAGCATGCACAATGAATAAAGCACCTGCCCTGGTGTCTGAAGGGCCTGAGTTCAAATCCAACCTCAGACACTTAATAATTACCTAGATGCCTTGGGCAAATCACTTAACCCTATTGCCTTGCAAAAAATCTAAAAAAAAACAAAACACCCCAAAACATGGAAAGACTCACATGAAATAACGAAAAGTGAAATGAGCAGAACCAAGATAATGTTTTAGGCAGCAAAAGCACTATTACATTAAGAACAATTTTGAACAACTAAGTTATTCAAAATATTTCAAATACTGAAACTAACCACCAAGGACATATGAAGGAACATGCTATCCACCTCCAGAGAAAGAACTGATAAATAGAAGTATGTCTAGTATGATTTTACATACATTTATAAATCCATGTCAAATAGTGGTCTTCTACAGAGTGAGGTGGGGTGGGAGGAAGATAGTTTGGAACTTAAAATGTAACAAAAACAAATAAATAAAATTTAAATATAAAAGAAAGAAATTCAATGACAAACTACAATACCCCAAAACACAAAAAGTCAGCCAGAAGCAACCAGGCACTGAAGAAGGAAGTCATCAAAGCCAGCACCTGCACAGGCAAACCAGACCATTGCTCCCAGAATGTCCAGAGACAAGCATGTGGATAGTGGAAATCCTTGGAGTCAACTAATGGATTAAAAATGAAATTACTCATTACCAATGAGGAGTAAAGTAAAAATTAGGAACTATTTTATCCAATTGTATGCCAACAAATTTGACAATCTAAATAAAATGGATGAATATTTTTAAAAATATATTAGATATGGGGGCGGCTAGGTGCCGCAGTGGATAGACCAGGGGCCCTGGAGTCAGAAGTACCTGAGTTCAAATCCGACCTCAGACACTTAATAATTACCTAGCTGTGTGGCCTTGGGCAAGCCATTTAACCCCATTTGCCTTGCAAAAAACCTAGAAAAAAAAGTTTAAAAAAATGAGCTACCTAGATTTATAAAAGAGAAAATAAAATACTTAAATTACCCCATTTCAGAAAATGAAATTGAAAACATAATCAATAAACTCCCTAAGAAAGAATCTCTAGAACAGAGGGATTTACAAGTGAATTCCACCAAACATTTAAGGAACAGTTAATTCCAATTCTATAGATGCTATTTAAAAAAAAAATAGTTCTGCCAAATTCTTTCTATGACACCAAATATGGTACTTATATCTAAACCAGGAAGAGTCAAAAAGACAAAGAAAATTATAGACGAATCTCCCTAATGAATAATGATACAAAGAGATCGTAAGTTAATACTAGGGCAATATACCATAATCAGGTAGGATTTATACCAGGTAGGCAAAGATGGTTCAGTATTAGGAAAACAATCAACATAAATGACCATATCAATAACAAAATTAACAGAAATCATATATCTTAATAGCTGTTGAAAAAGCTTTGACATAGACTCTAATAACCCTCAGGAATTTTGACTGTATCCAATAGAATATACTGAACTAGAAGGGACAGACACTCAGAATTTTCTATGACCTAGATAGAATGATCTAAAAAAATACACTACCTCCCTAAAAAGGGGGACAGGAAAGAGACGGGAAGAGGGAGGGGATTGAATGGGACAAATCTCATTACACTAAGAGGTACAAAAAACCTGTGGTAATAGAGGGGAAGGAAGGAGCAGAGGAGAAACACCTGAATCTTCTTATCAGACTTGGCTTAAAGTCAACCTACACATACTCAGTTAACTTATAAAACATCTAACCTTTCAAGTATTAAAAGGGGAAAAGGGGAGGGGGGATGGAGAAAGGGAAGGGGAGTGGGGGAAATAAGGGGAAATAACCAAAGGAAGGGAAGGGAAAAGGGAAAAAGGAAAGAAAGGGGAGGGGGTGATATAGGAGGGCAAACATACTGAAGGGGGTGGTATTCAAAAACAAAATACTGGGGAATATGGATAAAGGGGGGGAAGGGGGAAAAATACAAACAGAGGGAAGATAACACACAGGGAAATAAAGAATTAGTAATCATAACCTTGAATGTGAATGGGATGAATTCTCCCTTAAAACGTAAGCAAATAGCAGAGTGGATTAAAAACCAGAATCCTACAATATGCTGCTTACAAGAAACTCATTTGAAGCAGAGAGATACATATAGAGTAAAGGTAAAAGGTTGGAGCAAAATATATTTTGCTTCAGCTGAAGTAAAAAAGGCAGGGGTAGCAATCCTCATCTCAGACAAAGCAGCAAAAATAGATAGTGTTAAAAGAGATAAGGAAGGAAACTTTATCCTCCTAAAAAGTACCATAGACAATAAAGTCATTTCAATATTGAATGTATATGCACCCAGTGGGACAGCACCCAAATTCCTAGAGAAGCTGAAAGAATTACAGGAAGACATAGACAGCAAACTCTACTAGGAGGAGACCTCAACCTCCCGCTATCAGATCTAGATAAATCAAATCATAAAACAAACAAGAAAGAAATTAGGGAGGTAAACAGATTGCTAGAAAAATTTGATATGGTAGACTTATAGAGGAAACTGAATGGGGATAGAAAGGAATATACCTTTTTCTCTGCAGTACATGAAACTTATACAAAAATTGACCATGTACTAGGACATAAAAACCTAATGATCAACTGCAGAACGGCAGAAATAGTGAATACATCTTTCTCAGATCACAATGCAATAAAAGTCATATGCAATACTGGGCCAAGGAGATATAGACCCAGAGCAAATTGGAAACTGAATAACCTGATTTTAAAAAATGAGTGGGCCAAAAAACAAATTATAGAAAGAATTAACCATTTTTATCCTAGGTAATGATAATAATGAAACAACATACCAAAACCTATGGGATTCATTCAAAGCAACTCTCAAGGGATCTATTATAGCTCTAAATGCTTATATGAATAAATTGGAGAAAGAGGAAATCAATGAACTAAAAATGCAACTAAAAAAATTAAAGAACAAATAAAAAATCCCCAATCAAATACCAAATTAGAAATTTTAAAAATTAAAGGAGAAATTAATAAAAGTCAAAAGCAAAAAAAACTATTAAATTAATAAATAAAACCAAAAGTTGTTATTATGAAAAAACCAATAAAATTGATAAACCTCTGGTCAATCTGATTTAAAAAAAGGCAGAAGAAAACCAAATTGCTAGTATTATAAATGAAAAAGGTGAACTCACCACCAATGAGGAGGAAATTAAAGTAATAATTCAAAATTATTTTGCCCAACTCTATGCCAATAAATTTGATAATCTAAGTGAAATGGATGAATATTTACAAAAATATAAGTTGTCCAGGTTAAATGAAGAAGAGATTAAATACCTAAACAACCCTATCTCAGAAAAAGAAATTCAACAAGCCATTATTGAACTCCCTAAAAAAAACCTCCAGGGCCTGATGGATTCACAAGTGAATTCTACCAAACATTCAAGGAACAATTGGTTCCAATCCTATATAAACTCTTTGGAAAAATAGGGAAAGATGGAACTCTGCCTAACTCTTTCTATGAAACCAATATGGTACTGTTACCTAAACCAGGAAGAGTTAAAACAAAGAAAGAAAATTATAGACCTATTTCCTAGATGAATATAGATGCAAAAATCCTAAATAAAATCTTAGCAAAATGACTACAACAAGTCATCACTAGGATAATACATTATAATCAAGTAGGATTTATTCCAGGAATGCAGGGTTGGTTCAATATTAGGAAAACTGTTAATATATCCAATTATATCAATAACAAACCTATCAGAAATCATATGATCATATCAATAGATGCTGAAAAAGCTTTTGACAAAATACAGCATCCATTCCTGTTAAAAACACTAGACAGTGTAGGAATAAATGGACTGTTCCTTAAAGTAATTAGCAGTATCTATCTGAAACCATCAGCAAGCATTATATTCAATGGGGAGAGGCTAGAGGCATTCCCAATAAGATCAGGGGTGAAACAAGGGTGCCCATTATCACCACTACTATTCAATATTGTATTAGAAATGTTAGCATGGGCAATTAGAGAAGAAAAAGAAATTGAAGGAATTAGAATTGGGAAGGAAGAGACAAAACTCTCACTCTTCGCAGATGACATGATGGTCTACCTAGAGAATCCCAAGAAATCATCTAAAAAATTACTGGAAACAATTAGCAATTTTAGCAAAGTTGCAGGTTATAAAATAAACCCCCATAAATCCTCAACTTTTCTATATATGTCTAGCAAGAAACAGCAGGAAGAGCTAGAAAGAGAAATCCCATTCAAAGTAACCTCAGACAATATAAAATATTTGGGAGTCTATTTGCCAAGACAGACTCAGAATCTTTTTGAAAACAATTATAAAACACTTCTCACACAAATTAAATCAGGTTTAAATAACTAGGCAAAT
Organism: Macrotis lagotis; assembly: GCF_037893015.1. NCBI lineage: Eukaryota > Metazoa > Chordata > Mammalia > Peramelemorphia > Peramelidae > Macrotis > Macrotis lagotis. Next base: position 866,833,859 of record NC_133658.1, read on the forward strand.
ATCAACTGCTCATGGATAGGGAGAGCTAATATAATAAAAATGACAATTCTACCAAAACTAAACTATCTGTTTAGTGCCCTACCAATCAAAATTCCAAAAAATTACTTTAATGAGTCAGAAAAAATTGTAAGTAAATTCATATGGAGAAATAAAAAGTCAAGAATTTCCAGGAGCTTAATGAAAAAAAAAAATGCAAACGAAGGTGGCTTAGCACTACCCAATCTAAAATTATATTATAAAGTATCAGTCATCAAAACTGTTTGGTATTGGCTAAGAAATAGAGTAGTAGACCAGTGGAATAGACTAGTTGTAAAAGCAGGAGAGGAGTATAGTAATCTGCTGTTTGATAAACCCAAAGACTCCGGCCACTGGGATAAAAACTCCCTCTTTGATAAAAACTGCTGGGATAATTGGAAGTTAGTATGGAAGAAACTTAGATTAGACCAACACCTCACACCCTTTACCAAGATAAGATCCAAATGGTTATAGGACATAGACATAAAAAAACAATACTATAAGCAAATTAGAAGATCAAGGACTAGTCTACCTGTCAGATCTATGGAAAGGGGAACAGTTTATGACTAAGGAAGAGTTGGAGAACATCACCAAAAGCCAATTAGATGATTTTGATTACATTAAATTAAAAAGCTTTTGCACAGATAAAACCAATGTAATCAAGATCAAAAGAAAAGTAGTAAATTGGGAAACAATCTTTACAATTAATGATTCTGACAAAGGACTCATTTCCAAAATATACAGAGAACTGAGTCATATTTTTAAAACAAAAAGCCATTCCCCAATTGACAAATGGTCAAAGGATATGCAAAGGTAATTTACAGATGAGATCAAAGCAATCCATAGCCATATGAAAAAAATGCTCTAAATCATTAATTATTAGAGAAATGCAAATTAAAGCTTCTCTGAGGTACTACCTCACACCTCTCAGATTGGCCAGTATGACCAGGAAGGATAATGATCCTTGTTGGAAGGGATGTGGGAAATCTGGGACACTATTACACTGTTGGTGGAGCTGTGAACTCATCCAAACTTTCTGGAGAGCTATTTGGAACTATGCCCAAAGGGCAACAAAAATGTGCATACCCTTTGACCCAGCAATACCACTACTGGGTCTATACCCTGAAGAGATGAGGAAAAAGGGTAAAAACATTACTTGTACAAAAATATTTATAGCAGCCCTGTTTGTGGTGGCAAAGAATTGGAAATCCAGTAAATGTCCTTCAATTGGGGAATGGCTTAGCAAACTGTGATATAATGTATGTCATGGAACACTATTGTTCTATTAGAAACCAGGAGGGACGGGATTTCAGGGAAAGCTGGAGGGATTTGCATTAACTGATGCTGAGTTAGATGAGCAGAATCAGAAAAACACTGTACACCCTAACAGCAACATGGGAGTGATGTTCAACCTTGAAGGACTCGCTCATTCCATCAGTGCAACAATTGGGAACAATTTTGGGCTGTCTGCAAAGGAGAGTACCATCTGTATCCAGATAAGGAGCTGTGGAGTTTGAACAAAGTACAAGGACTATTCCCTTTAATTTGGGGGAAAAAAAAACCCCAGATATCTTATTGTCTGATCTGGTTACCTCTGAGAATTCTGTTCTCTTTAAGGATATGATCAAGCCTTGCAAAAACCTAAAAAAAAAACAACAAAAAAAAAACCCCACTAGAGTATAGGAATAAATGGAGTTTTCCTTAAAATGATTAGCAGTATTTATCTAAAATGATCAACAAACATTATATGTATTGGGCATAAAGAGTAGCATTTCCAGTAAGATCAGTGGTGAAACAAGGATGCCCATTATCAACACAATTAACTTTAGCAATAAGAAAAGAAAAAGAAACTGAAGGAAATAGAATAGGGAATAAGGAAAGAAAACTTTCACTCTTTGCAGATGATATTACAGTATACTTAGAGAACCCTTGGAAATCAACTAAAAAACTATAGTTACTTTAGTAAAGTAACAGGATATAAAACAAATCCACATAATCACCAGACTTTCTATATAAGTAAAGCCCAAGAGCAAGAAATAGAGAAATTCCGTTTAGAGTAACTGTAGATAACATAAAACACTTGGGAATCTACCTCCCAGGACCAGAAACTGTATGAACATAATTAAAAAATATTTTTCCTACAAATAAAGTCAAATCTAAACAAGTGGGAAATGTCAGTTGCTCATGGTTAAGCTGAATTAATAGATATATGATAACTACCCAAATTAAAAACGTATCCAATCCCATACCAAACTACAAAAAAAATTTATAGAGCTAGGAAAAAATAGAAACAAAATTCATCTGAAGCAACAAAAGCTAAAAAATTTCATGGAAATTAATTTTTAAAATTGTAAAAGAAGATAGCCTAGCTATACCAGATATAAAACTATATTATAAAGTGGCAGTCATCAAAATTATCTGGTACTGACTAAGAAATAGAATAATGGATCAGTAGATTATATTAGGCACAAAAGAAATGATAGTAAATAACTACAGTAATCTAGTGTTCAATAAACTCAAAGAAAACTAACTCTGGGAAAACTGTAAAATAGTATGGCAAAAGCTAGGTATAGACTCATATCTCATCCCCATTCCAAAATAAGGTCAAAATAGATACAGGATTTAGACATAAAGAGTGATACCATAGACCAATTAAGAGAACAAGAAATATTCTTGTCAGATCTATGAAGAAGGGAGGTTATGACCCAAAAAGAAATAGAGAACATTATAAATTACAAAATGGATGATTTTGACTATATGAAATTAAAAAGGTTTTGCACAAATAAAACCAATGCAGCCAAGTAATGCAGAAAGCTGGGAAACAATTTTCAGTTAGTGTTTCTGATAAAATATCATTTCTAAAATATATACTGAACAGAATCAAATATGTAAGATTCCAAGTCAGTCCCCAACTGATATAACATCAAAGGATATGAACAGGTAGTTTTCAGATGAAAAAATTAAAGCTATTTATGGTCATATAAAAAAAGTTTAGGGGTGGCTAGGTGGCGCAGTGGATAAAGCACCAGCCCTGGAGTCACAAGTACCTGGGTTCAAATCTGTCTCAGACACTTAATAATTACCTAGCTGTGTGGCCTTGGGCAAACCACTTAACCCCGTTTGCCTTGCAGAAAAAAAAAAGTTTAAAGTATTATTGATTAGAGAAATGCAAATTAAAACAACTATCTGGTATCATATCACACCTATCAGATTGGATAAAATGACAAAAAAGGAAAATGGTCAGTGTTGGAGAGGTTGTGGGAGGATTGGGATACTGCTTCATTGCTGGTGGAGTAGGAAACAGTCATTCTGGGAAGCAATTTGGAACTCTTTGGGTCTGTATCCCAAAGAGATTATAAAAAATATGTTTCGGGGCGGCTAGGTGGCGTAGTGGATAAAGCACCAGCCTTGGAGTCAGGAGTACCTGGGTTCAAATCCGGTCTCAGACACTTAATAATTACCTAGCTGTGTGGCCTTGGCAAACCACTTAACCCCATTTGCCTTGCAAAAAAACCCCTAAAAGAATATGTGTTTCAAGGGACGGCTAGGTGGCACAGTGGATAGAACACCAGCCCTGGAGTCAGGAGTACCTCAGTTCAAATTCAGCCTCAGGCACTTTAATAATTACTGAGCTATGTGGCCTTGGCCAAGCCACTTAAACCTCACTGCCTTGCAAAAAACTTAAAAAAAAAAAGCTTCACATATTCAAAACTATAGCAACAATTCTTTTTGTAGTGGCAAAGAATTGGAAATTGAGGGCATGCCCATCCATTGGAGAATGGTTGAACAAGTTATGGTATATGAATGTTAGGGAGTACTATCGTTCTGTTAAGAAACCATGAGCATTCACTTTAGAGAAGCTTGGAGTTGTATAATCTGATGCTAAGTGAAGGGAGCAGAACCAAGAGAAGATTGAGATGATCAACTATCATGGACACAGCTCCTCTCAGTAGTTCAGTGATCAAAGACAACCCTGCTATGGAGAATGCCATCCATATTCAGAGAAAAAACTATGGATGCTGAATGCAGAGCAAAGTGTACTATGCTTACTTTTTTAAAACTTCTTGTGTTTTTCCTTTTTTTCTCACTTTTCCCCCATAGTTCTAATTCCTCTTTCAAAACATGACTAATACAAGTTATGTTAAACACAACTGAACAAGTAAAACATTTACCAGATTGTTCACCACTATAGGGACAGAACAGTAAAAAAATGTGGAACTAATAAAATTGCAAATGGATGAATGTTGAAAACTACCTTTGCACATGATTGGAAAAAATTAAAATTTCAATTAAAAGGGAAAAATTGAAATTAAAAGTTCTGGAGGAAAGAATTGGAAGAACCTAACCTGAATGAGACTAAGGCATCTGAGAATGGGATTGGGAGATACAAATACACATACACACACATATATACACATATATATTTAAACATACACACACATATATCTTTATATATTTTTCCATGTTGTCTTCCTATTAGAATGTAAGCCCCCTTTGAGGTCAGAGACTGTCTTTCCCTTTCTCTTTATCCTTGGGGCTTTGTATGATGTTTGGCACATGTAAAGGTGCTTTATAAATGCTTGCAGAATAACTTGATGAAATTTAGCCAACATTAAGGACTCCGATGGAATATGCTAGGTACTTTGCTGCACAATTAATGATTTTTCTCAATTATAATGTGATCTATTGTTTCACAAGGGCAAAGATCATCAGATTCCCCCCCCCAAAATTGTCCTCTCATCCCCACAGTCTCAGTTATCTCTTGGCTCCTTCTCCTTACTCATCAGGAGCCAAGTCCTGGCAATTCTATAGAAACAATCTCTCTAATTTTCCCTCATCATTCCTAGGCTACCACTTTAGCCCAGACCCAAGTCCTAGGTCATTTCTTTTTCCACACACCTTCCAGTCTAATCCACATGGTTAATTTTTCCTATAACGATCACAACTATATTAATGTAAAACCCAGGATTCTCATCTCTAAGGCCAGTCCACCAGATCATGCTGCTGCTTTACTGTCTATGAGTGTCTGTCTAACTATTTGGCTGTCTGTTTACCTTTCTATTTATCAGTCTGGAATTGTTTCTCAAATAATAAAGACTGATAACTGAATCTTACCTTGAAATTATTTACAGGTGATGATAACCTAAAACTATTCAAATAATTAGTTAGGAGACCATATCCCCTGCACAGGAGCTCAATTCTTTTTGGTTGACTGAGTGATGTTACAACCTATACCTAAGACAAGGCTCTCAAAGTTGCTATTCCCCACCTGCCATAGGCAGTTCTAATGAGCTAAGTAATTTAATAAGCTAGGAGAGACAAAGCTGGTTGCCTCAGTTTAGTAACCTTTCTGACCACTGAACTAAGAATTCAAATGTTCATTTCACACCACTTTGTTATTTTCAGAGATCTAAATACTTCAGTTTGGTTTATTACTTAATTTTGCAAATACAAACAACACAAAAATGTGTTCCAAAGTTCACTACTTGAAGCTGTTCTCCCAAAAGCCTTACAAAAAATATTCTGCATGATGAGTGATACATCCCCTGAGTAGGAGTACTCAGGCACTGGCAAAAAAAAAAAAAGGTAATTGGGTAATATCAATTCTTGTTACATAATTTTCCAGATAATTTGAGATTATTACAACTTACATCAGATTATTACAACTTACATAGATCAGTCTGTTCCTTCCATGTTATAAGTGTGGAAGAGCTCAATTTGGGAGGGAAAAAGTTTGAAAATGATTCAAATTTAGGTATAAAAATCTCATCCCCTTCATTTAACAAATGAGGAAACTGAGATTGAAAGAAGGGAGTGAGCTCATTCCAGTTCCTAAAAGAGTTGAAATTCTCTTGCCCTGAATGGACAGTGTCCACAGAATCAATCAAGATCATTATTAAAATGATGCTTTGGACCAGATGTACCATCACTGTATGACAGATCCCAGAGAGAAGAACCAGCGATAGTTATACATATGGACAAAATCTGTTGACACCCACCCTGGGATACTTAAAACTTCTCATTGTGAAATCTAAGCACTGAAAGGGACAGTATCCAGGGTCTGTTTTTGATCTATCTAGGTGCATCTCCCAAAACTTTTTGGCTAAAAATGAAACAGTTATTAATATGTTTAATGTTTTCAAAATGATCCAAGCACTTTTCATACCACAAATGCAGAATGTTGACCCTCAACAATAGAGAGTCTAGTACTTCACATCAACTTGGTGAGAAACCAGAGTTCAAATTGCAGCTGTACCAGTAAATCTGAAATAACCTAAGGAATATTAATAGTTTTCAAAATGAAAAATTCTAGTTATTAACAATAATATGAAAATATGCCCCAAATCAAAAATAAAAGAAATTTGTCAGACTGGTGAAGATAACAAGAAAAATGGTGAGATGAGAAGAACCAGAAGAACATTGTATACCGTAACAGCAACATGAGGTTGATGATCAATATTAATGGACTTGCTCATCAGTGCAACAATCAGGGACAATTTTAGGGTATCTGTGATGGAGAATACCATTTGCATCCAAAGAAAGAATTGTGGAGTTTAAACAAAGACCAAAGACTATTACCTTTAATTTAAAAAAAGAAGTTACCTTATTATGTAGTTTTTCTATCTCTTATATTTTATTTTTTCCTTAAGGACATGATTTCTCTTTCAACACATTCAATTTTGATCACTGTATAGCATAGAAAAAATGTAAAGACTATCAGACCGCCTTCTGTGGGAGGTGGGGGGGAGGGAAGCAAGATTGGGGGGGGGGAGAAAACAATTAAAACAATTAAAAAAAAAGAAAAATGGACAATTGTTGGCAGATTGTTGGAAGGTCCAGCCCAGTAATGCACTCCTGGTAGAACTGTGAATTTAAACTGCACATGTATTTTGATTTAATTTATACTTTTAAAAAAACTCAAAAGGAGGAAAAGGACCCATCTGTTGGGGGGGGGGGATTAGAGCAGCTCTTTCTATCATAGCAATAAACTGGTAACCAAAAGAGTGAAAGGACTTAGGTTAGAAACTATACCTAAAGCTTCAATGACATAATAATGATTAATTACATCATTAAAAAAAGAAAATAAGGGGCGGCTAGATGGCAGTGGATAAAGCACCGGCCTTGGAGTCAGGAGTACCTGGGTTCAAATCTGTCTCAGACACTTAATAATTACCTAGCTGTGTGGCCTTGGGCAAGCCACTTAACCCCCATTTGCCTTGCAAAAAAAAAAAAAACAACTAAAAAAAAGAAAAGAAAATAAGAAAGAAAAGTATTAGTGAAACAGAAGAGGAAAATAAGTTCAGAAGGAGAAAGAAAGAAAAGCAAGGCAGTGTCAGTCTTAGCATGTCAAATTTAAAATATAATTTAAAATGTAAAAATGTACATATTTACATATTTTATTTATTATTCTTTTTATATGGAAATGTCATGTTTATTGATGTTTTTAAATTCACAAAAAAAAAAAATGAAATAAAATGACCTTGGAAATAATCAAGCCACATTCAATTTTACAAAATGGTTACAAAATAGAATTCTTAATTCAACCTTCTCACTGCACAGATGAGGAAACTAATTTGTCAGAACAGTTCAAGTAACTTGGAGGTAAGATAAGGAAATGAATGAAGAAGAATTTACTAAGGGCTTCTCATTTACCAAGAATTCTGCTAAAAGTTATGAAAATGATAAATACTATTTAACAGACAAGAAATGGGCATCTGGGTCACATTTCTTTGTCCAAAATTTCTCAGGTTTTGTTCAAAATCTTTGGACGAGAAATATGACACATTTCCAGAAGGTATCGAGTACCTCTAAATTGTTACATTTTTAACAATCCATTCTCTCTTCTATCACCTATTATGCTTCGAGTAATCAAATTTCTCTAGACTCTTCTAAATAAACATTTTTTTTAATTTTTAGGTTTTTGCAAGGCAGATGGGGTTAAGTGGTTTGCCCAAGGCCACACAGCTAGGTAATTAAGTGTTTGAGACCGAATTTGAACCCAGGTACTCCTGAGTCCAGGGCCAGTGCTTTATCCACTGCGCCACCTAGCGGCCCCATAAACTCTTTTTAAAAAGCATGGTTGCTGGGAGTAATTTAGAAAAGAAACTGACAATATACTCAAACTGAGCAGAGTTGGGTCAGCCTTCTCTTCACATGTACAGATAAGTCCAATGAAAACAAGCCCCCACCCCCAGCACACCATCATCATCACCTTGCTGCCACCACATGACCCCATAGCAATGTTTTTACTTTCTGTTCTCACTGAGAAAACAAGTTCTCTTAACTCTTCATCTAACAAAGTTTTCAGCCCAACAGAGAGAGATCCTTGTCCTATCAGCTTCTTGTAACTAAGTCAACAACAAGGAGCCCCAGGCTTTTCCCTTTCTACTGAATGTATGCAATGATAATCCTCTCTCCCATTTCATAAGCACTTTAAAAATTCTAAGTGCTTTTTCTCCCCAGGACTTTAGGAATAGTTTATCAAGCCCATTTTAGGGATTTCTGAGAAAAGTGGGGTTCAAAGGAGGGGAGTCACAGCACTAGGAAGGGCTTGAGGCAGGGTTCAAGACTAGGTCTGCTGGTGCCAAGGTCAGCCGGCTCTCTGGGCCAGACCATAGCCTACCAGGGTAAGAAGGAAAAGAAGCCTGAACACATAGACACTCTGCAAGTCCAGGAGGAGCTGCTCAGTAAACAGGGTTCACTCCTCCCCACAAGGCTGGGAAGGAACCTCTATGCCAATTGTCAAGGGCCGGAGACAAACTTTCTATTCCCATGAGGAAACTTGTCTGGAGTTGGAGGCAGTCTGGACAGAAGGGAAAGAGCAACAATGTTCTCATCAGACAGGGGCAGGAGTCCTTAGGCGACCTGATGTTATGAATAAGCCAAATTTCTTCAGAAAACTTCAGTTCCCCCAACAATGTAGGAGAACCATTTCTTGACTTAAAAGGAGATTTTCTTAAAAAGAGAACTTATCATCCTTGAAAAACCAAACATGTAGCTAATTCAACCCATTAATTTACAACTATTGTTAATATAATTCCATTCCAGTTGTGAGTTGAAGTGTAGGGGGAACAAATGTGTCATATATGCTTATATCTGCTATCTGAAACCTTGATCAAAGAAACTTACTACAAACTTACTTCTATTTTTAGGTGCACTGGTTTTGTTTGTGCAAAATCTTTTTTAATTTTATGTTATCAAAATAATTAATTTTGTCTCCTGTGAACATTTTTCTTTTGGTTGGTTTATCTACAGATATGACATATAATTTCTTTCATGATTCACTAATTTGCTTGTGAAATCACCTTTTATGACTCTCAATCCTCTAGCCATTCTGAACTTATTTTGGTGTCACATGTTGGTGCCTGATTTCTGTCAGACTACTAGTTTTTGTTGAATAGTGAGTTCCTGCCTCAATAGTTGGGATCTTTGAGTTTATCAAACACTAGGTTATTATGCTCATTTGCTTCTATATATTGTGCACCTAAATCTATTCTGCTAATCAACCAGTACTAAAAAGTTTTGATGATTATAGAACTATAATATAATTTGAGGTACTCTTCTTTCATTAGCATTCTTGAATTTTTGTTCCTCCAGTTGAATTTAGTTATTTTTCTAGTCATTTTATGATACTGACATGACCTACCCATAAGCAATTAATATTTCATGGATCTAAGTCTAGATCCTTTGCCTTCTGGAATACCATGTTCTAAGACTTCAGTTCCTATATAATGGTGGCTGATAAATCTTGTGTGGCCTGATAATGATTCTGTGGTATCTGGAGTCTTTCTTTCTGGTTAATTGCAATATTTTTTCCTTTACCTGGAAGCACTGGATTTGGCTATGATTTTCTTGAGAATTCTCATTTTAAGATTTCTTTCAAAAGGTAACCAATAGATTCTTTCTATTTCTACTTTGTCTGCTGGTTCTAAGATAGCAGGAGAGTTTTCTCTTATGACTTCCTGAAATATGATATGTAAGCTCTCCAGTGATTCTTATTTGGTTTTTTCCAAGGTTTTTTTTGCAAGGCAAACAGGGTTAAGTGGCTTGCCCAAGGCCACACAGCTAGGTAATTATTAAGTGTCTGAGGCTAGATTTGAACCCAGGTCCTCCTGACTCCAGGGCTGATGCTCTATCCACTGTGCCACCTAGCTGCCCCTCCAGTGATTCTTAAATTATTTCTCCTCAATCTGTTTTTCTAATCATTGTTTATTGCTATGAGATATTTCACATTTTCTTCTGTTATTTAACTACTGTACTATAAGAAATGATAAACAGAATACTTTCAGAAAAACCTGGACTTACATGAACTGATGCAAAGAGAAATGAACATAACTAAAACACTGTACATAGTAACAATAATACTGTATGAATGACAGCTATTCTCAGCAATACAATGATCAAAGAGAGTTCCAGAGGACTTATGATGAAAAATGCTATACACATCCAGATAGAGAAGTGAAAGAATATGAAAAAGGTTAAAGCATACTACTTTTAATTTCTTTATTTTTTTCTTTGTGTTTTCTTTCACAACATAACTAATATGGAAATGTTTTACATGGACTACATGTTTATAAGCTATATCAAAATGCTTGCTATCTCAGGGAAAGGAGAGGGAAAGGAGATAATTTGAAATGAATTTTTAAAATTGCTTTAAGATATAATTAGAAAAAAAGTTTAAAAAACAGAAATAAAAAAGTAATAAACCAGTCACAAAAGGATCATCTCCAATAGAATAGGGGCCGATATGACAAATTTGTCTGTCTTATAAAACTTTTTATTTATAAAGATCACTGACACCACATCAGCAAAGAGGCTGGTTGCTAAGCCCTGGAAATAATGTTCTTAAACAAAAACATAGCATAAATTACATTCATTAAAATGAAATTTTACCATTTAACTATGAGAAAGAACAGGGAACCACTATGCTTTAAAACTTGTAGAACAATTCTTGGTTGCAACATCCTGCTTTAGGAAACTTCTAGCCCAAATAAACATCCATTTTCTGAAATGCTGCCCAGGATCCCAAGTTCTATTTCCGGGCAACAGAAAGTCAAGTTTCAGGGCCCTTGTTTTAGGATCTGGATTTGTCACATGCCTGACTAGCATTGGAAAAGGGTAAGTTTAAGGACATGATCGGGTGAAGATTGAAAGCAAAGGTAAAAGAAAAACAAAACCCTTCAAAGACTGTTTTGTTGGGTTCCCAGAGTCAAGATAGTCCAGGGAAGAGAGATGTGGTCTGGGCTGAGAACAAAGCCTGGGCACAAGCTGCAGTGCCCCAATCCGAGATACCCAGAGCAAAGAGCATTGTCCTCCAGGCAGAAGACCTGGATTGGAGAGCAAGAGGGTGACTAAGGCCAAGGCTGAGTCTACTTTCTCATCCATAAAACCGATCTGAATCCCGCAGGCAACACCTAGAGCTTCTGCTCAGAGTCCTCCCTGCAGAGCCTGCTCCAGTCCTGCTTCCTCCTACTGTTTATTCCTGTCCTTGGCCACCCCAAGTCCTCCACAGACATGGCTTGCCCACCTCCTTTTCTCAGAAGACTGCTACAAAGAAAATGATTGGCATAGTACAAAACACTAAAAGTGGGACCTGGTACTACTCTTACTATCAATACACTTTGAAATCAAAATTGAGTAATGGAGGTGGGAATATAAAGTTAATGAGGAGAAGCCTAAAATACTTTCTGATTTAAGTTACTACTTATTCAAATTTTTAAAAGTTTTTCAAAGGGAAAATTAACATCTTCAACAAAGAATTTTTAAAAAAATATCTTCAACAGACTAAAATGATAAGTGGAGTCTCTAATAAATCAGATTAAAGAGAAATAGGTACCAGTCCCATACTTGGTTCAATAAACTGCCCTAGTCTGGGTTGGATAGAGCCCTGGACTTAATCATTTAATCAGTCATTATTTATAAAAGAACTACTATGTGCTGGGAAGTACTCTCCTTGGTATTGGGCATACAAAGACAAACATGCCCTTCTTAAGACTCTCAAACTTTAGAAGTGGCAACTTTCTGTTGCCCAGAAATAGAACTTGGGATCCTGGGCAGCATTTCAGAAAAATGGATGTTTATTTGGCCTAGAAGTTTCCTAAAGCAGGATGTTGCAAAACAGCCCATACCCTCAAGAAGTTTACATTTTGCTGAGGGAAAATAACTTGCACCTAGGCAAAATATACTTGATATAAATACAAGGACAATTTTGGAGCACTAATAACTGGAGAGGGACATTAGGAAAAGGACACTTGAAAGGCATCACTTGAGTACTGCTTTTAGGGAAATAAAGGTAGAACTGAGGGAAGGGTACCTTTGAGGCCTGGGGAAAGAGAGCCAGTGCAAAGGAAAAGATCCAGGAGATGACAGTGTCACATGTAACAAGTTGATGCCGTAATGTAAAAATCTTTGAAAAGCTAAATCATTGAAGTAGTTGTGGGAAGATGAGAATATGAATACATTGTTGATAGAACTGTGACTTGATGCAAATATTCTGGAAAACAATTTGGAATTATGCAGAGAGTGACTCATATGCCCATAATCTGTGCCTAGGTATTTTACTACTCAGCATATAATACAAACAAGTCAAAATAAAAAAATGTCCAAAATATTTACAGCAACCCTTATTATGGTAACAAAAAACTAAAAACAAAAAAAGATGCCCATTGCCTGGGGAATGATTAAACAAATTGTTGTCCATGAATGTAACAAAATACTGTTGTTTTCTAAGAAGCCATGAATGTAATGAATGTAAGAAGCAGAGAAAGAGGAGAGGTGGGGAGAAAAGAGAAGAAAGGAGAGGAGAAAAGAAGAGGGGAAAGGATAGAAGAAGGAAGAGGAGAGGAGGAGAGGGGAGGGGAGGAGGGTGTTTCTGGACATCACATTTTAGGAAGGACAAGGACAAATGAGTTGGTACAGAGGACAAAGTCCAGGACAGTGAGAGAGCTAGAAATCATACTATAAATAAGACTTACCTGCAGGAAGTGGGAACATTTAGCCTGGAAAAGAATACTAAGTAGTGGGGAGCCTAGAAGGTGCATTAGGATAGTCAAACAGAAGTAGGAAGGTCACAGCAGAAAGATTTTAGATGTACATAACGAATGATTTCCTAACATTTATCTCAGTCCAGATATGGAATGGGGAATACTGCTTTTGGTAACTGGCTCCCTATAACTAGGAGACTTCATCAGGAGAACTCACTGTTAAGGATGCTGTACAAGGGAGTCCTTTTCATGTAGAAGACTAGATAATTTCTAAAGTCTCTTTCAACACTGAGATTCTCTTATTCTTTTAGTCTCCCAGGACTTAAAGAAGGGCTTCCTCTTTGATACCCATTCACTGTCAGGGTCACATTCCTAACCTTAACCCATGTTTTCCAAAAGATGTTGTAATACTGATTCAAATTTGCACAACACTAGTATGGAAACAAAGGCATTTCAATGGATTAACTCCAGTACTGCCCAGAGTAGAGAGGGGGCCAATAGTAGATGCCATAAATATTTTTTTAATGTTTTACTCATTCAAGGTTAAAAGACTGCTCACTTAGAAAACTAAGCTTAACCCATCAAGAAAGGTTAAAACATTGTAGAGGAAAGGAGAGGAAAGGGAGGAAGCAAAAGGAAGAAGAAATAGAGGTTCAGACCTGGAAAGGATTTCATTCTCCTTTCATCTCTGCTGTTAGAATAGTTTTCTCAAAAGAGGTCAAAAGATTGTGAGATTGTGGGATTTAGAATTAAAGGGACTTCAAAGACAACAGAATTACAGTTGAAAAGACTGAGTCCTAAAGTGTCAATGTGAATGGACCAAAATCACACAGGTAAAATGTTTCTTTTCAATTCTTTATTAGCATTGTAAAACAATTTTAAAAATAAAATAAAAGCAGTGAGTTTAGAACCACAATATCTGAGGCCAAATCCCAGTTCTGCCCTTGATCAATGGGGAGGCAGGCAGCAAATGGCATAAATTGCTAAGAGCACCATTAACTTGTCCAGGTCGAGGCAGGTATCAATGTGTACAGAGAATCTAGAAAGGCCAGTTCTCTCTATACCAACTAAAACAAAAAACCAACTGAGCTGTGTTCAGTTGTCAGTGGGGAGAAGTTCCAAAGACAAAAATTTAGAAAAGCCATAAGGGAAAGCTTCCTAACCATTTTTTTGTTGTTGTTCAATCGTCTCTGACTTTGTGACTTCATTTGAAGCTTTCTTGGCAAAGGTATTTAGCATTTCCTTGTCCAGTTCATTTTTAAAATAGATGAGGAAACTGAGGCAAACAGGGTGAAGTGACTTACCCATGTTCACACAGCTAATAAGATTCTGAGGCTAGAGTTGAACTTAGTTCCCTCCTATTTGAAGTCTTTGAACAAATGACTACTTGTCAAGTATAAGGTAGAGAAAATTCTACTTCAGGACTAGTCTTAGACCCCCTTATTACTGAAATCCTGTGATTCTATCATTGCAGAAATCAGGTTTTCAAACTTGTAGACTCTCCAAACTATTCACCTGTCATGGAGAATTCATTCCTGGAACAGGGTTTCAGTTCCTTTCTATAACCATTAATTAAAGCTCTTGGGTCAGAGATAAGAAGAAAGCTAGCTCCAGGACCTTTCTTTCCTTTATTTGGCCTTGCACATATGTGTTTGCACAACATGTTTGTTGAATTCTAAAAGGGGTTTTGGCACTTCCCTGTTAGAACATTCTAAAAATTTGTACTGGAGCACTGTACTTTGAGGAAAAAATAACTCTCTCACATGAGATTAATGAGTCTCATAAAGATAGGAAAAGGTAGAAATTATCTGGACTAGAATTTGCATTACTCTTACACAAAGGAGGAATTGTCTTCTTACCATAAGCAAAACATAAAAGTAACAAATAAATATTCAATAAATCAAAGGGCATGCATAGAAGAATTTCCATATCCCAGGCCTTTCCTGTGTAAATTATATCCAATGAAAGGCAAAACATGCAAGGCCCTCCCATGACCAAAGTGAACTGAAGCCAGCCTGACAGAGAAGAAAGGCAAGGCTAAGCACAGCATGAGTTAAATGTGAGTGATCATTCTCATTGGTTTGGAATGACACAAGAAAAATAGATCAATATGGATAAATGAGACTGCAAGTTCCACTGACAGGAGCTATGAGCAGCATATCAGGATGAAGAGTTCAACAGCCTCTAATCCAAACAATGTGTGTTGGGTCGGGCCAGAAGAAGAAATATACAGTCTTACAGAACTTAAGGGGCTGCTACTAGAAAGTGGGAATGACTTGGTTCTGCCTAGACCTCAGAACAACGTACAAGGTGAAAGGGAAAAAACTTCCTAACAATTAGGAACAATAGAATGGGCTCCTTGGGAGCCCCACAATTCCCCATGACACTGTTAAGTATAGTGGGCATTAGCCTGAATTTCAGATCCTTCCACTGAGAGAGGTTCTGTGCTTCCCCTTCATCCATTTGCTCTGAAATGCAGGTTCTTGTGCTTAAAAGTATAAATGAAGGAAAGCAAAGTAACTCAAGTTTATGCTTTAGAGTTTCCAAAAGTACTTTCCACAACACAACAACTCTGAGAGGAAACAGAAAGTTAAATTTTACTTTGTCCAAAATCTAGATTAGAAAAATATAGTGGGGGGGGGGCAGCTAGGTGGCGCAGTGGATAGAGCGCCGGCCCTGGAGTCAGGAGTACCTGGGTTCAAATCCAACCTCAGACACTTAATAATTACCTAGCTGTGTGGCCTTGGGCAAGCCACTTAACCCCATTGCCTAGCAAAAACCTTAAAAAAAAATATAGTGGGAAGAACCATCATACTTTAGAATAGCAAACCTGGTTTCATGTTCCATCTTTACAAGTTACTAGCCACATATCTTTGGGCAAATTGTTTTTGTTGTTGTTGGTTTTTTTAGGTTTTTGCAAGGCAAATGGGGTTAAGTGGCTTGCCCAAGGCCACACAGCTAGGCAATTATTAAGTGTCTGAGGCTGGATTTGAACCCAGGTACTCTGTATGATGGTTCTTCCCACTATATTTTTTTTTAAGGTTTTTGCTAGGCAATGGGGTTAAGTGGCTTGCCCAAGGCCACACAGCTAGGTAATTATTAAGTGTCTGAGGTTGGATTTGAACCCAGGTACTCCTGACTCCGGGGCCGGCGCTCTATCCACTGTGCCACCTAGCTGCCCCGGGGCAAGTTGTTTTAACCACACTAAGACTCGGTTTTTTTTTTTCCATCTGTAAAATGAGAATAAAACCCACAATTCTTACAAGGCTGTTGTGAAGAGAGCGCTTTAAAAAAGCTTAAAAAATTATGTAAAAATGAATTTTTAATCATTTTAATCATCATTAATATTCCCTGGAATCAACTATTAACAATGCCTAAAGTCCACTTGTGATCTCTCATTCACTAATCCAACAAGCATTCTTCAATTCCCATTCCATGGCAGGCTCTTGGTTAGGCACAAGGAGCAGCAAGGGCAATGGGAGACCATCCATACTGCCTCAAAGGTCCTAGATCACTGGGGGGTGGGGCATGAAATCAAGAAAGTGCACTCCCGTGTACAACAGTGCACAGTTAAATAAATGCAACATATGGACAAAGTAAATACAACATATGTCGGGGGCCCTGGGGAGATCAGGAATAGCCTCATAGGCTTTTAAGTTCTTCAAAGAAGAGGCAAACAGTCAAGAGGGAAGTGCTCCCTACAAGGGGGCAGTGTGCCCGTGAAAAAGGTGCCAGGTCCAGAGTGGCACTCCAGGATATTTGGGGGGGAGGTGGATTTCAGAAACATAAAGGAAGCTCCAGCCATCCAGCAGACCTGGAACCTGGCTGAGAAGGTCTTTAAACATTCACACATGACTGTGCATTTTATCCAGATGCAGGAAGAAGCAGAATGGTCAGAGTCAAGCTTTGGAAACACCTAGATGTAGAAGAATGGGAAAGGAGATTGGCAGGTAGAGTGAGAGCACAAGGAGGCCCAAAGGAGTAAGGTGGACGTTCCAGAGGGCAGAAGGCTGACAGAGGCATATTTAAGGAAGAAAATGCAAGAAAAGGCATTTAAAATGAGAATGAGTTTATTCATTAACACTGAATTCCTTGTGACACCATTTGGACTCTGCACTGTTGTCCAATGACCTGAACATCTCTCTCTTTTCATATCAGCTTTCTCAGAATAAGACAAACCAGGAACACGCAGATTAACCACGAAGCCCAAAGGTGAAGGTATCATTGTCTGAGCTAGGACTAGGGAGGAAAGGGAGACAGATGGCCAAGTAGCAACAGACATTGAAAATACAATGAGGAATACTTTTAATTGTTACCTTTTAAAAAAATAAATGCATAATTATTAAATACTTTAAAATTATTTTCTCCAAGATATGTATGTAGAAATTTATTTGGTGAGAGGTCAAGTTGTATTTCAAGATAAAATTTTCCTCCAAACCTTCACTGATATGTGGAAGCAACTGTGTTTTCAAAAGGCTGTGCCAATGAAGCCCAAGATCTAGCAGAGTGAATAGGTTTACAAACCCTCCAGTCTGCACCCTGGCTAGAGATCCAGGTACCTCTATCCCCTGAGGACCACGTGAGCTAAGCTCAGCTAAGTTCATCACTTGGTTGCCTGAAGGAGAACATATTCTTTCAGCTCTAGCATCTCATCAAGACCATCTTCTTGGGTGGCTAGGTGGCGCAGTGGATAGAGGACCAGCCCTGGAGTCAGAAGTACATGAGTTCAAATCCAGCCTTAGACATTTAATAATTACCTAGCTGTGCAGCCTTGGGCAAGCCACTTAAACCCACTTGCCTTGCAAAAACCTAAAAAGAAAAAAAAAAAAGACCATCTTCTAAGGTCCAGACAATGCACACAAGGTAACATCAAGGCAGAGCAGGGGTGGGGAAAGGTGCAGTCTCTAATGATCATTCCAACATGGCAGCACACAAATGTCTTGCTTCCTCAAGCAAAGGAAAAAAAGCAAATTTTACTGCCATCCTGAGGCACTCTCTTCAAACTGACAACATAGGCAAGAACCTTTGGAAGTAAAATTAACAGTACTAAATGGTGATCCTGGTAAGAGTTGAGCAGAATCCACAAGCCATCTCAGGAAACCCCAGAGAATCCCAAAGATCCATTTACAAACATATTAAGTGCAATGGTGTGACTATGCCACTCTTCAGCTTCAACATTGATAACACAAGAGTAAGAAATCCAATTACGAAAAAACAGAAAAAGAAGAGAGCCCCAAAAGAGAATTTTAACCCATAGCAGGGAGTAGGGCTCCCAGTAACCTTGCATGGTCAACAGACATGTAATGTCATTCTGGGTCCTCTGGAGAAGCTACAAGTCAAAAACAAAAAACCCATAGTCTTCATGCCTTTAAACAGAGAATATTACCATCATCTAAATCAATATTCAAAGATATCAGAAAATAGAGATATTTTCAACTCTGATATTGTATTTGAGGTAACATATTTTTATAAACTTTTCTAAAAAGTTTAAGACAGGTCAAAAGAAGCAGTGAATTGTCACAAGCAACCAACTTTGTTGGCTTTCATATTGTTGCTAGAATATGATATTATTGTTATTTATCCTTTGTTCTAGAAGAAGACCACGACATCAGGGGGATAATGCCATGACAGGAAGATGACATGGAAAAGTCACCACAGTCTTACTTTCTCCTCCAAAGCCGTCTGGGTCCAGTGCCCAGATATGAACCAGGATGACTGGAGATAGCCCTAGATGCAAGGAATGAAGGTTAAATGACTTATCTAAGATCATACAATTAGCTAGTGAGTGCCTGAGCCCAGATTCGAACTCAGGTCCTCCTGTCTCCAGGACTCTATCTACTGCACCACCTAGCTTATATCATATAAGATGATATAAAACATGTCTCAGGTGAACATGGGTTCAACAAACAGGATTATACCTAGACAACAACACAACAAACAGGATTATACCTAGAGGATTCTAAAAAATCATCTAAAAAAACTACTATAAACAATTAGCAACTTTAACAAAGTTACAGTTACAAAGTCACCTCATAAATCCTCAGCAGTTCTATATATTAATAGCAAGATATAGCGGCAAGAACTAGAAAAAGAAATCCCATTCAAAATAACTTCAGACAATAAAAAAATATCTGGGAGTCTACCTGCCAAGGAAGACTCAGAAACTCTATGAAAAACAACTACGAAACACTTTAAATTATCTTTAGATTTAGATTTAAATAACTGGGCAAATATCAACTGTTCATGGACAGGCTAAGCTAATATAATAAAAATGACAATTCTACACAAATTAAACTACTTATTTAGTGCCCTACCAATCAAAATTCCAAAAAAACTAATGAGTTAGAAAAAATTGTAAATAAATTCAAATGGAGAAATAAAAAGTCAAGAATTTCCAGGGATTTAATGAAAAAAAGTGCAAAAGAAGGTGGCCTAGCCCCACCAGATCTATAGTTATATTATAAAGCATCAGTCATCAAAACTGTTTGGTATTGACTAAGAAATAGAGTGGTGAATCAGTGGAATAGATTAGGTGCAATAGCAGGAAATGATTATAGTAATCTGCTGTTTGATAAACCCAAAGAATCCAGCTTTGGGGATAAAAACCCTCTCTTCAATAAAAACTGTTGGGAAAATTGGAAGTTAGTATGACAAATTAGGATTAGAACAACACCTCATACCTTATACCAAGATAAGATCAAAATGGATACAGGATTTAGACATAAAAGACAATATTAAAGTAAACTAGGAGATCAAGGAATAGTTTACCTATCAGATATATGGAAAGGAAAGTAGTTTATGACCAAGGAAGAGATGGAGAACATCATTAAAAACAGACTAAATAATTTTGAATACATTAAATTAAAAAGCTTTTGCACAGACAAAACCACTGTAACAAGATCAAAAGAAATGTAGCAAATTGGGAAACAATCTTTACAACTAATGTTTCTGACAAAGGACTCATTTCTAAAATATATAAAGAACTGAGTCAAATTTATTTAAAAAAAAAAGTCATTCCCCAATTGACAAATGGTCAAAGGATATGAGGAGGTAATTTACAGATGAGGAAATCAAAGAGATTCATAGTCATATGAAAAATTACTCTAAATCATTACTTGTTAGAGAAATGCAAATTAAAGCATCTCTGAGGTACCACCTCACACTTCTCAAACTGGCCAATGTGACCAGAAAGGACAATGATCAATGTTGGAAGGGATGTGGGAAATCTGGGACACTAATGCATTGTTGGTGGAGCTGTGAACTCATCAAACCTTTCTAGAGAGAAATTTGGAATTACAACCAAAGGGCAATAAAAATGTGCATACCCTTTGATCCAGCAATACCACTACTGGGTCTGTACCCTGAAGAGATCATGAAAAAGGGTAAAAATATTACTTGTACAAAAATATTCATAGCAGCCCTGTTTGTGGTAGCAAAGATTTGGAAATCAAGCTAATGTCCATCAATTGGGGAATGGCTTAATAAACTGGTATATGTATGTGATGGGACACTATTGTTCTATTAGAAACCAGAAAGGGGGGGGGTGGCTAGGTGGCACAATGGATAAAGCACTGGCCCTGGAGTCAGGAGTACCTGGGTTCAAATCCAGTCTCAGATACTTAATAATTACCTAGTTGTGTGGCCTTGGGCAAGCCACTTAAACCCCATTTGCCTTCCAAAAAAAAAAAAAACCCCTAAAAAAAAAGAAACCAGAAGGGATGGGAATTCAGGAAAGCCTGGAGGGATTGGCATGAATTGATGCTGAGTGAGATGAGCAGAACCAGAAGAACATTGTACACCGTTACAGCAACATGGGGTGATGATCAACCTCCTCATTTCATAAATGCAACAATCAGGTACAATTTTGGGCTATCTGCAATGGAAAATACCATCTGTATCCTGAGAAAGAATTGTGGAGTTTGAACAAAGACCAAAGACTATTACCTTTAATTTTAAAAAAAAGTTATCTCTTGCTATCTCTTATAGTTTATCTTTTTTTCCCTTAAGGATATAATTTCTCTCTCAACACATTCAATTCTGAACAATGTATAACATGGAAACAATGTAAAGACTAACAGACTGCCTTCTGTGGGGGTGGGGGGAGGAAAGTGAGATTTGGGGGGAAATTGTAAAAATTCAAAAATAAATAAATAAATTTATTTTAAACATTAAAAAAAACAGGATTATATAAGATTATTACTTATACAAATTACTGATACAAAAGACCAAAAACTTTTCATTGGGCAAGCGGAGAAATCAAGACCCCAGGAGATTTTAGTAGTACATAGCAGAGTCAAAATTTTCACACAGGTCTTCTAATTCCAAATCTAACACTTTTTCCAAAGTATCATGTTGACTTCCTTAAAGAAATATCAAGTAATATGCTGCTGACATAAAACCTGATTCACTACATTCTTCCTGATTGGTGTTTAAATCCTCATTTAAAGTTTTACCTCCTACTTTAGAGAAAGCAAAGTTAGAAAACCAGAAAAGATGCATTAACATTGTTCTGAACACTGCCACCAAGATAAATGAGGGTTGAAGAAAATGCTGAAAAAGTAGAAAAGTCCAACCAATTTCCCCTTTCCCACCCCCACTCCCAAAAGGTCACTTGGCTATTCAATTGATTTTGGCCACAGCTCTTTTCCTCCTGATGCTATGAGACTTTGCTCTTTGATGTTTGTAACAGCAATAGTCAAAAAAACCAAATTCCAAGATATGCGTATCTGTCCCCTCCTTTTTCAAACATCACTCGTGGTCCACTCATCCCCTGCTCCATGATACTCTAGGCTATGACTTCAGCTCTCCTGATTAATAAACTAACCTTTTCACCTGCATTGATTCATGATTAATCTTTCATGCAGTTACTTCAGACACTTCTGTACACACAATGGAGGGCAGGAAGCCTTCTGAGTAAAGAGAGGAGAAGACATGGAGTCAGAAGACCAAATTTCTCAGGTCTAGGCCAAGTCACTTCAGGTCTCAGCGCCCTAGCTCCTCCCAGGCCTGGAACACGTTTCCTCCTCCTCCTCTCTGCCTTTTGGACTCCCTGACTTCCTCCAAGTTCCAACTAAAGTCTCACCTTCTACCAAAAGTCAATCCTGGTCCTCCTCAAAGTCAGTTACTTTCCTTCTGCACATGATCCTGTCTGTTGTTTATCCTTCATTCTCTACAACCATGACACCAGGGAAGTAATGCCAAGACAAACCCATGATTTGGAGTTAAGTGAGGGGGGCTTTATGAAGTCACTAGACTCACTCTTTCCTCTGGAGTCATCTGGGTCCAGTGGCTAGATGTGGAGATAGCCCTGGATGTGAGGTAATCAGGGTGAAGTGACTGTAAGTATTTGGAACATGGGTGTTTGCATGCCATCTCCTTCATCAGAAGTGGGACCCTCAAGGGCAGGGACTCTTTGGGCCTTGCTTCATATCCCCGGTGTGTAAGGCCTGGCCCAGAATTAAACACCTGATGACTCAACTTGAGTCACAATTCTGTTGCAGAGTTACATCAGGATAAACAGTTTCCAAACCAGGAGTTCCCCACAGTGATAAAACCATCAGTTCGAACAGAACAGAAGGCCTGAGTTCCCAGGCTAGGTCTTTTATCAGACACTGCTCAGTTTTCCTTATTGTAATGTTATTGCTGGGAGAGAACTGGGCCACAGGGATCTCTCTCCCTAGAGCTCTTCCTGCTTTTCTTCATTGGTCCTTGGCCCCTCAAGCGTGCTCCCTCCAACTCATCCTGTAGCTGATGTTGCTGCCTTTCTCTCCCATCTTCACATCTCATCAGTGTTCCTTTATCCAAAGCATAACAGCTTCCTATCTCACAGCATCCTCAGTCTCTTCATGCTAGCCTGCCAGCCCGCTGGTCTTCTCTCTAGACAAGGCCACCTTCTGGATAGATACCCCTCTCCTCCTGCCTGAAGTTCCAACATCTACTTCCAAAGGGAGCGTAGTAGGTGTTGCCTAAAAAGGCACATGATACTGTGTGGCCTTGGGCAAATCACTTAACCCCACTGCCTTGCAGCAAAAGGGGGGGTGTGGTGGCGGCTAGGTGGCGCAGTGGATAGAGCACCGGCCCTGGAAGCAGGAGTACCTGAATTCACATCCAGCCTTAGACACTTAGCTGTTGTGGCCTTGGGCAAGCCACTTAACCCCATTGCCTTGCAAAAACTAAAAAGAAAAAAAAAAAGGCACATGATAAATGGTCTGAATGTCACTTACTGCCTGTATAACAATATTAAGCAAAAAGTGAACATTCAAGAAATATTGGGATAGAAAATCAATGACACAAGAGACCCATAACATGAAGGATTTGAAAGAATTCTCTGCTGCAACAAAAAAGCCCAGGTCACATAAAAACAACAACCCTAATCTGAAAGGCTTGTACCAAGAACATTTTTTTTTAAAGCAAAAGTTCTAGTTTTATAATAAGTGGATTTAATAACCTAAGTAATGCAAAATGCAGTCTACAAGATCCCCTCAAAAACCTGACTAGCAAGAACAAAACCATCTTATCTTTTCTGAGGATGATACAAATCATGAATAGGCAAAAGAACAGAGCTCTCCTCTCATCCCTAACCCCACCACCACCACCACCTCTTCATGGAATTCCCCTTCCTAGATAACTGTTTCACTCTAAGCCAAATATCTCCCAGAAGATCTGGGAACCAGATCATGTGATCCTGAAATGATCCCAGGAGACTGAAGCTCCATATAATAACTGCTACCTCCCCGGAGTAGGGCCACTGTGTTTCAGGAAGGATCTCCAACCATCATACATGCCAGAGGAAAAATGATGCTTCTGTGTAAACTGCTCTAAAGGGGAAAGTTCTCAAATTCAGCTGCCCCTAAATCAGTATGCAGAAAAAGAAAGGAACAAGAATTCAGAATATAATAAAACTGGGGCGGCTAGGTGGCGCAGTAGATAGAGCACTGGCCTTGGAGTCAGGAGTACCTAAGTTCAAATCTGATCTCAGACACTTAATAATAGCTGTGTGGCCCTGAGCAAGCCACTTAACCCCATTGCCTTGAAAAAAATAAAAACAAAAAAAACACAACAAAACAGAATATAATAAAATTCCTGACTTCTGGGGGAGGAATGGCATTTATAAAGCAATCTCACCTAGCTGAAACAGCCAAGACCCTCTGAGCAGCCAAACTGGAGGCTACCAAGCCCAGGCACCATAGTTTCTAAAAATTCCTTGGGCCCTCACAATGTTTTTACTCTTCGTCCAAACACAATTCTAACAAGCCAGGGATCTGGTTTTCTATTTAACAACAGATTAGAAATAACAAATTAAAGGATAGGAAAACAGGGGCTGACGCCGGAGGACACTGCACTGACAACTATGACAGAAAAAAGAAAAATCTGAAGGCACTCCAAAAGCTTCATAGACATCATTACTGGACCATCACGTGCAGTCCCAAAAGACAAGGACTGATCTGTCTCATGTCCTGGAGTACTTAACTTTATTAAGAAAATGACTGGGTTGCCTTTCCATAGACTGTTCTGGCTGTCATCATCTGCTCCATGAGCCATAGCTATTTCCAGTCCAGGCCTCATTCCTTAGATATCTTCTCCCCAAGATAATCTACTCATTAACTAGCCTTCACTTGGTTACTTCCTGAGAACAAACAAGCTAAGTTCTTGAGGGAGCCTCCAACTTTCTCTTCTGTTGGGAAAGAGCTTCTAAAGAGCCTATTTCTAATTGTTTGCATTAAACAGTTCATGGAAAAGATCCTGCGGGGAGGTGAACAATGAGGTCTCCAAGAAGCAATGGCCATAAGCTGCATCAGCAGTAGCTCCCAGACTTCATGGGTGAACCTGTGCTTGTGGGGCCACCTCTCATTAGAGCTCACCAAAACTCACCAAGAGTTCACTAACAAGCAAGCCCCCAAGGGTCCTCCCTAATCAAAGGGGAAAAGGGAGGCCTCCCTCTTTCCACTATGGGCAAGAAAAAGACAAAAGGGCAACATGCAGTTGGGAAGACCAGAAATTGTGAAAATCCTACAGTCCTCTTAGTAGGTTTATGCCCAATTCTGGGCAATCCTGGTTGGTCCCCATAGTACTTGTATTGGAATTTTCTATTTAGAATTTCAATTCATAGACCCTCTAAAAACAAGATAAAGGCATGTACCAATAAGATTTTAAAAAATTTTTTTTAGAACTACATGAATGAACTGGAAAATAAAACCATGTCCTGTGGACAAAAGTCTTGAAACATCTCTTATATGACAGCATTATTGTTATCAAGCAACAAGTGTGCTAACAAATAATACTTCTCCCCCAAATAATGAGCATCTAATGACAGGCAGGATAATCATGGAAAGGAAAGAGAACTTAACATTACAAGTCCTATGTTCAGATCTGGTTTTTAGGGAGTATATTTAACCAATACTTCCAGCACCTAGCTGAGAAACTTATGAGGAAAGTACTTGGCAAATCTTAAAAGGACTATACAAACATGAGCTAGTATTAATGACAATTATATTTTCTGGATCTAAATTCTTTGAACATAGAACCCTACTCTTAATCAATAAGCATTTATTAAAGCATCTGATACATACTACATTCTAGATTTGGTACCAGGAATTACTAAAAAAGTCAAAAATGGTCCTTGTCCTCAAGCAACTTACATTCTAATGGAGTAGATATAAGATGGGTACAAATGGGAGGTGGTCACCTAAGGGAAAGGGTCTTGGGAAAGTTTTTTTGAAAAGGTGAGATTTGCCTTAAAGAAAGTCAAGAAAAACTAAGAGAAGGCAGAACATTTCAGGAATGGGGAAAGCCAGGGTCAAGGGGTGGGAGGAGCACAGAGAGGAGGGTAATGGAGAGCTTTCCATACCTAAGTGGACATTGTTCTGGAAGTAACAGGCAATAATAGAGCTTGGTGAGCAGAAAGGTGATATGGTCAGAATTATATATAACCCTTAAGAAAATCACCTTTACAGTCTAGTAGAAGAATGGAGTGGAGTGGGTTCTGAATATGGTGGAACTGGAAAGAACATAAAACTTAGAGTGAGAAAATAGTCATCTGGTCTAACCTAATTTTCTCAGGAGCAAAGTCAGGCTTCAAAGAACCCCAGTCATATAGCTACCAAGTTGTGCATCCTCCAGACCGGATTCCTGATTCCCAAGGCACATCCCTCTATATTACACTGCCTCCTGGCAATTTTGCTTTTGTACATAAATTAAAAACAAAATTATTACATGATCATCAATCAGCCATTGACACAGAAAAATACATTCAATATTACTCCAGAGAACAGATGAGAAATCAAAGGAAGAACAGAGTCCTCTGGGTCCACTAACCCACTGGTGCAAGCGTAGTAGATATATAGAACTAATCATAGTCGACAACCTATACTACTTGGCTCCTAAGTCCAAAAACACTGAATCCTACTCCTTTCTTGAACCCTAACTGGTCAAAGGATACAGGTTGAAATGAAGAATTCCCAACACTGAACCATGTCCTCCACCTTTTAAAAATAAGAAAGTCATAATCAGAAACAATCACCATTCCTTCGTGTCACATAAAGGTTTCCCTAAGGGGCTAGGTGGGATTTATCAGGGGTCCCCCAGGAATTCCTCAAAATAAGATTCAGTCAGTCATCTCACCAACATATTTAAGTGTCCATGTCAAAGCACTGTGGCAAATGCTTGGGAAGATGCCCAGTTTCATCAAATTTATATACAACGTGCAAATTAGACACAATAAACCATTCACATATAACATTTGTCAAGCATTCTAGAGATGGATGGGATTGATTGATTCCTCAGTGCTCTCCTGAGAGCACTACAGGAAGTGAAGGAATTGTTAATCCTGTGTCACAAAATCTTGCCCTCACTTTGTAGATGAAAAGACACACCCAGAAATAAAATGATCGCCCAAGGTCCCACTCCCTAATCAGCGGCAGGACCAGGGCTCTAGATGATCCAAGGACCTTCCACCACACTGGCTGCTCTTCAGATGACACCAGCTCACTCTTAACAAGCTTATAAAAGTGTGGGGGCTTATGAGGGTCTCTGTAACAGAAGAGCTGCATGCCTGCTTTGACCCCAGACCCACTGCCTTTTTGTTCCAGAGGAATTTCTAATTCTAGTTAATGGATCAACGAGCCACATCAGAAGAACCTGCTTTCACTGACCAACAGTGAGGACCTTTTCCTGAAGTGGCTAAATCTGAACAGCTTGAATACAACTGAGTGACATAAATGTTACTAGCTCAAAAGAGGAGTGCCAGGCTGACCAAAACTGAATTGCCAAGCAGTTCAACAAAGCTAAACAAACCAGTGTGCTAATGTGGGTACAATAAGGGGAACCCTGGAAATTGATGAAAAGAAAAGAAGGCCTCAACTACATCACACATCCCAATTCCCCTCCATTTCACAAAGAAGGAAACAGCCTTTTAGAAGAGAGGATCCCAAGCATAAGGGAGAAGCTGCTGCACCGGCACCTGGGTTTCCTGAATCCAGACCAGGCAGGCCAGCACTGCCAAGGAAACAGAAGCTCTTGACCTCTTCCCATTATCCAAAGCTGCTAAAATATACTCTTGGTTCCTCTCTTTCTTCTATTCTCCCCAAATAAGGAACAAAAGGAATCTGGCTCTAGGATTCATCAAGTTGGTGATATTTTCAAATGAGTCAAAAGGAGGGGAAGCAAAAATCTGAAACTGACCCAAAAGTACCCACTGATCTCACTAGCCAAGCTCCAGAAACTTCACAGATGTGACTTCACCCCTGGATTACACTCCTATATTTAGTTTATACCTAATATGGATATTTAAAGTTCCAAACAGATAGGCATTTCCTCCATCCAAAAAAAGAAACTGCTTGGCTCTCTGTCAACAATAAAAGGATTAGGCTTGAGCTCCTCTGAAGAACACCCTGCAGAGGAGATTGCCAATAATAAACAGGCAGTTCCCTCAGTGAGCAAGACCCCAGCATCTCCAAGTCAGAAAGACAATCCCTGACTACCACATGAAAATCCCACCCTCAAGGCAGAGGCTCCTGGCCAGTCTCTTTAGAAGTCCTTAAAAGGCCTTTACAAAACCCTAATTAACCAGGCCTTGGGAACACAGAGGCAAAGTAATGGAATTTTCCAGTTGGCTTCCTTAGCCACCAAAGAAGAACCCAGCTCCTCCTGGTGCCCTCATCTGCCTAAGGCAGCCAATGCTTTAACACTCTCCTGTCTTGTTTTCAGGAGGCTCTGGTGCTTTGTTCTTGCTTTTATCATTCACCAAAGTCCTCTTCTGATGCTTCATAGTAGCTCTGACAGTTGGACACAACTTCCAGTGTTTCTGGAAAAGTTGGGAGACCTTTGACCACAGACCTAAAGAAGAATATGCTTATGTTAACATTAGTGGTCCATTAGTTGAGTTCAGAAAGGCTAGTCACCAGAACTCTGAAGAAGAGTGATCAACATATGCAGGGGTTTACACTGGCAAAAGAACTTCTACCAACAAAATCACCAAGCCTAAAAGTATGATTTGCAATGATCCAGAAAGGAAAATAAAATTTAAAAAGCACCAGTGAGGTGAAAATTCAGGAGTTACAAACAAATATTCAGAGACAGACAGACAGACAGACAGACACACACACACACACACACAAACACAAGATGGTTGGGGGTGGGGGGAGAACAACCTGTTTTAGCCTCTTTCATGGTTAAATAATCAATTGACAAGCACTGATCAAGACTGTGTGTGTGTGTGTGTGTGTGTGTGTGCTGGGAATACAAGAACAAAAACAAAAAGCTGACATTTGGCTGTCTCTAGAAGCCAGGGAAGGTTGTCAAGTCTTCAGTTCCAGAGGAAAAGAGCACAGAGGACCAAGATGGAGTGTGTGTGCTGCAAGCAGTCTGCTTAGGCCGTCTGAGGATGCTGCAGGGTGGATACTAGGGATGCAAAGAATGGAAGACGAGAAACATCTGTAGGGTTTAAAATGTGAAGAGCCACTACAGACTTGGGGACCAGGATGATCAGATGCTGTTTCTGTATATAAAGATGTTAGATATGAAGAAGGTGAATTAGTGAGGGGAGAGGCTGGAAGACCTCCCTTAGGAAGTTATTCCAGCAGTGAATTATGAGTGATAGGAACCAAGAGGCAGTATCTGTACTAATGGAAAGGAGGGGATAGATCCAAGAGATTTGGGGGAGGAAGAATCATCAAGATTTGGCAACTGACAGTGAAGGGAGAGGAAAGTCAAGGATAACAATCAGACTGTACAACTAAAGTGACTTGAAGTCTCAACAAGAAAAATGTTTATCTCTTCCAAAGAGGCTGCAGCAAAGGAAAGGCAAATGGACAAGGATAAAGAGGAATTTCCAGGTTTGAATGAGATAACAAACTCATTAAAGAAGAACCAATTTTCTTCTAAAGACATGACAGGGAAAGGAAGGAAGGGGACAAATCTGGAATAATAGCAGTTGGAAACTCAAGTCAGGGAAGAACAAAAGGCCACAACAGAACTCACATGAAAAAATCTATATAGACAAAGTCATGATGACTGAGTGACCAGGATTCAGTTACAAAGTCACTTAACCCCACTACCTTGCAAAAAAAAAAAAAAAGAAATGTTTTAAATGTCTAGAGAACCTGAGGGGGAAAAGCATTACACAAAGCCAAGTTATTACAACAGGATCTTTTCAGGTTCATAAGTAGACTCAACAGCCTACAAGGCTTTTAATCATTAGGGCTATCACTACCTTTGATGTTTGTCCTTCATTCTCAAAGAAGACCATGTCATCAGGGAGGCTATGCCATGACAAGCACATGAATTGGATTTGAGTGAGGGGGTGCTGGGCTAAGTCACCAGTCTCACTTTCTCCTGCAGAACCATCTGGGTCCAGTGGCCAGATATGAATGATGATGACTGGAGATGGCCTTGGATGGACACAGAGTCATCATCAAGTATCTGAGCGAGAATTTTGAACTCAGGTCCTCTTGACTCCACTGCACTACCTAGCTGCCACTTTTATGTGCATGTTAAGAGGCACAACATGCTTTCAAAAGATTATCTCATTTGGCCCTCCTAGCAAGCCTGAGAGTTATGAGTTCCCATGGGTTTACTGCTGAGGAAGCTGAAGCTCAGAGAACCAGGATTCAGGCCCACGTCACCTGGCTCCACAGCATGCCTAGAGGGGACCCTAGGCTTAGCATCAGGACACCCTGGGTAGAGGCCAAGAATTACTTCCTCTTCCAAAACCTCAGTTTCTCCCTTGTAAAATGCACCCACTCCCACAGAAGGGGACAGAAATGCTCTTTGGGAAGCTCCCAGGTATTCTTCTGGCATGCTTCAGGCCAGCCACCACACAGGCCTGCACACGTTTCTCTCCTTCTCTCCTTTCTGCCAGGTTTCTCTCCTTTGTTCTCTCACACCAAACCAACCTAACTGCTTACAAGGGCTGGTGTTCTCATCTCTTGCTCCAAAGTCTGAAGGAGCCATGCATTCAGCCAGCCTAGAGGCTGCCGACTCCAACCTAACTTAGCTTTCCTAAGCAGCTGAATGAGCACTGGCCAGTTCAGGGTTTACAACCACGTGTCAGCAATACACACAAAACTAAACCAGGAATTCATCTGTGCTGAGCCTACAAATCTATTCCAATCAGGAGCAGAGGAAGCTCCCATCTCTCTTCTGGTTGCAGCCCAAAAGAACCCATGGAGTTGTGGTCCAGCAACAGAAATAGCCTCTCTTCAGAGTCTTCTTCCTGGGTCATCCCACAGACAAAAGCACAGATAAAGTGAGTACCAGCCAGCACGGGATCACCTCTACTTCCCTCAGGAAACTCCTGCAGCCCAGGTTAGCCTCAAGAATCACTATATAGCGCAAGATCCAGTCTGCCAGAGAAATGAGCCATCAGGAAGTGTGTAGAATAATCTCAATCTACACAGCCCTAATTTCACAATGTAAGGACCTGACAAAAGGATCACAAATGTTACCTCCCTTCAGAAACCCATAAGGCTGTCTCCCAACTCTACCTCCTGCCCACCTGGAGAGCCATGGGGCAGGCATTCAGAGTCTAAGCAAACCATGAGCTTCTTCACCCCAGAAGTCACTCCTCCTTTAGTTTTCCTAGTTTTTTTTCCCCCAAAGCAATCCTATTGGTGATACGTCAATGTATCTTTGGCTCCTTGCCCTTCCTTAACTCCCACTCCAAACAGGCTGTGGTGACCACAACGTCTGAAAATGTTCTCCTCATAACTCTCCTCTTCCTTTCTAGCTCAATTTGGTCACATCACTGTCCAGACCACTCAACTATCCCAAAGTCTCCCAACCACAACCTGGCCCCAGTCTCTTTCTCACATCAATGGATGCTAGGTTGTATTACGCTTGGGCTTCCTACAATCTAGTGCCACCTGCCCCATGTGGTCCCCTCCATTTGACATCCTATTATTCTTCACTGGACTCAATACTTACTATTCGTGCCCCCTTCATCCTGTGCCTTCCTGCCACCATTTATATTATTTCCAGCTAAACCTGGAATATCCACCCTTCCAGTTCTGTTAAACTGACCTCATTCTCCAAGACAGTTCAAAACCACCTCCTCCAGGAAGAACACTCTGATTCCCTTGGTCAAGAACAATCCTTTTCTTAGAATTCAGAATATTTTATTTTTGCTTTTCTTAACATAGAAAATACTGGCATCCATCAGGTTGTTGTTAGGCCAAAAAAGAATTGCTCTAAGATCAGGGTCTTCGATAATTCCTCCTATCAGAAACAAGTCAGAAATCTCAAAATTGGAAGGAACCCGGGAATTCACCTAGTTTATATAGATATAGGTACATATGTATGCATATATATATCATATAACATTATATAGCACATGCATGTTACCTATACATATATGTGTATGTATATCACTATATGGTGTATATATATATACTGTGTGTATATATGGTATATACTGAGTAGGAGTGGTCCCCCACCACCACATCTGACAGTCCTTCACTCAGCCTCCTTTTGAAAACCTTTAGTGAAACACCCCTCCCCCCAAGATAGGATCATTCTACTTTGGGTCAGTTTTAGTTGTCCTAAAGAACTGATGGATCTCCCCCACACTGAGCTTCAATCTGCCATTCTATGGTTCTCATTGATTAGTTTTAACACCAGGGTCAAACTGAATGGGATGAAGTTAACCCTGAAAACAATAATCCTGCCTTTCTTCAAGGCTTCCTTTCCACAGGCTGAACCTTCCCAGAGATTCCCCCAATAGATTTTTGCTGTTGCAAGTGCTCTCTTGATCCCAGACAGCTTTGACTAAAACTGCTACAGTCTGTAAATGTTGCTCCTAGTGAGGCCTGACCAGGACCATCATCTCCCTCATTCCACCTTCATTAATGCTGATGAAGATTATGCTGACTCTGGGCTCTCTGGACTTGGAGGGAAAGGGAGACAAGAAAAAGGCACAAGAGAGCAGTTCAATCACCTACTTATAGTCCACCCACATTCCTTCAAAGGTTGGAAGATAATCTGAATAACCAGAAAAGGTGCTTCTCCCACTAGAATCAAGACCCATTAAGACAGTCACTCCTCTATCAGTTAAACTGTACAAAACCACCATGCAATTCCTGCTCAGCTATTTGTTTTGGCTTCCAATACAAAATGAAGTTAATGGGTGCATTCAAGCAGCAATCCCATGATTTCTCCCTTTCTCCCAAGCCCCACTGGAAAGGCACCATTAAAGAAACTCTCTGCTCTAACCCTACTATCTCACATCAGGGAGAAATGCAGTAAAAATGTACAGACTTAAATGGAATCCACCCATTCTAAATAAAACAAGTAGACCTGTGAAAAGATTTTCCCTTCTTAACTTCCATGTCAAGTTTAGTGTACTAATAATCAATTGGCAAAAGAAACTCAGCCTGAAGCAGCATGATCCAGGAGAAAAACACAGCACACCAGATCTGAATTCAAAAGACTGGAGATTAGTAAGCCGTGGCTGGGACACTTCTAAGGATGAAGAGCTCTGTGACCTTGGCCAAGATATTCAGGCTCTTTGGCCTCAGGCCCAGGACAGGGTCCAGCAGGCTCACCCCTCCCCCTTTGGTTTCAAGATTGAATCCACCCCCTCTTGGCCCTAGCATCCCAATTACATTCAAGTGGCCAAGTTTGCAGGCCACTCAGATGGATACATCTTTTTTCTGATGACCAACTGTCCAGCCATGTCTTCTCTACCTTCTACTTGGAGAGTTGGTTTTGTGAACTCAACTGTGTATCTACATTGATCTCTATCAGGTTCAGGTCAGTATGTAAACTTATTGAGATTTGGGGGCATCTTTTCTCTGTCATGTTTCAGTTCCGTGTCCACACACTGGTCACTAAAAAAGGAATCTCCTATTTAGAGTAGCAAGTGCAAGGCTATAACATTTGCAGAGTCTAAATCCTGTACTAAAGTGTTTCCAGCCTGCAGTCCTCTTTAGAGAAGACCACCATGTCCCGGCCACATAGGACTGGAGGCTATTTTGAATTTCTATTTATTTCATGAGTTGACATGGCTAAAAGTATTTGTCCAGGTGTCCAGCCTCCTGGTAAAATGCCTTGCTGTACTGAGCTAGGTTAGTCTTTAGACAATATGCCCATATTCAAAGATATAGCTAAATGGTGTGACAGACAGAATTCTGGGGCCTGGAATGAGAAGACCTGAGTTCAAATCCAGCCTCAGGCACTCATGAGCAATGTTACCCTGGGCAAGTCATTTAATCCATTTGCCTCAGTTTCTTCAACTGTAAAGTGGGGATAATAAAAGGACCTACTTCACAGAGGTATTGTGAGGAACAAATAAGATCATCTTTAAATACTTATCATGGTGTCTGGCACAGTAGGCACTGTACAAATACTTCTTTCCTTCCCTTCCCTTCTTTTCCTTATGACAAAATCTCCCCAAGTCAACATTCTATTAGCATGGCCTTCATTAATCCAAAGTAACCTCCGGACCAAAATGAGAAATCATAGCTGGATTTTGTGAAGCCTTTGCAGACTCAGAAGAACTCTGAAGTCTATTAGAGATTCTATTTTCTTCCATTTTTAAAAAAAATTAGCACTGGATCCACATCAAAAGTATCATTCCTGTTCTCTAGTTTTTCAAAGTTCACTACACGTAGATGATTCAGAAATCACACCCACCAGTTCTTTCCTACAGTTCATCTGGCCCCATGACTTGAACTCATCAGAGGCTAGCAGGTCTCCCACTACTTTCTCTCCTCACTTAACTTGAGCATAAAAATTCCCAATCAGCCCTTTGTTTTGCCCTTTCTGGTTCAAAGATCAGACTCAGAGTAAAGGGTCAGCATGTGGACCTTGTTACTGTTGGCAGCTCTCTCCCCTCTTCCTTCTGTGGCCCCCCCAGGAGCTTTAGAAAATCTGTTTGCCCTCCTGAGCTTCCCTCAGCAACCTTCACCCTCCTGACCTGGGGTTCTTAGAGGTCTCTACTTGAGATGCAGAAAAGTACAGATGCCTGGCCTTAGGATGCTAAAGAAATGCTGGGGGAGCTGAATGGACTGTCTTCCTCTCTGTCCCCTACCCTTGTTTCCCTCTATGGTACACAGCTTTTTGGGTTTTAGGGATAGGCAGAGTTCCCTGAGAATCCAAACCAAGTAATGTCCAAGATCTCTTTCAGCTCTAGCCCTACAGCAGTTACCATTATGCTTTATGAAATTCTTGGGGCAAGGTAATAAATGCCTTTCTCCAGGGCTTTCAAATGCAGCCTTGGTGCTATTATCTTGGATGTTTCTCAATGAGGAGTCAGGGGAGAAAAAAGGGTTAGACCAGGGAATGTTGTTTTTGGCACAAAAGCCAAACTCCTACTTTCAAATAACTTTGAAATTTAAGTTGCTGATCTCTATGTGAATCTAAAAGCATTATAAAATGATTAGCTATGATGATGGTACTAATTCCCAATGAAAAAGGAGGAAGGAAGAACAGGCATCAGAAACATCAGACATCTTCCAAGGTGCTAGCAAATAAGACAATACTAATCTGGGAATGCATGTCAAACAGATGCATTCTCCCCATGACCAAGTGTCATTTCTGAGGTGCAGAAAACATTATCCTTAAAAGATTCTACTCAGACTAAGAGCCCTCCCAGAGAAAAGGCCGGTCAAGGCCTCCGTCTGATAAGCTTATCTTAGAGCAGAGCCTGGCACCAACTTCAGGAGAAAACATGCAGGGTCTGGCGGAGTCCTCCAGAGAGCAGCAGCATGAGTGGAAGAGGTAATTAAGCCATGCTTTCAAGAACAATTAAACAAAATCAATAAATGAGCTCTGTCTCTATGGGAAGGAGGGTTCTTAACAGATTTTAAACTAGGAAGTATCAAGCCAGAAGATAGCCTCTGAGGAAGGCTAAGAATCAGCAAATTCATTGGGCCACAAGTCCTTTCCTTTCCATTAAGCTTAAGTCTCCACAATATATTGCCAGTCAAAGGGGGAGGAGGGAAGAAAAGAGGGTAGGTTTTACCAGTTGTTTTTGGCACAAAAGCCAAGCTTTTAATTGGATCCTCCTACAATTTAAATTGATGACCTCTATTGAAATGCTCATTCTGTTACTTGCTACCTCCACAGCTTTAGATAAGTCATTTCCCAGCCAGTTTTTCTAGCCAAATTGCTCTATTAAGTTGCCATGTCCTTCATTGGTCCAGGGCACCCAGGTATGAAGAAGGGGCAATGCTAAACACAGAATCAGCAAATACTGGCATCCTTTCATAACTTTCCTGTAAATAGAGGACCGAGGACCAAATATTCCCAAGTCTGACCAGAGAAAATGAGGCTTCCCAACTTCGGGCTTAAGGAAATCCTTGAAAAGGTTAGTAAAAGCAAGTTGGTAAGCTCAAACCAGGTCAGGAGCACTACATGGCAGTCAGAGCTAGGAAAGTCTGAGATTTCATTAAAAGTTGTTGCTTCTGATTCAATCTAGAAGTCAAGGCAAGCCGCATTCTCAGAAAACTAAGAGCAGAATCCAGAATGAAGGAAAGGGGTAATCCTGCATGCTGTCCTGTTCAAGTCCTCAGGACAAGGGATGTCAACAACATAGGGGGTGTCTAGATGAGGGCAGGCAAGGATAACAAAGAGGACTGGAAAAGGGGCCATGAAAGTACCAACTGAAGGAAATTTAAAAAATAATAGGGGAGGGGCAGCTAGGTGGAGCAGTGG
This sequence comes from Macrotis lagotis, assembly GCF_037893015.1. Taxonomy (NCBI): domain Eukaryota; kingdom Metazoa; phylum Chordata; class Mammalia; order Peramelemorphia; family Peramelidae; genus Macrotis; species Macrotis lagotis. The sequence continues at coordinate 866,870,005 of NC_133658.1, forward strand.
ATAGAGCACCAGACCTGGAGTCAGGAGGATCGGAGTTCAAATTTGATCTCAGACACTTCATAATTGCCTAGCTGTGTGACCTTGGGCAAGTCACTTAACCCTATTGCCTTAAATAAATTGTAAAAAAGGTTAAAAAAAAAAAGAAGTCTAGGCTGGGGGATGAGAACTGTAGTCCAGTGTTAGAAAAACTGCAGAAGAGGAGGAGTGTAATCTGTTCTCCTTGGCCCAGGACCTGAGAGCTGAAGTTAAGAGAATTCTGGCTCCAAACAGCCACTTTCTAGCTCTCTAGCATCATTCACATGCCTGGGCTTCCTTTCCTCCTCACTTCCCTACCTAGGGTCCTGGCCCCACACTGCAGACTCAGCCCGGATGTCCATTTTGATATGAGGTCTTTCCTGATCATTCCTGAGTTCAATTCCTTTCCAACAAAGGAAAAAAAAAGACTGGGTATTTTTTTTTTCTGTACATTTATTATATGGGAGATGTCAGCTCCAGCAGGCCTCTGAGGCAGGAAGAAATGGGTTCAAGTCCTGACTCATACACATGCTAGAATTGTAAGCAGTTTGACTTTTCAGTGCCAGGACAACTCCAAAAAAACAACAACCAATAAATGGTATAACAGATTCTAGGCTTCCCTGGCACAGCCTTTTAGAGTCAGAAGGAGTCTGTCAGATGTGGGCTCTGTTCTTCAGCACTCTAGAGGCTCCAGGTTCTCCTCAATATGAATAATGACCCCAACCACTCCCCCACCTCCCACCTTTCATCCCCCTACCTCCCCCTCCCCCCCAGACTGTAAACCCCTTAACTGTTCTCATCACCCTTCATGACCCTTGTCCATTTTATTTGGAAGCTAAGGGCAGGGGATGGCAGGGCAGTTTCTCCCTGAGAAAGTTCCCTATTGGGAGGAAATCTCTAACAGATTCAAGTCCAGACTTTCTTTTTTTTTCCAAGTTTTTTTTTTAATTTTTGCAAGGCAATGGGGTTAAGTGGCTTGCCCAAGGCCACACAGCTAGGTAATTATTGTCTGAGACCGGATTTGAACTCAGGTACTCCTGACTCCTGGGCGGGTGCTCTATCCACTGTGCCACCTAGCTGCCCCCCAGACTCTTTCAAATAGGTTTCTGTGAACAAAAGCAAGTCATTACCTTTCTCAGGAGCCCAAATCAACTCTCTCTAAAACTAGAAATGGCTAACATTGGCAGAGACTGATCCTCCTCATTGGGAGTCTCAAGTTGGGTCCATCATCTCTCCCTCATTCCCCCTCCACCAAAATAAAAAATAAAATAAAATGGACAAGGGTAGTAAAGATGAAAATACTTGGGTAGTTTGCCATCTCTTCCACTGGAGGGAGTACCCAGTTTGGCATCACTGAGCAGGGTGTGGGGTTCTGAAGCATAAAGGCCCACATCTGACAAACTCCCTTCACCAATGTGAGTACCTGCTCAGACCTGGCAGGTCATAATCCTCAATACCAGGCTGGAGAAGAGGCCAGAGGCTGCTCTAAACTGACTATCAAAGGTAGGCCACTCAAGTCTGAGCTCTAGTCAATTCTACCAAAAGGCAAGGGTCCAGTATATGCCCAGACACTATTCATCAATTGAGCTCATGATGGAGAAGTTCATTATCAACATTTTACTAATCATCTAATAGCTAATCATCTAATAAACATGCAAACATCCAATAACATCTCCTAAGTTCTGGGAACATATACAAAAAAATAGTCCTACCTTTAATAAGCTCTAGTACTATGAGGGCAGGTACCATGGAAATAATTAGGTCATTCAAGATGCAGGAAGAGTAAACGGAAGGTGATCTCAGAAAGGATTGTCTCCTACAGAAGGCAGAATAGGAGCTGGCTACCAGGATATTTGTTTTTGTTTCTTTACATGGCAACCTATAAAACAGACGCCTGGTAGACAAAATTGGTTCTAAATAAAAATCTGAGCCTGTAACTTGGCTTAGCACCACTGAAGGGAAAGCAATTTCAACTGTAAAATTAAGGGTTGCACTCGATGGCTCAGAAGTCCCTTCCAATTTACAATCTGTGATCTTGGAAAGCCAGCCATTTAGCACATACGTGTACTATGCCATTAGGCCCTCTTTTTTTTTATGTGCTTTGTTTTTCTTGAAGTTAAAGTATGTTGCCCAAAGAAAGAAGAATGTGGTCTGTAAAGGCCTTAACTAAAAAGCAATCCTGAACTGCTTTAACTTTCTCCTGGGATAATGAGAAGAGATGTCAATCATTTTCCAAGTTGTTATTTCCATTTTCATAGCCAATTAAACATGAGAAAAGCAAGGTGTTTTAATTCGGTTGGAAAAGAACAGAGTCCCAGGAAGTCTTCAGACAAAAGTGGAAGGGCTATTGGTCACAACAACACCCAGTTCCTATCGGGACCAGTAGAGATAGTCTAGAAAGTCCCTTCTAATTCAAAGACCGGTTCTGGGCCACACATTTTTAAAGCCCAGAGAATACAAAGACTGAATGCTAATCCCAGCCCATCCATCTCCATTTTATATGTAGTCTTCATCTCTAAACAAGACACTGTAACTTTCTTGATGGAATAATCACTTGATAGGATTAAAAAGGAAATCACTCAGTTCAAGTTACTTGAAAAATGAGGTCTTTCCTCTCCTCCTTTAGCCCCAAATTTCCTGTTCACTGGGTGAACAAAAACTTATTAATCATCCACTGCATACAGATAGCAATTACTGGCTCAGAGGTAGCTTCCTTAAAAGAGCTCACACAATTAGTATAAAAGAAAGACACAAAACAATTTAAGGAGAACCTAGAAAACTGAAACAAAGAAGGTGGACTGATACCTCCAACCCTCCCTAAATCTTCCTCAGAGTCTCAAGGCTGTCCCCCACCACCTGGAGTCATGTTGGCGATTGCCAGATTTCACAAAATTAAGTAAATCTGTGCCAATTTTGAAAAGATCAAATCAGATCAATGGGATCTCTGGCTTGTTAGAACATCCAACCCAGAAAATATCAATAGGGAGGAGAGGAGATAGTTCTTCCCATCTCCCATGAGCTAGCTGCTCTTTTCCATTCACTCCCACTCTGAGGAGTCTTCAAATATTTTGAGTCATTTGAGTCATAAAGAATACTACATACCTATTCCCAGGCTAGAAAGAGAAAGTCATTACTCTTCCAGGAAAAGTCATATATGGTGAGCCAATAGGCAACTCAGTAACCAAAAAGTTGACAACTGCCAAGAGAATCAAGTGGATAAGGGGGCAGACAACAGGCTCCTGATAAATCCTAGCTGCAGGCTCTGGAGAGATCACTTAACTTGTTGGGAATTCCTCAGCTCTTGAGTATGAATGACATGACCAGAGAAGAGTCTCCTATATCAAGGAAATCAAAGTGGGACTAAAAAAAATCTTTTTAATTAAGTCTTCCCATAATTAAATTCAGGAAAAAAAAAACCCAAGAAGTTTGCCATCATGAACTCTTATAAGAATATGGGCGGCAAAGTCAGGCATCCTTTCTGCATTTCTGGCTCTGATGGCTTAGAATCATCTGTCAGTCATCAGAGGAAAAGGGATCACAAGGACAACTAGATCATGCAAGGCTCTTAGTGATGTACAATGAAACTGAAGCCTGGAGGAAAGGGAGTAGAGGAAAGCACACTGACTTGGCAGAGTCAGTGACCCCGAGTGTAATCTCAGCTCTGTCTAACTCTATCTCTCACACACCGATTGAGTCATTTCAACTTGCTAGATCTCCCTTTTCTAAACTATAAAATAAGAGGGTTAGATTAGAGAATCCCAATGTTCCCCCTCCTGCTACAACTAGGGACCAGGACTCATATCCAGGTCCCTGGGCTCCTAGACCAGCTCTTTCTCCTTTAGTTAACATGGCAACAAAACCAAAAACAAATAAACAAAAATAACTCACAATATTATGATTTTTTTAATATAGTCTAAATCAAATCTATACTATTCATTTTCTATGGGCAAAGCACTGAGGCTAGACTGTGAAAATAGAAGGATTAAAAAATAGTCCTTGCTCTCAAGAAGTGAACTCCTAATCTAGCAAAATTCCATGTTAATCTTCCACTCCTTACTTATCAAAGCAAATAACCCAAATTCAAATCTCAGTTTTCCTTCTTACTGACCTTATGGTTTTGGGAAATCACTGAAGCTCTCTAGGTCTAAAGTTAGTCATCTATAAAATATTAAATGATTTTTTATATTCCTTCTAGTCCAAATTCTATGATCCTTTAAAAATAGATGCCATTTTATAACACTGAATTATGTCACCATCCACTCAATTATTTGATTTTTATATTCACTGTTCAAACTCTTTCCTCCCTACATTTACTTTATCACCCCAGTGACAGATCCACACACTTTCCTGGTCAAAGTTTCACAAAATCTTAGCATCTGAAGGGACCTCAAAGTACAAATCACAAGGGAGTAAGAATCCTCCAAGAATCTAGCCTCCATATAAAGCTCTACAAGGAAGGAAAAAGCAAAATGAAAAGAGTCCTGCAAAATCAGGAGATGTCTATGGCCCTTTCAAATAGTCTCTCCTTTGATCTTCACAACTCTATGAGGAGGTAACATTATTTTTTAAATGAGGAAGCTGAGGTTGTACCCAGTCACCCAGATACTAAAAGTCAGAACCAGTGTCATATTCAGGATGGTAACATCTGCCTGCCTTCTTCACAAGGTGTTCTGAACCTAAAACTGAATCAGCATTCTCTCCAGAAACTTCCCTTGGAAGGTACTTCCAATAAGTCATAGAGTCATTTCATATTAATTTTATCATCCACCTCTGCAGCTTCCATCACCCCACCTACTTCTTCCCTGGGAATAAGTCAAAAACTAACTGGATTATATAGTACTAGCATCTAATTCAACATAATCAACGATTCTAAGGTCTACCTCATAAATACTAGATAGATGTACTCCCTCTAACTCTTAACTGGAGTCAGCTGCAAGTCCCTCTGAAGGCAGCAGCATAGGGGTGAGGTCCCCAAAGTTGGTCCCCAGTTCTGACCCTGAATGCTATGAAGGTAAGGCAATAAGAGCTCCATCTTCTCATACTGGGCCCAGACCAGAGTTCCTAGTTGTTGCTGCCGAACAGTGCTCTCACAAGGCTACAATTAGACGAGTTGTGCTTTTAAAAAACAACACCGGAAGAGAAAGGAGGAATGACAGAAAAGCAGAAAGAGGCCTCAAATATGACTAATTGCTCTTCCCACTACCAGTGCCTAGAACTGGGATCTGAGGAGAGTTAGAACTAATTTCCAGAATAAAAAAAAAAGACAAAACGAAAAAATTAGACTTCATCAGAATAAGTACATATCTCCATGACTTCATTTCATGGTAAAGATACTGGAATGGTTTACCATTTTCTTCTTTAGCTCATTTTACAGATGAGGAAACTGAGGCAGAGAGTGAAATGACTTGTCCAGGGTCACATAGTCCAAGTTTGAGGCCGAATTTGACTCAGGACAGGCTCAAGGCTCTATGCACTTCAACATCTACCTTAATGACATATAGTTTATATGTCATAGTTTATAGCTAGAAACCATGGCAATGATGACCTGGCTGCTATTTTCCAACAGTTATTTCCATCCTCTGCAAGGCTGCTTGGTGGTTCAGTTCTAGAACTGCCAAACCCACCCCAACTTTCCCCTTTCTTGGAAGAACTTTTTATTCATGCCTTAATCACTTCCTGACCTGCCTAATGCAATTCCCTTTTATGGCTTTTCTAAGTCCCTCCTCAAGAAAATCCAAGCTGCTGTGGCTCACAGGACAGGAAGTGGGCCAGTCAGTCCTCACCCTTCTGCCTCCTACAAGTCCCCCTCACAAGGCTCATTTAGCACACTGTAATCAGATTTTCCTCTTATTTACTCTTTACTAGAAAGGTTCAATAGCATGGAGAGAAGGGGTGAAATTTCTCTTTTATTATTTTGCCTCCAAGATTAAGAATGAACTTGCCACTTTTAGGCAAGTTGCTGTCATAGCTCATCTAAAAAAATGGGAGCAACAGATCGGATGATCTCTAAAAGTCAGTCTAGTCCTAATGTTGAGATTCTGTAATACTGTGAAATTCACATTTCTTGGTAAACTTGAATGACAAACAGCTGGCTGCACTTCTCTCATCTTTAAAAAGCCAACCCTGCACCTTAGCGCATTAAGAGAAGCACTTATCAGTGCTTCAGAATTGGTCTAAGCAAAAAAAGAAAAATGGTAAAGATCCTTGCCATTCTCACTAGGGAGCAAGAACTGGGGAGCTACAAAGCTTAGAAGCCTGAATTCTCCTTTCAGAAGCTCACCAACCTCTCTAGCCCCAGGAGAACATTCTCTGCAACTGACCTGGGTGTTTTCTGTTCCGTTATTTCACTAACTTCTCCCAGAGGATTTCTACGCCCTCCTCACTGTGACAGGAAATGGCCTGGCCCAACTTTAGCCTGGTAAAGTAAGATCCCATCTGTTGTGGATGTTTGTTCTCTCCTAGCTATACTGACCAGGGCAGCCTGGGAAAAGAGATCCAGAGTGAAGGCTGCATCCTGAGAAGGGGGACGTGGGCTAGGCAAGTTCTCTAGAGCTGAAGGAGGTTTTTCCGAGACTGTCGGCATCATTTTATAAATAGTAGCCTGGCCGGCACCACAAGTTTGAATCATTCCCATCCTCAGCCTTCTTCCTTCCAAGGCTATCAATCCTGCAACAGTTTCCTGCCTCTCAATGATGTCAAGAGCCAGCACCCTGGCCATTCTTTGCTTTTCCTCTTTCTATTGAATGGTTTGCCTCCTCCTCTGCACTCAGTTCAGTTTAATTCAACAAACATCTATTAAGTCCACACACTATATGAAATCCACTGTGCCAAGCACTGAGGGCATAAAAACAAAAAAGGAAAATCTCTAACTTCAAGGAGTTTACATTTTATTAGTGGAGAAAAATCATAAGGATTCAGATAAGTAAATATGTGATAATTTGGGACAGGAGATGGCAGATCCCCTGACTTGAAGGGGTGAGGAGTTGGGGTGGGGGGCGCTTCCTGCAGGGAATGGTTTCTAATTGAGCCTTGAAAGTCAAGTTTTTGAATGGCAGTGAGAATGGAATGTACTCTGGGAATGGGGGCAAAAGTAGCTGAAACAGACTGAGAAATTTGGGGAGCAGCAATGGGGGCTAGTTGGGCAGGAATACAGTGTTTGCAGGAGAAAATAAGAGATACATTTGGAAAGGTAGATTGGAAGCAGATCTGGAGAGCTTTAATCACCAAACTGAGGAGTCTGTCTTGTTTGTCCTAGCCACCATGGAGTCGCCTTAGACTTTGGGGCAGGGAAGTAAAAAAGAAGAGCTGTTTCCTACGATAATTATTTTGTCTGAAAGAGTCTGAAGGATGAAACAGGAAACAAGGAGACCACTTAGATTATTTCAATAGTTTTAAGAAGAGGGAATGAAAACCTCAACTTGGGAAGTGGGCATATGAAGGGGCTGGATGAGAGAGATGCTACTGTGACAGAAGTAATGAGACATGCAACTTGCAATCCTGAGGGTGCAACTGAAAAGGTGTCTGGTGGCAGGCCCCAAGGATCAGGGCTTGGTCCTGTACTGTTTGTAGTTTTTATCAATAACCTGGATAGACCCACACAGTATGTGTTTCAAATCAGCAAATGACACAAAGCTCAAAGGAACACATAGAGTTACAGAGAGCATCCAAAAAGTTGGATTTAACTTACTAAGAGGAAATTCAACAGGGACAAATATGAAATTCAACCCTCAGATTCAAGAACTTCATTTTCCAAGTAAAAGATGGAGACAAAGTTAAATCACAGTTAATCTTCAGTTAAAGGGCTAGGGATCTAAGTGGACTGGAAAAGTGCTATGGCAGCCCAAAAAGTCTGCATGATCTTGGTGTGCAGCAGGAAACTCATGACTTCCAGGCAAGACAGCCCTCCTCTCTTACTCAGTGCTGTACTCTGATTCCAGCTGGTCAGTGCTGGGCACCACGTTTGGGAAAGGACATTGATAATCTGGAGAATGTTTATAGCAGGGCAAACAGGAAGTTGAAAGGCCTTGAGTCCAGGCAGGTCCAACCATCATCCCCACTGACTTAGATGTCTCCGGAGACCTTCCTGTCTATGCAATGAACTGGGAGTCTTAACTCCCCTCTCAAGGAGAGGAAGGTCTACTTCTCAAGTACACTCCAGACATAGTGACCATGTAATAAATAACTGGACAGCACTGGGAATGTGGAAAGACTGAAACACTAATGCACTGTTGGAGGAATTGTAAACTAGTTCAAACTATTCTGGAGAGCATTCTGGAACTACACCCAAACAGTTATAAAACTGTGCATATTCTTTGATCTAGCAGCAGCATCACTAGGCCTGTGCCCCAAAAGTGATCAAAGACCATGGAAAAGAATCTATTTATACAAAAATATTTATAGCAGTTCTTTTTGTAGTGGCAAGTATTGGAAATTGAGAGGATGCCCATCAACCAGAGAATGACTGAACAAGTTGTGGTACGTGAATATAGTATATGAACTACTACAGGAAAGTTTCAGAAAAACTCAAAGACTTCTATGAATTTACGCAAGTTGAAATGGGCTGACCCAGGAAAACACTGTAACAGCACTAGTGTACAATGATCAACTCAGAAAGACTTAACTCCAGTCCTCCTTCCCTCTGGGATTATCCTTCCTCTACCTACAGCTGTCTTGTATTCTCACTCTTTTCAATGGAGCTCCTGGAGAGCAGGCACTGTCTCCCCAAAAACTAAAAAAGTGCCAGACTGGTGGTCAATGCAGGCTGACTCACAAAACGATGAAGGGGACTGACCCATACCCATACCAAGCTAATTCAAAGTCAAGGTTTCAGATGCTCAAGGAGAAAACAGGCTCAGAAGCCGTCCCCAATTTCCCTTCTCTCCAAATCTCCTCGCAAAATCTGCCACCCCAAGTACTCTCAAAACCATGGGATGGCCGGAGCTGCTTAACTGGCTGGTATTTCTCTGAGTCAAAAGGTGATGAAAGAAAATCTTCCATTTGAGGACATTTATATCACTTGGAAAATAGCACACTCTCCAAAACCAACCCCTCCCTGCCTTTGTTTCACTCAGAAAGTTCCTGAAAGGGAGAAAAATGAATTCAAAATTTCAAATAACATTGTCACTGGAATGATGAAGGCCAGCCTCCCTTACCCCTCCCCTAGCCATCTTCCTATAAGCACTGGGCTTCAACTTATCACATAACATCCTACATTAAGTGACCTGGGGTTGTGTCGATGATTTTACAAGGGCAGAAACAGTGATCTAAAAATTATATTTCCTTCCTAAGAGAGCCCAAAGCAAACTCAGTATACAACTGACCATCACTGTAAAAAGTTTGCTGAGGGAGTGAGTGTTGAATTAATTACTGTTAACATTTAAGTGAATCTCAACAAACCAAGCTGAAAATGTCAAAGATGTTAAAGAGGCTAACTACAGACCTGGACTCTTAGAAGATTTCTCTCCTCCCATTTTAGAGTGAAAATATCAAGAACTTTAAAAAAAAAGAGAAATATAATGAATAATTGTTCTGGTAGTCAAGAAACTACCAAAAAGTGTATAGCAACAAGGGATAAAAGAAGAGTAGTGTAAAACCCCTTTCCACAGTGGCTATGGATGTTTTTGTCATCACAACCTCTCGGCTAAAACAAAAGACAACACACAATGGTCCTGTGACAGCAACACATGCTAGAGTGTCCAAAATGTTGAATCATGCAAATACTCGATGTATGAGAGAGAAGAAAACCAGATGGTCAAAGAATTAACTAGGAAAGTTCTATTATCTTTTCCAGAGGCTAGGGAATTGATCCATTTTTATAACATTTTTTCAAAAAGTTATATTTTGATCCCAGCCAGCCAAATTAATTAGTTCAATAAGAGAGATACTTTTTTTCTAATTTTTATGAATCACAATTTATATACAACACTTTAAGGTCAATAAAATTATAAATATACTTTATCTCATTGGAAGCTCACAAATGGCCCCATGAAGTAGGCACCAGAAGTATCACTTATTCCCATTTGACAGATAAAGAAACTGAGATTCAGAGATGTCCAATGACTTAGCTCAGCCATATAACTATGAATCAACAGAAAAATTAGAACTCAGCTACTTTCTGGCTTTAAAACCAGAAATCTTTCCACTAGATTGTAATTTCCTAGAATGTTTGGTTCACCAAAAAAAGTAAAAAGAAAAAAACTGATTCTCTCCTCCCAAGTGTCTAGGCTGGATAGTCTTGATTCTGTGTCTATCTTAAGCTTCCCCTGGTTGGTTCCCTGGTCAAAGGAGCTGTCAGTAAATAGATCCTTTCGCTTCAGGGCCTTTTGCTGAATTTAGGAAGAAGGTCGGAGTGGGCTAAGGGCCACAAGGAATGCTCTAGTCTAACCAGAGGAAAAGGAGACAAGCGGAGGAAGAACTTTGCACAGAAAGGTTCTTGGAAAAACTGCGGCAAGGAAGAGAAGGAAGGAGATAAGCATACACTGAAGACCCGCTCCTGGGGGGCCCGAGCTAAGCCTCACAGAGAGCCCCAGGAAGCCGCGCTGGGACAATGGGGTCCCCCGACTTGCCCCCAGATTATACCACTTGCATGGGGCTGAGACTGGACTTGAACCCAGGGGCTTGCTGATTCTGGGCGAGCTGCCTCGCTCACAAGGTATTTCCGATAGAATCCCGCTTGATAGATTCTAATTTGGGGAAAGAATCGTCTTACCCGCACAAACCTCCCTCAGGACCTGCCCGAGCGGAGCTTAGAACTCAGATCAAAGGATCCGAGTCCGGGCCTCACTCCGCCTCATTAGTTGTCAGGGAAGATGCCTCTGAGGGGGGTCTGAGGTCGGGTGTGAGGGGGGGTCTCAGGGGGGTCTGAGTCGGGGTCTGAGGCAGCTCTGAGGGGGGGTCTGAGGCGGGGTCTGAGGAGGGTCTGAGGGGGGTCTGAGGTGGGTCTGAGGGGGGTCTGAGGGGGGTCTCAGGGGGGGTCTGAGGGAGGGTCTCAGGGGGATCTGAGGCTGGGTCTGAGGTGGGGGGTCTGAGCGGGGTCTGAGGTGGGTCTGAGGTGGGGGGTCTGAGCGGGGTCTGAGGGGGGCCGAGGCGGGGGTCAGCGTGTGCGAAGCGGGTTAGAGGGAAGGCGGGCGCCGTGGCTCCGGCGGCCCCCAGCACTGCGCCCAGCTCTGGGCAGCTCCGGGGCCCGGCCCGGGCCTCGCCCACCCTCAAGCCCCGTGTTCTAGGGGCCCGCCAGACCCTCCCCGCTCTGCCAGTCTGGGTCCTAAGGCCCTCCGCGCGCCCCCCGCCCACACCCGCGCCCCGACTCTAACAAAGGCTCCCCCAGCCCACGAGCGGGTGCCCGGGGCCCCGCCGTCCGACACGCTGGCTCCGCGCGGAGGCTGGCGGGACGGAGCCCCCGGGCGGGCGGGCATCCGCGGGGCCGCGCGGCGCGCGCCCTCCCGAGGGTCCCCCGAGCCTCCCGTCGGGCCTCCGCACCTTGACGAAGAGCTCGATGACGGGCTCTTTGTCCTCCTTCAGCCCGTTCATCGGCATCGACAGCGCCATGGCCGGGCTCGGGCTCCTCGGGCTCCCGGGTCCTCGGGCTCCTCGGCCGCTGGGCTCCGCGCGCTGTGCCGCCTCGCGCTCGCGCTCGCTCCGGGTCGCCGGGGCTCCTGGGCACCGTCCGGCCGCTCCGGCTGCTCCGCGCGACTGGGAGGAGGCGGCGGCCGGCGCTCGGGGCCGCTCAACGGCCGGCGGGGCGGGGCCTGCGCCTCGTGCGCCCGCGCGCCCGCCTATCCCAGGCCGCCCCGCCCCGAGCCCCGCCCCCGCCCCCGCCCCCGCGCCCCCTCGCTTCTCCGGCCTCGGCGTCCCCGCTCCCCTCGCTCCCCCCCCGCGCCCCGCCCGCCGCCCCTGCGCCTCGTCCCTTCCGCTCCAGCCCGCCCGACCCCCCGCTGTCCTGCGCCCGCGGCCCCGCCGCGCTGCGGAGTCTCCGCGCCTTCTGCCTTTCTTCCTGTCTTTCCTTCTCTCTGTCTCTTTTCTCTCTGTGTCTCTTCTTTCTCTGTGTCTCTTTTCTCTCTGTCTCTGTCCCTTTTTTGTCTCTCTCTTCTTTCTCTGTGTCTCTTTTCTCTTTCTCTCTGTCTCTCTTTCTGTCTCTTTTTTCTCTCTCTCTCTTCTCTCTGTCTCACTTTTTCTCTGTCTCTGTCCCTTTTTTCTCTCTGTCTCTCTTCTTTCTCTGTCTCTTTTCTCTCTTTTTTCTCTCTCTCTGTCTCTCTTTTCTCTCTCTCTGTCTCTTTTTTCTCTCTCTCTGTCTCTCTCTTTTTCCTCTGTTTTCTCTCTCTGTCTCTCTTCTTTCTCTGTGTCTCTTTTCTCTCTTTTTTTCTCTGTCTCTCTTTTTCTCTGTCTCTCTTTTTCTCTCTCTGTCTCTTTTTCTCTCTCTTTTTTCTCTGTCTCTCTTTTTCTCTCTTTGTCTCTCTTTTTCTCTCTCTTTTCTCTCTCTCTGTCTCTCTTTTCTCTTTCTCTGTCTCTTTCTCTCTCTGTGTCTTTTTTCTCTCTCTCTGTCTCTGTTTTCTCTCCTGTCTCTTTTTCTCTCTCTCTCTTCTTTCTGTGTCTCTTTTCTCTCTTTTTTTCTCTGTCTCTCTTTTTCTCTCTTTTGTCTCTTCTCTCTCTCTTTTTTCTGTCTCTTTTTCTCTCTGTCTCTTTTTTCTCTCTCTTTTCTCTGTCTCTTTTTCTCTGTCTCTCTTTTTTCTCTCTGTCTCTTTCTGTGTCTCTTTTTCTCTCTCTGTCTCTCTTCTTTCTCTCTGTGTGTGTCTCTTTTCTCTCTTTTTTCTCTCTGTCTCTCTTCTTTCTCTCTCTGTGTCTCTTTTCTGTCTTTTTTCTCTCTGTCTCCTTTTTCTCTCTTTTTTTCTCTCTCTGCCTCCTTTTTCTCTCTTTTTTCTCTCTTTTTTCTCTCTTTGTCTCTTTTCTCTCTGTCTCTCTTTTTTCTCTCTCTCTGTCTCTTTTTTCTCTCTCTCTCTGTTTTCTCTCCTGTCTCTCTTTTTCTCTGTCTCTCTTTTTCTTTCTGTCTCTTTCTCTCTCTGTGTGTCTCTCTTTTCTCTGTGTCTCTTTTTTCTCTCTCTCTTTTTCTCTCTCTCTTTTTTCTCTCCTGTCTCTTTTTCTCTTTCTCTCTTTTTTCTCTATCTCTCTTTTTCTCTCTGTCTGTTTTCTCTCCTGTCTCTTTTCTCTCTCTTCTTTCTGTGTCTCTTTTCTCTCTTTTTTTCTCTCTGTCTCTCTTTTTCTCTCTTTGTCTCTTCTCTCTCTTTTTTCTCTCTCTTTTTTCTCTGTCTCTTTTTTCTCTGTGTCTCTCTTTTTCTCTCTTTTTTCTCTGTCTCTTTTTCTCTCTCTCTTTTTTCTCTCTCTGTCTCTTTCTGTCTCTGTCTCTCTTCTTTCTCTCTCTGTGTCTCTTTTCTTTCTCTTTTTTCTCTCTGTCTCTTTTCTCTCTCTCTGTTTTCTCTCCTGTCTCTCTTTTTCTCTCTGTGTCTCTTTTCTCTCTCTTTTTTCCTCTGTCTCCTTTTTCTCTCTTTTTTCTCTGTCTCTTTTTTCTCTCTCTGTCTCTTTTCTCTCTGTCTCTCTTTTTCTCTCTTTTTTTCTCTCTCTCTGTCTCTCTTTTCTCTGTCTCTTTTTTCTCTCTCTCTTTTTCTCTCTCTCCTTTTTCTCTCCTGTCTCTCTTTTTCTCTCCTGTCTCTCTTTTTCTCTCTCTCTCTTTTTCTCTGTCTCTCTTTTCTCTCTCTGTTTCTCTTTTTCTCTCTCTGTCTGTCTCTTTCTCTATCTTTTTTCCTCTCTGTGTCTCTTTTTCTCTCTCTGTCTCTGTGTCTCTTTCTCTCTTTTTTCTGTCTCTTTTTTCTCTGTCTCTCTTTTTCTCTCTTTGTCTCTTTTTTCTCTCTCTGTCTCTTTTTTCTCTGTCTCTCTTTTTCTCTCTGTCTCTTTTTCTCTCTCTGTCTCTTCTCTGTGTCTCTTTTTCTCTCTTTTCTCTCTGTCTCTCTTTTTCTCTGTCTCTTTTTTCCTCTCTTTTTTCACTGTCTCTTTTTTCTCTCTGTCTCTCTTCTTTCTCTGTCTCTTTTCTCTCTTTTTTCTGTCTCTTTTTCTCTCTGTGTCTCTTTTTTCTCTCTGTCTCTTTTTCTCTCTGTGTCTCTTTTTTCTCTCTGTCTCTTTTCTCTCTCTCTGTTTTCTCTCCTGTCTCTCTTTTTCTCTCTGTGTCTCTTTTCTCTCTCTTTTTTCCTCTGTCTCCTTTTTCTCTCTTTTTTCTCTGTCTCTTTTTTCTCTCTCTGTCTCTTTTCTCTCTGTCTCTCTTTTTCTCTCTTTTTTTCTCTCTCTCTGTCTCTCTTTTCTCTGTCTCTTTTTTCTCTCTCTCTTTTTCTCTCTCTCCTTTTTCTCTCCTGTCTCTCTTTTTCTCTCCTGTCTCTCTTTTTCTCTCTCTCTCTTTTTCTCTGTCTCTCTTTTCTCTCTCTGTTTCTCTTTTTCTCTCTCTGTCTGTCTCTTTCTCTATCTTTTTTCCTCTCTGTGTCTCTTTTTCTCTCTCTGTCTCTGTGTCTCTTTCTCTCTTTTTTCTGTCTCTTTTTTCTCTGTCTCTCTTTTTCTCTCTTTGTCTCTTTTTTCTCTCTCTGTCTCTTTTTTCTCTGTCTCTCTTTTTCTCTCTGTCTCTTTTTCTCTCTCTGTCTCTTCTCTGTGTCTCTTTTTCTCTCTTTTCTCTCTGTCTCTCTTTTTCTCTGTCTCTTTTTTCCTCTCTTTTTTCACTGTCTCTTTTTTCTCTCTGTCTCTCTTCTTTCTCTGTCTCTTTTCTCTCTTTTTTCTGTCTCTTTTTCTCTCTGTGTCTCTTTTTTCTCTCTGTCTCTTTTTCTCTCTGTGTCTCTTTTTTCTCTCTGTCTCTTTTTTCTCTCTGTCTCTCTTTTTCTCTGTCTCTTTTCTCTCTCTTTTTTCTCTCTTTTCTCCCTCTGTCTCTTTTTGTCTCTCTGTCTCTCTTCTATGTCTCTCTTTTTCTCTCTCTCTCTCTCTTCTCTCTGCCTCTTTTTTCTCTCTCTGTCTCGTTTTCTCTTTTCTCTCTCTCTGTCGGTGGGCCGGGACCCCCGGGCCCCCGGGGGGCGCTCTCCGCCCCCCCCCCCCCCCCCGCGCCCTCCTTGCTCTCTCCCCCGGCCCCGCCCGGCCCCTCCCCCCTCGGCGGGGCCGCGCCCCCGCCCCCAGTCCCGGGCCGGGAGGAAGGGGCGGGGCCGCCCGGGGCCATTGTTCTCCCTCCTTCCTCCCCGCCCCGCCCGCCCCGGCCCCGCCCCCCGCCCCGCCCTCCCCCGCCCCCTTCCTTCCGCCGCGCCCCCTCCCCTCCCCGCCCTTCCTCTCTGGAGCCCCGGGGGGGGGGGGGGCGCTCGGCCCCGCCCCCCGGCAGCCCCCCAAAGCGCCCCGGAGCGCCGGCTCCCCCCGGGCACCCCCGGCCTTACCCAACCGGGGCTAAGACCCGACCCCCGGGCGGCTGGCTGTCGGGGGTCCTGAATTCGAATCCGCCCTCAGACCCTCGGACCGGCCGCTTCACCCCACCGCCTTGCAGAAAGCGGAAAGAAGGGAAAAGGCCGAGCCTCTCCTCGCTGCTGCGGGGGCCCGAGGCGGAGCTGGGGGTCCCGGGACCCCCTTTGCACAGCTGAGCTCAGGGAGGAGAAGAGCAGTAATCTGCCCGGCTCGCCCTGCCCGCTGCCCGGGGTCTGTCCTAAGGCCGCCCGCTGCCGCACGCTGCGGCCCAAGATGCCCCCATCTCTAGCACTGGGCACTAGGGCACCTGCCGGCTTTGCCACCCCTGCCCCAGCCCCCCTCCAGCTCTCATATTCTGTATTCCAGGGCACCTGTAAGCTTCGCCATTCTGTGGTCTCGGGCCTCTTCCTTCTCTAATGCTCTATATCCTTACGTTCTGAGGCCTCTTCCAACTCCTCTGACACTCTAGATCTATGTAAATCTTGCCCAATTCTGACATTTTATGTTCCAGGGTCCCTCCCAGCTCTGCCATTCACTGTTCTAAGGTACTTCCCAACTAACGCATTGTTGGTGAAATCGTGAACTGATCCAACCTTCCTGGAGAGCAATCAAACTGGGCATACCCTTTGATCTGTCAATACCACGACGAGATCTGTATCCCCAAGAGATACTGACAGTAAAAAGCCCACGTGTCCAAAAATATTCATAGCGGCTCTTCTTGTAGTGACAAAGAATTGGAAATTGAGGGCATGCCCATCAACGGGACGGCTGAACAAGTTATAGTATATGAGTGTGGTGGAGTACTATTTTTCTATAAGAAATCATGAGGAGAGGCGGCTAGGTGGCACAGTGGATAAAGCACCGGCCCTGGAGTCAGGAGTACCTGGGTTCAAATCCATCCTCAGACACTTAATAATGACCTAGCTGTGTGGCCTTGGGCAAGCCACTGAACCCCACTGCCTTGCAAAAACTAAAAGAAAAAAAAAATCATGAGGGACTGGACTTCAGAATAGCCTGGAAAGATTTGCAAGAACAGATTCTGAATGAAGTGAATGGAACAGAAGAACACTGTACATACTTACAGCAGCACTAGGTGCTGATGCACTGTGATGAACTTGTTCATTTCTGCAGTATAAAAACGAGAGACAATTCTAAAGGACTGGTGATGGAAAATAGCATCCACAACCAAAGAAGGATCTATGAATCTGAATGTAGACCAAAGCTTACCATTTTCAATTTTTAAAAGTTTTCTTAGGCATTACATTTTTTAATCTCTCTAATATTTTTTCCTATTTTGATTTGATTCTTCTTTCACAACATGATTACTGTATTTAGCATGGCTACTCTTGATTAGCCTTTATTAGATTGCTTTCTTTGTGAGGGAGGGTGCAGGGGGAGGAGAAGGAATTTGAAACGAAAAGCTTTGCAATAAACATGATTGTTAAAAACTATTCTTGCATGTAGTTAGAAAAGGAAAATGTTTTTTAAAAATAATAAGATACCTCCCAGTGCTGACACTTTAAGTTTTTTTCAGAAAATTCTCAGGAAGAGGCATTCTCCTCTTCCTAGAGCTCTGACCTCTTGTTTTGCCTTGGATGGGCCTACTGAAGTGCCATCTTCACCTCACTTTAGTTTCCAGGCAGCACCTACAGGGTGTCCGATTAAAGCAGGACTGCAAGTGAAAGCAAAATGCCTTTTCAGACAAGGCTTTGAACCAAAGTGAACTGTGAGCAAAAACAAAACAACCAAAAAAAAAAAAGTCTTAAAATAAACTGCCCTAATTGACTAAGCCCTGAATTGACCCCAAAAGTTCATTTTTTTTAAACTGGACCAAAGATTTTTTAAAATGGGCAACCAGTTAAAGCTGTAACAAAGATTTTCTATTTTCTTAACCTAATTAATCCAACAAGTATGGATTAGCATGAAAGTCTTCCAAGGTGACCTGAACCTAAGGGATGCTTCTTCTATTGTCCTGCTTTGAAATCCATTTGGGAGGAACAATCACAAGAATGCAAGGGGAGTCCTGTCATTCCCCTTCAGACACAAGTTTCCCTCTTTTCGAGTACTGTGGGTTTGTTCTAGAGAGCCCCCAGGGGACTGTTGGCTTCCAGAGCATCCCACAAGCAGGAGGGGATACAGAGCCAGACTAGAGTCTCCCAGTACCAGCTGGAGTTGCATGCTAGGAAGTAGAAAGTCTGGCATAGATTGATTTGGGACTTTTGAGATAAAGCCCTGCCCAGAGTCAAATTTACTAGATTTTGAGTGTGCCCTCCCTGAATACCCCTAGCCTATCCTGCTCTCTTTAGGCTTGAAAAAAGACTGCTTGTCTATCTGTTTTCCTATTTGTCTCCTTCTTCTAAACTTTTATTTAATGTGTGCAAGTTCCCTGACACTTGGAGTGATAAGAACCTCAGAGATCTTGAGGCAGGCACTTTTCAATTTTCTTGAGTTTTTTATCTTTATGTCCTCAAAGTCTAATACAGTATCTACCACCTTTGAACTGAATTCAATCTAATCCAACACCTTCATTTAAAAAAAAAAATAATAAATTTTGTTGATATTTTTTACTTTAACACCACCTAGAATTTCCCAATATCCCACCTTTCATTTCTCCTAGAGGATTATCCTTTACAACAAAGATTTTTTTTTTTAAAGCAGAAGAGGAAGGCGGGGGGAGTCAGACAAAACAACCAATACATTGGAAAATTAGAACAGTGTATGCAACGTCCTGCACCTTTATTTTTAGGGATATTCTAGAGTCAGCTGATACCAAATCAAGAGAACAGACTGTTAA
The DNA here is from genome assembly GCF_037893015.1 of Macrotis lagotis. NCBI lineage: Eukaryota > Metazoa > Chordata > Mammalia > Peramelemorphia > Peramelidae > Macrotis > Macrotis lagotis. Next base: position 866,888,279 of record NC_133658.1, read on the forward strand.
ATTTTCCGTATGAGTATGCCTTGGAAGTCAGCAACCTACCAGTCAGGGTTTGAGTTATTTCTCTGTTGATTATCTAGATTTAAGAAAGTGAAGAAATTGTTAGTTAAACTTAGACTCAAAGTATGTTTTGCATACTTTTTTCTCAAAGTATGTTTTGCATACTTTTTTATTTGAAAAGCAACTATTAAAACATTTACTCACATATCCCTATGTGAATCTTCCACCTCTGCAAAAGAATGAAGAAATGTCTTCTCACAGATCTTCTCTGAGGTTCAATTTTTTGGTTATTCTTTCCATTGATATAATGATAGTCAAAGAGTATATTGTTTTCCTGGTTCTGCTTATTTTCAGTTTGCAGCAGTTCATGTAAGTCTTCTCATGCTTCTCTGTACTAATCATATTACATTCATATACATGTTTAGTCATTCTCTAATCAGTGGACATCTGCTTTGTTCCCAGTTCTTTGCTATTATAAAAAGTGTTGCTATAAGTATTTGAATATGAATACAGAGCTTTTCTATCTTTTTTTGATTGAGCCATGTGTCTCCTAGTGCTATATGCCAGACAACACCACCTTAATTTTAGAATGAGATTACATGACATGCCCAAGTGACATAAGTAGAGTGAAAATTTGAACCAGGATTCTCTTGGACTCCAGATTCAGCATTCCTTCCACTGGGCCCATGCACTAAACTATCCCGTAGTTTGTTTGTTTTTTGAATTTTACAATTTCCCCCCCATCTCGCTTCTCTCCCCCCACCTCCCAGAAGGCAGTCTGTTAGTCTTTACATGGTTTCCATGCTATACATTCATCTAAATTGAATGTGTTGAGAGAGAAATCATATCCTTAAGGAAAAAATAAAATATGAGAGATAGCAAAATTATGTAATAAGATACCTTTTTAAAAAAAATTAAAGGTAATAGTCTTTGGTCTTTGTTTAAACTCCACAACTCTTTCTTTGGATACAGATGGTAGTCTTCATTACAGATACCCCAAAATTGTCCCTGATTGTTGCACTGATGGAATGAGCAAGTCCATCAAGGTTGATCATCACCCCCATGTTGCTGTTAGGGTGTACAATGTTCTTCTAGTTCCTACTCATCTCACTCAGCATCAGTTCATGCAAATCCTTCCAAGGTTCTCTGAATTCCCATCCCTCCTGGTTTCTAATAGAAAAATAGTGTTCCCTAACATACATATACCACAATTTGTTCAGCCATTCCCCAATTAATGGATATTCACTACTATCCTGTATTTTAAACCCTTCATGTAACCCAGGGTTCAAAAGTGGATTTTCCTCATTTAATGATAGATGCCTGAGGGGCAAACCATTGAGCAGTCATTCTTCCCCAGTGAGGAGAGTCGGTTGCAAAAGGACTTTGAACCAGGGGTTAGACACTTGTTAAAAATTTCATAGACAATGAAGAGATAGGAGAGGGGGAAGAGGTCAGTCAGTAGGCATTGTTACCAACAATGTCTTGCCCTTGAGAAGTAGCTTGAAGAATAAAATTAAAGATATGTGAGTGAAAACAGAAGTGAGCAATTTATGAATCAAGAAATGGCTAATCTTCACTGATCTCTCAGTCTTACATGGGTCACTTATGCAGTGAGGACGAGAGACCAGGGTTGCTATGATTATATTGGTCTCCCTGAAATCTTGAAAGAAGCAGAGAAAAGTTTCCAATATAGTGGATGAATCTTTTATGGATGATTTTTTAGAAAAAAAAATATGCAGGATGAAAAGAGGAAAGGTTGTGGGTTGCACTGGTAAAAGAAGGACTCACATCCAGGGGACTGAATATCCATATAAGCAGATAGTATAAATAAAAACTTTTTCACCTAGGTCCAAAAGGAAAGGAAAGAAATATTTATTAAGCATTTAAGATACACTAGGTAATGTAGTAGGCCCTGGGGATATCAATGCAGATTTTTTTTTTTTAAAAAGTAGTCCCTAACCTCAAGGAGTTTATATTCTAATAAGAGGAAAAAAATAAAAGAAGGCTAAAAGAGAAGGGGGCAGGAAGATACCCACAGTGGGGCATGGAAGCAAAGTTTTAAGAGTCAAAAAAAACAGTGTTAGGAGGAGAAGGAATTTAAGACCAATTTCCAAAATGGATGCCTGGAGAGGAACTCATCTATGGAAGAAGGAAGGGATATTTCTTCCCAGGTAAGAAGGTCCCAGCTACTTTCTTCTCCCCATCCTGTATGGTTCTAAAAGTCTTATTTTTCCTAAACATAGTTCCATAAAAGATTTATCCACTACATAGGAGCATTTTTATACTCCTTTCAAGATTTCAGGAGAACCAATATAATCAAGAGAATTTGAAGTTCCAAGATGAGACCAACTGACTCTTTGTGTTGAAGTCATGAGGTGGGGGTAATGGAGGTAGAAGGAAGAGGGGGAGGAAAGTAAGGAGCTAGTACAAAGTCTAACTATTGGTCATTTGTCCCATTCTTTAATTTCTACCTGTTCTTGTCTCTGATTTTTCCTCCTCTATACCTGTAGAGGAAGGGGAAGTCCTCTTTGATGGAAAATTTCAATGCACAAAGACATTAATTAGACTTCAAACCACAGTGAGGTGGAAGTCTATTCACTTGTCAGCCTGGGACAAAGCTAAGGCAGCACCCCCCCCCAATAGTTATAGCTCCAGAAATAAGTAATAGCATATCTGTCCTCTATTAGACTATCTCTTGAAATCCTGCTTTTCTTCTAGAGTCTAGGCAATATTTTCTTTTGCCATAGAATGACTTTATATTTACAAATTACATATTTTATTCTCATTTATCTTGTGAGTTCATGTTCATCCTTTGTTCACATAGTCTAACCCCATCTTCTCCAGAATACTAGCTCCCAGTGGGCAGACTGGGTCAGTTTATCTTTCCATCCTCAGGGCCTCACTGTAGTAGGTACTTAGTAAATAAGTGATTTGCTTCATTAGTTAATTAAACAAGAGGCAGATAGTGGGGAAGCAGACCAGGCATATGTTTGGCTGGAGCACAGAGCCTGAGCAGAGGATTAATGTGAGCTAATGTTGGCAGACAGAGAGCCTTGAATGACAGGCTAACAAGTTTGGCCCTTATTTAGGAGGCAATAGGTAGTAACTCCACTCTTTGTATCCTCCAAGGTCTCCCAAACAGAAGGTGTTCATTTGGCCCTGTGTGGGAAATAGCAGTTGCTCCCTGTCACTTTTCTTGGCTCTAGAAGGTATGAATTAGCTCCCTTTTTTCACTGTGCTAATTGGGGTTTAATGAAGGCTTGACTAATGTTTAACCTGAAAGTTATTTCAGCAAAACAGTTCCTAATGTGGTCTGATCTGTGAAATGAAACCATCTGCTAGTGGAACTTTGTGCCTCCGGTTTCTCTATCTGGGTTTTTGAAAAAAGCCCTGAGATGTTCTAGATGAGTCCAAGTCACCTGGTCCAGATGAATGTTGTTTATGGGGATTGAAAACACCAATAGATTTGGTTGCCGAACCATTGTCAGGATCTTTGAGAATGAGAAAGTAACACAGGACTAAAAAAGGGCAATTTTTGTCTAGGTTTTCCAAAGGGGAACACAATAGGGTCTAATAAACTTTAGGCTGGTGAATTTATATACATAAAATGAAAGGGGTAGTTAAACATCCGGGCCATATGAAATAGAATGGAACTTTCAAGAAACCAGGGTTAGGTTCCTGCCTCTGGCTTTTACTAACTGAACAAATCATTTAATTCAGGGTCTCAGTTTCTTTATCTGTTAAATAATACAAAGTTGTTATGAAGACCAAAGGAGATAATATTCAGAAAGTACTTTCCAAACTAGTGGTCACAAAGAGTCAGAATCACTTTGTCAAGGATGAGATGCTAACTTTGTTTACTTAATTGACAAGGTTACTTAAATGGATGAAGGAAATAGATGGTACAGTGAATAGAGCACTGACCTTGGAGTCAGGAGGACCTGAGTTCAAATTTGTCCTTAGATTGTCCATGGGCAAGTCACTTAACCTTACTTGCCTTGCATCCAGTCATTCTGGTCCATGTCTGGCCACTGGACCCAGATGGTTCTAAAGGGGAAAGTGAGGCTGTTGACTTAACACAGCCTCCCTCACTTGAATCCAGTTCACATGCATTTCATGGCATCACCTCTTTGGCTTTCAAGAACAAAGGACAAACATCATCAACTAAACTAGCTAAGAACAGTCTAGATCCAATTTACTTAAGGTCTTGACCATGCATTTGATAGAGTCTTTCATTCCATTCTTGTAGAAAAGTTGGAAAAAAGTATGCTATTAGGTGAATTCAATCAGTCAAGTCATAAGCATTTATTAAGGACTAAGCACTGTGCTATGATGAGGCTCAAAGAATAGATGTTAATGGGTCAACTAATAAGAACATGGAAGATCTCCAGTAGAATGATTCAGGGATCCATATATAGTCCTGTGCTTGTTAAATTTTTAATAACTTGGTCAAAGGTAAAGACAGCAGATTGACAAATTGAATTAGAGGATCCAAACCTGGGAGGTATAAATAACAGGGCAATGGTTCAGAACAATCTGGACAAGCCAGAACAGGCAGTCACATTAACAATAAAATTTAATAGGGGCTAAGTGTAATTTGTATACTGTGGTTCTAAACATCCAGTTCACATATATAAGATGGAAGAAGATGGAAGACATAGGAGTTGTTTGAAAAAGTTCTTGGGGTCTTAATGGATAATGATTTCATTTTAAGTGTAATAGGACAGCCAAAAAAACTGTTTTCAGTTATACTGAGAGAATCATGGTTTCCAAGACTAAGAAGATGACAGCCTCCTCTGGTCAGATTATAGATGATTTACTGTTCTCCTAAGATAAAGGGAGTAGCAATCAGTGCAACTTCAGTGCCTTCTCGTTCATGAGACCTTTTCTGATTTCCTTCCCTCTATCCAAGTTATTAGGTTTTCCTCCTCAAAATGATTATATTTTTACTTATCAGAATGCATGTTGAATCATCCCAGGAAAGGTATGCTCCTTAAATATTGAAACTTTTATTTTTCTTTATTCCCAGTATGATGACTTTTTTCCCCTGGTGATTTCATTTTTGTAGGAAACTCTGATGTGTGGAAATTCCAATCACTGATGTATGTGGACAACTCTATAAAGTCGATACTTCTTAGAGAGCTGCCTTGGTGCACCCAGAGATTAAGTGACTTGCCATGGAAGGTGTCAGAGATAAGATCTGAACCAGGAGACCCCAAGGCCATTTCTCTTTCCACTTCTCTGTGTTGTCTTTCCTCCTGCTGTAGTTTGCCTTCATTCCCAAAGAAGACCATGACATCAGAGAGCTGATGCCATTGCATGTAAGTGACTTGGATTTAACTCACTTTCTCCTCTGGAGCCATCAGGGTCCAGGGATCAGATATGGATCAGGATGATTGGAGGTGACTTTAGATACAGTGGGAACCCTTGATCTTTTAAAGCTAAGGTCTTTAACAGAACTCAGTTTGCCTGAAGCAATGCCCATTCACTGATTAAGTCTAGGAAGAGCCATTAGGCTTTGCAGGATATTGGGATTGATGTTACAGCCTAGGAAAGGGTGTGACTAGAGTCCTTGGAGGAGGTCATGGACAGTCAATGTCTCCACATCCTTTCATTCCTTTCTTTTTTTTTCCTATTTCAAATTTTTTATATTTAGTGAAGGAAGATACTCAGGAGACTAACAGATGCAAATGGAAGAAATATATTATTGACTGCACTTTCTGAATCAAGACACTCATGTTCCAATCTCATTCATCAATCATGCAAAGGCTCTTATTGACTAGTAAACTTTCTTCTTCCTTGCTTTCAAGCAGTTTATTTTTTTTATTTGTTTTCACATTGCTACAATAGTGTTGTTGTAAAAGTAAATATAATCCCACCTCCCCCCACAGAGATAGACAAACCTCAAGAAAATAAAGTGAGAGAAAAACAAAAAGTATATACTTCAATCTGTGTTCAGATACCATCAGCTTTGTCTCTGGGATGGATCACATTCTTTATCTGAAGTCCATCAGAGAAGTTCCTTCAGTATTTTTTCCCACAGTTGCTATTTCCAGCTGTATTTCACTCCATCCTCTTCTTCCCCACCCCCATTTATGCTATTCTCTCTCTCTCTCCTTTCACCCTCCTCAGAATTGTGTTGTATCTTACTACCCGCTCCAGTGATCTTCCCTCTCTTCCATCACCTACACCCCCATTTCCTCCCTCTGTCCCCTTCATCCTTTCCCTTTCCTCTCGGTTAAGATAGATTTCTATACCCTATTGAGCGTGTATATTATTTCCTCTCTGAGCCACTTACGATGAGAGTGAAGGTTCACTCATTCCCCCTCACTTTCCCCCCCCACTTCCATTCTATTGCAAAAGTTTTTTCATGCCTCTTTTTGTGAATTATCTTAGCTCATTCAACCTCTCCTCTCCCTTTCTCCCAGGTACATTTCTTTCTCACTCATTAACTCTATCTTTATAATATATTATACCTTCATATTCAAATACCTCCTATGTCTTGTCTATACATGCTCTTTCTAACTGCTCTAATAAATGAGAAGGTTCATGTGAGTTATCAATATCATCTTCCCATGCAAGAATATAAGCAGTTCAGGTGCAGCTAGGTGTCGTAGTGGATAAAGCACCGGCCTTGGAGTTAGGAGTACCTGGGTTCAAATTCGGTTTCAGACACTTAATAATTATCTAGCTGTGTGGCCTTGGGCAAGCCACTTAACCCCATTTGCCTTGCAAAAACCTAAAAAAAAAGAAATATAAACAGTTCAATATCATTAAATCCCTCATATTTTTCCCTTGCCATCTACCCTCTCTATGTTTCACCTGAGTCCTGTACTTGAAGATCAAACTTTCTGTTCAGTTCTGATCGTTTCAACAGGAAAATTTGAAAGTCCACTATTCCATTGAATGCCCATCTCTTCCCCTGAAAGAGTATGTTCAGTTTTGCTGGGTAGTTGATTCTCAGTTGTAACCCAAGCTCTTTTGCCTTCTGGAATATCATATTCCAAGCCCTATGGCCCTTAAGGCATTTGGAGTGTTCTAGGGGAGAGCTTCTGGAATTTCCTGCCTTCACTCACCATCTTGACTTTACCCCACCCTTCATTCCCTTTTTATTTTTTAGGATTTTTGCAAGGCAAATGGGATTAAGTGACTTGCCCAAGGCCACACAGCTAGGTAATTATTAAGTGTCTGAGACTGGATTTGAACTCAGGTCCTCCTGACTCCAGGGCCAGTGCTCTATCCACTGTGGCACCTAGCCACCCCATTCCCTTCTTTACATGGTGTCTGACCTCATCCTTTAATGGCCCTCTCCAAAGTTACCAGTGGTCTCTTAATTGCCTAATCTAATGCCCTTTTCTTAGTCTTCATCCCTCTTGACCTCAACAGACCTTAACATTGTTGATCATCCTCTTTTCCTGGTTACTTGTGTCTTTCTATGATATTGTTTTCCTCTGATTCTCCTTCTGTCTGTGACTACTCCTTATTCTCCTTTGCTGAATTTTCATCTGAGTCATCCCTTGAGGGTTCCCTAATATGCTGTCCTGGATCCTCTTCTCTTTCCCTCTAAACTATTTCACTTGGTGATCTCATCAACTCTCATGGATTTAATGACCATCTCTTTGTAGATGTGTCTCAAATAGTCTTATTTTGTCCTAACCCTTCTTCTGAGGTGTTATTAACTGCTTATTAAAGGTCCATAGACCTCTGAAACTTCAACAGGTCCAATTCTGATTACCTTATCTTTCCTCCAAAACACTTCTCTCTTCTTAAATTACCTATTGAAGATACCACCATGTTTCTGCTCCCCCAGAGTTACCACCTAGGGATCATCCTCAACACCTCATTCTTGCTCACTTGTCAGCTCCCATCTGCTACCAAAGCCTGTTAATGTTGTACCTTTAGGTCTTCGAATGCAGCTCTAACCTGGTACATGCCCTCCCATTTTCACTATTGCCCTAGTCAGCTCACAGGGTCTCCCTACCTCAAGTCTCTCCTCATTCAACTCAACTCCAGCTGTCTAAGTGATCTTCTTAAAGTATAGGTATGATCATGTCACCTGTTATTCAAAAAACTCCCTATCATATGCAGGATCAAATAGAAAATTCTCTGGGTTTTTAGAACCCTTTATAATGGGACCCTTTCTATATTTCCAATTTTGTATATTTGTGTGTGTGTGTGTGTGTGTGTGTGTGTGTGTGTATCCAGGATCCAGGATCCAGTGACATCAGTCCCATTGTTGTCCCTTGCATAAGATGCTTTATCTCCATCTGACTCTGGATATTTTCCCTGACTGTCTCCATGCCTGCAATGTTCTCTGTCCTCATCTTCACTTTCTGGCTTCTTTTAGTCCCAACTAAAACCCCAACTCCTACTAAAAATCTTCTACTATCCCCCTTAATCCTAATGCCTCCCTTCTGGAATCAGCTCCAATTTGTGTATTTGTCTAGTTTCTATATAGCTGTCTTCATGAGGTCTCTATCCCTTTAGAATATCTTTCGATTTTCTTCATACCTGCATTGCTTAGCACAATGTTCAGGACATAGCAGGGACATAATAAATTCTTGTTAATGGATATGAGAATGAGCAGAGACTGGATGAGCATTTGTCAGAGATGCTGACCTTTTGGAATGTTTTTTTTCCATTCGACCTAAACTGGTTTTTAAACTATTTTAAATTTCAGCCATCTCCTAGAGTCTATGACTCCATGATATGAGTCTTCTGTGGAAAATCATAGGACCAGGGGATGCTTGAGTTAGGAGTGACTTACATTAGATCTGAAGGGGCCTTAAAACCAGAATATGAGAGCTGGGAGAGCCCTTAGAACACAGGATGTCAGAGCTGGGAGGACCTTTAGACCACAGAATGTCAGAACTGGGAGGACCCTTAGAACACAGGATTTCAGAGCTGGGAGGGTCCTTAGAACACAGAATGTCAGAACTGGAAGGGGTCTTAGAACACAGGTTGTCAGAGCTGGGAGGACCCTTAGAACACAGGATTTCAGAGCCAGGAGGGCCCTTAGAGGCCAGAGTGTTCAATACTTTCATCTTACTGATGAAGAAACTGAGACCCAGAGAAGTTGAATGACTTGCCCACAAGCAGATAGGGTTTGAGCTCATGCCTTTCTGATTTTAAGCATGTACAGACATACTGTTATTATGGTTGATCAATACTAATAGTAACAGCAAAATTACCACTACTAATAGCTACCATTTATATAGCACTTGAAGGCTGGCAAAGCACAATCTAAGCCCTGATCTTCAGAATGAAAGACCTTCCAGTGGCATCAAGCAGGGTCTCTCCTTCTCACCCCCACCCCCAATAAGCTCATGAAACCTAGCCCTCCTAGCATTTTCCAGCCAGTCTGCTCCTGATCCAACCAGATACCATTTTCTGTGTCTCTGGCCCAGGTAGAGGGAGCCCAAAGGAGATCCATGAATCCAGGCTGACAGCCCATCCTGGGTGGGAGAGGCCCTGCCTGCCAGCTGCCAGGAGACTCCAGCTGGAGGGCGGAAGGAGGGGGCAGGGGAGCCCCTCTCCAGCCAGGCCCGGCCCCAAGCGGAGGAAGCCTCCCTCGCCAGGCTTGGTGCTAGGATGATATAGTACTCAGGAGTTGGTGTTGCTAAGAACTGAGGCAATCTGAGCCTTGAAGGGCTCTAGGGAGTCTAAGAGGCAGAAGGAAGGAGGAGGGCATTCATGCCTGGGTGGCAGCCCAAGCAAAGAAAAGGGGCTGGAGAGGAGCAGCAGACGGGAAGCAGCAAGTTGGCTTGCCTGGAATCAAGGGCTCTAGGAAATAGTATTGTGAAGTCGGTCTGGAAAGACAGGTTGGAGCTCAACTGTGCAGGGCTTCAAACGTCCAACAGAGGAGCTTGTGTCTGATCCGAAAACAACTTCCTAGCTGTTGGGTGTGTGTGACTCAGACACCTCTGGCAGTTTGGTATATTGTGGTTGGCTGCCCACGTTCATAATTGAGGGAAATGCTCAGTCTCAGGGAAAGCTTAGTGAAGATAATGCTGTCATTTTCTTCCCCACACTCTAGGGCCCCCCAAAATCTATGTATGGATGCTTGGGTAGGAACCCCTGCCTAGAAATAATAGGCAGCCTCCTGAACGGGGGTGGGGGGGGGGGATGTCAGACCCAACAATTTGGCAGTAGTGTATGGAGAATGGAGTAGAGAGGGGAGAGGCTTGAAGATCAGTAGGGTTTTCCTGATTGGGAAGGTCAGGGCAATAATCCAGGTGAGAGGCAATGAGGGCCAGATTGAGGGAGATGTCTAGGAGGCCTCCACTTGGAGATGTCCAGCAGGTGGTTGGTGTAGTATTGAGGCAGGTATATCTAGAAGTCATCAGCAAAGATGTCAGAGATCTGAGATCCAAAGCCAGAAGAGACCATATTTTTTTAAAAAATTTTATTTATTTAAGGCAATGGGGTTAAGTGATTTATTTGCCCAAGGTCACACAGCTAGGCAGAGATCATTTTTCAAATGAATAACCTGCTATCCAGGGACATTAGCTTATCCATGACCACATGAGGTTCCATTTTAGAGGTGGAATCTGAATCCAAATCTTTCTGACTCCAGATCCATGATAGTTGAATTCACAGGAATTTATGAGATCTCTCTGAGATTATGGGGAGAGAAAAGAAGAGAAGATAGAGGATGCGACCCAAGACAGAGCTCTGGGGATATAGCCACGTATATGGGATAGGAGAGGGATAATGATGATACAAAAGAGGCTAATTTATAAAGGAGAGGACAATGTCATGGAACTCTGCAAAGAAGAAAATATTCAGGAGGATGGGGTGGTCAACAGTGCCCATGGTCACAAAGGAAATGGACAGAGGCTAAGCCGCTGGAAATCCCAATTCTACCATTCTCTCAAAGGAGGGAAAGAAGAAAGAGAGCTACTCAGACACACACAAAGAGAGAAAGCCAAGCACAGAGAGACAGAGACTCAATGAGGGAGTGGGGATACAGGGGAGGGGAAGAGAAGTTATGAGTCTGTTCTACAAAGACATTATGATCTTAGCCCAAAAACCAATGAGAGAGGGCAGAATCAAGAGCCCTTGGAGAAGAGTTGACCTTGGTGATGAAGAGGGGAACCACTTCAACAGAGACTGGAGCATAAGAGCATAAGAGAGGATGTTAAGGGGATATTATAAGAGAAGATGTTAAGGGGATATTAAGTATAGATCTGGGGAAAAGAGGAAATTCATTATATGAAGTCTCAATTTGTTCCCTACAGGGTGAGGTGGGATCTTCTAGTGGAGGAGGGTTCACATTTATAGAGTACTTTATGGTTTGTAAATCCTCCTTGAAGTAAGTAGAACAAGTGATCTTAACCCCATTTTAGAGATGAGTAAACCAAAGCACAGAGATTTCCAGAATCTCACAGAACTGACAAGTAAGTACCTGAGCAGAGTTTTTAAAAAAAGAGCTTTTCCTGACTTCAGATCCTACCAGATCTAGTCACTGTGTTACCTATGGGTGACCTGAGAAGTGAAGGTTTGGTACAGACAAGGTTCAAGATGAAGGCTTCAGTTTTTCCTTCCCTTTTCTCATAAGCTCTCTTGTTTTGTTTTGTTTTTTCTTTTTTTTCTTTTTGCAAGACAATGGGGTTAAGTGACTTGCCCAAAGTCACACAGCTAAGTAATTATTAAGTGACTGAGGTCAGATTTAAACTCAGGTCCTTGAAAAATATGGAAGTAGCTTTCGTGATGGACTTATCATAAAGAATGTGATCCACCTGTGACAGAGCTGGAGGTATTGGAACACAGACTGAAGCAAATTTTTCATCATCATCATCATCATCATCATCATCATCATCATTATTATTATTATTATTATTATTATTATTATTATTATTATTATTTTGGGGGGTTGCAGGGTGAATGGGACTGGGTAGCTTGCCTGGGGTTGTACAATTGGGCGATTGTTGGATGTCTGAGGCCAGATTTGGAACCGGGTGCTCCAGGCTCCAGGACTGGTGCTCTGCCCGCTGTGCCACCTGGACGCCCCTACTATTATTATTATAATTTTATTTTATTTTGGTTCTTTTTTTCTTTTTTGGTTTTTGCAGGGCAATGGGGTTGAGGTGGCCTGCCCAGGGTCACACAGCTGGGTGATTGTTGGGTGTCTGGGACCAGATTTAGGCTTAGGTGCTCCTGGCTCCAGGGCCAGTGCTCTGTCTATTGTGCCACCTGGCTGCACCTATTATCATTATTATTATTATTATTTCTTTTAATTTTAATTTTAATTTTTTCTCTTTCCTTTATCGCTCATGTGGGTTTATATTTTTTTGGAGGGAGGGGGTACTATGTTACTCTTAAACAAAAATATTTTAGTAATGTATAAAAAAACATCATTTGTACAAAATAAGAATAAATAAATAAATAAACTCAAGTCCTCCAGACTCAAGCGCTGGTGCTCTATCCACTGGGCCACCTAACTGCCCCCCAGCTGCCCCCCATAAGCTCTCTTGAAGTTTTAAGTATTCTCACACTGATCACTCACCTGGGGATGTGGCTCAGAGCCCCAGCTCTGCTCCAGGGGAAATACTGAAAGGAAGGAGGTGGGCCAGAAGACAAAGGCTGTTCCCTTTCCAGCTTGGCTAGGGGCCTTCCTGGACCCAGGTGTCCAACTCCTCCTCAGCCAGAAGCCTTGACCGGGGCTATTCTTGCAAACCTCAGAGCCAAGGTGAATGGAGAAGCCCCCCTGCTCCCAGCAGAGCCTGCAAAAGCACACCAGGGCAATGGTTTTTTCCCACAAATTTGATGGTGAATACAGAAAGAGGGAAGAGCATGGCCTGGCCTCAATACCTGGGTCTTCCCTGCTCCTAGCTGCTCCTGAATCCAAACAATGAGGTTGGGTCCCTGTGGTGGGCAAGAAGAAAGGACTGCTTCCTTGTATTGTTTGAGGCCCCTTGCACAGCTGGCTTGATGTGTCTGTCCTCCACCACCATCTGCACTGACTCATCAGGACTTAATAGCCTAGTTCTACTGTTCACTGTTTCCTATGTCTCCTTGGTCCACCTGCTATCTCCCTTGGGGGAGGGGGGCCAAGGGGTAGATATGACTGCTCTAGCAACCTCCACCTACTCAGAAGAGAGCATAGCCCCTGGTCCTGGGTGGAACACCCTAGAGCTGAAAAGTTCAGGAAGGAGCCCCTGGTCAAAATCTCCAACCAATTCTACCTTTAGAGATTCATTCTTTTGCTTAATTTTTTTTTTTTTGTATTTATTTAAGGCAATGGGGTTAAGTGACTTGCCCAAAGTCAGACAGCTAGGCCTGAGATTGGATTTGAACTCAGGTCCCCCTAAATCCAGGGCCCATGCTCTATCCATTGTGCTACCTAGCTGCCCTGAAATTCATTTTTTTGGGAGCTTCCAAATACTCTGATTCCTGCCCCAGGGTGATAACCCTCAATATTTCCATTGAGTGAATGGGGAAAAGCTGTTAAGATTCCTGCCTAACTGGAATAGCTGAAAGAATATTGCATTTGAAGAGGACCTAGGTTTGAATTCAGCTTTGCCATTTACTCCTGGTATGGACCATGGGCCCTCCCTGGGCTTCCATTGTAAAATAAGACTAAGACCCTTCCAGCTTCATGTACTTTACATTTCTCCATTTTACCAGTAGCCTCCATTTAGTACCCCACCATCATTTTGTGACCTGGAGCATTGGATTGATGTTGGGTTACTTTGATGGAAGCATCCTGGAGAAGGGGAATGTAAGTTCTATTGACTCCTACCCTGGTTAGATCACATGGGAACCTAAGATCCCAGCTCTAGACCTAGAAGGAACCTTAGACATTATCTTTTTTAAAAAATTTATTTGTTTTTGAGGTAGCTAGGTGGCACAGTGGATAGAGCACCAGCCCTGGAGTCAGGAGGGCCTGAGTTCAAATCCAGCCTCAGATACTTAATAATTACCTACCTTGCAAAAACCTAAAAAAAAAGTATTTGTTTTTACAAGGCAATGGGGTTAAATGACTTGCCTAAGATCACACAGTTAGGTAATTAATGTCTGAAATCATACTTGAACTCAGGTCCTCCTGACTCCAGGGCTAGTGCTCTATCCACTGCGCCACCTAGCTGCCCCAGACATTATCTAATCCAACACCTTTTACATATGAGATAACTGAGGCATGGAGCTTTTAAATGATTTGCTAGGACCACACATTCAATATCTAGAGTGGTATTTCAACCCAGGTCTTCCTGATTTTAAGTCATTATACCAGGCTACTTTGGGTCTGGATGCCACAGATGAGATGAGAAGAGTATTAATGGATGAATATTCTGGATGAGAAGAGTATTAATGAACTACGTACTATGTACAGCGGGAGATGATCAGTATTTTTAGGGTAATTTAGGCAATAATGTAGGATAATTTGAAACTAGGCCATATGGGGAAGAAGGATGAGGAGCTAGAAGAGTCATGTAAATGAGGGCCTGCCATGTTGAATGATAAACTTTCAGTGTAGAGCATTGTGCTAAGCAAACTCTCAGTTTAGTGTAGTCTCACACACACACACACACACACACACACACACACACACACACACACAAAACACATGATGTTAAAATCTTAAGTACATTAGAGGGATGCAAACAGCTGTATGGTCTGAGGAAGAAGGTCATCTCCATTTGGAATTAAAGAAGACTTCTTTAAGGAGGTGGTGATTGAAATGGGGAGTTCAGAAGGCAAAGTTCTGGAGCCCCCACATATGGGGGTTGTATGAGCCATTCACAGAAGTGATATAAGTCACAGGATGGGTTAATAGCGGTGAAGTACAATATCAATGTTTGTGACATTCCTGTATAGAAAGGGGTCCCCAACATCCTCTGGGCCCTGAGGAATTCCTTAGAAATACAAATTTGGCCAGGTGCCTTTGAGTCTGAAAATAATCAAGTACTCAAGTACTTGACCTGGGATCCAGGATATACCATAAAATTGTTTGAAGAATCACAAAGCACTCTCATCAGCCTAATTATCTTGCTGTATCTGTTAAATTCCAGGACTGCCTCCCCCTTCCCCAGGTGTGGCTGGAACAATAAGATAGTAAATTCCTCCAACCGTGGGAAGCTCATGAATATGTGACTCCCCCTATCTCAGGAAATATGTTCAAACAAAGACCCTTTCTGTCTATATGGAACCCCATATTTACATATGATAAGACATGTTCTTTGCTTATGTATCCTGCCTACTCTCAGTATTCCCCCCCAACACTATAAAAACCCTATCCCCTAAGCACTCAGGTAACTGTCTGATTTGGGTATTTCATCACCAGGCAGTCCCTGGGAATAAAGATCTCCAGACTTATCAAATTCCAGTCTCCATCTTGCTCTTTGGGTTCAAGAGAGGCAGGGGGCAGAGGGCTATCTGGTTTGACTGTAGCATAGAGTGTGAGAAAAAATTAATATAGAAATGAACTTCAAAAGTATGTTAGCACCTGCTCATAAAAGTGTATAAATTCCATACCTTTCTCTGCCAGGAAATCTTGCTTCTAGGCCATCAGAGATATTTGGATAGAGGAACAGCAGGAGCAGATCCACATATGGGTAAGAAAATTTTTTCTGGCCTGATAGGAAGGACAGGTGAGGGGTGGAGAGAATTGGAGACTGGAAGATCTATTGGGGGGACACTGCAATAACACAGGCAGCTGGTAATGGGAGTAGCAGTAGACATAGGAAAGATGTTGCAAGACACAAAATTATTATGGAAGTAGGATTCATAGGATTTGTCAAGTATTTGTTCAGTGGGTCCCAGTAGGCACAACTGGAACTAGGTATCTTTATCACAGCCATCTTTATTTATTTATTTATTTAAGGCAATAGGGTTAAGTGACTTACTCAAGGTCACGCAGCTAGGCAATTAAGTGTCTGAGGTTGGATTTGAACTCAGGTCTCCCTGATTCCCGGACTGGCGCTCTTTCCACCTAGCTGCCCCCCTCCAGTCATCTTTTTGCCACTTACTCTGTTGCTCTATACTTCAAAGCAGTCCAGAGACAATACTCTAGATCAGGGGTGGGGAACCTTTTTTCTTCCAAGGACTATTTGAATATTTATGATATCATTTGTGGGTTATATTTGTTCAAACATTTAATTAATTCACCCCTAAAAAGAAACTAGATTTATTGAGTTTTGAGCCCCCCCATCTGTGATTACCATGGCAACACCAGTCCAATAGACCACTGACCAGAGGTTCCCCAGCCCCTCCTAGAGGAACCAAGTCACACAGTTTTGTAACACCTAAGGTTGGGCTGTCTGGATTGGTAAGAATCCACCATGGCTAGTGCCAGACCCAGACTCTCCCCACAACATAGTTCTCTGCCCCACCCACCATGTCCACATACCCTCTGGCCTGTCCCTTTCTGTCTTGGGTTTCACAGTAAAGCATAGATGTTTACTGAGAGTTGACTGATCTTGAACAGTTTTCAAATAAACAATACCTTTGTTTCTGATTAAAGGGTGTTAATCTACTGCCCTATTGCTCACTCAATCATTTCTATCTGTCTCTGTCTCTGTCTCTGTCTCTCTCTGTCTCTCTGTCTCCTTCTGTTTGTCTCTCTGTCTTTGTCTGTTTCTGTCTTTCTCTTTCTCTCTGTCTCTGCCTCTCTCTCTCCATATATAATATATATGTTACATATCAGCCTATATATATATATATATATATACATATATACATATATATATGTGTGTGTGTGTGTGTGTGTGTGTGTGTGTGTGTGTGTATAGTTGTATCTATATCACCTTGTTGGAATGAAAATCCTTTGAGAGCAAGCACTCTTTGGATTTTGTATTTGTATCTCTGCTTAGCAGCTTGGTATATTGAAAGGGCATAATAATTTTTAAAATCCAATCATTCATTCACTAATTCATGGATAAAAGTTGTAGAGAAATTATTTGTCTCATATAATAAAAAATTGGACAAGGAGGGCTTTTAAAAAACATTTTAACTTATTATTTATTTTTTAAATATTCTTTACTTTTAAAATTCTGAGTTCCAAATTCTCTCCCTCCCTCTCATCCCTCTCCCACAACCTCTGAATAAACAACATATCAATTATACATTTGAAATCATGCAAAACATTTCTATGTTAGTCTCTTTTGAAAAGCAAGAAAAATAAAGAAAATGAGAAAATTTGTATCCAGAGTCTATCAGTTCTCTCTCTGAAAGTGGAAAGAATTTTATCATCGTGAGTCCTTTGGAATTGTGTTAGATTCTTGTATTGATCAGAGTTGCTAAGTCTTTCCCAGGGGATCATTGTTATATTACTATTGCCAAGGACCATATTGTTCATCAGTTCTCATTTCACTTTGTATCAGTTCATGCAGGTCTTCTCAAGTTTTTCTGAAACCATCCCTCATCACAATCATAAACCCCAACTTGTTCATAAACCCCAACTTGTGCAACCATGCCCCAATTGATGGACATCCCTTTGATTTCCAATTTTTGCCACCCCAAAATGAGCTGCCATAAATATTTTTGTGCATGTAGGTCCTTCTCCCTTTTTTTTTTGGATCTCTGGGACTTAGCAAGCAACAGTTCTGGACTTCATTCCAAATTATTCCCTAGAATGGTTGGACCAGTTCACTACTCCTCCAGTAACTCATTAATGCACCCCTTTTTTCCCTCAAGGAGGCTAACAACAACAATAATCACTGGTCTGAGAAAGTGCTTTAAGGTTCTCCAAGCACTTTACAAATATTATCTCAACTGGTTCTCCCGACAACCTTGGTGATGTCATGACCCCCATTTCACAGATGAGGACCCTGAGGGGGTCCCAGACAAGAAAAGTGACCTTTTCTAGAGTCATATAGCCAGCAAATGTCTGGGCCTGGATTGAACAGACTTCTCCCACTGTTTACTGTACCACTTTGCTACCTCTAACTGATGCCTTTTTTGGAGGAAATACCCGTCACAGCATGTCTCCTAGTAGAAGTCGGGAGTCCCCTTGTTAGAAATGCTGACTGGTTATCTTTGAGGATGGAATGGATCCAGAGGTCCCTTCTAGCTCGAATATTCCATGAGGCAGGACATACAAAGTCTCTGAAGCAGGATGAGAACTCAGACCTCCAAGCCTCCAGGACTTCAGATTCCCCATTTCTTTTGTCCACTCAAATCCCCTTTTCTCCCAGATGGGAGGGAGAGAGAGAAGGCAGAGAACACTGGAAGCCTGAGGAAGGACAGCACCCATTCCTTGAGTCCCCTCTAAGGAGGATCCTGGGAAAGCCAGGCTCAGGCTCCAAAGGTTCTGGCCAGACTGAACAAGGTCAGGGGACACTTTCTAAGGGCCGCTGGCCGACATGAAGCTACCCAGGCTGGCCGAGTCACCAGCTCTGCCTGGATTCCGGGCCCTGGAGAGTCTGGCCCTCTGCCAGGGCTTCCCAGGCTCCAGGGCCGGAGGAGGGGAGGGGGCAGGTGCCCGGCTGGCTGCTCTCGTCCCCTGTTCTCTCAACCCCCTGCCAATGGGCAGGCATCTCACCCAAGTCCAGGCTTGTCCCCCTCCCCTGCTGGCGCTACCATGGCATCCAGTGTAACGGGCCGGCCTGAGTGACCCAAAGGGTATAGAAAAGGGGGTGGGGGAGATAGAGGATGGAGAGAGACATGGGGGGAGAGGGGAGGAGATGGGGGAGCCGGAGGCGCTGCGGGGGTGCGGGGGGAGGGAGCTGGGGAACAGAGGGGGGCGAGCCCCGCCCCGCCCCCCGCGTAGCCTCACAAAAGCTCGATTCACGGGGAGCCCCCGGGGCGGGGTGAGTCATGGGCGGGGCCCACGCGCGCTGCCCCCCGGCCCCGCCCCGGGTGCCCCCCACCTCTGCCCAGGGGCACAGTGGGGTCCGCTGCTAAATCCAAGGGAGCCGGCGTCCCTCCCGTTTACAGTCGAGGCCCCCAGCAAGAGAGGGGGGCACACCCGGGTCAGGGATTGGAACCCAGGTCCTGCCCCCCAGCACTCTGCTAGTCCCTTTAAAAGTCTCACATTTGAGCCTCCCATCTCCCCTGGGAAGCGACTGCTATCGGTATGTCCACGGGAGGAAACTGAGGCAGCCGGGGCAGGGTGGCACAGCTAACAAGCGTCTGAGGTCATCTTTGAATCGCATCTTTCTGGTTCAAGGCCTAGTGCTCCGTCCACTGGGAGAAGACCCCCTGCCTGCGCCCCGTAAATGCGAGCTTCACTGGGGCTGCGGATGCCAGGGTGCCCACAGGCTGCTCGGGCATCTTTGCACGCGCCCCATCTCACTTCTAGGAGACTGAGATCTGCACCTTGGCAGAGAGGAGGGCAAGGACTGAGTAATCCTACTTTCCGGATGGCATCGGCCAGGTCGTCATGGTCTAGAGATGAGCGGTTTGGGGAGTCTGGGATCTCAGCCGCTCTGCTGGATCATTCCAGAAGGTCCCCTACCTTTGGGGGAACAGCTGAAACTTGGCTCCCCTGGCTCCCCTCCCGCCAAACATTCCACAGGAGACAATCACAGATAACAAGTCAATATTTATCAAAGCAAGCAATAAATGGGGAAATGACACATTAGGTTGTGTAGCAAGACACACAAATGTCAGGAAGCTCTGAGATAGGAGAACAATGCAATCTCAGCTCAGATCTGGAGAGAACGACTGGAACTGAGGTCTGCTCTTAGCAGGCCGCGGGGGGTATGGAAGTGGGGAACCAAGGGACGTGAGGGGTGCCGGCTTACCCTAAGTACCTGCAGTCCCCATCAGATGTTGAAAGTCTGTCTCTTGACTCCACCTTCTCTCTTCCACTCTCAGAAATCTCAGTCCCTAAGGCTTGTCTCTCTTCCAAAATGCAAAGTCATAGGCTGTCCCGCAGTGAGCTGCCCAAGCTTGGCTGATGGCAGTGTTCCATATGTGAAATTCATTTATAAACCTGAAGTAATAAATTACAAGAAGGTATGATGTGTGCTCTGAAGCACTTGTAATTCCTTCTCCAAACTTTGATTTCCTTATTTCAGATATTCCAGGCTCTACCATTCTAGAGGATTATATATTAGGGCAGTGCTGAACATGCAGTCAGGAGAAAGATGTGCCAAACCCCACATCTGACAAGTGATTGACCCTAGACAAATCATTTAACATAAACCTCAGTCTCATCTGCAAAAAAGCTATAATTATGGCTGTAGAACCTACAGCATTCTCATTACTCTGAATTCTTGAGTCATTTCAGTCATGTCTGGCTCCATTTGGGGTTTGGCAAAGATAGTGAAGTGGTTTGCCCATTACCTTCTCCAGCTAATATGACAGATGAGGAATGGAGACAACCAGGGTTATGTGACTTGCCCAAGGTCACACAACCCTTAAGAGTCTGAGGCCTGATGTGAAACCAGGTACTCCTAACTCCAGGGTTGGCATTCTATCTTCTGAGCCACCTAGCTGGCCATTGGGTTGCTAGAAAATCAAATGAATGCAAATCACTTTGCAAATCTCGAAAGTATTATAGTATATAAATGTCAGCTATTAAGATTCTTTTGGATTCTTTTTATATCTACTATCAGGAATGCAGTTCCATTCTCTTCTACTACTTACCCACCCCCATCTCATTGATGTAATGCATTCCATAAGAGGTTTTGATAAAAGTTTAAATATTTGGACAAGATAGTTTATATTTTGTCATTCCCTTATGAAATATGAATCTCTTTGTTTGGCTCACGAAGAGATTAATATGATTGGCTAGCTAAACACACTGACTGTGCCTCTAGAGGCATTTTAAATAGCAGATTCATTATTTACTCAGTTCAACATCAGTGCAATCCAGGATCCAGCATTCTTTGAGAGATCAGATCCTTGTGCCATAGGGCAGTTAAATGGGAATGGGGGCGCAATGGGGGGGGGTGGAGGAAAAAGTAGTAGTCACACTCCACCTTACTCCCATGACCATAATATTAGAGACTAAATGAGTAGGAAGCAACCAGTCCATCAGTATGAAAGGCAAATATATTCGGGGTTCTCTGAGGAAAAATCCAAACAGAAACATGACCAACTGAAGGAGGAGATAGTTTTAGCGAGCATGACCTCTATGACAGAGAGCTGAACCTCCTATGAATTCTATAGAAGCACTTGACCACTGGGCCCCAGTAGAAAGTTCTCCCTAAGAAGAGTTTCATGGGGACTCTAGGAAGGGAGTAAAGGACTTCAGGAACACTAGGAGACAGGAGTTATCTCTATGACATCTTTCTCTAAATGTGTGTCACCATTTTTATACTTTATATTTGGGTTCACTCCCAGCACAATGAACCCTGCGTGTCTTTATGGATACTCTTCCAGACTTTTGAGGGGAATGTTTTTGAAGCTACCCTTCTAATTGTACCATTCTAGTAAATAAAAGTTAAACTAAAAGCCAAAACGTTAACAAATATCTATTGACTGATTAAAATGGAAATCATACCAGAAGGGGCTTGTGAAGAATAGTATTAGAAACTTCAGCCCCTCAGACCTACCTCATAGAACCTTAAAGTTAGGAGCTGTCCATCTTCTGGGACTTGTTCCATCAATGGCAGGGAAAGCTGGGGAAGAAGCCCTGGAGGGGGTGTTATATCTAGATTAAAAGAAAAAGATTCAGGTAAGGGAGGGGGTTGGAAATGGAGCTCAAAGGACTCAAGTTCAGGTATAGACCTTATAGTATATATATACATATACATATACTATACCATACTATACTA
Source organism: Macrotis lagotis (assembly GCF_037893015.1). Classification (NCBI taxonomy): domain Eukaryota; kingdom Metazoa; phylum Chordata; class Mammalia; order Peramelemorphia; family Peramelidae; genus Macrotis; species Macrotis lagotis. Next base: position 866,909,941 of record NC_133658.1, read on the forward strand.
TACTATACTATACTATACTATACTATACTATACTATACTATACTATACTATACTATACTATACTATACTATACATCAAACAAACAAGTTTCCCCATTCTGAGTCTCGGTCTCAGTTTCCTTCTTTGTGAAAATAAGAGGTTGAGTTTAGATGAATTCTAAATCCTTTGACTCTCTGATAGCTACTGAACCCCTCTTATGGACTATGTTACACAGAAGTCCAAGTCATGGTGTCTTAGTCTCCAAGAATCTTTGTTTTTATTTTTAATTTTTTTTTTTGCAAGGCAGCTAAGTATTAAGTGTCTGAGGTCACATTTGAACTCAGGTACTCCTGACTCCAGAGCTGGTGCTCTATCCCCTGAGCCACCTAGCTGCCCTGCCTCCAAGGATCTTTGTAGTTTTTCTGGAGAAACGCAAGACATGAAACAGAAGGCTGATTAAATTGCAGAACTATATACAATGAATAAAGATCCCATGGAACAATAAAGAGATAACACAAGGTGCAACATGGGAAATCTCTAAGAGTGATGCTGACATTAAATACTGTTGGAGTTCAGTTGAAGGAAGGAGACATCAGTGTGGTTGGGGAAACCAAGGAAGGTTTTCCTGGAAGAAGGGGTTTGAGCTTGGTCTTGGTTAGGAAGGGAATTTTAGACTTGAGCAAAAGGTGCAAGATGTATTCAAGGAATTATCAGCTAGGTGGTACAGTGGGTAGAGCACTGGCCCTGAATCAGGAGGATCTGAGTTTGACATAACACTAGCAGTGTGACCTTGGGCAAGTCACTTCACCCTGATTGCCTCACATCCAGGGCCATCTCCAATCATCCAGATCCATATCTGACCACTGGATCCAGATGACTCTAGAAGGTGAGGCTGGTGACAGCACAGCGCCCCCTCACTCAAATCCAATTCTTGTGCTTGTCATGGCACCACCTCCCTGATGTCATGGTCTTCTTCTAGAACAAAGAACAATCATTAGAAAAATAATTGGGTTCAAAGAGTTAGAAAAAATAAACTTGGATTTGAGGATCTGTCATTCTCAGTATTTGAATTCCCCACCTCTCTGCTAAGTAAGTCTCTACTGTTCACTCCTCAATTACTTTCTTTTGGTCTTCCTCTACAGAATTCCATCCTTTAAGGCCCAAGGACAAAAACAGTCCCTTCCCTAATTTCCCTATCTGGACGTGAGGAATCCTGATTTCTTCAGTTGGAAGTGGCCTCCCTCCTCTGGATCCTAAAAGCACTTTTTGTCTGTACGCCTCCCATGATCCTGGGTAGAATCAGCCTGGTACTAGAACTAATCTGGCTGGTAGTGGTTCAGTACTTCAAAGATCTGGGATTCTTTCCATGTGACTGCTCCTTTTATCTCCCCTCTTTCTCACAAGGGGATCTTCATTATTATTATTATTGGATTATAGGATTATGGAGCTAGAGCTGGCTAGGATCCCAAAAGTTCTCCCATTTTGCAGATGAGAACATTGAGGCTCCTACTAAGGTCAGGTAGGAAAAACTGGGATTTGAATCAAATTAATCAACCAATCAGCAAACCATTTATTAAACTCCTATTGTGTATCAGCACTGTGCTGTGGGTGCTAAGAATACAGGTACAAAAGTCTTTATTTTCAAGAATGTTCTATGGATGGACAATGCATGCATGCATGCATGTATGTGTGTATGTGAATATATGGACATGCATGTATATATGTATTGAGTATCTATGTATATGGACATATATATCTATTTGTGTATCTATGTCTATCTCTATGTAAGTGTAGTGAATGGCCCTGGGGGTCCTTATTACATCTCATGCTCACTCTGGTGCCAGCAGGTCCTCAGAGCTTGGCTGGCCCTATCTTCCCTTCAGAGTTTTAGAGGTAACCCTGCAGGAGAGGGTTGTGGTGATTTTTCTAAAGCTATAGGTTTGTGCTCCTGACTCAGTGTCTCCTCCCCAATATCAATCATCAGTTACAATTATCACCTCTCCTATATTATTATTTTTTTTTAGATTTTTGCAAGGCAAATGGGTTTTAAGTGGCTTGCCCAAGGCCACACAGCTAGGTGATTATTAAGTGTCTGAGACCGAATTTGAATCCAGGTACTCCTGACTCCAAGGCCGGTGCTTTATCCACTGGGCCACCTAGCCACCCCCTCCTCTCCTATATTATTGATTGACCCAGTAATTAATGATTAAAGTCAATTAGTTATTATAACAAAGTTACTACAAAGGGATGCTTACTTTATTGAAAAACAAGAACTACTGTATAAAAATGTCCTTTCAAAGAGGGTGTTTAATCTTCCCTCTACCAACTTGGGGAGAGTGGATTCAAGCTTAAATCAATTGCTACAAAGCATTCACTTCTCCAAGACCACTTCCAGGACTTGTAGCTAAGTTGGACCATGCAGACCACAGGGTGAATGCACTGGGTTTAGATGCTGGTATGGCCCTAATATGGACCCCCATCCTTGGACATCTGCTCCCTGACCTTTATGAAGTCTCACAATGCCTGTATCAAAGGCCCTGCTTATTTTTATTTTTTGCAAAAACATAGGTCTGGGGGTGGTTAGGTGGTGCAGTGGATAGAGCACCGACCCTGGAGTCAGGAGGACCTGAGTTCAAATCCGGCCTCAGACACTTAATAATTACCTAGCTGTGTGGCCTTGGGCAAGCCACTTAACTTCACTGGTCTTGCAAAAAACCAAAAAAAACCAAACAAAAAACCCCATAGGTCTGACTGTCACTTTTCACATTCAATAAACTCCAATATCACCTCCAAAGTCAAATTCAAAATGCTGTTTGATATTCAACGTCCTTCACAAAGTGTCCCCCTCCTCCCTTCCCAGTTCTCTTACACATTACTCCCCACCATATACTCTTCTGACCATGATACCGGTCTGCTTACTGCAAACAAGATATCGCAGCGTCTTCTATCTCAGTGAGATTAGAAGCAGAAGGGTTTTTCATCATTAAGACAGAAGAATCTATTTTTAAAAAATGGCCCTCCCTGGTCCCAGAGGTACCATTCTTTTATAGATTCTTTGCAGACCTCAATCCAAGAAGATTTGGACATGAGAAGTCTGTTCAGACCTAGAGTTTCGTATGGCTGCCCATGTGCAGAATGTTTCTGATGCTATCTCTCTGGGTAGAGAGGAGAATAGTGCTGACTTGTAATAGAAATGCTTTAGGGAGATACTGGAGCTTGAGGAGACATTCTGTAACTGGTGCCAGTCTGTTCACCCTGTGGTTAGGAGAAGCCTTTTTGACTGGCTTTGTAAATGCCTTCAAAAAGGTCTTTATTGCTGCTCTTCTCTTTATGGACTTCTTCCCAATGAAGCCATCACAATCCCCATGAACTGACCTCAGTCACTGGCTTCTCATTTGAGCTTTTCCATTCTAGATGAAAGCATTGGAGACTCCAGTCTTGGGAGTTTCAAATGGCAGAACAAGAGTCCCAGCATCTTGGTGCGTTCATAGCCAAGCCAAGGAGCAAGGAATGACCTTCCCAACTAACAGTCCAAGACCCAGGTCAATGTGTCTGAGATAAGAACTCATCTGGAATGGTCCCATATCTGAACTTGAATGTGGTCTTTGATTGTGGAGCTTATAGAAAAACTGTGCTAAAGTAAGTCCACTCTCCTCAGAGGCTGCAATAGGGGTAGGGGAGAGAATGTCTCTTGGAGCTTTATATATGAAGGAAAAAACTTTTTGTAAAAGCTAATTGATAGGGGCGGTTAGGTGGTACAGCAGATAGAGCACCAGCCCTGGAGTCAAGAGTCCCTGCGTTCAAATTCAGCCTCAAACACTTAATAATTACCTAGCTGTGTGACCTTGGGCAAGTCACTTAACCCCATTGCCTTGCAAAAACCTAAAAAAAAAGCTAATTGATGTTGCGACTAAATGGAACGCGGATGCTAGTTAGTTATTGGTACCTCTCAGTGAAAGAAACACAAAGGTGGGGCAAAGACCAATGATAATAAAGAAGAAATACCCTGGAACTTCTCAGCTTACCCCAGAGCTATGAGGGGCAAATGTAGTGGATTCATTCTGGCTCACTCTACCAGAACCAGGTCAGTTATATCCTAGACCACAGGTGTCCAACCTTTTAACTCTTCTGGCTCTTATCACCCAACAAAAACACAAAAACCATCAAGGGCCACATACAGAATTCAATACCCATTCATGAATACAATACAACCCATACCACCAAATGATACAATAACAAATGCTATGCGACTGGCATGAATGGTCCCCAAGAGTTGCAGTTGAGCATACTGAAGAGGGTCCAGGGTCTCATTCTTATGTATCGTCCTGCATCAGTGGAGTCAGAAGACCAAAATGGCACCACCATGTTAAAGTCAAGTTATGGTGTGTCTGATTGTGGCTGGCCAGACCAATACAAGCACTGTTCTGCCATAGGTTGGTCACAAATGTGAACATTTAGGTGGAGTCTCTAAATTTGCACGTCTGTCCTGTCATCAGTTGCAGAAGGTCTATTTAATGTTCCAATAGTCTCTACAAGTTATTTCTATTACATTTCATCACATTTCTCCCAGACTCAAGGGTCTCTTCCACATGGGGAGATGCCATCATTGAAGCCAATCCCTATTACATACCCAAAGAAGGTCAGTGCCTAAAATAAAGACCTCATATATACCAAAACATTTATAGCAGCACTTTTTGGGGGGTAGCCAAGAACTGGAGACAAAAGTAGATGTCCACAGATTAGGGCACAACTAAACATGTAATCAGACAGGAATCTCACAGAATATTATTGTTCTGTAAGACATGATGAATATGATGAGCACAAGGAAACATCAGGAGACTTACGTGACCTGATGCATTATGAAGTAAACAGATCCAGGAAAAGACTATAGACAATGAAAATAGAAAAAAAGAACAATAAACTAATCCAAATAGAATGTTGTGAATTTATAATGACCAAGCTTGGCCCCAAGTGGTATGAGCAGACATTCTCTATGCTTCAGTATGGAGGCAGAGGATCATGGATAGTATCAGACTTTTGGGATATGTGGGTTAGTTTCTTTGTTTTGTTTATTTTTGATTTGTTTGGGGTTTTTTTTGGTGAGACAATCAGGGTTAAGTGGCTTGCCCAGGGTCACACAGCTAGTAAGTGTAAAGTGTCTGAGGCTGGATTTGAACTAAGGCCCTCCTGACACAAGGGCAGTATTCTAAACAACTTAGCTGGCACTGTTGGTTAGTTTTGATGTCATTTTTCATTCCTTTTTTATAAGGGATGGCTCTCTGGGAGAGGGAGTGGGGAAGGAAATGTAGGTGATATAAAAATAAAAGATAGTAATACAATTTTATTTTAAAACATAACAAATAAAATTTAATAGATTTAAATTTTAAAAATTAATTTTTAAATTTTCGAAAAATAATACAAAGCCTCCCGTGGTCTAGAGCTTGGTGTGACTTCCATCCTCCTTCCCAACTTAGAAGCAGTTGGGTGGCACAGTGGATAGTGCTGGGTCTGGGGTTAGAAAGACCTGAGTCCAAATCTGGTCTCATATGTTTATTATCTGTGTGACTCTGGAAAAGTCACTTTGAAAAAAACTCTATTTGCCTCAGTTTCTTCAGCTGTAACATGGGGAAGATAACAGGACCTACACCTCCCAGCGTTCTTATGAGGCTGAAATAAGATATTTGTAAATATTTATAAAATGTTTAGCACAGTGTCTGTCCAATAGTAGGTGCTTTATAAATGATCATTCCCCTAATTCAGGATTGAATCCAAGTCTGTATATAACTAGTCTATAACTATAAACCAAGTCTGTATAGGACCCTTGGTAGGGTCAGCAGGCATTTAATAAGTACCCACTATGTGCAGGAAACAAATGTTTATGAAGCACTTACTGTATGCCAGGAATTGCACTAAGGAAGGAAATGAGCATCTGTAAGATGCTAGGAACTCTGCTAAGGAAAGAAATAAGCATTTATTAAACACATACTGCATGCCAGCAGCTCTGCCTGGGCATACAAAGAAAGATAAATGATATACCCTGCTCTTAAGGATCTCATAGACAAAAGAAGGAGACCACAAATTTCAGGGACAATTTTAGGCTTACTGTCAAGAGGAAATTTCCCAGGGACAATAAGAAGAGACACTGTGGCAAAGTGGATAAAGATTTGACCATGGAGCCAGGAAGACCCAAATGCAAGTCTTGCCTCTGAAGCATATTGGTCATGCGACCATGGGGTCCATTAGGGCTCTACTGCCTAAGAGAACAGGTAATGAAGAAGGTGGTGACCTATATTGGTAGAGGGAGTTCCCTCACCTGGGAGTTCTCTAGGCCAGAAATCGCAGGTCCACCCACCCCCTCCCCCAAGGAGGATGGGCTGCCTTGGGCAGACTCTATCTGCAAGCAAATGCTGCTGTAGAGGGAATCTTTTGCCAGGCACAGGTTGGAGTGTCTGGCCTCTGAGGTTCTTTTCAACTCTGAGATTCTGCCACTCTATAATTTCTTCCTCTCCCCTCCTCATCCTCCTTCTGATAGCACTCATGGACTTTCTAACTCCTCCATCTAACTTTCTCCCACTCCCATTAACATCTACCCTGCTCTCTCTGGCCCCAGCAAAGTGATTGAGTGAGCCTGAGCCCTGCAGTCAGCCCCTGAGTTATGGAAGGTCAAGTGGATAGCCCTTCCTATGAATGCCTCTGACATCTGGAAGGTTCATATCTGGGACATAGGAACCCAATCCCTATTACATACTCAAAGAAGGTCAGTGACTAAAATAAAGACCCCATATATACCAAAATATTTATAGCAGCACTTTTTGGGGGGTAGCCAAGAACTGGAGACAAAAGTAGATGTCCACAGAATAGGGCACAACTAAACATGTGATCAGACATGAATCTCATAGAATATTATTGTTCTGTAAGACATGATGAATATGATGAGCACAAGGAAACATCAGGAGACTTACATGACTTGATGCATTATGAAGTAAACAGATCCAGGGAAAGAATACAGACAATGAATGGGGCCATCTTATGCATCTCACCTTTAGAGGAGGAGATCAAGGGCAGGAGAAGGCATCACGGGGAAGAGCAACCAGGACTTCTTTCATGCTTTAGGCAATTATTGTTGTTGTTTGTCCGTCATTCTCCAAGAAGACCGTGACATTAGGGAGGCGATGCCATGACAAGCACATGAATTGGCTTTGAGTGAGGAGAGTTGTACTAAGTCACCAGTCGCATTTTCTCCTCCAGAGCCATGTGGGTCCAGGGACCAGATATGAATCAGAATGACTAGAGATGGTCCTAGATGCAATGGGAGACGTGTGCCTTTTTAAGCTGGGGACTTTCCCAGGATTCAGTTTGACTGAGGCAATACCTTATTACATGATTCCATGATTAAGGCAGGTAAGGAAGAAATGAAGCAAAGAAACTTTAGTGCAATTAAATGTGCATTGATTAAACACTTACTGTGTACTAGAAACTGTGGGAATACAAAAGTAGAAATTGAATTGTCCTGCCTCCAGAAGCTCAACCTCTAGAGATTGGAGTGGAGGTGGAATCTAACAAATCAGTAAATAAGCATGTAAAAGTAATTTCAAGGAAAAGAGATTTCTAGTTATTAGAAGAAAAGCAATACATGGGAGGGAGTATCTGAACTGCACTTTGAAAGAAGCTAAGAACTCTGTTGAGGAGGTGGTGAGGAAGACGTGTATTCTAGACAGAGGAGACCATTGTGCCAAGGTATGAAAGTAAGATGAGTCATCATGTATGGGAGAACAACTGGTAGTCCAGGCCACTTGGTTTGGAGAATATGTAAAAGGGGATAAAATGAGATGAGAAAACTAGCTGGAATATAAAATGCAGGACAGATTTCATTTTTGATCCTTGAGGCATAAAAAGATTTTTTTCTAGTGGGAGGAAAGGCACAACAGGGTGAAATCTGTGTTTTAAGAATATCATTTTGACCTTTAATATTAAAAAAGGTATCTTATTATGTAATTTTGCTATCTCTTATATTTTATTTTCTCCTCAAGGGTATGATTTCTCTCTCAACAAATTCAATTTTCATTAATGTATGGCATGGAAACAATGTAAAGACTATCAGACTGCCGTCTGTGGGGGGGGGTAGGGGAGGGAAGCGATATTGGGGGGGAAATTGTAAAACTCAAAATAAAAAAAGAATATCATTTGGCAGGTAAGCAAAATGGATCAGAGAGAGAAGAGTCTTGGAGGAAGGAAAAACCAATGAGTTATTTCAAGAGCATAGGCTCAAAATAGAGCACAGAGAGAGAGAGGAGAATGAAGGAAGGGAAAACCAATAGCTTATTGAGCTATTTCAATAATATAGGTTAAGAGGTGATGAGGGTCTAAATAGAGATGGGGTGTTAGAACTGGAGAGCAAGGAACACAAGTTAAGAGATGTGAAGAAAGAATAAATGAGACTTGGCAGCTGGTTGACCATGGTGGATGAAGGAAGAGGAAAAGTCAAGGATGGTACCGGTGAGGAATGTAGGGTGTTGGTATTCACAGGGTGGAGGGGAGTCCCTATGGAATCCATTACAAAGGAGGAATGGTCCAGCCAATCACAAAACTGGGAGAGTTTTCCTAATCCCATTCCAGAGATGACAAACCCAAGATTAGAAGAAACTAGTCCTCAGTGACCTAGAGATCTAGACCTAATACAATTGAGTTTGCGCAATTAGGTAATTGAATATTATCCCACACAAACCTGTGATGATTGGGGTTCATCAGCATATCATGCATCGTATGATGGGGAGGAGGATTATATTAAGGGCATGTCATGGATTGGGCAGACCTCTTAGATTGTAACTCAAACTCTGAGAGCCTATGAAAATCCAAGAGGGAGGGGAAAGAGTTTCTGAAGACCATAAATTATCTGACCTTCAAATGCTACCTTGTGCCTCATGCTAGGTGAGGTACCTGTATCTTGCAGGATTCGTGAATAAAATGTACAATTTTCTCTCACTCTAGCAGGTTTTTCTTTCATTTGTTTATAACAATGCCTGTGTTGCAAACCTGGATGACTGAAGGGATAGTGGTATCCTCTCAGAAAAGAGGAAATTTGGGGGGAGGGATAAATACAGAGGAAAATGTAATGAGTTCTCTTTTGGATGTGATGAGTTTGAAGTATCTACAAGTATTTGGTTATGTGGTGCTGATACTCAGGAAAGAGACTATGGCTGGTTATATGGAAATAATCTTCGTGGAAATAGTCATTGACTCCACAGGATCAGTGGGGCAGCTAGATAGCGTAGTGGATAAAGCACCGGCCTTGGAGTCAGGAGTACCTGGGTTCAAATCTGATCTCAGTCACTTAATAATTACCTAGCTGTGTGGCCTTAGGCAAGCCACTTAACCCCATTTGCCTTGCAAAAACCTAAAAAAAAAAAAAAGACAAGGATGGTGGATTGTATAGAGAAAGAACAGGAGGGATAGGAAAGAATCTTAGGGAATTCTCACACTGGGTGGGAGGAGGAAGATAATCTAGCAAAGACTGAGAAGTCAAGTAATTTATACCACCAACAACAGAGTGAAGTGACTTGCCCAGGGGCACAGAACTAGTAAGTGTCTGAGGCTGAATTTAAATTTAGGTCTTCCTGACTCCAGGCCCAGCCAGCTACATGAATTTTTATAAAATGATTATTCTTTCATTTGGTATTTTTAAAAACCTAAGTACAATGTGCATTGAATTTGGGAAAGATACAGTCACGGTCTTTGGTCAGGACTCTAGATTATGGATGGCTTCTGAGATTGGCCTGAGAAACTAATACTAATTGGAAATGTTCTAGAACTTGGAGGATTTTTTTTCTGAGGGATTCCCTTGGGGGGCATTCTGATGATCAGGAATAAGTAATGTTATGAGAAAGAAAAAGAGTCAAGAGAGTTGGGGGTAAAGAAAAGGTGATGGTCCAAGACATGATGAGAAAAGTTAAACTGAAGTCCAAAGTCAAGTAAAAGAGACTGCCAGGTACCAAGGCCAGAGAGACCCGAGCAGCAGCTGGGAAACACAAATGAGAAGCAGCTGTCTAAATGCTTTAGGAGCCTGGCAATGGAAGTACAAGGCGTTGGCAAAGGAGAGTTGCCTCCTACAAAGCCTCTGCTCAAGATGGCATCCTTATATGGCAGTCCTGCATCAGCCCTGCCCGCCTCCCCCCCCCCCCCACTGCTCATCACCCCCATGGCCCCGTAGGCATCGGGCAAACCGGGTCCAAGCAGCCTCAATGAGCTCACTGTGACAGCCAGGCCTTCTGTCTGCTGCAAGCCTCCCCTGCCAGCAGCAAGTTCATTGTTCAATGAAGCCTTTGTTTCCCTCATCCCCGGGGATCTAGAGAAGGAGCTGGGGGAGGGGGAGCCGCCTCCCAAGTAACTTTGGACTTGTTTTCTTGTGCAGCTTTGGCTTGCCCCTCCTTGACCCCCCTTTTTCATTCATCTGTCATGCCCCGCTCCCCAATAAATTCTTGACTTGAACTGGGGAAAAGTAACAAATTAATAACAACTTTTGCTTTTCTATAGTGAGTTGGGTTTTTTGTTTGTTTTTTTGATAGAGGGAAGCAATTGGGGTTAAGTGACTTGCTAAAGGTCACATAGCTACTAAGTGTCTGAGGTCATATTTGAACTCAAGTCCTCCTGAGTCCAGGCCAGTGTCTATAATGGTTATTGTTGTTGAGTTATTTCAGTTTTTTCCATCTCTCTGTGACCCTATTTTCTTGGCAGAGATTCTGGAGTGATTTGCTATTTCTTTCTCTAGCTCATCTTACAGATGAGGAAACTAAGTCAAACAGAGTAAAGTGACTTGCCCAGGGTCACGCAGCTACCTTTAAGTATTTGAGATCAGATTTGAACTCATGAAGATGAATTTCAGATTCCAAGCCCAGAGTTTTTTTACAGATCATTTTAATTCAGTTCAATTCAGCCTGATAGAGTGGAGAAAGATCCTGACTTTAGAGCTAGAAAGGCCAGGGTTCAAATTCAGACTGACACATACTGGTTCTGTAACTAAGGGTAAGTCACTAAAATCTCTCAATACTCAGTTGAAAGAAGATGCCGAATTTTAAAAATTAAAAAAAAAAGGAAAGAAAAAAGTGAGGGGCAGCTAGGTGGCACAGTGGATAACAGCACTGGCCCTGGAGTCAGGAGGACCTGAGTTCAAATCTAACCTCAGGCACTTAATAGTTGCCTAGCTGTGTGTGGCCTGGGGCAAGTCACTTAATCCCATTGCCTTAAGTAAGTAAAATTTTAAAAATAAAAAAAAAAGAAAAGGGTGAAAGAAGATGCCAGTCTGTTTTGGTAGAGTTTCTTCATCTTTGTGGGGGAGGGAGGTCCTCTGATGAATTATTGAAATTATAGGTCCAGGCTTTATTCAGTTACCCCATAAGCATTTATTGAGTACCTACTGTGTGCATCCAGGGCCATCTTTAATTGGCCAGATCTATATCTGGCCACTGGCCCCAGATGACTCCAAAGAAAAAAATGAGGTTGGTGACGTCGTACAGCACCCCCTCACTCAAATCCAGTTCATTTGCTTGTCAGGGCATCACCTTCCTGATGTTAACAGTAACAACTGTGACAGACACTGTGAATTCACTCCTGATATATAAAAAGGAAGGTAAAATACCATTTCTGTCCCTGAGGAGCTATAAGAGAGAGAACATGCAGTCAGCTGTGTACAAATAAGTTAGTTATCTAAACAGGATAAATTGGAAATCATCAGGAGTGAGAAGGCATTAGAACTTAGAGGGATGAGGAACATCTCTGCCTTAAAGGTAAGAGCTGGGATTTGAGTCCTTAGGCTCCTGACCCAAGTCCCAGAGAAGTGAAATGAGCTTTTCCCCATCTCAGCTGGCCAAAGAGTGCATTGACCCCCCCCCAACTCTTCACCTAGGTCTTTAGTTTTCTCATTTATAAAATGGGGGCGACACCAGCTTCATAGGAGTGACCAGGAGGTTTAATCCACAACTAGTAAAGCCCTTGGGAAATAGGTAGGGGAGGACGGGGTGACTGCCAAAGACTAATGGAGTCAGTGGTGGGGGCAAAACCAGGCCTTGGCTGGGAGCCCCAGGCTTTGCATGTCTGGGTGTGGGAACGGGCTTCCCCCTCCCAGCACCCCACCCGCCAACACCTGCAACACCTGCAGCACCTGGGCCTGGGGAGACCAGCTCCGAAAGCGGGCGTGGCTCCCAAGAGCCTGGGCCAGGGAGGACCCCAGGGGAGCCCCTAGCAGAGCCGGAGGGGGGCGGCCACGTGGGGGGCGGGGGGGGGCGTGCTTCCGAAACTGACCCCGCCCGGGCCAGGGGCGGGGCCGGGGCGGGGCCAGGATGGCTGGCCCCGCCCCTGGGCGGGGCTTAGAGACCAGCGATGAGGTCATGCGTGTTTATGAGTCGCCTCTCTGTGTGGGCGGGGTGAGAGAGAGAGAGAGAGAGAGAGAGAGAGAGAGAGAGTGTGTGTGTGTGTGTGTGTGTGTGTGTGTGTGTGTGTGTGTGAATGTGTGCTTGTGAGACTGTGATTGTGTGTTTGTGTGTAAGCGTGTATGTATCTGAATGTGTGCTTGTGAGACTGTGATTGTGTGTTTCTGTGTGTGCAAGTATGTATGTGTGTGAATGTGTGTTTGTGAGACTAATTGTGTGTTTGTGTGTGAGCGTGTATTTGTATGTGAATGTGTGCTTGTGAGAATGTGGTTGTATGTGTGTGAGTGTGTATTTGTGTGTGAATGTGTGCTTGTGAGACTGTGACTGTGTTTGTGTGTGTGAGCATGTATTTGTGTGTGAATGTGTGAGACTATGGTTGTATGTTTGTATGTGTGAGTGTGTTTGTATGTGAATGTGTGGTTGTGAGAGTGTGGTTGTCTTGCGTGTGTGACTGTATTTCTGTGTGAATGTATGTTTGTGAGAGTGTGGTTGTATGTGAGTGTGTATGTTTATGTGTGAGTGTGCTTGTGAGAGTCTGATTCTGTTTGTGTATGTGAATGTTTGTGAATGTGTATTTATGTGTGAATGTTTGTGAGAGTGTGATTGTGTGTTTGTGTGTGTTTATGTGTGAGTGTGGTTGCATTTGTGTGTGTAAATGTGTTTGTGAGTGTGTATGAGAGTATTTGTGAGTAATTGTGTTCTTTAATGTGAGAATTTGTGGGTGAGCGTGAGTGTGTATTTCAATGTGAGGGTGTGTTTGTGTGTGTGAGAACATGTGTATATTTCTAAGTGTGAATGTGTCCCCATGTGCATATGTATGAGTGTGAGTCTGAGTGTGTGAGTTTGTGTGAGTGTGTGAGGCACAGTGTCAAGTCGGATACCTGCAAAGACACAAAAAGTCACACTCCTGAAGGAACTCACAAGTTTTCACAAGTCGTTTCACATTTGTTGTTCACAAGTAAATAACAAATAACTAGATACCCACAATTTATATGTAGCATAAATAGGAAATAATGAAGAGAGGAAAGTACCGGAATGAAGAGGGATTGGGAATAGAAGGCCCGGTGGGAAATGGGGTCTGAGTTGGGACTTGAAGGACGCCGGGAGGTCAGCAGGCATGGTGAGAAAATGGCCGGAGCCGAGAGAGGGAATATCTTGTTCAAGGAATGACAAGAAGGCCAATGTCCCTGGGTCACAGAGTTTCTAGGTGGGAGAGGAAAGTATAAGAAAACTGGAAGGGTAGGATGAGGCTAGATAGGAAGGCATGGCAGATCCTGGAGGCAATATGGAACCAGTGGAGGTTATTGAATAGTAAGGTGGCAAGGTCACTCAGGAAAATCACTTCAGTGACTGCATGATCGGGGCAGACAATAGCTAATGCAATAGTCCAGGTGAGGGGCTACCCCGGAAGGGTGGCAGGGTCAGAATGAGAAGGGGTCACGCTGCAGAGATGATACAAAGGCGGAAGAGAGTGAGGAGTTGAGGATGACAAGGTTAGAGTCCTGGGACACTGGGGGTAAGGGAGCTCAATTTAAAAAGAATTTTTTTCTACCTTCTCCCTAACTTAGTCTTTGTCAAGTATTTGTAAGGTTTACGGCTTGCAGGAAGAAACAGGTGCCAGAACCCACAGAAATACAAGGCAAAATTCAGCCACTGTGAGGAGTTGGAAGTCTGAGCGTGTTCTGAACCATTTACTTAGTTTTATTGAGAGGTCTCCAAAAGTTGGACTTCACTTGTGGGAGCCAAGGATTACAGCAGCTTTTCACGAAGTTCTATGAGATCTGGGGCACAAGAGGATTCTTAGCAGCCAGTTCAGAATCCCTGACACCCAATGGCTTCTGCTCCTCCCCTGCCTACTCCTGCCCCCCAAAAGTATCTCCTTGGTGCCTGCTAGGCCTCCAGCAAGCATCCTCTGTGAATCAAAGCAATAAGTAAAAGTCATTCTGCAGGCTACCTGTGACTCTGCTCCCTTGAGGGAATGAGGGAAGGGACACCCTTGTCCTGTCACGCTCACCAACAGCCCAGTACCAGTCACAGACATTTCCTGAGCAACTACCCTGGGCAAAGGCCCTATGACTGAGCAGGATACAGAGATAGCTAAGACCCAGACCCTGCTCTCAAGGAACATATAGAAGGGTTGGTAGGAGGATAAAACAAAAATAGAATGGACATCATTGTAGTAGCAGTAGTGGTAGTGGTAGTAGTGGTAGTGGTAGCGGTAGTAGTAGTGGGTGGTAGTAGCAGTAGTAGTAGTAGTGGTGGTGGTAGTGGTAGTAGTAGTAGTAGTAGTAGTGGTAGCGGTAGTAGTAGTGGGTGGTAGTAGCAGTAGTAGTTGTAGTAGTAGTAGTAGTGGTGGTGGTAGTGGTAGTAGTAGTAGTAGTAGTAGTATCAGTAGTGGTAGTAACAGTAGTAGCAATAGTGGTAATAGCACTATAAGTAGTAGTAGTAGCAGCAGTAGGAGAGGTAGTGGTCGTGGTGATAATAGTGACAGCGCCGGTGGTGGTGAAAGTGGCAGCAGAAGCACTAGCAGTAGTGATGGTGATGGCAGCAGCAGCAACAGGAGCAGCAACTATCCAGTATGTAGCCCGGTATTACACTAAATACTTTACAATAATCTCATTTGTTCCCCATAACAACTCTGTGGTGCAAGTACTATTATTATTCTTATTTTACAAATGAGAAAACTGAGGCAGAGTTATTTTTAAGTGACTTCTCAGGGTCATACAACTAGTAAATGTGTAGGTATATATATATATACCTGTATTAACAATAACAAATGTTTGTTTGGGTTTTTTTGGTGCCTTAAAATCTGTATTGCTTCACAAGGATCCTGAGATAGGGCAAACATTGTGACCATTTTACAGATGAGGCAATGAAGCGAACAAGCGTCTATTTAGCACCTACTTTGTGGCCAACATAGCAGCGCTTCATGAAGCATTTTACAATTATTATTCCTTCTGATCTTCACAACAATTCTGTGAATTAGGTGCTATTATTATCCCTGTTTTATAGTTGAGGCAGACAGAGGTGAAGTGACCTGCCTCACAGCCAGGGAGGGTCTGTGGGCAGATTTGAACTCAGCTCTTTCTGATTCCAGGTCCTGGGCTCCACCTAGCTGCCCTGGGGTCTGCATGCCTCTACACGAGCAGTGCCAGACTCAGACAGAAACAGATACCAGGGCCCCATATTGTCTTAGAAAAACCACAAGCTAACATTATCTATATTATGTTGCCTTTTTATTTTTTTTATTTGTTTTTGTTAAAACATTTCCTTGGTCTGGCTGCACTTGGGAGAAGAAGGATACAGAGAGAAAGACAGAAACAGACAGACAGACAGAGACAGAGAAAAGGAAGAGCAGGGAGAGAGAGAAGGGATAAAGGAGAGAGAGAGATCGTAAATAAGAGAGAGAGAGAGAGAGAGAGAGAGAGAGGGAGAGAGACTGAGAGACAGAGACAGAGAGAGGGAGAGAGACAGTCAGACAGATAAAGATAGAGAGACAAAGGGGGAGAGAGAGAGTGAGAAAGAGAGAGACAGACAGAGACAGACACAGACAGAGAGAGAGAGAGAGAGAGACAGAGACAGAAAGACAGAGACACAGAGAGATGGAGACAGAGAGGGAGAGAGACAGAAGGGGATGGGGGAGAGAAGAGAGAGAGAGAGAGAGACAGAGAGAGAGACAGAGAGAGACAGAGAGAGACAGAGAGAGAGAGACAGAGAGAGGAGAGAGAGAGAGAGTCCCTCACTCTTCTGCCCTTTGCAACCCCTCACAGCGCTGTGCTCATTTCTGGGCATCCTCATTTTACGGAGGTCAATGAATAGAGGAGTTCGGGAGGAGTGCCACCTATATTTCACATTCTGTGTTCTGTGAGGGTTAGTTAAAGAAACCCACCATCTTTCTTTAGCTTGCTTAGGATGAAAATTTTTGTGTAATCCAAGGACTGTCTTGTGGGTGAGGGGATGGCTTTGTTCTGTCTGTCCCCAAGGAAAACTCTCCAAATTGGGCTCTCCCAAAATAGGTTGAACTCCCTCCCCCCAGGAAGGAGTGGGTTCCCCTTTACTAGACAACTTCAAGCAGAAAACAGAAGACCACTCATGCACTTGGGAGTGGAAATTCCTTTTGAATATGGGTGCTTTCCAAAGTCCCTGCCAACTCTTAAATTCTGGGCTCTGATTCATTGCCAAGTCTTGTCAGACTCCTCCTTTGCAATATCTTGCATTTTTCTCCTTTCATCACCACTCCGGTTCTGGGTTTCATCTCTTTCTGTCTTTATTATTCTAATAGCTTTTCAAAAAGACCAAGGTCTCCAAATGCATCCAGGCCATCTCCCTTCATCCTGATAGATATCTGGACAATGGCCCCAGATGGCCCCAGAGGAGAAAGTGAGGCTGATGACTTAGCACAGCCTCCTCTCTCTCAAATACAATTCACATGCTTGCCATAGTATCTCCTCCCTGATGTCTTGGTCCTCTTCAAGAACAAAGGACAAACAACAGTCTCAAATTATTATTATTCTGCTATTAGGGGAAGTCCTCTATTTTCCTCTTTCATCTCTCCAGCATATCACTCACATTAGAACCTACCTGAAGTAGCTGATAGTGGAATGTTTAAAAGCCCTGTTCCAGGGGTCCCAAGTTCAAATTCAGCCTAGAAACTTACTAGTTGAATTTTCCTGGGCAAGTCACTTAATCTGTTTGCCTCAGTTTTCTCAAGTGTGTAATGAGGATAATCAGCATATAAATCCTAGGGTTGATGATGTACAGCTAAAAAGGGGATATTTGTAAAAAAAAACACTATATAAATGTCTATTCCATTCCCCTATAATCATGCCAATCCTTGACTCAAAAAACTTTAGTAGCAGGGGCGGCTAGGTGGCGTAGTGGAAAAAGCACTGGCCCTGGAGTCAGGAGTACCTGGGTTCAAATCCGGTCTCAGACACTTAATAATTACCTAGTTGTGTGGCCTTGGGCAAGCCACTTAACTCCATTTACATTGCAAAAACCTAAAAATAAACAAAAAAAAATACATTAGTAGCTCCCCATTGTTTCAAAAGAAAAACAAGATGTGCAAATCTAGAGAATTCATCCCCAAAGTCACATGAACATTTGGGCCTCTCCTGGGGTGGACTATTGCAAGCTCATATTGGTCTCATCAGTCACAGTCTGATATAGGGCAAAAACTCTAACACAGTGATGTCATTTTGGTCCTCTTCAAACCAAAGGACACCAACCAATTAACCAACCAAATAAGAAACGCAGACTCTTAATCTTGGCATTCAAGGTTATCTGAAATCTTATTCCAACAGACTTTTCTAGTATTAGACAGTTGGACTATTTTTCATATACTTGATGTTCTTAAACAAACTTGACTCATCTCTGATTCCTTTTTATTGGTGTCTGTGCCTTTTCTCGGAATCCCCAGCCTGGAAGAATGTCCAATGACTAACACATCGTAAACTCTTAATTAATAGTTTGAGGTTGATTGAGTGACTTTCTCCATATACAATTCTGCCTATTAAATCTGCCAAGGTTTGACACAGATGCCTTCTAGATGAATATCAATTAATAAAGACTTATTAGGAAACTTATTTTGGGTCTGATGGAGAGTGTAAGGTGTAAGAAAACTAGAAAGGCCTGGAATACATGAATGAGCTTTTCTTAAACACATTTATGTCAAATTACACAAAGGACTAAAGATTCAAAATACAGAAAGTAAGACAGTCCTTGACCTCAGAGAGTTTACGTGTTAATGGGAGAAATAACTCACAGAAGAGATTGGTAGGAAGGGAATTTTGGTTTGGGGAGGGAGTCACACATGATGAGTTTCTCCATACTGTGATCAATTGACAAATCTCTTCCTAGAAGTTGTAGGCTAGATAAATTTGAATTGTCACCAAGGAAGAAGGTTTGGTCCCAGGAGATGAATTCCAAAGATTTGTGTTAACTTCCTCCCAGCTGGGGACCTGGATAATGGACATCCCATTTAGAGGTCAATGATCCCAGGGGGAAGAAGCTAGTGGTGGAAGACAGATGGCAAAATGGCCCAACTAGACAAATGGACAGTGCAGGTGAAAGAACTCTGTTCAGTCTAGTGTCCAGGACTAGTCAGATGTACTAGGTTGGGAAAATTTGAACTCACTTCAAGTCTTCCAGGAAGGTATCCTTTCCTCTCCTCACTACTAAAGTAGGGTCTGTACATCTTTGTATCCACAACACTGAGCATTGCTTTACAAAGGTTGGTTCAATTGCATAGAAGCCCAGAAGAATCAGGGATCTGTCCTTCCTTAAGAGTTTAATCCAGAGGGAACAACATTTGGGAGGCTGATAAAAACCCACTGAGGGGGTAAGACTCACAAAGGAGGCAGAGGAAGACAGAGTCAATGGGATCAGTGGTGTGAGGGCTCAAGGATGGGGAGTAGGGGATGCTTGCCAGCAATGCCATTGTTCCTGATGGTGTGGACTGGATTCTAAACTTTATCCTTTGAGTCACCTAACTGCCAGAATGATCTCTAATATCCTTTCCAGCTCTAAATCTATAATCCTATAACCTGGGTTCAGAAATGACTCTAACCCTAAAAAGCTATGTGTGCCATTCATTCAATTCAATGCAGTGCAATCAAAAACATTATTCCTTATTGCAAAAACATTTACTGAATGGTTACCATGCACCAGACACTGGAGATGCAGACACCAAGATGAACAGGCCCTGCCCTCCAGGAGCTCTAAGGAGTGAAGAGATCAGGAAAGACCCTCAGGGAGAGGGTACCCTGAATATTTTCATGTACAATCCAAGCTTTCCATGACTTGAACATGAGGTTGGGGAGCATTCCAAGCATAGGGGACAGCCAGAGCTGTCACAAAATGACAGAATAGTTTCTGTTTGACTCCAAGGAAAACCACTCCACAACACAGTAATACAAGTCTATTCTCCATCCATTGTTGCCAAAGATGGTCAAAATTGATCAGTTCTACAAAGACCTACAATATTTTCTAGAAATAACACCCCCAAATATGTCACATTTATATGTGTCATCTATGATGTCTAATCATAAATGATTGGAATGCTAAAGTAAGAAATCAAAAAAAGAATTGGAATAATAGGCAAGTTTTGGCTCAATGTACAAAATGAAGCAAGGCAGAGAATAACAGAGTTCTGTCAAGACAACTGGCTCTCTTTCAATGATTCAAAGGCAAATCTCCACATGGGCATCATCAGATAATCGATACAGAAATCAGATTGATTATAGACTTTTCAGTCAAAGGTGAAGTTCAAAGTCAGACATAACAAGACCAGGAGCTTACTGTGGCTCTAATTTTGAGCTTTTTAATAGCAAAATTCAGCTCCAAATTGAAAAAAGTAGGGAAAATCCTTCAACCATATAGGTACAATCTATATAGTATATCCCTTATGAAGTAGAAATGATGAATAGATTTAAAGGATTAGCTCTGATAAGTAAGAGTTCCTGAAGACCTATGAAGAGAGGTTCTCAATATTGCACAGGAGGCAGCAACAGAAAATATACCAAAGAAAAAGAAGAGTAAGAAAGCAAAATTTGTATCTAATGAAACAGGAAAGGGAGGAAAGGGAAAGGGAAAGGAGAAAGAGAAAGATAGGCTTAAATGCCTATAGAATTCCAGAGAACAGCAAGGAGAAATGAAAAGATTTTTCTTTAGTGAATAAGGCAAAGAAAACAATAGAATGGGAAAGTCAAAAGATCTCTTCAAGAAAATTAGAGATATCAAAGGAATATTCAATGCAAAAATGGGCAAGATAAAAGGCAAAAATGTTAGGGACTTAACAGAAGCAGAAGAGGGTAAGAAGTAGCAAGAATACACAAACGAGCCATATAAGAAAAATCTTAACATCCCTGAAAAGCGACAATGGTGGGGTTAATGATCTAGAGGCAGACATGAAGAAATAAGTCAAGTGGGCCTTAGAATATACTGCTAAAAATAAAGCTAATGGAGTGATGGAATGCCAACTGAGCTATTTAAAAATCCAAAACAGCGATGCTATTAAATTTCTCAATATGCCTGCAAATTTGGAAAACACAACTGGATTAGAAAAGATCAATTTGGGGGCAGCTAGGTGGCACAGTGGAGTCAGGAGTACCTGAGTTCAAATCCGGGTTCAGACATTTAATAATTACCTAGCTGTGTGGCCTTGGGCAAGCCACTTAACCCCATTGCCTTGCAAAAAAAAAGAAGAAAAGAAAAGAAAAGAAAAGAAAAGAAAAGAAAAGAAAAGAAAAGAAAAGAAAAGATCAATTTATGTGCTAAACCTAAAGAAAGGCAATGCCAAAGAATGTTCAGTTTACTAAATAATTGTGTTCATTTCATACACCCGTAAGATTATGCTTAAGATTCTGCAATCTAGGTTTCAGCAGTATATAAACTGAGAATCACCAGAAGTATAAACTGGGATTTTTTTGTTCTTTTTTCTAAAGACCAAATTTCCAACTTTTTCCAGATTATGGAGAAAAATATCTACTTTTGCTTCATTGATTATACCAAGGTCTTTGAGTGGGTGGATCACAACAAAATGTACCAAGGCCTCAAAGAAACAGGAGTACTAGATCATCTTACTTGTCTCCTGAGAAAACTGTATGTGAGTCAAGAACCAAACAAGGAACTGATTGGTTAAGATAGGAAAAGAGGTGTGACAAGGCTGTAGATTTATTTATTTATTATTATACCTTATTTATTTAACTTATATGAAGAGTATATCATGTGAAATGTAAGACTGGACAAATCAATAGCTGAAATTAAGGTTGCCAGGAGAATATCTACAATCTCAGATATGCAGTTGATGCCACTCTGATGGCAGAAGATCAAGTAAAATTAAGAAGTCTCTAAGTCTCTAAGAAGATCAGTATTCCATGCATAGCCTTGAGGGTTATGATGAGGGGGAAAGAGGAGAGTGCCAAAGCTAGTTTGAACCAACATAAAAAAAAATTAAAATCTTGGCAACTGGTCCCATCATTTCCTGGCAAATAGTAGGAGAAGAAATGGTAGCACAGTAAGGTTTTATATTCTTGGGCACAAAGATCACTGCAGATGATGACTTCAGCCATGAAATTAAGACACTCTTTGGAAGGAGATTTATGGCAAATCTAGACAGCATACTAAAAAGCAGAGACATAACCTTTCTGACAAAGGTCCACGTATTCAAAGGTTTTTTTTTTCCATTAACAATGTATGATTGTGAGAGTTGGACTATAAGGAAAGCTGAGTACTAGAATCAATGCTTTGGTGATGGAGAAGAGTTTTGAGGGTCCTTTGGAGAGTAAGGAGGTCAAACCAGTCAATATTAAAAAAAAAATTAATTCAAGTTATTCACTGAAAGGTCAAATACTGCAGTTGAAGCTTAAATTCTTTCCCTACACAGTGAGAGACAGGACTCATTAGAAAATGGATGATGGAAAAGATTGAAGGCAAAAGGAAAAGGGAATGGCAGAGAATGAGAGGAACAGATAGCGTCATAAAAACAACAAACATGAACTTGGATAGACTTGGAGAGAGAGTGGAGGATAGAAGGGCCTGGGTGGGGTCACAGAGGTTGGCATAAATGAATGAATGAAAAGCAAACAGCAATAGATAATTAAAGAGAACGATATGGATAGTAAAAAAGATGGAGAAGAAGCAGTCAGACAAATAGGAGAAGAAACAGTGTCACCAAAATCCAGAGGAGAGAGTCATCAACATGTCAAATGTAGTGGATAGGTTAAAAAGATTGGGAAAGGACCATTAGCTTTGGCAAATAAGAAATCATTATTTAGCTTTTTTAAATCACAAGTTATGTGCTAGTCTTATTTTCTTTTTTCACAGGATCACTAATTTGGTGTGTATGTATCCTTGTAGCTATGGTTTACCTAGATTTTTTTAAAACATATATTTCTTTAAGGTAATGGGGTTAAGTGACTTGTCCAAGGTCACACAGCTAGGCAATTAATTATCTGAGGCCAGATTTGAACTCAGGAACCCCTGACTCCAGGGCCAGTGCTCTATCTTCTGCACCACCTAGCTACCCCCCACCCTAGATTTTAAGAAAACATTTGAATTGTCTACATAGAAAAAGTCTGGAGAAACATGGGACAGATATAAGCACAATTAAAGACATCCAGAGCTAATTGAATGGTCAGACTGGAAGAGAAGATATTAATAACTCAACATCAGATTGGAAGGTCTGAAATAGAGTGTTCCAATAATTTGTATTTCAATCTAAGTGGTTTTATTATTCCATTATTTAATTAATAGTATTGATAATTATTAATATTAGTGATAAATATTCATATTTGGAAGTTTAATACCAGATTACTTTGATGAAGACATAGATGTCATACTTATCAAATTTTCAGGTCAGCTGACCCTGGGAGGATTAGCTGACTATATTTGATGATGGACAGGATTCCTAAACATCTTATTAGGCTAAAACATTAGAATGAATTTCATGACATAAAATTTATTAGGGATAATGGAAAGTCTTATGCTTAGATTCAAAAACTCAACCTCAGAAATCTAAGACAAGGAAGGTGTGGTTTGAAACCACTCCCCCGAAAAAGTTGTTAAGGGTGGAAGGTTAATTAATAGGTAGTGATAGAAGTACAGAACAATTTTAAGAGAGCATGATAAAGCATGTCTAAAACATCCAGAAAAACCTCAAAATACTTAGAAGGAGTACACAGGCAGTTTTGTTGTTATCTGGTTAGGTTTATTTGCACTTTTTAGAACTCTGTAACAGAATTCAGTTTCATATTCAATTTTCTTCTGTTTTGCATGTTAAAATTTTCTGTTTATAATTTTCAAATTCACAATTTAAAATGAGAGAAAGAAAAAAGAGAGAAAAAAATCCTTGTAACTCTAGAGAGAGCAGTTTCAGTTGAGCAAGGAGGTCAGAAGCCTGATTGCGAAGGGCTAATAAATGATTCAGGGAGTGGAGGTAGTGAGTTTAGGCTTTTTCAAGGACTTTCCAGTTTGTTTCTGTAGCTGCTATTCCATTAAGGAGGCTGCAGGAAAGGTTAAAGTTAGTGGTGGAAAGGATGAGTTATAGCACCCCTTCTGGCCTCATTTTCTTCCCTTTCCTTCCCACCCCACTGGATCTCCAAAGATCAGTATTCCATGCATAACCCTGAGGGTTTGAGTTTTTAATATTATTTTCCATGAGCCCCCAGCTGATGTGTTCTCACTGCTTATTTGCCAGTTGACATTAAGTCATTTTTACAATTTACAATTTTACAAATCTTACATTTGCTGAGAAAATATAGCAAGAAGAGAAATCACAAAAAGTCTTCCCCAGACCAGAACTCATACCCCTTGTATACCCAAAGTCCTTGGGGAAAGTAGATATAAGCTTCAAGTTTAAAGGTAATGATAGAGGTACGAACACACTCAGACACACATATGGAATATGTGGTAGCTTGTGACTCCTGGCTCAGAAGTCCTCTCTTTCTTTGAGGAAAGGGTTTCACCAAATTTACTTCAAGATGACTTCCTGAACCAACTAGAAAACTCAACATCACCGCACTGGCACCGTGCTTCACCCACTATGGTTGGAAGAGGCTCACCGGTTCTTTGCATGTTGCATTAAAACCAAATGGGAAATATTGTACATATACTGAATAACTCACCAAGAAGAGAGAATCTTGCCATGCTCTAAAGGTTTGGTCTTACATTGGCCAGGCCCTTCATTATTGCTATTACTAATGCTGCTTCTACTACTACTACTACTGCTACCACTGCTATTACTACCACCAGTACTACCACTACTACTACCACAACTATCACTACTACTACTACTACTACTCCTGGGGCAGCTAGGTGGTTCAGTGGATAGAGCACAGGCCCTGGAGTCAGGAGTACCTGAGTTCAAATCCAGTCTCAAACACTTAATAATTACCTAGCTCTATGGCCTTGGGCAAGCCACTTAACTCCATTGCCTTGCAAAAACTACAAAAAAAATCTTACTACTATTACAACTGCTACTATTACTACTACTACTACTACTACTACTACTACTACTACTACTACTACTACTCAATCAGTGTTGAGGCCATTGACTGTCAGTCCCTCCCTAGCTGAAGTTCCAACTGAAGAGAAGGTTTTGGGTGTTTTCTGCCTCCTTTCATGTGACAAAAACTAGTGCTGATTCTATTTCAGCTGAGATTTACAAGGCGCTCATACAAAAGTTGACTGATATTTTCCAGGTTATATGACAGGATTAGGTTATCCCCATAACATCAAGGATGCCTCCATTGTCCATCTCTATAAAAATAAAGGGACTAGGTTGGCTTATGACAAACACAGGGTGTTTCTCACTTAGTCATTGCTGGCAAGATTCTTACCAGAGTCCTCCTTAATAAGCTGATTCTTCACTTGGAAGATGGGCATCTACCTGAGAGCCAGTGTGGCTTCAGAAAGGGCTGAAGAATAATAGATATAGTGTTTGCTTCCCAGTAACTCCAGGAGAAAATGCCAGGAGCAGAAAAGAGGTTGGTATACAACATTTGTAGATCTGAGCACGGTCTTTGATACTGTCAGTTGTGGGGTTTATGGAAAATTATGTCAAAGTTTGTTTGCCTAGAGAAGTTCAACAGTATTGTACATCAGTTTCCTGATGGCACGCTTGCTCAGATTTTGAATGGTGGACAAAGCTCCACAGATTTCCCATGGAGTGAGACAAGGTTGTGTCCTTGCTCCCATGCTTTTTATTGTCACACACCTTCACTGAGGATGAACAACATCAAGGTCAGATGGTAAATTCTTCAACTTGAAAAGGCCACAAGCCAAGAATAAAGTGGAGGGAGAACTGGAGCGTGATTTTTTGTTTACAGATGATGTGCACTCATTAGAGTCTCTGAAACTGAGGCTCAACTAAGCATGATTCTCTGTTACTTGTGCTCATTTTGGTCTAACAATTAATACCAAGAAAACACAGACACTCCATCAGCCAGCGCCACACCCCAACATGTGGAACAACCATTGATTACAGCAAATGGAGAAGTTTTGAATACTGCAGATAGGATCATGGTATACATTCCAGATGTGAGGAATGAAGGGCATTGTTGGTCTTCACAGGGTGTGGAATCCCCTTTGAAATCCATTACAGGGCAGCTAGGTGGCGCAGTGGATAAAGCACCAGCCCTGGAGTCAGGAGTACCTGGGTTCAAATCTGGTCTCAGACACTTAATAATTACCTAGCTGTGTGGCCTTGGGCAAGCCACTTAACCCCATTTGCCTTGCAAAAACCTAAAAAAAGAAAAAGAAGAAAGAAAAGAAAAGAAATCCATTACAAAGGGGAATGGCCCCAGCCAATCACAAAGCTGGGAGAGTTCTAGTAATGCTGTTCCAAAGATGACAAACCCATGATTAGAAGAAACTAGTCCTTAACTGGTCTAGAGTAACCTAGAGTCTTGACCTTCTCCTTTGCACTTGCTCAAGGAGATCCATCTGTTCTTGCTCATTTGTAGAATGAGCAGGGTGGGGAAACATATAGGAACCAATGTATCATTTAGATTTGTGACCCCAGACTATGGTTGGCATGAAGGGGCAGGAACAAAGCCTTTCAAACTGCATAAAAAAGCTTGTATTTTAGGGTTTTCCTAGCTCCTCTCTCCCACCATGAGAAAGGTGTGCCATTTTGTTAAGATATCTTAATAAAAAACATTTTAATCACTCTGGACTAAGTATTCTTGAGCCATTAATAACACAGGGATGGACACGTTGATAATGAAGTTGATACAGGCATTTACAGAATGATGATGATGATGATGATGATGACTACTACATCATCCAGGGCCTTTGTGTTCCACTGAGAGAGGGTTGTAGTCATTACTTAGTAGCTATAATCCGGGCAGCTCAATATTGTAGAGCACCAGCCTTAGAGTCAAGAAAATCTAAGTTCAAACATGGCCTCACTTACTAGCTGTGTGACCCTGGGTAAGTCACTTTATCCTATTTTTGGTTTCTTTATCTGTATAATGAATTGAAGAAGGAAATGACAAATCACTCCAGGATCTTTGCCAAGAAAACCCTAAATAAGGTCGAAAAGAATCAGCTATGACTGAAATGATTAAGCAAGTAGCTAAGTAGGGAGGCATGATTAATTCCCCAGAGCCCCAGTCTGCCAAGATACTTCATGGTTGACTAAGGGTGAGTCTGAGATTACAACCCAGGAGTCTTTAGTCCAGGTCATAAACTTTTCTCCCTAAGGTTGTATTCCTTTTAGTCTATATCTGTTGCATCTATAGCCATTTATTTTGGAGTTGAGTCACTCTTTAGCATATAAACTCCTTGAGGGCAGGAACTATGTTTGTCTTTTATCTTTACATCCCAGTGCTTAGTACAGTGCCTAGAAGATAATGATTGCTTAATTAATGCTTCTTGTTTGATTGCTGAACTTCGTCCCAGAGATCCTTTGTCCAGAAATATAAAGTCCTATGACTAGGTGAATAGGGAAGGTCTCAAGATGACGTCATCATAAGTCATAAACTGTTTCAGCTGTTACTGAAACTGTGACAGAGAGTCATTGTCTCTCATTGACTATTGTCTAGGGCTCCAGGACTGGGACACTCTCAAATTCGGCCTAAACCAGATGAAAATGGATTTGGGAGGGGCTGCTAGGTGGACAGAGCATTGGCCCTGGACTCAGAAGTCACTAATAATTATACAGCTGTGCAATCTTGGGCAAGTCATTTAACCCCATTGCCTTGTAAAAATAAAACAAATAAAAAAATGTAATTGGGAAATCTAAAAAAAAAAGATATAAAATGCAATAAAATATAATTTTAATGTATGATTTTCTAAGATAATATGCATCCACAGAAATCCTTATGTATGGTTTAGTGACCCCACATTTCTATTTGACTTGGACACTAAGCAGCTTGCATCATGATCCAGCAGACAAAACTTCTATATGGATATGTACAATACAAATACTTGATAAAGTATCTCATTATCTCATACTATTCTTTTTTTTTTTTTTTTTTTTTTTGGCAAATGGTGTTAAGTGGCTTGCCCAAGGCCACACAGCTAGGTAATTATTAAGTGTCTGAGGTCTGATTTGAACCCAGGTACTCCTGACTCCAGGGCCAGTGCTTTATCCACTGTGCCACCTATCGGCCCCCTCTCATACTATTCTTGTAGAAAAGCTGGAGATACAGGTTAGTTAATAATACAATTAGTTGAATTCAAAACTGGTTAAATGACTGAACTCAGAGTAGCTATAAAAGTTTGGAAAGGATTCCAGTAGAATCCCTCTAGATATCTGTACTGTTTAATATTTTAATCTATTTAAGATAAAAGCAGACAGTGCATCTTTATTGAACTGACATAAAATAGCTGACCCTTTGGATGGTATTTGGGTTCCATAAAAATTTTGATAGCACAGAACTCAACATTCTATAAATCAAATAAAGATGATCTTTACAAGGGAGAAAGGGAAAGTCTTACATTTGGGTTTTAAAAGATTATTGTCAGAAGTACAAGTTGGAGGAGGCAAGGCTTTTCTGAAAGTGATCTGGGTGGGGGGCAGTCATAGGGATCTGTAAGTTTGACATAAGTTAATAGTGTGATATCACAAAAATCACAAACTTTCAGAACTGGAAAGGCCCTCAGAGGTCATTAAGTCTACCTTCTCTCTTTTTTTTTTTTTAGGTTTTTTTGGAAGGCAAATGGGGTTAAGTGGCTTGCCCAAGGCCACACGGCTAGGTAATTATTAAGTGTCTGAGGCTGAATTTGAACTCAGGTACTCCTGACTCCAGGGCCAGTGCTCTATCCACTGCCCCACCTAGCTGCTCCTACCTTATGTCTTAAAAAAGAATCCCATCTATAACATATCTAACACATTTTCCTCCAGCCTTCACATGAATACATCTAAAGATGGGAAATCCATTTCCTTCTGCAGCAGCCCCATCTGCTTTTAGAGATTTTTCATTTGTTAAGGCCTTCCTAATATTAAACAGAACAGAGATTGATCTCTTTTCCAGATAACAACCTTTAAATTACTAACCTATCATGTTCCTTCTTGATGCCTCCATCCCCCTCTCTACCAGCATCCTCTACTCCAGGTTAAATATTCTTAGTTCCTTCAATCAATACTCAAATAGCCCAATGGATAGAGTACCCAGAGGACCAGAGTTCAAATCCAATCTCAGATACTAGCAGTGTGACAAGGCCCTTTGGCATCCTAGGTGTCTTCTGGATGTTTTCACATTTATATTCTTCCTGAGTTGTGGCATCCCCAACTGAAAAGAATAAATCTAGAAATCCTCTGACCAGGTCAGGATATAGTGGATCTATCAATAATCACAAAAATTTTCATTTATATAGTGCTTTAAGATTTGCAAAGCACTTTGCAAAGAGGCAGACCTTTTTTTCCCCCCAATTTTACAGATGCAGAAACAACTGAGGCAAATAGATTAAATGACTTGCCTGGTTTCACACCGCTAAGTGTCTGAGGCTGGATTTGAACTCTGGTCCTCTGGGTGCTCTAACCATCAGACCACCCAATTGCCTTATCGCCCTATTCTTATATGTTTAAAGAACATCTTAACTTTCTTGTCATATCATGGACTGATGTTAAGTTTGCAGAGTATCAAAACTCTCACTCTTTTTTTTTGGCTGGTGTATGAAATAGTATTTTGCTGTCATACGAGGTGGTGGACCTGATTTCCCCAGACTGTCTCAATATCCTTATCTGTAAAAATGAGTTTAAGCTGGACAGTCTTTCAGATCCCTTCAAATATTACCTTTCTATGACCTAAAATTCTATTATCTGAACATTCTTCTCAGGGATAGTGGATTGGAATTATTCTCTCCATTGCAATATTCCCATGACTTCTGCCTAATGATTATCCCCTCTTTAGAGATTACTCCCTTAGCCTTTTACTGATTAGTCAGCACAAGAAATATATTGTACCAGGAGCTGAAGACCAGTGACTGGCTCCCCGAAGGTGTTAGGCAGGCAGATGTGCGCTAGCTATCTTCCTCCCCTTCTTCTCTTGAGTCATAGGGATTACCAAAGCCCTTAATTAACTATAAGCCCAGACTATTTCTGGCTCCCAAAACAAGGATAACAACACAGATCTACAATGGTCTCTGTGACTTTCGTTCACCAACTGCCACCTGTCAAGTAGACAGACCAGCCCAACTGAAGCAGCAAGGCAATCTGGGGAAGGGAAGGAGGAGAGGGCTGCCAGGTGAGCCAAACCAGTCTCCCCGCAGACTCTAATGGGGAGACCCCAGGGGATAATAGCATCCATCCTCTTCCCACCTTCCAGACAGACTCCCACATCATTAGTAAGAAACGCACCATCTACACTGCCACCAATTGTTGACCTACTGCCATCAATGGTCAGGAAGACCCAAGGATCCTAGGGAGAGCAGTCTGCCTCCAGAAGACTGACCCTGCTGCCAGCCCAACCAGGGAAGAAACCTCTGTGAGGAAGGGGCCAGCCATCCCCGCCAACTGCCAACCCAAGGCAAGCAAACAAGGTTCCCTGTGAGAGAGGCAGCATGTACCAGGTGAGTTGTAACCACCCTCACCACTCCAACCACTACCTCCAACTGCCACCAGGGTAGAGGCGACTTCATCAACAGCCACAACTACCAGGAAAGAAATGTTTTTGCCAGAAGTCCTTGGCATTGTTTGTAGTCTCAGTGTCAGAAATGGATATAATTTTATCAGTAGAAATTACATTAAAGGAAGAGTCCAGGGGTGGCTAGGTGGCATAGTGGATAGAGTACCTGCCCCGAAGTCAGGAGTACCTGTGTTCAAATCCAACCTCCAATATTTAATAATTACCTAGCTGTGTGGCCTTGGGCAAGCCACAACCCCATTTGCCTTGCAAAAACCTAAAAAAAAAAGCCCTCATGATCAGCTTTGCACCCTAAGGGATCATGGAATACTTCTAGTTGACTTTGAAGCTGAAACTTCCTATATACTATATAGTAGCTTCTCTCCCCATTAGAATGTAATCTCTTTGAGAGTAAGGACTATTTGACTTATCTATTTGTATTCTCAGTACTTACTCTGCCTGGAACAAAGTAATAAATAAAAATTAATAAATGATATTCATTCATTCATTCAATTTGTCACACAAGTCACTTGCCATTAAAATAAACTCTCAAGAAACCAAGACTGTACATGAATATTTTTGTCTGGAGTCTTCTTTTAAATGATAGGCCATTGGTTGATGATTAAGTTGTGTCCCTTCTTGAGTCCTTGTTTTTCTCATCTGTAACATGGGGATAATTCTGGTACTATTCTACTTCCTACCCTTTACAAGGTTATTATGAGGAAAGCATTTTGCAAACTCTATAATGCTTACAGAAAGGGGCAGCTAGGTGGTACAGTTGCTTAGAGCAACCACTTTGGAGGCAAGAGGACCTGAGTTCAAATTTGTCCTCAGACACTTAGCAACTGTGTGATCCTGAGCAAGTCACTTAACTCCCAATTGCTTTAAAAAAATCCAAAATGCTTACAGAAATATGAAACATGATTACTGTTATTAAAGGGACTGGTCTGTAATAATATCAGAGGCTATGAGACAGCCTTCAGAATTTATCCCAGTAAGAAAACAGGTCTTTTCCCCACATACTCAATCTTATCTCACCCTTAGACAAGATCCTAGACTCTCTGGAAGGTGCCTTAGTGACCTCAGTGCTTGGAAAGGAATCCTTTAGATGACTTTTCCCACATAACAATTATAATAGAAACTACCTCACAGGAATGTTGTGAGAATCAAATAGGATAATATATGTGAAATATAATATGTTGTTGCATTATTAGTGTCATTGTTAATTATTACTCTTGTTATTGTCATTATTACTACTATTGTTATAACTTATTGTTACTATTACTGTTATTACGAATTATTAGTATTACTGTTGTTGCTGTTACTGTGACTGGAGCAGGGGCAGCATAGTTGAGGCAGAGGAGAGGGTGAAAGTTGGCCCCAATTGCATGGACTCTCCAGTCCTGGAGCTTTTGCCATAGTCTTGGTCTCAAGACACTCCAACATATGGCAGTCCCCATTCCTTCTGCCCAGCTTGGGTTTAGGGCTCAGCACCACCTAGTGGATGATCCATTGACTAAGATGGGAGAAAGCCTTCTACAGAGTCAGGGTTGAAAGAGAAGAGACAGGAAGGGAGGGACGATGAGAAGCTGAAGGGAGGAATGGAGGAGGATTGAGGAAGAGAAGAAAACAGGGAATGAGAGGAGGATCTTTTTACATTTTATTTCAGAAATTTAAAAAAAAATTCTATTTGCACTGATTAAGTGCCTACAGTGTGATGTTTGTCCTTCGCTCTTGAAGAAGCCCATGACATCAGGGAGGTGATGCCATGTCAGGCATGGGAATTGGATTTAAGTGAGGGATGCTGGGCTAAGTCCCCAGCCTCACTTTTTCCTCCAGAGCCATCTGGGTCCAGTGACCCAGAGATGAATCAGGATGACTGGAGATGACCCTGGATGGGAGGCCTACTATAATCTCTTCCTTGCATAAGACTTTCCATCTTTTGATTCCCTACTTTTTTTACCGGCTGGCTTCTATATCCTAGAATTTTCTCTCCCTCCTTTCTTTTGTCTTTCTGCTTCCCTCAAGGCTTCGCTGCAGTCCAACCTTCCCCAAGAAGCTTTTCCTGGCTCCCCTAATCTTAATCAGTCTTACCAATTTGTCCTGCTTATGTCTTGTTTGTTCAGTCATTTGCATGTTGTCTCCTTGAGGGGAAGGATTATTTTTATCCTTTATCCTTAGTGTTTAGCATAATTCCTAGAAGTGTAGGGCTTAATAAAGGGGAGACAACTTTCGACCATTGATCAAACATTTATTAAGGGCTTACAATATGTGAGGCACTGGGCTATGGCTGGGGATACTCAGAAAGGCAAAATGGAGGTCTCTGCCCTCCAGGAGTTCACTTTCTTTTTTTTTAAATTTTATTATCTTATTTTTATTAATAATTCAATTATGATTAAATAGACTAATGGCATCTCCAATCTGGCTGACCGTTTCCCGTCTGTCCTGCAAATGGTATTTTCCATGGCAACATTATCAGACTAATAACTAAAATTTCTGCTCTTAGGTCAGGTTAAAACTTTCATCTTGAACTCCATGATGTTTTACATAGTAAGGGAATGCAATCTCTGACATGAACAGACAATACTTTAATCACTTATCAGGAGGCAGTGCCATCATTCCTTCAATTTTTGAAAAATCGCCTGACCTTTTGCATTCTTATAAAATGTTACAATGGGTGTTTGCTGGGATCAGAGAGGCACACAGGTGAAAATCACCAGTTCGATCAGGAAAATCAAACTAATTCTTGAGACTGCCCATCATCACTGTTGACTGCACCATCAGCAACACAATTCATGAGTGGAAAAGGTGTCTCCTTTTCCCTTTTCTGTATCTTACAATGGAAATGGTACAACATTTTAAAAAATTTCTTTAGAGAATCAACACTCACAAATGAATACAAGACTCCATCAGTCCACATTTAATTACATGCATCACTTCTGTCAGGAGTGAACAGCTGATGAAGGGCAGACCCATGATCAAACAGCCTCAGAGTTTGGAAAAGGCCTTCACATCCAAACCTATTTCTGTGACACTACTGATACACACAAGCCTGGCAGCAGAAACACCCACTCTTGCTAGATTTCCAGGATAGCTGGAGACTTTCCCTCATCCTGGAAAAGAGTAGCCCATGCAGCTCACTTCCATGTTGATGAGCAGAGTCCAGGAGTTCACTTTCCATTTTTTTATTTTTTTATTTTTTATTTTATTATTTTTTTGGTTAGAGTTCACTTTCTAATAGAGAAAATGATGGCTAAATAACTTTTGGAAGTACAATATATCTACAAAGTAAATGTCCAAGGGAAGGAATCAGCAGGGCCAGTCTCTTCTGTTTCTTGGTCTCAGGAAGGCATTCTCTCTTTCCTTAGCCCAGGGAAGTCATCTCACCATCATTGACTCTCCCTTCTTCAGCCACAAGGAAGGACCTTAAGAAATGCTTGTCAGATTGGCAGACCTGTTCATCCTTCAAGATTCTTGTGAATAAAACCTACCCTAGAGTATTCACCTTACATGTAAGGGGCCTGTTGAATTCTTTTATTATTTCTTGGATACCAGTAAAGCATGGAATAGAGGACAGAGAATTGGTTTTGGAGCCAGAAAAACTTCTAGCCTGCTTTTGACTTTAATAGGCTGTGTGACCCCAGAGAAGTAACCTCAAACATCCTTCCAACTGGCCAATGGATTCAAAATCAAACAGAAATAAAAACATTAATCCACAATATTATTTCATACATCCTGTACTCCAGTTGGTTTACTTTTAGAATGTAATGCTATATTTTATTGTATTTAATTTTCTTAAATATCTGCCAATTATATTTTAATCTGGTTTTGGTTGTGCTACATTTTCTTGGGGTGGGTGGTGGGGACTTGTGTCTGACACCTCTGATGTAATAAGTTCTAAACTGGGAACTGATTCAAACTTTGACACTAATTATGTGACCATGGAGGGATGGAAGGATAAAACAGATTCATTTTTCATGGCTTGTTTCCTTAATTTTAATCATCATTCATAATGGTTACCTCCCAGAGTCATTGGGAGTACTTTGTACTTAAATCCTATACAAACACCAATCATCATTCATGTAGCCAAGTTATTGAGAAATTCTGTCTTTTCAAACCAGATTCTTAGTTCTCTGAACTTCAGTTTGGTAAAGATGGAAAATGAAGGAAAATTTATCTTTTTGTTTTATATTTTTCTTTCAAGGGAAATGACTATAAACCAAACCTTACAAAGTCCCAAGTTAGTTTGGGTGTTTATACTTTCTGGTCTCAACTGGACCTGTCTTCCTAGGCTTGCTGATTCAATTCTTCCCATAAGTCCTTATATGCCATTACCTGACCCAATAGCCTGGCCTATACTTTGGGGCATCAGAACTAATGAAATGACTTTAAAAAAACTACTCAAGGATAGAGGTCAAAATATCTTTAATATTGAAGTTGAATTCACCTGCCTAGAAAGTTCCCACCTCCCCACCCAATCTTAGAGAGGATTTCTTTACTAATAGAGTCCCAATCTGATTTGACTTGGTCCCTAGGGGCAGCTACCATTATGCCACTTCAGGAGATCCCTAGTGATAGGGGTGGGGTGGGGTGGAAGGGGTGTTTCTATTTGATTGATAAGAAAGACATTGCCCCCATGTCTTCTGCCGACGACACATGGGATCCCTAGTCTAGGACCTGAAAGCCCATTCTAATCCAACTCTTATTTTACAGATGTAGAAACTAAAACACAGAGAGCAGAATTGAAGTGACTTGGGTAGTTGACAGACTGTAAGCATCAGGTGAGATTTGAACCTGGCTCCTCTGACATTTCATGCTTCCCAAACTGAGCAGGTTACTCCATATTCAGAGTATTTCCTGGGCAGGGCTACAGGTGAGCCACCTACATGTTATCCAGAGTTCCAGTTATTTTCATTTTATTTCATTACTTCATCTTATTCTCCCACATCCCACTTTCTGACCAATTCACTTTTTATTTCCTTCTTCCCTTCATTCTGCTCAGTTTTACCCCATCCCCACCCCAATCATCCTGGTGGGGGGGTAATCTGAGGTTGTCCTGGGGGTTAGGACTCTCCTGACTGGAGCCACTACAGGCATCCTTCACAAAAGCCAGAATTCATCGGTCAGACTAAAGAAAGGTTGCTTTTCAATTGTTCAGTCTTGTTCTACTCTTTGTTGCCTCCATGGACTGTCATGCACCAGGCCCTTCCCATTGTCTCCCAAGTCCACACTCCATTGTTTCCATGAAAGCAAGGTATCGACCAGGAAATCTGGGCTGAGTGAGGTCCTTATGTGGGAGAAGGATGCCCCTGGAGTCTCTGTTGCCTCTTTTTTGCTGGAAGGAACTCATGCTGTGCAGGCAGAAGAGATGGACTGGGTTCGGCTCCTGATCATGCCGACAAGTTTGATATGTGGCCTTGGGTCCCTTTTCCTCTTTCTGCCTCAGTTTCCCCACTGCTAATTAAGAGGTTGGACTAGAACATGTCTAAGATTTTCCAATGACTCCAGTTTCTACCAAGATCCCTTTCATCTTTAAAATCCTCTGATTCCAATATGAAGATCTCCGCGCTGAAGGATGAGCCTTTCCCCTTATTTTTGGGCTAGGAGGTAAATAACCTTCAAGTTCCCCTCCCATCCCAATTAAGATAGCTGGGCTCGCTTTCTATAGCCATATGAGTCACAGCATTTATATTAAAATGGCAAAACAAGGCCCACTCTACCACAGGGAGTTATAATTAGGAACAAAAGTCAGCTTTGGAGGCAACTTTAGTCGTTGTCCTCCAACCATACTCCCATTCCTTCACCCCTCTTCATGGCCTCAATGTCTCACCTTTTACAGAATCTTTTTTGTTTTTGCAAGGCAATGGGGTTAAGTGGCTTGCCCAAGGCCATACAGCTAGGTCATTATTAAGTGTCTGAGATTTGAACCCAGGTACTCCTGACTCCAGGGCCGGTGCTCTTACCTACTGCACCTGCACCACCTAAGCAACCCTTTTTTACAAAATCTTAAGATCTCCTAAGATCACTTCAAAAACTTCAAGGTGAGATTTCTGTCTCTATCTATAAATACACATACCACATGTATATTTGTATGTATGCATGTTTGTATGTGAATGTATTGATTTTAGACTTATAAAGGGTGAGGAAGCAGGCTCAAAACCCAAAGATTTCAGCTTCTGACACAATCTGCCAAGGACTCTGGGCAAATACAATGAACCTCTCAGCTTGTAGGCAATTTTCTCAAACTAGATGTGGATCTACTGTCAGTAGAGGGAGCTTTTTAAACTAGGAAAAAAATCCCTCTACCAGTGAAACTCAGATGTTAGATTTTTCCCAATAGGGCTAAGAAACAATCCCTTTCCCATACACCTTCAAATAGCTGAAACTTGGAATCCAGCCCATCTGCCCTCAGGATTCTCTTCACAGTAAAATTATGCTGTTGCTTTCAATTGATCCTTATATGGCATTATCTCATGACAATATATATTTATACATATATACATATATTCAATCTATCATGCCTATCCTATCCATTCATTATCTATCTTATCCAACTATTCATCCATCTAGCTAGATATCTACCTATGTGAGGTATAGGGGGTGTTCAAGAGGACTCACATCTCTGGCATTAGGGTTTTTCCTGAGTCCTTTTTAGGGCAGCTCATTCGCATTTGACCCAATTTTCACCTGTGGTTCCAAGAAGTTGTAGAATGCACAGCAGCCACAGCCTGGTAAAACCATCTTGGCAGATGAGCTAATTCAGATTGAGGGTAACCAGTGGGCCTCAAACCCACTGGTGAGTTAGGAGGAATGTTTACTCCAAGCATGTGGAAACTTCTCCTGGGGTAATAGGTGAATTTAAATTTAATCCAATGGCTAAGAAGGGGTTGAAGCAGGCACTGTGAAGTGCTTCGAGTCGGTCAGATACCCACTGTATACAGTTGTCCTTTAATGAGTCTGGAGGAGAGGGTGCCACTTTTGACTTTGTGCTACCCTGCCTTACTTAAATCCAATTTATGCAGGACAGGAAGACATCACCCCATAGTATCATTGGTCTGCTTGTCTGTCTGTTATCCATCCATCCATCCACCCACTCACCCATGTTGGCAGTATCCTGGATGTCCTCTATCCATCACTTCAGAGGTCTCATGACAGCATGACTATCATGTCTAGTCCTGACCCATACCTTCCAAGTGGCCTAAGACACACATTAACTTTCTTAGTTGACACTCACTCTTGTCTATCTTCAGCTATAATGGAGTCTATTAAAAATCTGAGATCCTTTTTAGACATTGCATGTTACAGCACAGGGTGGGTTTGGAGTTGGTGGTGTTACTTGATACTGAGAATATCCAATTCTAAATGACTTATGGGCACAAAACTCCTAAGTGCAGCCCTCAAACTGGATTAGTAATTAATAACTGGAAAATATTTAATAAAGTAATTTTATGGTTTTCCAAGTTAATCCATGGCTACTGGGATGTTTCCATTTGAGTTTGACACCACTGTTGAGAACTTAGTTTTGGGGGCTGGTTCTAATTCTTCTATTTACTGCCTCAGTACCCCAATGAAGGTGGATTACTTGGTCTCTAAGGTCCTCTCCAACTTGAATTGTTTCAGGATCCTAGGAACCAACCCTTCTATGTTATGCTTCTCTTTTACAATAGCCCTGATCTCTACCACCTATTCCCTCTTGTTGAGAAATTATTTATCCTCTGATGTTTTATACTTCAACATATGTTCTCAGGTCAGAGGTCTAGCAACTAATGGCTTATTTGGTCAAGATGGCACTTGGACCAAATGCTGCCATGACACACTTCTTTCCCTGCTGAGTGGGCATATAGATGAATACTAAGTCCATGGTCAATGACTCCTCATCAATGGCATTCCATCAGGACAAAGAACATCATTTTTTAAAGCCCCAGTGAAGTGCTAAAAACAGACAAAACTTATGTTTTGTACACAAAGAACTTGAGAAAAGCAGATGACGTACTTTATATATATCAAGAGTATTGGTCTCACACATATTTGGGAGCACTAAACTATACATAAGTATTCCTACAGAGTACAGGGTGACTTAGAATCACGAGTCTGTGCTGTTTCCTATATATATTTCCCAACAATATTTCAACCTGGTTCAAGCAGTGTGTGAGACACCACTATCCCAGTCTTGGCCTAAGCCAGACTGCAGCTCATATGAACCAAGAGCCCCTCAGGAAGACTTCTTGTGAGTTCAAAATAAGTCAAGTACAAGCCTTCCAAAGACAAAGCCCTTGGAGTGAGAGTTATCAGGCAAAAAAGACAGGTCCATACAAAACAGCCCATGGCCTAGGAAGTAAGCCAGCTGTGTGTTGTGCGTTAGGTAGGTTTTCACCAGCATCAAACAATAACTCTTGCCATCTGGTCCCAGTGTGAGCAATGTTAGGGGACATTTTTGGTTAAAAGTCAGTGAAGTCAACATTTCATGGATTCTTGGGGATGCTCATCAAGTTCTTTGTTTTTATAAAATGCTTTCCCAAGTGTTGCAGGAAGCCTCATGAGGGAGAGGAGCCTGGGATCTGAGCTTCTTTTATAAAGTGGAGGGCTCTTGAATTCTGGTTCAAAGTACAGCACCCATCTCTCATTGCTCATGGAATGTAACAGGTATGACATGCCCATGAAAACTTAACTCCCAACTTTGTGGGGTCCCCAAGAGGAGACCTTTGGGCACAGAGGCACAAATAGGATTAATTACAGGAGCAAAGATGAATTTTGATGATCAGCTTCCTCTTCCTGACCAGGTCCCAACCTAGCTTTCCAAGTATATTCTAGAGCTCCACCCCCCCCACCTCTAGGCTGTCCAAATTCCCACCTTACCTGACACTTGGAATCATTTTGGAATCCTTTTCTTCTGCTTGAGTAACATTCCACCACATGAAATCTTTCCTACTTTCTTCCCCCTTTTACCCCCTTCCAGGGGTATAGCCCTTGCCTTAGGAATGGGTGATCCTGCTGACTGACTGAAGGTGGGGCTAAAACTGAGAATGCCCTCTTTGTAAAGAACAACTCCCATGGAACTTGCTGTTACTTTTCAGGCTGTCAACTTCAAGAGACAGCTGGTACATGGGTAAAACTCATTTGGAAGGATTTGTTAAATTAAGAGCTGACCAACAAAGTACAGCTCAGTGGCTCTGCATTTCCTTCCCCATCCTCTGGAGAGGGCTACAAGGGGCAGAAACAAAGGTACATTTTCTAGGACTGAGTTTTTGTTTCTATAAACAGGTCCCACTGCTTTGAGGAGGTGGGGCTCATAATGATCTCTAAGGGACCTTCCTAACCAACTTTACTTCAATAAGAAAACAGAGCAAACATGCTTTTAAATTTAGAAATTTATTCTGTTTAATCCACAAGCTTTATATAGCTTTATTTTAAAAAACAAACAAAAAGACAAAAAAAAACAACAAAAAACCAAAATAAAATAAAACGGTGAAAACATGACAATATCCAAAATTGAGATCCTTCCACTTCTCAAAATCAAGAGCTCTGAAAGTTCAGTCTACCAACTGGAAGAACCCTAACAAGACAAGAATTATGAATGGGGCAATGATGTCATTTCACAAACAGAATTTTATGTAACTGAAGGAACCTTTCTGGGGCATAACTGTCCTTACAAGCAAATGGGGGACTGGGGTGGGGGGAACAAGACAGGAAAAAATGGAATTCCAGTGTTCCAAATCAACTAGTTACATCAGTATAAGCCCACAGTGTCCTGGCGAACAGCATGCGTTCGTTTTCGGGACCATCCTAAGAGCTCTAATCTTGATTCACTTCAGCAGAGACGACAGCAACAGGAAAGAATGTGGCGTTAAAAATGCTTTGTGTCGACTTCTGGTGAACAGTGGTCTCTCTTCTGGGCAGCTTCAAGGTCAAAGCCTCATAACTTAAATGGGGGCCAAGAATTGAACAAGAACTTAAAAGAATCTCTGTGTACGGCCAGGGCTGAGAGGATTTAAAGGAACCAGATGGTTGTCAGCCGTACTTAAACCCCTTTAAAAAATTTTTTCCCTTTAAAAATGTTTCACTCTAAATGAAGTTATGTTGGCTGTCAATGAATGTCACTAGTACACTGTGGACACCTTTTGTAATGTAAATCCATGCCCTTTTTTTACATGGTGAACCTCAACCTAGCAATATGACAACAAATGTTATAGCCTAAAGCTCAAACACATTTTAGCAATTGTGAAATGGAATCTGAGTACAAACCCAATCAAATGTACATTATAACGAATGTCCCATCTAGGACTGTGGGGACACTTGCGCCTTTCTCATTGACCTCAACGCCTTTTCCCGAAGGTGTTTCTCTAGGTCATCCAAGTTGTCTTCAGCTTCACTCTCAGTCTCCTGCAGACAGAAAAAAGGTCCACACTTCGTTTTCCTAGTTGCTATAAGTGCTCTAGAGGTTTACAAAGACTTTCTAAGGTTTGTGCCCTGCCCTTCCCCTGAAGTTTGAAGGCCCCTCACATTGGATAGGACCCTGTCCCTGGCCATGTGGCAGAGGGAGTGTAAGACCTGGGTCTTAGGCAATAATTCTCATGGAAAGTAAAGTTCCTTTATGCCAGGCTGCATTCAGCGGACAAATGCTTAATTCAGCTTCATTTCAACCTAGTTAAATCATAATGCATCTCAAAATAAAAAATATATACAATTTTATTCCTCTAAAAATCATTCACTCCTGTCTTTGCCTCAACACAAAGACAACAGTTGAGTGCAATGCACTTCAATGCACCTCAGATAATCAGATTCCAGTAATGGAAGGTCCTGAGTGGAATGTGAATCAAACAGAAAGAATGTACGAGACTTTTTGTCACTGTCAAAAAATTGACTTTTGCTAATTTAAGACAGAAAACAACTCTTCTGTGGCTTGGTTTTCCTAACAAGGTAAGAGGGTTCCATTATTTTATTAATGGGGAAGAGTATATCAAACCACCACCAAATGAAGAACGGTTTTCCAAACTCTCAGGCCCACTCACTCTTCAAGTTGGAATGGTGGCTAGAATAGCCAAGACATTCACCGACTATCTGTTGGAAACAAATTCTACTTTCAACACTAATAACTTTTAGTTTTTAATTTTTTTTTGCAAGGCAGATGGGGTTAAGTGGCTTGCCCAAGGCCACACAGCTAGGTAATTATTAAGTGTCTGAGACTGGATTTGAACCCAGGTACTCCTGACTCCAAGGCCAGTGCTTTATCCACTACGCCACCTAGCCGCCCCTCACTAATATCTTTTATACATAAGTACCAGATTAACTTTTAGAAAACGTTTTCCTCTCATCACAATCTGCTGAACTGGTTCCAACTTGTTGCTTATCTGTTAGAGCTGAGCCTGGAGATCCAAGTTCTGCCCCCTGGTTCACTAGCTTCTTGCAGCTTCAGACCAAAAATAGCAGCAGAAAGAGCGTCTGGCCTA
The DNA here is from genome assembly GCF_037893015.1 of Macrotis lagotis. NCBI lineage: Eukaryota > Metazoa > Chordata > Mammalia > Peramelemorphia > Peramelidae > Macrotis > Macrotis lagotis. The sequence continues at coordinate 866,951,359 of NC_133658.1, forward strand.
GAAGTATGGAAACCTATTGATACCGCCAGTGATCTCTATGCCCTGGGGGGCTAACTAGGTTTTAAAATAATTCCTCATAGTCTAAATGGGAAACTAGAGGAATTCTAAGGTCTCCTCTAGCTCTTCTGTGCTTCCCTTTAGCTGTGTTTACAAACCTTAGTGCCCTGAAAGGAAAAGGGATCCAATGATTCTGGAGGAGTGGGATGAGGGAAAGGTTGCAGAGTAGCTGCCAGGTCTAGCCACAGGACCCATGTTACCTTTTTGGGCTCTGTCTCTGCTTCAGGCTCTTCTTGGGCTGATGTGGTGGTGGATGCTACAGCGGCAGCAGCAGCAGCAGCTGCTTTCTCCTTCTTATGTTTTTTGTGTTTTTTGTGCTTCTTGTCCTTTTTGTGTTTCTTGTCCTTCTTCTTCTTCTTTTTCTTCCCACCACCCTCCTGGTCTGAATTCTACAAAATCATGAAAAAAAAGCAATCATACCAATTAACATCAGTGATTTCAATATCAGGATGGATGCTGGAAATACAAGCCTAATCTCTAAAGCTCCCAAGTTGACTTATGGAGGCCTCAGAAATAACAAGAATCACTCATCACCTGAAGATAAGTAAGATCTGACAGGAAAATATAGAAACCACTGTCCACAATAAACCCCCCCCACAACAGGTTTCAGAGGGAAAGCTAGGCTCAATTTCATTCAAAATGTTTGGTTCCTGAGTTCACAAGAACTGGAGCTCAGACTTTGAAAATCATTTAGTCTAACCCCATTAGGTGCAGAGATGGTCTTCCCTGCGGTCACGGGGACATAATTTGTTCAACAGCATTTTATTAGTGTTCTTGTTACTCCACATACAAATCTGGCTCAGTGGCACCATAAGGAACTGCCTACATTTGTCTTCACATGTGTCTTCCATCTATCCCTTCCTGACTGATTCATCACCTTCTTTTGTGTTCTTTAGTATGCTCTACCCTCTCTATACACCAGGTCTTCATTCTTCTGCATCCTGAGCAATCTTCACAAAGCTCTGTTCTTGCTGCCCCTCTACATCTATGCTAGTAATTTCTTCTATTCCTGTAACTTCCACCATGATCCCTATTACAGTCAACTTCCAAATGAAAGTATCGCCAGCCTCGATTTATTTGAATCCCAACAGGCCTATATTTCCAACTGTCTATGGAAAATCACCAGATAACAAGGCTGTTCAAAGCCAACTTTAGATCTAAGATTGAGCTCCTCTTCTGCCTCTGACCAAATGGAAAAAAACCTCTACCTGACTCATCTCTACTTAAACTATCACCATTCTTTCAAAGTTGAACCTTGAAAAAAAAATCATTTTCCTAGTATCTGTCCTTAAAAAAGTTAGTGCATCTAAAATTTCATGGCACATTTTGTAAAACAAAACTTCACAAGATGGCAATGAAAAGTAAAAACTAGTTTGGAGCTTTATTATTTCACTTTATTCATTCATTCATTCATTCATTCATTTATCCATTTATCTATCTATCTATTTATTTATTTATTTGAGTTTTTGTGGGGTTTTTTGCAAGGCAAATGGGGTTAAGTGGCTTGCCCAAGGCCACACAGCTAGGTAAATATTAACTGTCTGAGACTGGATTTGAACCCAGGTACACTCCTGACTCCAGGGCCAGTGCTTTATCCACTGCGCCACCTAGCCGCCCCTGGAGCTTTATTACTTAAAAAGAATCCATATGCAAAATTTGGGTTTGGAGGAACAAAAACTTCTCTCACGGGAAGTCTATGAAGAAATAAAATCCATAGTCAATCACATTTGACTGACTTCACATTGATTTCAAATCAATTTCATTCACAAGATGGGATTATTTAATTCACAACTATTTTCTTACTTCTCTAACTTCTGAGATATTGTTTTATAATGCTACCATTACTATTCTCATCTTTTCTAGTGTAAAATGCACCATTACCATTTCTGGAGAAAAATAGAAGTGAGCCCTCCTCTATTAAAGAAAATACTATTAAGGGAACACCACAATATTAGATTATTCCCTTTTCTTGTCTCTATATCATAACACATACATGACTCAAATATCTAATTATGGGCCTGTAACCAAAAACACTCCAATGAACAAATTATCACAAAAAAGTATTTAGTTTATGAAAAAACTAAAGGTTTACTATAAATGCTCACTGACAGAATCTGACTACTAATATTCAGTCTAGGTAAGTAATAGTGAAATATTCCCAACAAAATAAAACACTGAAGTATTCTAGAAATCATTCTCTGTGAAATTTAAGAGTGAAAATACCAATAATTTAAAAGATCAAGCATGAAAAATGAAGATAACGACATTTCCTATTCATATAATCTTTATGTCTATATTTAGTGCAAGTGTTTTGGGGGACTAGACCTGTGTAACCAAGGTACAAGGGTTATTCTGAGAACTTCTCCCCAAGATGTAGATTAGGAGGAGGGAATGAGAGGTGAAGCAACCACCCTGTGGTCACCTAGCTGGCTAAGGGCAGAGGTAGGGTTGAACATAATTTTCCCACCTCTCCCACTCTGGATTCTACTTCTAAGCATTCTATTTTCTTCCCTACAGCCCTTTCCCACCTGCCCCTACCTCTCTTCCACTTTCCTAGTCGCCCAGCCTTGAAACTTTGTATTGACTCTTGTGTGGCCCAAGAAACAAGTCTGAACTGTTCACTGCCTTGCAGAAGTCACTGAGTGACCTTGTTTCCCAATAGTACCTTGCTTTCCAGTTTTCACTTATACCACTTATATCCAATGATTTCACTTATACAGCTCTCTTACAAACTGACTTTATTTTATAACCTGAAATTGCTTACCCCTCAACTCAAGCATAAATCTCCCCCAGATTACAGAAACCTCTTCCTCTCCCTCAAACTTTTCATTTTCCCTTTTGTATCTATCAGCTGTGTGTGTGCACATGTGCTTGTGTATGTCTGCCTTCTACTCCATCTGTATCCTTAGTACCAAGCATGATACCTTGCACAAAGAGGCCTTTAATAACTGTTCCATAGCTTGAAGAAATTGAAGTCTTATCACCTTCTAGCAGTGGGCATGGACAGCATGATTTATTTTCCTATCACCCTCCTGCACTAAGCACTATGCATAACAGACACTCAGTCAAGTCACTGCTAAATGATTCAACAAGAAGAGACTCCTACCCTGGCAGGGGATGGGCTTGGCGTGGGGCTTTTAGCCTTCTTGACAGGTGCTGCTGGCGACCAGTTTGTGGATGGGGACTGAGATTGGGTGGGGGATGGAGGTGCTTGGTGTTTCTTAGCTGCTGGCTCAGGAGATCTGGAAGCAGATCTGGAGGATGAGACCCTTCTTACAGACTGGGGACTTGGTGAGGCAGCCCTGAAAACCAGAGAAAAAAAATTAATCCCCCAAATTTTCTTTGTGACAAATATACTGTGCCGATTCACATAAAGTATCCTAATCAAATTTCATTGCCCGATTTGATTCCCCATTGAATGGGAAAGCAAGTTAAAAAAAACTTTATAATACTAAGTATACAACTTACCAGTTTCTTAAATTGTTCCTTCACATTACATACACCAGGTCATTTTTACCATAGAAAAAAGCCCCACAACACACAGGGAGGTAATATGACTACCTCGGAGGAAGGCAAAGACAATGCCAATCATTTGGAGTCCAAAAAAAGGAATTTGTACTCTCAGGTGGAAAGGTGCTACAGTAATAATCACAAAACCTTACTCAAACCTAGTATTTGGTCATAAAAGCTTCCTACATCAAACTAATGGTAACCTAATTCATATCTCAAAATTCCTCCTCAGGAATGGAGAAAAGCAAATTCAAAGAACTTTATTATTCCCTGACTGATAAATTTCTTGTTTCTCCCAGTGTTTTTCAGTGAAGGGGAACAACTCAGCATCCTCACCATTGAGATTTTGGAAGGATTTCATTAACTTACCAAGGGGCATCAAACAAGTCCCACATATAGTAATAATAATATAAGGACATAATCTTTTTGAAGACTAAAAAGAGACTGTGAAAACTCCATCAAGTTTGTGTTAAATGGTTTGTATTTCTATTGTTTTCTGACATTCTTAGAAAGCCATTCATCGGAGAATGCCACCTGTATCCTGAGAAAGAATTATGGAGTTTGAACACAGACCAAAGACTATTACCTTTAACTGGACCTGAAGTAAACTTCTGTAAGTTGCTATAGCTTGAAAAAATGGTTGTTAGGGTTCAGTTGCTGAAATCTTTCTGTATTTCACTAGACTAGGTTGGTCCTTCCATCACAAGTAAGGCCTCTCCAGACATGGTGACCCCCAGACTCTTCTACTATGGAACCTTTGAAGGCTAAAATCTTGTCTCTTAATTTCAAAGAGATATGCAAAAAAAGACCCTAAAATACCAAAATTACTTACAAACTCAAAAGGATCATATGAAAGAGAGAGAGAGAGAGAGAGAGATCTGGAATTCATTTCTGGCCTTTCTTTTCACTCCACCATGTTCCTTTAGTGTAATACAGACTCTTGACTTCTACATGGAGCTAGAGGGGAGAAATAAGCTCACCTTAAATAACTGGCAGAAAGCTTTCCACAGAATGAATAACTTTTTAACCAAAAAACAAATTGGCAGCTATGTACTCAAAAAACTTATCAAGGATGCTGGAGAAGGTGTAGAATCTACACTGCAGATAAAAAGGACCTTTCAAAGACATTTGCATTTCAGGATAGGGCAAAAAAACCCTATAGTAGAATCTGTTGACCAATGAATAAAGTGCAAAATTCAACAATTCTAAAAGCACCCACTTTTTTGCTTTTCTGGGTTCCGGGGTTCTGGAAACTCTCCTGATAGGTCTAGTGCTTGGTGATGGGGACTGCCTTCTTTGGGGTGAAGATGAAGCTCCTCTTCGGAGTGGGGGAGGACTTGCAGAGGTATGAGGAACTCGAGGCCGTGGTGAAGGTGAATGCCGTTTGTTTGGTACAGGAGACCGGGTTTCTCGGGTGGATCGGCTAGGGGGGGACCCTTTCCTATGCTTAGATGATAAGGAAGGGGAACGTCTCTTTGTAACAGGGGAACTTCTTGGCTTCGGAGGTGGTGAATGGGAGACCCGTCGCTTTGGGGGAGGGGAAGGCGATGCTCTTCGCTTGGGAGGCGGTGGTGGAGAAGCTGTTCTTCTCTTCGGAGGCGGGGAAGGAGAGTATCTTCTCTGTATTGGAGGAGAATATCTTCTTGGAGAAGGTGAGCGTCGACGTGGGGGAGGAGAGGGAGTCCTAGAACAAACATATGGACACTAAGATGAAGAGTAACAACAGCAAGGAAATAAATCACAAAGGAAAGTTACATAGAAAGGTTAAGTAACAGTCTATATCTACCACTGGAAGAATTCTCTAAAGGAGTCATTTCAGTCAACATGTATCTAAGGATTCATTTTCTAAAAAATTCTGACTCAGAATAGTGAGCTACAGTTAGCTCAAGTAACCTTGAAACTGCAAATTTTCAAAAAAATTCATCTAGGAGAGGATAGGATTATAAAGCTAGAAATTACCTCTGAAGTCAACAAGTCTGATACTCTCACAAACTCAATACAAATTATAATGAACATCATTTAATCTTTTTATTATGCTCCAGATGGTACTTTGGAATCCTGGGACTCATTTCTTAGTAATGATTAACAATTTATTCTTATTATACAGGAATTTTAAGATATAAAATTTGCAGAATATTATGTTTAACATAAAAGTGATATTAACTTAAAGAGGTAAAAGGAAATGTTAGAGATCATTTGATTGAACCCCCGTCTTTGGAAAGAAGAGGCCCACAGAAAATGTTACTACATTTAGTTGATGGCAAAGCTAAACCTAGAGAACTCAGGTTCTTGAAATTCAGGCCAATGTTTTTTGGATCATAACCCCAAGATGCAAGTAGAATGAAGGAAGATCTCTGCCCCCATCCTCTACTCAGAACTTTCCAAGTTGAATTCTAGATAAACAATTATTAATACACTTTTCTCTCCTTTCATCTTCCTAGATGCAAAAGGCTAAAAACCCTATCCTGAAACTAATATTTAAAGCACCATATGAGGATTGTGTTGGAATATAAAATTTGCATTCAAATCCCTGTATACCTTTCTCACAAGTCTCTCAGTTTGCTGTATACTAGATTGCCATGTGTCAGCAACAGATCTCTGATTCCCTGCCATTTACCCCCCAAAACCTCTCTGAGGTACCTGCGCCGTGGTGGTGGTGGTGGTGGTGTGGGAGACCTCCGCCGCCGGGGTGGAGGGGCAGGAGAAGGGGATCGCCGTCGTCTGGCCGGTGGTGGTGATGGACTTCTTCTCCGCCTACTACTAAACCAAAAGAAAGGGCATTATTAAGTGTGCCTTTTGTAGTGCTAGAATCTAATAATAATAATGATAATTTGTCAAATAAGAGAAATCAGAATCAGGAAACGCCTCATGTTATTCCAGAATATCAGGAATGGAGTTTGAGCTGGGTCCTAGCCCCAGCTTAACCATTAAGTAGCTGAACAACTTTCATGGCTTTGGGTCTCATTTTCTTTACTTGGCAAGGGAAGGGAATCAGACTAAATCAAGGTTTGTTAAAGAGGCACCAGTGGCTGGAAAATCACATTGCTAAGAACCCTTTCTTTTGAACTTGTCAATATCTTGGTGTAAGTTGTGTCTGTGTATGTGTAAATAAAACGAACTTAATTTGATAAGTCTCTTGAAGAAGAAAAATACCAAAGTATTCTAAAGCACTATGATTAACTTCATAAAAAACCACTGTAAAAACAGATAATTGCTTGAGAAATACTGCTTGAGAAGTTTAAGACCACTTGGTTTGGACAATTAGGCTTAAAACCCAGTATGTATTACTGGGGCAACTAAGTGGCTTAGTGGATAGAGCACCCACGTTGGGAGTCAGGAGGACCTGGGTTCAAATCCGCCTCAGTTACTTAATAATTACCTAGCTCTGTGACCTTGAAAAAGTTACTTAACCCCATTGTCTTACAAAAAAAAAAACCCCACTATCACCAATTACTAAATGGTTGTGATCTGTAAGTCATAATCTCTTGTTTTCTCACTACCAAAATGCACACTACCTTGCCTCAAGGAATAAAGAAAAAAAAATCAAATAATATTTATAATGCTCTGTAAAGTTAAAATGTTTTGGATTGGATCCAAGATTTCATTGATAAAGGGAACTCTAAGGAAAATTACCTATAAAAATAATACTCTGGAACTTTCAGTCTTAAGAGACTTGCTTGGAACAGAAGTTAAATGACTTGACCATGTTTTTAATCAGTTTTTCTAAGAACTTAAGTTTAACTTGAACGAGTCTTTCTGGTCTTGAGGACAGCCAGGTACCATGTATACAAGTACACTAACTACCCTAACTACAAAAGAAGTTACACAGTACTTTTCAGGGGCCACATTTCTCAGATACCATGCAGGCTGCTTTGTTGGATACCATTACAGGGGCATTTGTTTCAATACTCTTGAACCTTATTCTGAGTAGAGAAAGCAATGGAGTTTTAGGATTTAGGGGATATGAAAAGGAAAGCAGAGACCACAATTACAGCAGCATCAACACTACCAAAACACACAATGATCAACAAGAGTTACTCTTCCTGCAGAGGGAGATGCAGTCAGTGGAGCTTCTGATTCTTGAATGGGACAAACTCACAATGATGGGAATTGCAAAACTCAGGATGACAATCTTAATGTCCAGGAAGGAAGATTTGGATCACACAGGGACTAGGACAAAGATTCATACTTGTTTAAGGGAAGATAATACATGGTAAATAAACAGCCAAAAGTCTCTTAAGAACTCAAAATAGATTTGATGAGTTTTGAGTTCAAATCTAGACACTATTTCTTTATCATGTGACCCCAAAGCAATCATTAAAAGACCAGGAAATTCAGTTTTTTCTTTTTAGGTTTTTTTTTGGCAAGGCAAATGGGGTTAAGTGGCTTGCCCAAGGCCTCACAGCTAGGTAATTATTAAGTGTCTGAGGCCGGATTTGAACTCAGCTACTCCTGACTCCAGGGCCGGTGCTCTATCCATTGCGCCACCTAGCCACCCCGAAATTCAGTTTTTTCATCTGAAAAACAAGGAGGATACACTTTAAGGTCTGACAATTTAAAAATTCTCTTGTTTTATGACCTCCTAAGTTAACTGGGCTTCAAAAGGGAACCAGTTTTAATAACATTCTCAAGGGGGCAGGACAGTAATTACCTAGGTCAAAGGTATGATGAAGAGTTGAGGCAGAGTTGGTCATTTTATTTTTTAGCTTGTCTTTTTTCTTTTTTTGCAAGGCAATGGGGTTAAGTGGCCTGCCCAAGGCCACACAGCTAGGTAATTATTAAGTGTCTGAGGCTGGATTTGAATTCAGGTACTCCTGAACTCCAGGGCTGGTGCTCTATCCACTGCACCACCTAGCCGCCCCAAGCTTATTGTCTTAACTATTCACTCCACTTCCAGAATGTTTCAAACCTTTAATAGCTATTTATTTTAACCTCTACCATCTATCCACCTACACCTAATATTTCCTCCAATAAAGGAAACAAATTTTAAAATCACAATATTAATGTCTTTTCACTTGGAGTTCAGCTCAAAATAATAGGTAAGCTTAAACTACAAAATTCTGACATTTTCAATGCTTTTTAATTTTTAACAAAAATATCCTTTTCCTGGAAAGAAAAGAACACCAAACAAATTCTGCCTTCAAACTCACAGTTGTCAAACATGACTGCCAAGTCAAGGATTTCAGTAGGGTTGGGTCAGAGTCACAGAATTTATATTACAGCTGGGATTCCCCAGAGGAAGGCCAGAATAATGGGTTAATTCTGGCAAAGTGAAGTCAAATATCTTTTATCTAGCGTTAAACACTGTATTTTTAAAGATTATGATTTTTCCAAATGAAGCCTTGATTGAGTCAATGCATGGCTGAGCAGGGGCATATTTGAACTCATCCATCCTTGGTTGGGACTGTGATATCCAAACTCATGGTTTGGATAAGACCAAACACTTCAAAATATCACCACTGAAATGGTCTGGTAGTAGAGCACCCGTGGGCACTTGAAAATATTAAACAATTTTTGTCTGAATAGAAGAAATAGGTTCAATTAAATTCTAACAGGTTTTGTGAGGTCTGAGCCCAAAACTTTCATTTATTTTAGGTTCACATTTTTTCTCCAGGGTTAGTTTAATCCCATATAAATCCAAAAACTGGCTGAATTAGGAGCCCAGGGAAGTACTTAGTAAATGGATATTATTTTAAATGTTCATTACTATCATAAACAATTAAAATACATTCTATTATATTATGTATATATATGTTTTTATAAATTTTTTGAGGTTAAGAGTTTTTGAGGAAAGAGGTCAGGTTTGTGTAGATATATGTGCATTTTTATTATATACACAAACATTTATCATAGAGCATGAAGAACTTAAGTTGTCACACAAGATAATATAATATTACTATGTCACAACTTGTCTCAAGTATCAGTTTAAACTTATTTTCCTTCAGGAGCCTCCTTTCTCAAAAGAAGAACTGTGGTGTATGGAAAAAAAAAATTGAATTTGTGATAGGAAAAAATCCAAGTTTAAGTACAAACTATCATGAATGTGCAGTGGACCCTAGTAAAGTTACCTTACTAGTATAATAGTATAGTGAGGATTCTTCTAGATGATTGCAATCAAAGCCCTGTCCAGCTTTGATGTTCTGAATCCTCTAAAAAAATCTTTTGTGGAGCAGCTGTAAATATTTGCTCCTGATGTAATACTGTAAATAATATCCAAAACTAAGATGAGAAGAAACCAAAACCATGATTTGAATATAGCTTTAAGTCAGCAATCTGTTTTGAGTTTTCTCAATCCCTTAAATGAGGTTCTGAGAAAAATCAAGGAGTGTCTCCATATTGTCACCAGCCCTGATTCAGACTGCAGGAAAGTTACCTGGAAGGGAGGTAACTAAATCACAAAAGCTTTGACACTTAACCCTAATTTACAAAGTAATTTCTAACCAACCTTTTAATCATTGGCGATTGCCATCTCTTTCCCATCTGCATCCTGACAGCAGCAGAGAAAAACAAATGTCAAAAACTTATTGAACCACATTTACTTTGATGCAATATGTGACACTGAAGGAGACAAAACTGAAACCTGCCAAAAAGAACTGCTTGGGCTGTATGCTATCCTGCAAGTTTCTTAGAGCCATGCATACATGACAAAGCATGCGCATACAGTTCACATTCATTTCATGCCACACATTAACAATTAACAAATTAAACTCAAATCTTGATATACAACCAATCAAAGATTCCCTGCCAGAAGTATTAAGCAACATTATTCTTTGAGAAGGGCTTGGTCTAGAAAGTAAAGTAACTCTTGACAGTCATTTGTAGCATGGCACCTAAGACTTGGGGGGGAAACCTTACCGAGGAGAGGACTCTTTCTGGCGTTTCCGTGGTGATGGGGAGGCACTCCGGGAGGCCGAATGTCGCCGACGCCTTCCCACTTCTCCATTTTTCACGTTTGATCTCTTCGGTCGCTCGTCTTCTGAAGAGGAGGAGGAGCCAGAGTCTACAATCACACAATTGGCCATGGAAAATTGAGTTAACATTTTACACTCCTGTGCAATGGCCAACTGTAGCCAGGCTGGCATTTGATTCTTATCCAACCCACCAGATGAATGAGCTGTTTAAAAATACAATTCCCATCTTCTCTTGAAAGCAGGGTGACAACATGGACAAGCTGCTAGAATTAAACCCAATAGCACAATTAACCATAGTAACACCTAGTATGAACATTCCCTTTGAAATATGTAGATGATCAAGAAATGTTCACTGATTTTGAAACCAAATACAAAAGTAGAAAAAAAATATTATTTCAACAGCATTATCTATGAATTAAAAAACGCTACAGATTTATCTGGGAGGTGATTTTTTTTTTAAAGCTTTTTGCAGGGCAAATGGGGTTAAGTGGCTTGCCCAAGGCCACACAGCTAGGTAATTATTAAGTGTCTGAGACTGGATTTGAACCCAGGTACTCCTGACTCCAAGGCCGGTGCTTTATCCACTACGCCACCTAGCCGCCCCGATTGATTGTTCTAATAAGCAACTCTAAATCTAAATAATCTCAGGTTCTCTTTGCTTCTGGGAATTCAATTGTAATATTTTAATCTTGAAGAAAGGCAGTTTGGGGAAAGTGGAACTAGAGTTGAGTTACAGCAGTATGTGAATAAACTAATTCTGTTATCCATGATAATCTAAAACTGATAAATTATCATCTATCTTTAAAATAGTTACCCTGTACTGGCCTCTGCTCTCATATCACAGCAGTCCTACCCTATCCCATTATAGCCTCTATAAACAGATGGTATTTCTTAAAAGCTCTGTGACCTGTAAGCAGATACAAGTTCAGATTTTCTTCATCACTGAAACACAAAGCCATTACAATATAGCCTCCTAATAAAAACTACAAAAATGCACAATGATATTCCAATAAGCATCAGCATTTTAACAGCTTAAATGTATATAGTATGACCCTTTGTATCTGTTATATATTTGTTTCATCTATTTTTGATAGTCATTTGCACATTTGTAAAGAAAATCCTCAAAACCTGTGAATCTGAGGTTAAGAACTGTCATCTTTCTTATTTTTGGATCTCCCTGAAGCATAGCTTAGTATTATGCAAACAACAGGCATTTTAAAATGTCTATTTTGAAAACATCACTTTCAATTTCTAAATAGTCTCTTTCATGGCCCATAGACTTTCAAAAGGCCTAATGTTTAAGAAGTTACTTTTCTAAAACTATATGTGAGAAGTGGCAAATTGAGGGATTTGCCCTAACCCTAAAACATACCATGAGCTAATAGTAAAACTGAATTTAGAAATCTGCTTTCTCCTTTCAGATCAACTCAACTGAACAAACATGCCACCCAATGTTGAAGCTACCCAATAACGATAGCCTATGTCATTTCTTAAAGCCTCATATAGTAAAGAACTGTGCTGAGCAGTCTGTCTTGAAGGAAGTCCTGCTCCAAAGGAGGGAGATATCTCTTCAGGAGCCCTCCCTTTATAACCCAATTAAGAGAACCCCTAGTGTCTATACCAGAAGAAGACTGCTGGTTTTGTCTCCGGTACTGCCGCCTCTGTTGCACGGAATCAGCCGCTGCCATTTTGCCACCTTTGTCTTCTTCTGAAAGATACGTGTGTGTTTAGAAGTATTTAACCCTTGAGAGATACCAAAAAAAAAATATATGCATCTAAGGTGAGGTGGGCTTCCCTCACTGAGGTCACTAAGATTTGCCAGGACTTTGAGATAACATAGGATTTCATGTCCTCGTTAAACAGAACTTAGTTATGAGCATCTCCCATAGCTCCTCTTACATACCTAGTGCTTCATGTTTATCATATATCTTACATCCAAACTTCTCATGTGACAACTCCAATCACCTTGGCCTGAAGTCAACATAATTATGACCCCCCCCAATCTTACAGATTTGGGCATGACTTATGTAGGTCATGCAGACTTTGTGGGGGCAGTCTTCCACCTTCAAACCTGCAATCCTACAGTCCACTGTTGAGGGTCACTTATCATCCCTGAGGAGGTTAAAATACAATGTGAACAAAACTTACCCGATTCAGATAATTCTACTTTCCGAGGTTTTGGTGCTGGTGAAGGTGACTCTCTTTTCTCGGTACCTTTATGTTTTGTTGCTAGAGAAGAGGGGAAACAAAGCAAATGGTGTTCTCATGAAAAGGTGCTGAACAGCACTAGACAACACAATAGAGGCAACCTAGAGGCTACATATATACAACAGTGTGAAGAAAGCACAGAATCTCTGTGCTGTTCAGTGAACTCAGCTATGAATCATGGCTTTTTTATTCTGCACCTGTATGAGGTGGGGTCTCAAGTTTCCTTCAGTCAAATGACTAGACAAGATCTAAATAAGTCCTTTATAGATGTTAATTAGCTGAAGGTCCTAGAAGTTTATAATATACTTTGTAAAAAATTACTATTCAGATATAAGTTCCATCCGGTTGCCTGAAACACACAGAGCAATAGGTTAAAGAAATTCAGACAGGATGGGATCTGGTCAGGCTAACAGAGAAGCACGTATTCTTTTCTACAGATCTGTTCTTCCAATAGGTTAATGGGAAGTGTTAGCTTCTTAGTGGTCTTAAAGGGTTGTGGGTACAACTGAGAGCTCTGGAAGCCCTCCCTAAAAACAGGAACAAAATACTCAAGTGTCTCTCTGGTGAAAAGCCTAAAATGGGTTGTCAGTGCTTTAAGTCTATGGACTGACTGACTGGAGACTAAATTAGAAAGTGAACCATCATCCCATTAAAATGACCATAGGACGGTGTCATTTTGGGGTTCTAAAACTTAAAAGATGTGGAAGGACTCATTAGGAGCATGTTCTGTGTTTTCAGAGGACAAGTAACAAAGATGGTTAAGTCAAAAAGAACTGATGGAAAATTAATAAAAATAGAATTGTCTGAAGAACAATGATCTATCATCATCAACTAGTAGTTTAGGATTAGGACAAAGAAGATGACTTTAAAACACCCAAGACTTAAGCAAGAAATCAGGAAAAACTCTCCAGAGGATCATTCTTCTGCAGTCAATTAATCTTTCTGAGGCTCAAGCAATTGGCAGAAAAGTAAAGGGTTGGACTCTTGGGTTCTAAACCCTATAATTCAATTAGCTTAAGGTGAATTCTACCTGAGCTAAAACAAAAGAAGTCTGGGTAAAGCTGTCATTCTCATACTGAAAGGGCAAAAAGAAACCACAATTTCAAAAAATACTTCCCCAAATGAGCAGTTATTATTAGTTTTACTTCAACATTGCTTCCTTGCTCTCCATACCACCTCCTGAGGCAGCTTATTCTGCTGATGGATACTTAGATTTTTCCTTCTATATCTCCAAAGATTTCTTTGCAACTTCCTAGTTCTTACCTCCTATATTATACAGAACCAGGCCCACCCTCCTTCTCCAAGGTAAAAGACCTTTTGTACAGTGGCTATCCCACTAAGTTTCCACCCAATTCTGTGATTCTCCTCCTGTTCAAAAATCTCAGTTTCTACAATCAATCCTTAAATAGTACAGACCTTTTGGGGTCCTTTCAAATATCAATTGCCTTCTTCTGGACACTCTCAGATATGTAGGAACAAAAATGAGACACAATATGTATTCCAGATGGTCTGACCATGACACAAGACAGTGGGACCTTTTGATGTACTCCAAATTCTCATTAGATTTCTTAGCTTTGCCATAATCTGATGCTGACTCTGACATTTTTTTTTTAGGTTTTTTCAAGGCAAATGGGGTTAAGTGGCTTGCCCAAGGCCACATAGCTAGATAATTATTAAGCATCTGAGGTCCGATTTGAACTCATGTACTCCTGACTCTAGGGCCAGTGCTCTATCCACTGCGCCACCTAGCTGCTCCAACTCCCAGAGTCTATCAAAAACCATACTCACATCTTTATACAAGCTGCTAACTAAAGATGGCAACTCTCATTTTGAATTTGTGAGGCTGACTTTTTGAACCCAGTATTTCCCTATCTTACTGGATTTGTTCAATGTTCTATCTTGTCAAACAACTTTCTGAATCCAAACACTATTACACATTAGAATTGTAGCCTATGTAAATTTGAAAAGGCCATTTATGCCTTTATACAAATTATTAATTGAAATATCCACAAGTATAGATCTCCAAGGACGCTTTTTAAAAAGTTTTTGCAAGGCAATGGGGTTAAGTGACTTGCCCAAGGCCACACAGCTAGGTAATTATTGAGTGTCTAAGGCCGGATTTGAACTCAGGTACTCCTGACTCCAGGGCCGGTGCTCTATCCACTGAGCCACCTAGCTGCCCCCCAAGGACACTCTTTGGAGACCTCCTTCTTCCAAACTGATATCAAACAACTACACTCTGGTTCAGTTTGTCTGAATCCATTTGATTTTACTATCACTTAGGCTACATCACCCAACTTTCCAGTAAGAAAAGAATAAGACAAAAAAAAATTAAAGAGAAGAGTAAGAAATGGTTTAATACAAAAATAGCTGTGCATCCCTACCATTCTCATCTACCAATTTAGTAAAATAAGGTTAATCTGGGATAGCCTATTCTAGATGAAGCATTTTCTATCACTAACCTCCTTTTTTACAATTTTACTTGCCATTTCTTTAAGTTTTAAAATTTTGTTAGGAACACAAGTCAATCTCACAGGTCCAAGATCTTTCAAATGTTGACAATTTCTCAAGCATTCACACTCATTCTTCTTCTGGTAACATAGAATAGTCCAAGCAAAGTGCTAAGTACTCTATCTTCTTACTTATCTCAGAAACTAATTCCCACAAGCCACTTCAGTTCTGTTCACTCTGTTGGCCAAATTCTCAGCACAGTGAAAACACAAGATAAGAAACAAGCTGATTGTCATCACTCAAGCGATTGGCAGTCTGAGTATCCTCTCTTTACTCCACCACCCCCCTTTTCCAACCTCAGCTCTAGCTTTCCTAACATCATTTTGATGTTACTGTGTCATGCTCTTGCATTTATTCTTATCACCTGTCACTGTTTCATTTCATATACATTTTAAAACAACTAAGCAGGCAGGTGAATTCTTGTGTGCATCTATACTGGTCTAAAAAGGACCTCAGCCAACTCAAGAATCACACATTTTGAGAACCAGTTCTGTAATCTTGTAGGGAACAAGCATCACCTTATTCAACAATATCCTCAACTTCCACGGACTCCACATTCCTTCCATCTGTTCCATGAGAACCAAAGACATGCACTTTTTGGGAAGTATACTCAACAGAATTAAAAAAGACCAGGTTTCAAGTCACAAATTCATTTTCATGGAGAATATCCCCTACTTTTAAGAATGGGGGCAGGGATCTGAGAGATAAGAGCCTCAGTTCTGCCATCTTCTCACAGTAACTACTGGAGGAACAACAGAGGAGCAGGTGACAACTAAGAAAAAAGAGAAGTTCCCTCAACTTCTCTAATCAGTCAACATTAAGGATTTATAGATCAGACTACCCATAGCTATATATGATAAACTTTGGGGCTATTTAATAAATATATATTTAATAATAGCAATTTTAAAGAAAGTCAAACCTCTAAAAACGGATTTGCTAATAATTGGTAAGTTATCATCTCTAATGCATTATTCCCAAATCTACATATCCAGCCCCAGTGTCTTATCTGAGCTAAATCCTACAGGATGAACTGTGTACCTCAAAATGAGTACATCCAAATCCACTACTTTCTTCCTTTCTATTGCTGATGCGCAGCACCATTCTTCAAAGCAGCTAGGCCTGTATCACCTGTGTTAATTCTGATTCTTCAATCTCAGTTCATCCTGCATATCCAATCTATGGCCAAATTTTCTCATTTCTACCTTCACATTTCTCTTTAATTTCCTTTTCTCCTCTGAAACTGCTACCCTGAGGTAAGTCCTCATAGACTTCTGCTTTATCTCCTTGCCTCAAGTCACTCCCCCATCCAGTTCAAGTGACCTCACCAAAGTCAAAGTCTGTGTCATCCGACTCCCCATTCAGAAAAAGCAGGGTTCCTAGATTCAATATAAAGACATTCCTATCTCCCTCCATTCTTGGCTACCTGGCCTACTTACTGTACCTTAGATGTTGCATCTCCTGCCTCCACAGCTCTGCCAGTGCTCCCAGAGCCTAGAATACTCTCCCTTCCTTGATAATCTTCAAATTCAACCTAATGTTGGCAGCTTTTCCCAGTCTCTTCTCTTACCCCTATAGTTCTTTCCCTGGAGATCACCTGCCACTTCCTCTGTACACACTTCTTATGCATCAAGTTATTTGGAGTTTGTCTCCTCTGAATTGAAGCAGCTTGAGAGGAATGTGCCAAGCACCTCTGGGCTTGGCACAGTGCCTGGCACCAGTGTAGGGACTTAATAAATGCTTGTTGATTTATAATCAGTTTTAATTATTCTAATTCCTTCTGTTAGACATAGGAAAAAACCTTTCCTTTCTTTGGAATTTTTTGAAATTGAGAGAAAATCAGGAAAGTCTATCTTTTGTATCCTATGAAAAAACTGGAAATTGAAGTTTATTAACTAGAAATTTAAGTTTAGTTAACCAATTTTTATTGGACCTATTTCAGTGGGAAAGAGAGCTCCTGATGAACACTGCTCTCCATTCAAGGCTCAGTGAGCTGCCTGGGTGATGTGCAAGAGAAGTATCTTGCCCAGGATCACAGACAATGTGCCAGGTGCCACTGGCAGCATGGTGTGAGACAGGAAAAGCTTGGACCCAGATTTTCCTGTCTCACACCATGCTGCCAGTTACAAATACATTTACATATATTTGTATTACCAAATTTTCTAACTCAATGTTACTTCCTCATTCAGTGTTTTGAGTTGAGTCACAGTATCATTGCTATTTTTTTTTATTATTAGTTGTTCACCAGAAATAATTACGATCATGAAGAGGCAAGTATTTTTCTGACAGAATATATGAATTTAACGTGTAAAAACAATACAGACAACAGAAAAATGTTGTGTATTACATAATCCCATTAAGTCCTTATTTTAGGAGGACTTGATGTAATACATCTATCGTTGCCTTGAAAGGCACTGAAGGAAACAGGACAACAAAGAACCTGTTGAGGCATGTATTTTAAACAAACCAAAGCATGGGTGGCATCACCAACAGTACCTTTTCTCTTTTATTTTTCTTGTTCCTTATACCACAGAAACAATCTGAACAGAAAGAAACTTACTCTGACAGAATGTGCATAGTGTCCCAAGAGGATAGTTAACCTATAATTTTCCCAAAATACCCTATCTTCCCTCCTCCCGCCTACCCCTGCTGAATTCTGAGGAGTAAATAAAAGTGGTTTTTTTTTTCACCCTCCTTCACTTAATCTCTTACCAGGGCAATTTACCATTGTCAAAAGAGCCATAAATCAATCCCTGGAGGACTAGTTAAGATTGATTGCTACCTCAAATAAAATCCTATGAAAGAGGATTAAAAATTTTTTTTTATTTACTGAAGGCAATGGGGTTAAGTGACTTGCCCAAGGTCATACAGGTAGATGATTTTAAATGTTTTGAGGCCAGATTTGAACTCAATTCCTCCTGACTCTGGTGCTCTATCCAGTGGAACACCTACCTATACCTGCCCTCATCAATATCCTTCTGAGATTCTATCCAGACAACTTGTTTTTGGCATATATCTCTCCATCTATTTAGGGTCAAACCATTTTTGGTAACATCCATTAACAACTGATGAGTTCTACATCCCATTAAGTATCACACCCTTCCTATGTTGATGACTTAGTAAAAGACCAGCCCACTTTGCCTCTAAAAATTATGTAGTCTTTGGACAGATAGTCACACCACCAGAATGCTTCAAACACCATCTCCCATGCAGGTCTCCCTTCAGTGTATGAATGTTTTCCCTTATTGTTTGGTTACTGCTGCAATTCATAAACCAACAGCTAAAAAGAAAACTGTACCAAAAAAATGTTCCATTGATAAAAAAAAAAATCCACCCAAACATTAGTTTCAGAGTACATTCAAAAAGCTACTACAACAGAGATAAATTTACACAGAATAAGGTTTGTTCTTTTTAGGTACCACTCTTTTTCAAAGAATTATCTGCCACCTCCACCTCTTTCTTCCCCTAATTTGCATACAAATAAAATATACACCAAATAGTTACTTCATGTGAACTATAACAATATTACAATGATTACCTTCTGCATGCTGTAGCAACGGGGGTCTCCATTTAAGGAAGTAGAGTCACAAGGTGGATATTTGATCATCAGAGGGAGATCTACCAATATTATCAGTTTTTAAAATGATTCCAACATAAATGCAGGCAAGATTATATTGATATGTAAATTCCAGTTGTTGAAGGGGTCTTAAAGGATTCCTTGCCTACCAATCACTTTTCTAACTAAATTTCAGTATTAGACACACCTGACAGCCTGAAAGGGTCTTTCAGACAGCATACTAATATAATAGAAGGAATTTCAAACATCCACCTAACCTATATTCCAAGCTTACATGGCATGATCAAATATAAATTCCTTAAAACTAAAATCGCAATGAACTACGAAACGACTAGTCTACATTTAAAGGGAAATTTTAAAAAACCTTTCAGAGTACACCATGTTCTTCCTCTAGGGACTGGTATGTTCAAGACAGAATAAAAGTAAAAACAAAATCCTCAAAAGTTAAGAATATCAAAAAAGAGCTTCTCAAGAAATGGTAGTTGATCCAGCAGCAATTGAATTGCTTCCCCTCCCAAATGCAAGCTTTATGATCTGAACTTCGAAAAATCAAAGTTCAAATACACCTCTCTTGGTAACATTACTTCCCTACCTATTTATACTAGAATGCCTCAGAACTAAAACTGCAGCCTTAACTTCAATTTTTTTAAAATGCTAAAAGAAGAGAAAGGTTATTTCAAACAAAAATGATGAGCATTAGTCAACAAACACATTCCACCCAAGCGTCCTCCACTAGCAACAAACAATTCTTGGTAAACAGAGAAAAAGAATGCGTGCAAGAGTCTGGTTTTACCTTTACCTGAGGTTCTCCCTGGAGAAACAGAGCCACGACTTTTTCTCGTACGATTTGATTGCTGGGGTGTAGGTGACCGACGGGTTTTTGGTGGTGGGCTTGCTGGCGGAGACGGCCGATGCCTTCGCCGTGGAGGGCTTGAAGATGGAGAAAGTCTACGAGTTTTTCTAGGGGGACTGGAAATTCTTTTGGGTGGCTTCTTTGGAGGTGATCGGGACCGGGATGAAGATGATGAGGAACTACTGCCAGAGAGAGATGCTGAAGAGCGCCGCCTTCTGTGGATCAAGGGACATTCACCAATTTTTAACCACAATGATTAAAGTACCAGCTCTTCAAAGTATATTTTGCAAAAATAGGCAATTTTTAATTTTCCAATTTTTGAGTTTATGTAGCCAAGCACATGAAGAATATTTTTAATTAAAGCAAACTCTACATAACTTAAGTCAGGAAACAGCTATTTCTTAGAGTATTAACAGGAAAAAGAATCTTCTGACAAAGACAACAGTTTTTACTTAATTAAAAATTATGAGACTCATAGAATCCACTACGATGTAACATTTCTGTGTCCCTTGGAATGTCAGTGTTTTGGGATTGGCAGACATGATTTAAAAGCAAAGTTGTCCATATGAAGAACATTTGATTTTCCTGAACCTTTAAGGTTGCATTTAAAAAACAGGTGTGCATGAGTGGTATTGAAATGTTGATGGTCTCTGAAAGTTAGGACAGTTAAAACAATCTGATCGATTTATCTCATCTAGGAAAAATAATTGAAAATTCCTTTTAGCTACATAAACTTCTAAGCCAGGGGCCCTCTTGAATTCTGTGACAAAATCTGTTAAGTTCTGTTGCAATTATGTGTACCTGCAGAATCCACCTTTGACGGCAGAATTCTTGAGAACCTGAAAAAAAGAAACCCTACCTTAAGTGTAAGGGAAATATTGGTTGAAAGGGAATCTTACACAACGTGCAAACTATTTTGAAAATTGGCTCAGAAAGCACAACAAAGAAACACGCTGTTTGCAAAACTCTAAAATGAGAAGTAGCTGTTTCCATGGATTCTCCAATTAGAAAACCCCAAGCTATCTCTCTCACCTGATAAGGAATTTTAGAAAATTCTTCAATGGTGTTTATGCATTGCAGAAATGCACAGCTACATTGATCAATGGCGTACTGGAAAGAGTGCTGGTCCAGAGTATATGAAACACCCTGGTCTGGGCTGGGGGCCTGGATCTATTTCTAGCTGTTACCAAACTGTTCTGACATCAGATAGGGGCAGCTAGGTGGTACAGTGGATAGAGGGCCAGTCCTGGAGTTAGAAAAACCAATCTCTTTTGAGTTCAAATGCAGCCTCAGATACATACTAGTTGTGTCTCTTTGCCTCAGTTTTCACATCTATAAAAGAAACTGGAGAAGGAAATGGCAAACCAGTAAGTATCATTGCCAAGAAAATCCCAAATGGGGCCAAACATGACTGAAATCACACAACGGCAAAATTCATTTCACATCCCTAGGCCTCAAGTCTTTTTCTATAAAATAAGGACACTGGCCTAGGAAAACTTTCAGGTTCCTTTCTAGGGTAAATAGTCTTATCAGCTATGAAAAGCTGGTAATAATTATAAAGCCAATTATTTTACCAATTCAACCCAGAAGAGAATATTTTTGAACTTTGGGTGTTCTTAAAACCTTCCTCACTCTCCTTAAAACCTGTGCATAACTAAAACCATTAATTGGCTATATCTACAAATAACAAGGTTTGACATGATTAAGTGCTAAGGGTTTTTTTTTAAGTTGTAATTCATCTTTACTATAAAAAACTGACACTAAGAAAACAGAAAAAGGCATCAGTTTTAGTTTTCAGGGTAGTCTGGCATGTATCAGAACTGCCCTTTCAACAAGCAATTAAACTGTAATATTGTTTTAAGCATCTCTGTTGTATTTGATTCCTTGTGACCCCAATTTGGATTTTCTTGGCAGAGATGCTGAAGGGTGGCCACTTCCTTCTCCAGCTCCTTTTACAGATACAGAAACGAAGGTAAACAGGGTTAAATAACTTACCCAGGATGATACAGCTAGTGTCTGAGGCCAAATTTGAATTCAGGTAGATGAGCCATCACTGCGTCACCTAGCTTCCTTATTAAAACTGTAATAATGACAGCTCAATTCACACAGTGATGTTTTAGTTTTGCAAAGTTGTTTACAAGCATATTTTCATTTGAGATTTAAAATCTCCCCAGTGAGGTACTGCTACAGGCCTTCTTATTCCCTATTTTTCAGATGAGGAAATTGAGGCCCAAAGAAGTGAAGAAACTTGTCAACTGAGCAGGCCAGGACCCCAAGTTCTGCAAGTCTAGAACTCTACCCAGAGGAACTCAATTACTAGTAGAGCAGCTGAGGTCAGTCATACAACTCTATATTACTCTCGCTAACATTTCCAAATTGCTGAAATGAAGAAATCTAATCTCTCTCCTTTCTTGTAATTTCATGATGATTCAAGTATTATCAATATTACTTTTTATTCTTTTAAAATATCTGGTCAGTCTTGCAAACAGCTACTTGTCAGAAACAAGAGAATTACAGTTGTACGTGATAATTGAAAACAGCTTTCACTGAACGTACTTTGTTATTTCTGATCCTAGTAAAACAGCTCAGAAAATAGTCGGGTCAACTCATGAAATTCAGATGCCTACTTGCTAACTTGGGCCACCACATCCTTTCTGAAGATCAGCAGTTTACAATTTGCTTGAGATACACTCCTCTGTCTTAAGTGTACAGCCTCTGGCCCTCACGTTAAGAATATGATTTAACAAAATAACTTTATAAGCTAACTGGCTGATCCCATGTAAACTGAACAAATTCTCTAAAACTGCTGAAGTCCCTCAAGTATTTCCCAACGAAGTCACTCACCGTCTCACAGGAGATCGACTTCTTCTGTGCCTTGGAGGAGGAGGCATTCGTCTTGGTGGGGTTCTCCTGCGAGGAGACGGTCGCCTTCTTGGACTTGGTCGTCTTCTAGGTGAATATGACCTATGGAGGTTATAAGTAGCACTTTAAAATTATGTTACATTTCCTTTAGAAAAATAGCCTTAATTCTCAAAGCCAATTATTTCAACCTCTAGGGTGGACATAAGTTATTATAGTTTTAATTTGAAAATTTAACAGATGATTGAGCTCATGAATATTCATTCACCTTGATCGTGTTCTATGGCGTCGTCTAGGCCGAGTATGAGAAGGGGACCGGGAACGTGTTCGTGACCTCGATTTGGATCGTGATCGAGACCTCGGACGGGTTTTCTCCTTTTCCTTTTCCTTTTTTGAATTTTTTTCTGGTGAAGGTTCCTTCGGTTCTGGTATAGGTTCAGGTTTGGGAGCTTTCAGAATATCACTGCATAGAAACAAGATGCTTCAATATTTTTTCAACTTAAAATACGTAAAACAATGCGTTAAAGTCCTCCAAGAGGGTCAGCCAGATGGTGCAGTGAATAGACCACTGGCCCTGGAATCAGGAGGGCCTGAGTTCAAATCAGGACTCAGACATTTAACAATTACCTACATGTGTGATCTCAGGTAAGTTACTTAACTCCATTGCCTTGCAAAAACCAAAAAAGTCCTCCAAGAAAGGATTTGTACAACTGAAATTCCTTCCTAGCTTTACAATTCATCAACTGCTTCCTGTGATAATGTGACCAATAGGCACATACAATGGAACTTCATAAAAATCCAACTGAAGCTTTCTAAAGTACTTGCCTAGTAGAGGTTGCCTCTTGTATTGAAGGTTCCTTGGCCTTCACTGAAGGTTCTGGAAGTTCTGGGATCTCTTCTTTCTTTTCTAGAACAGGTGAGGGGCTTCGGCTTTTGGTTCGGTGACGAGGAGATCGAGAATGGCTTCGCTTTCTCTCCCGCCTGACAGGAGAGGCTCGTCTTCTAGGGGAAGGAGATCTGGATTTGCGTCTAGGATGAAAGCAGTTTTTATTTCAGGTTATTTCTTTGTTCAAAAATGGACAATGAAAGAATTTTTTGTTTAATAAAAGTGTGCCAACTGCTCTTAATTAAGGAATATCACAGAAATTACATTCTGTTTCTTCCCAACAGGTTGAGGGATGCAAGAATACCAAAAAGGAACAAGAAATTTAATTATTGAACATGTCTGCTATAGGGGAATGTAGATATTTACTCCACATTATTTTTCAGGAGACAAAAACCTTTCATAAAGAAAACCTCAAATAATTAAATTTCAGGGGAAAAAGTGAAGTTTGAGTAACCCACAATCATTTGACTACAACTTCCTTGAGAGCAGGTATTAGCTCTACTTTTTTTGTACCCTCAGAATTCAGCTGTGTCTGGTGCATATTAGACAATGTTTACTGAGTAACTGTATTCCTAATGAGTGCTAACAAGTTCTAGGATCAAAATTTATCACCAAAATGAAGATAAATAATGAACGATCTCAATTTTAGAGCGATAAAGTCTTGATTTTAAAGACAGTTCTCATTAGGGAGGCTTTTTTCATTCACTCCGAAGGAAGAAAAGGGTACTTTATTTGTGAAGTCAATGCTGATCTGGTGCCTTTAAATTAGCAGCTGCTTATTGGGAAGCTTTTCTTCACTATAAATAGGTTTCAGTATTAAATCTTAAATGAAAGGGATTAGGTACTTAGCATCTACCTTCTTACTTTTATCAACTACAAAGGGTCAGGAAGGAAATGAGAACCCTCAGAAGGAAAAGTCTACACATATTCTCATCTTTTTCAATACAGTAGAAACACAGACCTGAATAAAAATGTGACCCTGCCAAGAAATCAATTTGAAAAGAACTATAAGTAGCTAAAGTTTGATTTCAGTACAAAAATATAGGATATGTGACATAAAAGAATCCTAAAGATAATGGGAATAGGTTTCTGATGAAAAGAGAATGACAAAACAATGAGACAGAGAAGAATGAATCAGAAAACTGTTGTTTTTTTTAAACAATGAAGAAGGAATTTACGTTTTTCAAAACAGAATTTAAATTTTGTAAGGCAAAGAGATTAGGACAGAATATCTTATTAGAAAATCACAAACAAACCAAATTGACTAACATTGCTTATAACAAATAGAATAAGGACAGTCCTCAAATTACAAGTACCTTCTAGGGCTTCTGGATCGCTCCCTTTTTTCTCTGCTGCTCTCCTTTTCTTCTTTATCCCTCTTATCTTTGTCTTCATCTTGTTTCTTCATAGATGCCAGTTTTTCTTGTTCAATCTTTTAAACAATTCAGGTTACATTCAGATTTGAACATTTTGATTAACAAGCACCTAATTTTACAATCACTTAACACCATACCTAAAAAGTAAAAATATTCCTATGCCTATTATTCTATTTCTTATTTATAAAAGCAATTGATCTTTTAATTTTACATTTGCTCTATAATTTTCTAGTTGGTATGTAAAAACAGCAAAAAAAAATTTGCACTCTATCTCACAGAGTTATGAGAAAGGCCTTTTATAAACCTAAACAATTTTAGAAATTTGACTTATTAGCTTTATATTACCCTGAATGGTTACAATGGGTTTGATGAAAGCTTAAAGCTTATAAGACAAATGAAATGTACAGACTACTCCTTCACTTTTGAAATGAGCTAGAGAATCGTAGCTCTATTCTTCAAAGTTGGTTTAGGCAAAAGATTTTACGTGATCATTAATGAGCATGCTGGACTACATGGTCCCTACAGAGACATCCATATCCATAGCCCATGATTTTTGTGATTCTGAAGTTTATTGGGATATAACACTAAATTTGGGAGTCAGGAATACTAACTCAGGTGAGCTGTGTGACCCCTTTCTGGAGTCCTAGTGCCCACATCTTCAAAGAACGAGTGGGACTAGACAACCTCTAAAGTCTTTCCAGCTCAAGATCTAGGACTCCATGACATGTAGGGAACCAGAAAATTTTCTAGACCATAACACAGATTTACACAGTATTATTCCATTTAAAAATGATTTTAAATTCATCACCTAATCTGATCTTCAAACAGAAGGTAATAACTAATACTATTTGGAACTTTTTCCATGACCTGTCATGGTTCAGCCTGTACTGAGTGGCAGACTGGCACTAACACCTGGCTTCAGTCACTTCTTTCATCTACAGAAGGAGCTCCTCTGATCAGTACCTAAACAAGGATCCCCTCTGCTAAGAACCAGCATTTATATAGCACTTTAAGTTTGCCAAAGATTTCACATGTTACCTCACTGGAACTTCACAACCACCCTGTAAGAGAGATCAAGGGATTTGTACAGAGTTGTCACCTGTGTCCAAAAATTGGATTCAAATCTTTGTAAGGTTTCCCTGAATCCAAGTCTTGTGCTCTACCCACTGATATACTTCATTGCTCCTACAGCAGTGATATCCTACTTTTGCTTAGAGATTTTAGTGAAAGGAAACATCTTCTGAGTAAGCCTATATTTATTTATTTTTAAGGTTTCTGCAATGGAGTTAAGTGACTTGCCCAAGGCCACAGAGCTAGGTAATTATTAAGTATCTGAGACCAAATTTGAACTCAGGTACTCCTGACTCCAGTGCCGAGCTCTTTCCACTGCGCCATCTAGCTGCCTCAGAGTAAGCCTATTCTGTTATTATTTCCCCCCTTTAGCAAGCTTAAATCTACTTCCTCTCTAACATCCACTCATTGTTCCTAGTTCTATCCATATCACACTATATGATTCAATCAAAATGAAAATTCAGAGTTTTATTAAGATTTCCAGATTGTTTAAATGAACTACCTAGCCTCATTTTCCACCCCTACCCTGTACTTGTAAAGGTGAATTTTAAAAATGTATTCAAACTCAACTATCAGAGGTACATTTAAGATCTTTCTGGGGATTCTGACACCAATTACAGATGAAGTCACCAGAAGCTGGCCTACTACAACCAACACCTTAGACCACAAAGATCCTGAGGGTAAGCCACTTCAGAATGCCCTGAGTTGGTACTGACTTGATAACTGCTCTTTGGCTCTAGACAGTTAACCAGGTCTGAATGCATTGAACTATTCCTATCATTCCCTCCATAAGAACATGAGGTGCTGCCAATTAATGCTTTACTAAAATACAGTTAATATATAAAGCATGTACTCACTGCTGATTACAATACTACTATAATCTAAAATGACTCAACTATGTTCACATCATATACTAAAGGGGAAAAACCCCAAGTATGGATGACAGTTATTACAAGGGGTTCATTCAAGAAATGGTGTAGTAACAAATATACCTTCTGTAAACTGAACTGTTCTCACACAAAGATACAGCAATATTTTTAAAATATATTATAGAAAAGCAATCTAATGAACAGTGTGACTGATTTCAGAGTAGCTTTTGCATCATGTAGGTTTTCAACCAAGGGATATTGCTGTTATGACTATCATGTGAGGGTCAGACAAATTTAAACAGGTTGGGAACTACTGACCAAAACTGAATGTTCACAAACAGGATTTCAGACACAAAGAATCTACTGATCTCGACAAGATCAGCCAGTAATATTATAAAAATCCGGAGTGGTCACCTGTCTTTGCTTTATTTCTTCCTTCTTCAATTCCAAGAAAGCAGAAGGGATTCCAGCAATGTTTTCCTGTGCGCTTAACAACAGGGGCCACAACTCTCCCATAAATTCTCTAGCATTTTTTCCATTCAAGAACCCAGTCAGATTAATCTGCATCATTTTGGAATCTGGATTCTGGAAAGAGATACGACAGGAAGAAAAACAGGTTACTTGGAAAAACCCTTAAAACTTACTAAAACTAGTTTAAAAACAAATCTACAATAGGGGCTAAGATACATATCCACTCAAAACTATTTTAAAATAAATTTTCCCTACTGATCTTCCAGTATTATAAAACTCTAGCACACATAACCAATTTCTCTCTTGCTCTCTTTACCAAAAACTTCAGAGCAGCCTGTTAATCCTTTGTGGATTTTTTTGGACTGTGTAGCTGTTCTTGGGCCTTGAATTTATTAATACAACCATCATCAACAACCAACTGCTACAATTTCTTTCATTAATTCCTAGAGAAAATATTTTCTTGGTTCCCTTTGCTTGGAAAAATGTACTTTAATGTAATCTGGAAAATGTGCAGAAACAGTACACTTTTCTAACTGATAAGTGGCTTTCTGCAAAGTACCTTATGTTCTCTTATGAAAGTTAACAAATATGCATGCATTTTCTTACTGTCTCTCCAAGACTAGACTGAAAGTCTGACTTCTACTATACAAGAAAACTATTGTAATAATGTCTTGATCCCATTCTGTACTGTCCACAAAGGGCTAAGAGGTCAAGAGGGCTCTTAAACGCTCAATGTGTTGGTCAAGCAACAAGGTCCGTATAACAAGCACAGCTCAATAGCACAAAGCAAGTACAGATCCCAGGTGTCTTCAGTTTCTTCTTGGAACCTTGGGGGGGGTTTGGAATCGCCAAGTCCCCTGTAGAGAAAGATGTTCCCTTGGCTTGCTTCCGACTCCCTACTGCAACTCAACCACCTTGAGTTTAATGTTATATCATTTATCTAAATTGCAAAAGACGAACAAGCAATAATGAGTACACAACCACAAAAAAAGAAAAGATTGTTTTTTTTAAAAAGTTCTAAACGTTAATCTCATGCTCAGTAAAAAGGGAATTACCCCAGGTATTTTAGGCTTTAATGCACTAGTATAAAAATCAGCAAAGCATTTTTGTCAAATAAAATTTATTTCTAATCAACTACTTTTTAATACAATGTTTTCCCAAGTTCTTGGATTTTTCCCTATGTAAAGTGTATAAGCTTCTAAAAGGAAGTATTTTACAAATGAAATATTTATAACAAAACATAACTTCTGAATTATTTAAAAAACAAATACCTCATCAGTTGAATGCCAACTGTTCTGTCAAAGCACAAGGGTGAACTCTTTGGAAAAAGAATTATTTTAAAGTACATTCACATGAAAATATGTTTGCCAACAGAACATATGGTACATCTTACTGTCCCTTAGGTTGCAGTGGCATTAGTGGCAAACTATCTTTAACAATTAAAAAAAAATCACCATCTTAGATTAGCTTGGATGTATATAGAGAACAAATTGCACTGGGGGGGGGGGGAGAGAATCTAGCAATGCTGCCAATTTATTTCAGTCTGAAGCTAAACTTATACTCTAACATCAATGAAAACATAAACCAGGATTTAATCTATCAAGGCCTAGCTGACATGCAGCTATACAAGAGACCCACAGATATGGCTCTCAATTTTTTTCAATTAAAAACAGCATCCAACCAATGCAGAATTGCCCCTCATGCTTCACATCAAACTCTGTCTACATTAGAATAACCTCAAAGAGCAGTGTAAAGCTTTACCCAATTGCTCTTTCCTCTGTGCTTTGTTTTTGTTGTTCGGCCACTTTACACAACTCACCTCCAGCACACACTGCATCATCAAGGGAGTTGGGTCAGAGCGACATTGGGACACTCACTCTGCTGTGACCTAATAAGGTGATGGTGCTATACTTCAGACGCAAGGAATAACTTCCATTTTGGTTCAGGCCTTTTAAATCATAAATCACATCATCATTAGAAAATTGCTGTCAAAGTAACTTAACATGTAACAGCAAAATTACAAACAGTAAGTTTGATTTTTTTCACCTGTGTATTTTTCAAAACTATGCACCTTCACTAAACTTCCAGCCTTAACAGCTGTTTACAAAGTGAATTTCTTTTCACAACAAACATTGTAACAAAGCCTTAATCGTATCACTTGTATGCCATAGAGAAATTCACAGTTTCCATAGATTTCACAAAATTATACACATTCATAAACAACAGCCACTTCTATTATCATTACCTTCACTTCCAGCTGGTTGAATATGAATTCAATTACTACATCATCCTCAAATCCAAGAATTTCTGTTACTCGTTTTGTAATCCAAGGTTTTATCACCTCCAAATTTACTTTGCCCATGTCTACCTGTTGAGGAAAGCCAACAAGTATTAAGATGACCATTCACAAAGATACCTCACACAAGAGGGGCGATCTGGTTTGGAATGACCTTTTGCTTCTTTAGGAAGGATATGATGCTATGTCAGTGACAACTGAGGTGACAGTGTTGTGAAATGTGCACTACCTGAATCTGAAACTTTGGCTAGGTGACTTACAAGGACCGTATCTGTGACTTTAAATAAATTACTTCTTTCATCCTCGATTTTCTTATCTACAAAATGAGCATTAGACAAGTTTGGAAAAGTCCTTATTTGAAGTCTATGGAAAGATTTTAGGTGGAGGGGAGAATGTAAACTTGGATGACCTATCATTTTCACTAAAATCCAATTAAAATTTAGTATTTTCTTCAATGAATTAAAAACATGATTCTGAGAAGAGGTGCACAAGCTCTTCCAGACTATCAAAGGTGTCTATGATACAAAAGGTGAAAAATCTCAGGCCTAGATATTATCTAAAGTTCTTCCCACCCTAAATTCTATGTTCCTAATAGTGCTGGCACCAAAATTTAATAGCCATGGAATGCTTTTCCTCATCTATAAAATATGAGTTATTACTAGTTTGTATCAAGGACAGTTGGCAGATGTAGTTAGTTTCTATATGCATTCTTTCCTCAGTATTCATTTTATACTGCTTTCCTATGAACTACATATACAGGTCAAGGAATTGATCAACAAGCCTACCTTTTTTTCTAGACATTCTGCAAACTTCAACTGCTTCAGTAGCTTCTTCTGTTTATTGCTGAAACGATTGTCCTGTTCTGCACTTGTTCCCTGTAAGAAAAGAACACATCTTAACTAGAATACAAAAATGGGATTACCACCCTAACGATAAATGTTTGGCTCAGTCTTTCTACTCCAAGGGTCAGTGCATAAACAGATATTTGCAGGTGCACAATGTACCCTTGCATGGTTTCATCTTCTGAAGATTCCATTACTATGCTTGCCAAGTGACTATGGGATAGCATTGGCAAACTATAAAACACACAGGACATTCCAATGGGAAGTACAAAGAGTAATTTTAAAAACCCAGAACTAAAAACTATTCTGTTTCTTGCTTTTAATCTTTCACTCATTAACAAGGAAAAAAATTATTTTAAAAATCTATAACTAGAATCAAGTTCTACAATCCCAAACACTGGACTTCTGAAAAGTACTATAGCATAATTAATATTCTCATTTTCAGCTAATTGCTTGGAAAATGGAACAAATGTATCCCTAACTGAGCATCAATCTCTGCTGTATGCACCAATCATTTAGTCCACTATGATCAGACATTAACAGGTTAGAAGATAAAGTTCAGAGCAGACACCTGACCTTCATGAAGCAGACTATTATTTCCTTAGAGTAAAACTAAAAAACTGAAATTCAAACCTAACATGCAGTTCTAGATGATGACACAGAAGACTGCCGTATATATATATAAAACCAAATAATACACAAACAACTTTAATAAAAATATTCAGATATCAGTTAATTACTGTGACACATGTAATATTTGTCAAAGTGCTTCAAAGGACTTAAATAATTTAACAGTTTAGGGTTCACATGCAGAGCTAGCTTTTGTAGTTGGGGGAATAGTATAAAGTAATAGGTTACTACTCCACCTTTTCCAGGCTCTCACCAATACCTGAAACAAACAGCATTTTTAACTTTAGCATCAAACATTTTGCCTTTTTTTTCCTGCTGGACTACTTTTAAAAAACCAAAAGTAAAAGTTAATTTGTTTTTCTGCTTACTCTCAAACTATTAGCTTGATACCACTGACTGCTGAACATTTCTCATCATTTGTTGAATTTCCCATAAGTTAGAGCACAAAAGTCACTCTGATTTCTCCAACTATTACAACTTATTCGCCACATTTCTTTAAAATATAAAGGCACACCACGAAGTGGCAAAATTGTCGAAATCTAGCATTTCGGATTAATGTTTAATCCAATGTATTTTGGATATCATTTAAGTCCATTTCAGAAGGAAAAGCTATTTAAAATACTGTAAAGTTTAGAAAAAGACTTCCAGAAACTTTCTGTGAACTCTACGCTACTGATTTAAGTCAAGCTACGGGCAAATTCAGCAAAGCCAATCTATGATGCGGTTCAACTGGTTGGTTTCTTTAAGAAGAACTCAAAATTGTGCCTTCAGGGGACTATGAGAAATATAGCCGGGAACGAGCTTTTCTAGACTCTCTACGCTTTTTTCCAAGGGCCGTTTCCCTGGCTCTGAGGTGGGCATTTTCTTGATGAAGAAACTGAGGCAGGCAGGCCGGGAGCTGTCAGGTCACGCCACTCCGGACGTCTTCCCGCCCCTGCGGGCGCGGCTCGGACGGAGCCCCGGGGCACCGCACCCCGGTGACCTTGGACGGGCCCATCCGCCCCGAGGCCTCCCGGGACCCCTCGCAGACTCCGCGCAGCGCCCGGCCGCCGCGGCCTCCGGGGACCCGCACTCCGTCGAGCGTGGCCGCCTGCGGGGTCTGCCCGCTTCCTCCCCGGCCCGGAGAGGCGCAGCCCGGGGAAGGCGGGAGCCGCGGCCGGCGCCCCCCGAGCACGCTGCCGCCCCGGGGCCCGCGGCCTGCTCCCGCGCCCGCTCCCGCGCCCGGCCGGCGAGGGGGGCAGGGCCGGGGCGCGCGCCCCCGACGCCATTTCCCCCCCCCCCCGCCGCCGCCCGGGGCCGTGCCGGGGCCGAGCCGGGGAGGGGGAGCGGGCAGTGCGCAGGGGCGGCCCGGGCCCCTGGCGCGGCTGGCGGGACGCCGCAGGCCCGCCTCCGCTCCGCCCGGCCCCCGCCGCCTCGCCTCGCCTCGCCCGCGCTCTGGGCCCCGGCCCGGGGCCATCCCGGCCAAGCTCCGCCGACCTTCCCCTCCCGGCCCGGCCCGGCTCGGCCCAGTCCCCGGCACCTCCGACTTACGCGGAAGAATCCCGCGTCCATCTTGCTGCCTCGCACGGCGATCGCTCCCTATCCCACAGTGCACCGCGCCGCCACTGTCGACGCCGACGCCGACGGAAGGCGGGACTGGGGAGAGGAAACCCGAGCTCCGGGGCGCGCGCGCGCGCGGAAGGACCGCCCCGCCCCACCGCTTCCGGGCCTGCCCGATGGGCACGCACTCTTCCGGTCGGCGCTTCCGGCCCCGCTCGGCGACGCGCGAGGGAGCCAGTAAAAGAGGAGACGCTCGCGACCAATGGGAAGGGCGAACTTCGGGAGCCACGCCCCCTTTCTCTTTCCCCTTCGCTTCAACGGGACTGTCGAAGTTTTTTTTTCCTGTTAGGAGCACGTGACCGTACGCCCTCGCGACTTCGCTCTTAGCCGAAAGGCCCCTCTGCCGACCCGTAGGGGAAGGTCGTGACCATCCCGCACGAGTAGTGCGGGAAGAGGTTGGCCAGGCGCGCCGCCTAACCGAGCCCTCCTTTGGCTCACCTCCGCCCTAACGCTTTTTAAATAAATGAGAGAAGCGGCGCGCCTCGTAGTTTTCGAGTCTTCCGGGCCACGAGGCTGGGGGCGTGTCTGCGGGAGCCGCGTTCCCCTCCCCCCTCATTACCCTACCTACGGAAGCCGGCCCGGGACCGTCCGCGGCCGGGCTTGACCCTGCCTCCCGGCTTCCTGTGTACCTTTGACCTTTACTTACGGATGTACACCCTGAGGCCTTCCCCGTTGACTGGCAACTCCTCGAGGGCAGGAACTTGCTAACTTCGCCTTCATTCTCCAGCGCCTGGTACACAGCAAGCACTTGATCAATGCGTTTTGGACTGATCTAACATGAATTGACCCAAACCTTTTGTAAAGCACGTGTTCTCTGTCTATTCCACAATAAATGCGCATGGTCGATTAAGCTCACCCATGAGGGCTAAGCATGGTCTTCCAAGACCCTTACCTTGGACAGGTGCCTTGTTTGGGAAGGGCAGCCATAGGCTGGAAGACTCATTTCCTCACGAGCTGAGAAAGAAAACCTTTGAATTGAGCTTACAGTCCCATTAGGGCAGAGCACAGTCCCAACCCAGGGAGCCCTTTGGAAAGGGCAGGGAAGGGTAGTGTGAGATAGCAAGGCGCCCTTCCTGACATGAAGCCCAAGGGAAGGTCATTAGAAACTGTGATCCAGCCTAAAATTGATTCCTTTACAAGATAAAAAATCTCTGGGTGGGAGGACTTAGGACGTGGAATGTAAAGGGAATGTAAAGACTTCACAGAAATTCTGACCCTACTAGGCTCCTTGAGGGAATGGCAAGTAACATTAAATTTACCCTGGGGTAGGACCTAGAGATACAAAAGAGGGCAATCATGATAGGGTCCGCAAGTCTCTGAGCTCACATTGTCTCGGTCCAGGGTGTGGGATGGCAGAATTGGATCCTAACACGCACATCTAAAATTTATTCAAATGTGTCTGTGATCTTAATGACACGGACATCCGCTCCACTGCAACTCATCAAGGCCGTCCATCCTGTGTCATTCTTTTTTTTTTCTTCAGAAGATGCTTTTATTAAAACTGGGTGACATCTTTAAGGGGACAGTACAAAAAAAAATTTTGGTCCATGAAAAAACATAATATTCAGTGAATAAAAAGTTATCTGCAACAGGGACACTGCCAAAGTGGTGGAGGAAGGCCGGTGTCTGAGCTTCCTTCACACGGTCCTGGCCAGGAGTGGGGCCGGGGCTCAGCTGCCCTCCCCCAAAAGAGGTTTGTGAGGTGTCATTGCATCCTGTGTCTTTCTTGCCCATATTCTTGTCCATAAACCACATATGCTGGGGGATTTCTGGTTATTTCTTGACATGAGAATTCCAGTAGAACACTGGGACTATCCAACAGTTATCCCTCCTAAAAATTTATTAAATAATGACAACCCATTTTATTTTCAGATTGTGCATCTTGATGTCATCCTATACTCCAATTCTTATTTGTATGTCTTGCAGATCAAATCAGTTAATTCTTGTTCATCCCTCATTCTAGCAGAAGACATCAGGGAGGCGATGCAATAACATGCAAGGGAATTTGATTGGGGTGGGGCAGGGAGGGATGTCTTTTGCAAATTCATCAGTTTTACTTTCTCCAGAGCCATCTGAGTCCAGGGGCTACATAGGAGCTCCATTTCCTCTCTTCTTGCTCTCTTCCTAACTCTCTACAGTTTGGCTTCTGTAGCAAATCCAATGGCCTTTTCTCAGCCCTCATTCTTCTTCCTGTTTTTTTTTTTAGGTTGCTTTGCAAGGCAATGGGGTTAAGCAGCTTGCCCAAGGCCACACAACTAGGTAATTATTAAGTGTCTGAGGTTGGATTTGAACTCAGACACTCCTGACTCCAGGGCCCATGCTTTATCCACTGCACCACCTAACCACCCCCTAGTCCTCATTCTTCTTGATCTCTCTATAGCCTTTGTTACTGTTAATCACCATATTCTCCTACTATTCTTTTCTCTCTAGACTTTCTCCTCTCCTGATTTTCCTCCTATCTGATTCCTTCCTCTTTGCTGGATCTTTATCCATATTGTGCTCATGTCTCACAGGTCTCCATGCTGGTCTCTTTAAGCTCCCATAGATTTCTATATTAATGATTCTCACTAGATCTATATATCCAATCCTAACCTCTCTGCTGAACTCTAGTCTTGCATCTCCAACTGCCTATTGGACATGTCAAGCTGAATGTCCTTTAGAAATTTTAAACTTAGAATATCCAAAAGGGAAATCATTATCCTTCCTCTAAACCCTTATCCTTTGTAAAATTTCTTTATTACTACCTCCCAGGCCTATAATCCAGGGGTTATCCTGGGTTCTTTACTCTCTCATCTCCCATATCCTATCATGTGAAAGCCTGTCAATCTTACTTTTGTGATATCTCTTTGTGTGTCCCCTTTTCTCAACTAGCCCAGTACAGATCCAATGCATCATCTCATATCTAGACTCTTACAATCACCTGAGTAGAATGCTCTCCATCCTAAATCTCCAACTCCCTGGCTTCCTATTTATAATTCTTTAGCAACTGTAGTCTTCCATGACTCATAGAAAAATAACAATGGAAAATTACTGGTATCAAAAAGATGGACCTTTATTCCTAAAAGAAGTTTGGATCATTTAAGGAGCTTTGGAATTTCTTTATACCAATCCAGCCTACTTACTTCCTGTTAAATTCTGGGTCCAACTCAATTTCTAGTTGTACTATCTGTCTAATATGTAATAATTAGCAAGGTTCAAGGGGCGGCTAGGTGGCGTGGGGGATAAAGCATGGGCCCTGGAGTCAGGAGTGTCTGAGTTCAAATCCGGCCTCAGACACTTAATAACTACCTAGCTATGTGGCCTTGGGCAAGCCACTTAACCCTGTTTGCCTTATAAAAAATCTAAAAAAAATAATTAGCAAGGTTCATATCCTACACATCATATCCTACACTAATAATTCAGACAATATGCATCCTATATCCACTTGGTTTTTCCTGTATAGATGGTAATTCTGAGTAACCAAAACTCAGTGTTCTAGGGCTTGATGCAACCTGCTCTTACCAATGCCACATAGGAACATCTGTCATATTTCATTTATGAGGAACCCTCTACTCCTTGAACTCTGTGCTGAATCTTCTCTAGGTCAGTGGCAAGAAAACCCCCTTTGGGAGATATCTTTGCTTTCCTATCTTATTCTTTGGCCATGGAACAAGGCAAGCCAATTCTCTTTTAAAGATTCTTTTAAAGAATCCTGAATAATTTTGATGTTTGAAAAAGAGATTTCTTTTTGGAAGAAAGGTTTCAAGACAGTGCTTTGCTCTACTGAATCAAATGTTTTATATTCAGCAGACAAAAAGGACAGTAAGACCTTGTTCATGCTACATCTCTTAGCCAATTGTGTAATGGTAAAAATGTACTATGAATTGCTATGGGTGAAAGCCTGCCTGTTCCTGAACAGTCCCCTCATTGAGAATGTTCTCCACATATGTGAGGATGAGTCTCATAAAAATTTAACATAGATGAGAATGTAAGATAGAGATTTACATTTGATGTTTTCTCACTAATTTTTTTTTGTAATAATAAAATCAAATATTTCCCCATACCTTTAGTATTTTCCCTTCCTTCTGATAGGAAGGGGAAAAATTAATTTTAAAAAATGTGTTAGGCACTGTACTGGTATTTCTTATTTGATGTCCACAGCAACTCTAAAAGGCATATGCTATTTGCATTTTACAGTTGAGGAAACTGAGGCAGATGTTAAGCAGCCCTTGGCCAACATTTAAACTTCCATTTTCCTGACTCCAAGCTCAGCTCTCTATGCACAGCTTCTCTCAGTTTCCTCATCATGGATTTCTCCTCTCTATAGTTGGTCTTTTCCTGATACTTTTTACATTTTTGTTCTCATTTGTGCCTTTTAAAAAAAAAATTTTATGAGGACATCTGAAACTGATGCTTCTGCCTGGTCTTGGTGGTAAAAGTTTGTTGCAAAAATTTTTGCAGATCTTCTCCTCTCCCAAAGATTATAGCTGGAAGGGACCCCAGAGACTAGTCCAACCACCTCATTTTACAGATGAAGACACTAGGAATGCAACTAGGTGATATCATAATGCCTAGAGCACCAACCCTGAAGACAGGAAGACCTGAGTTCAAATCCAACCTCAGTCAGACACTAGTTGTCACACAGGTAATGTCAGAGGCAGTATTTGAATCCAGGTCCTCTGACAACTCTGTCCATATACCATAGTATCACCACATCTTTCATTTGTATGTCATCATCCTTCCATTTTCATTCTTCATTGCTTCCGGAATGATGACTTCATTGAGTCTCTAGCCAAGTTTTCTTTAAACTGGTTTTACCTGCTGTTGCTTCTCTTAGTTTTATGAGACGAGACTGTTCATAATCTTCTCTCATCCTTCTCAGTAAAATTTTACAAAAAACTTTATAGTCTCATTCAGCCTTGCCCTTGGCTGACCTTTCTCTCTTCTTGGCAAGTCAGTCGAGTGTTTGCTGACTACAATGTTCTGTACTCTTTTTTTATAATCTCTTTTTTATGGCATTTGATTTATATCTGTTAAATATATTTATGAAATTATAGGAGTCTGTGTCTATAATCATTCTTCCATCCATATCCCATTTTTTTTAGGGTTTTTTTTTTTTTGTAAGGCAAATGGGGTTAAGTGGCTTGCCCAAGGCCACACAGCTAAGTAATTATTAAGTGTCTGAGACCGGATTTGAACCCAGGTACTCCTGACTCCAAGGCCGGTGTTTTATCCACTACGCCACCTAGCTGCCCCCACCATATCCTGTTTTTAATAACAATAATTTGGTTGATTATCTATTAACAAGCATTAAGGGCCTACTATGTATCAAGCACTGTGAATATTTCAGAACTCACTTATTTCCATTGTACCCCATATCTTTTATCTCAATTTTTATTCTTTCTTTTAGCTTTGTACGAACAATGATTTTTGCTCTAACAAGTTGATTTAACAAAGTGACCTATAGCAATAATGAGTGATTTCCTCTCTAAAAATATGATCACTTTTGTTTTTATGTGAAGTTATTCAGCATTCACCATGCAAGGTGCCCACCCAAGCTTTCTCTAAGAAAGTATTCATGATAAAATGTATGAACCTTCTAGATAATCTATAATTATTAAACCTCTCTTATTCTTTATTCTAAGTTTTCTAATATATTTCTCACCAGTCTCAATTATTCCCACTTTTGTATTTTAGTCACTGACAATCAGAGCTCATATTGCTTTAATGTGGAGGTCTTAGGGTGTCCTTGATTCATCTTATTTTCCATCCTCTGCATTAGATATTATATATCTACTGCAAATATTTTCATGGTAGAATTTTGGCAATTAGCAAGGGTACTGAAATGTGAGTTGATTCATTCCCATAGAATGCTATTTCTTGTTGGCCCTTGAGCAAGCATAGGTCTTCTCCAGTCTTGTATTTTTTTTTTTAGAATTTTTTGCAAGGCAAATGGAGTTAAATGGCTTGCCCAAGGCCTCACAGCTAGGTAATTATTAAGTGTCTGAGGTCAGATTTGAACTCAGGTACTTCTGATTCCAGGGCCAGTGCTCTATCCACTGCACCACCTAACCACCCCTCAGTCTTGTATTTTTGAAAGTTCTTCCAGCTATTGCCATCTCTTGAACTGAGAATGTCCATTCTTAGGAGAGAGAAGTGAGAAATCTCTAGGGAAACAAATCTAACTGACTTGACTTCTGCCTATAGCTTCAGTCATCATCACAGATAGAGAAATAGTTAGAATATTTTGTGTATTGACTTCCCCACCACCACTACCACCACTCTAGAACATGGATTCAATCTATTGATTTTTCCTCTGAATAGGAAAAAGGTGGAAAAGGATTAATTGATAAAGGACAAGAACAGTTTGTCTTTTTCATAGGCTACCAAAATTCCTCCAACAAAAGTCATTTCAAATATCCTAGTCACTTATACTAAGGACATCTCCAATCCCTGAAACCCACTTAAAAGTTATCTCTTGTCCTCCCAACAAATGATGAAGTACCCATCAGATGCCTCAAAGGGACAACATCTTACAAGTTCAACAGAGAATGCCACTCATTAACACTCACTCTGTCATCACCCCATGTCTCCTTACAATATATTCAATTGAAAGAACTTAGGGATATTTATTTAGCTTGGAAAGGAGGAAATTTGGGGGAAACATGAGTGCTACCTGCTTATATATATAAAACATTTTACAAACCTTAAAACTATCTATAAATGTCAACTCCTCATCAAAGAAGAAGGCACAGATTTTTTTCTACTTGGTTCCAGAACCAAGAAGTAATGGGTAGAGGTTTATAGACAAATTTAAGCTTTATATAAGTGAAAAGATGTAGTCAAAATTACCCCATTTGGCTCCAATGAACCAACTAGGTAAGGACATGTCCATGTCTTCCTTATCTTCCCCCCCAAATTCAATTGATCTACCCAAAGCTATCATCCCATTTCTCTCATAGGTGTGTCCACTTTCTTTCCTCTTACTCCCTTAATTCTATATAATCTGGCTTTCAGACCTCAAATTTTAAACAAAATTGCTCTCTTCAATTTACCAATGATCTTTTAATTGCCAAAAACAATGGCATTCTCTCAATTCTTTTTTTTTGATATTTCAACAATTTTTAATACTGTTGATTACCCTTCTCCTCCTTGATGATGTCTTCTCTCTAGGTTCTCACGACACTACTATTTCTTTGTTCTCTATCTTTATCTAGGACAACTAGGAACATTCCAGATACCTAGACAGAAGGTGGGTTCTCTGTCTAACCTTAAGCATATCTATCTCTACGTAATACTTTGTTATTGAGGCAGAATTTATTTTTCTGGTAATATTTGGGTCATAAAACAGCAGATAATATTCTAGCATATGTGGATAGGCTTCAACAAGGGAAGTTAGGGGACAGAGTATGAACAGGGCCTGTATACTTCCTAAAATTAATTAAATCTGTTAGGTTAAAAAAACTGGGTCATATTCAAAGCAATTTGTATAAAAGAGAGAAGCTGTCTCAGAATTGGAGAAAGGAACAGAAGGGAGAGTCTAAGGAGAGTCATTGAGAAAAACGTAGGCTGAGGGAAGTACCAAGGGAAGGTTGACTTTTCCCCTAATTTCTTGTGTAAATTTGGGCTAAATTTAGACCTTTTTATCTAAAATCAATTAGGGTTATTAAAAAATAGAATGTACTGCTTTAGGTAGTATAGTGTGGTATGGGTTACTCATTATCTTTTTAATGGAAATCTTTAATCAAAGGTTGGATGAGCAGTTGGTGGGAGGAGAGGGCCGGATTGGAGGTGTGAGCTCTAGGTTAGAGTCCCTGCTCCAACTTCTCCTTAAAGGGGACAAAGCCAGGACTTGATTGAGTGGAAGTGGGACAAAACTCAAACTGTGCCTCCCTTGATTCAGCTTCCTGGTGACCTTGTATCACCTGGTTTGACAGAAAATTGTAAATATCCAAAGTTACTTACCTTGGTGATTCTAGTAATGTCAGAATTTCAGTAATGATTTTTATTCCCACTTTTAAGATACTTATGCTTTTGTTTTTCTTCAATCTATTTATTTATTTTTCCAGCTACATGCAAAGAGAATTTTCAACATTCATTTTTCTGAAAGGTTTTTTTCTCCCTCCTTCCTTTCCCTCCCCCCCTCCTTTGACAGCAAGTAATCTGATATAAGAAATACATGTACAAGTGTGTTAAGCACATTTCCATATTAGTCATTTTGTGGAAAAAGATTGAGAACAAAAGGAGGAAAATAAATTTAAAAAATTAAAAATAGTATACTTTGGCCTACATTCAGACTGCATTGTTCCTTCTCTGGCTATGGATGGCATTTTTCAGTTCAAGTCCTTTAGATTTGTCTTTGATCATTGTAATGCTGAAAAGAAGCAAGTCCATCATAATTGATCACCACACAATGTTGCATCAGTTCACACAAGTCTTTCCAGGTTTTTCTGAAGTCTATCTATTTATGGTTTCTTACAGAGTAGTACTCCATCACATTCATGTACCACAGTTTGTTTAGCTATTCTCCAGTTGATAGGCTTCCCCTCAATTTCCAATTCTTTGCCACCATGAAAAGAGCTGCTATAAATATTTTTGTGCATGTGGGTCTTTTTAACTTTTTTATGATCTCTTTAGGATACAGACCTAGTGTAGCAGTATTGCTGCAACAAGGGGTATTCAGTTTGATTGCTCTTTGGGCATAGATACTTACTCTTTTAAAAATATCTTATTTAATATTTTATTTTCCCCAATTACATGTTTAGTCATGCATAGCACATTATTCTGTGAAAGAAAAAAGACAATAAGTCTCAAGAAAAATAGGAAAGTAAAGAAAAAGTATCTTTGATCTGCATTCAGGTTTTATCAGTTCTTTCTCTTGAGATGGATAATACCTTTAATCATAAGCCCTACAGAATTGTTTTAGATCACTGTATTGCTGAGAATAACTAAGTTACTCATGGTAGATCATTATACATTCTTTCTATTTCTGGGTATAATGTTCTCCTGGTTCATTTCACTTTTCATCAGTTGATATAAGTCTTCCCATGTTTTTCTGAGAGCATCCTGCTCATCATTTCTAAAAACATAATACTATTCTATCATAATCATATATATATATATATATATATATATATATATATATATATATATATATATATATATAACAACTTGTTCAGCTATTCCCCAATTGATGGGCATCCCCTCAATCTCCAATTCTTTGCCACAACTGTGTGTGTGTGTGTGTATTGTATATATATATATATATATATATATATGTATGTATATTTTACACATATGTCCTTTTCCTTTTTGTTTTTTTATCTCTTTGGGATATAGACCTAGAAGTAGTATTACTTGGTCAAAAAGTATAGCCCTGGGGCAGCTAGGTGGCGCAGTGGATAAAGCACAGGCCCTGGAGTCAGTAGTACCTGAGTTCAAATCCAGCCTCAGACACTTAATAATTACCTAGCTGTGTGGCCTTGGGCAAGTCACTTAACCCCATTTGCCTTGGGAAAAAAACCTAAAAAAATAAGTATAACCCTTTGGGCATAGTACCAAATTGCTCTCCAAAAGTGTTGAATCAATATACAGCTTCACTAACAGTACATTAGTGTTTTAATTGTCTTACATCCCCTCTAACATTTTTCATTTTCCTCTTCTGTCTTATTAGCCAATCTGATAAGTGTGAAGTAGTAACTCAGAGTTGTTTAAATTTGCATTTCTCTCTTTTTTTATATATGACTATAGATAGCTTTGATTACTTTGACTGAAAACTGCTTGTTAGTAGCCTTTGGCCATTTATCAATTGAGGGATGGCTCTTATTTCTATAAATTTGACTCCATTTTTCTATGCTTAAGAAATGAAGTCTTTATCAGAAAATCAGAGAAAAATGTTCCCTTGATCCTATTTTCCCCTTGTTTATCCTACTCTTTCTCTCGCTATACTCTGTCCATTTTCAAAAGTGTTTTGCTTTTGAAATTACCTCCCCCAAACTTCCCTCTGTTTTATCATCTCCCCTCCTACTTTCTTTTAACCTCTTCCCTTCCTACTTTCTTTTATGCTAAGTAATATTTTTACCCCCAAGTGAGTGTGATATTATTCTCTCTTTGAGCCACTTCCATTGAGAATAAGGTTCATGTGCTCCCTTCATGTGCTTTCCTATTATCCTCTATATGGTAAAATCTCTTTCAGGCCTCTTTAATGTCAGATAATTTATCCCATTCTACTTCTACCTTTCCCCTTTTCCCAGCATTCTTCTTTCTATTTTTTCTTTTAGTTGTTTTTTTTTTTTTGCAAGGCAATGGGGTTAAGTGGCTTGCCCAAGGCCACATAGCTAGGCAATTATTAAGTGTCTGAGGTTGGATTTGAACTCAAGTACTCCTGACTCCAGGGCCGGTGCTCTATCCACTGTGCCACCTAGCTGCCCCCTCATTCTTCTTTCTCAATCATTAATTTCATTTTTTAAGATAATCTTACATTACACTTCACACTTCAACTCACATTTCTGCTTTCTGTCTATTTATATTTCTTCTAATTACCATAATTATGAAAAAAGCTTTTAGGAATTTTAAGTGTCATTTTCCCTTGCAGGAATATAAACATTTTAACCCTATTTAATCTTTTATAATTTCTTTTTTTTTCCTGTTTACCTTTTTTACGTTTCATTTGCTTCTTGAATTTGAAACTCAAATTTTCTATTTAGCTAAAATCTTTTCAGCATGAGTGCTTGAAAGTCCTCCCTTTCAATGAATGTCTATTTTTTCCCCCCTGAAGAATTAAGCTCAGTTTTGGTGGTTAGATGATTCTTGGTTATAATTCTAGTTCTTTTGTCCGCTGAAATATCATATTCAAAGCTCTCCAATCCTTTAATATAGAAGCTGCAAAATCTTGTGTTATCCTAATTGTGGTTCCACAATACTTGATTTGCTTCTTTTTGGCTGCTTGCAGTATTTTTTCCTTGATCGGGGAGGCCTGGAATTTGGCCATAATATTCTTGGGAGTTTTCATTTTGAGATCTTTTTCAGGAGGTTATTGAATATCAGGGCAATTTTCCTTGATAATTTCTTATCAAGATGATAATTTCTTATCAAAATGATAATATAGATGATGTCTAAGCTCTTTTTTGTTCATGACTTTCACATAGATCAATAATCCTAAAATTATCTGGATCTTTTTTCCATGTCAATTGTTTTTCCAATCAAATAGTTCACATTTTCTTCTTCTTTTTCATTCTTTTGATTTTGTTTGATTGTTTGTTGATGTCTTATAAAGTCATTAGTGTCTACTTGCTCAATTCTAATTTTTATGAAACTATTTTCTTCAATGAGCTTTTGAA
This sequence comes from Macrotis lagotis, assembly GCF_037893015.1. Lineage (NCBI taxonomy): Eukaryota > Metazoa > Chordata > Mammalia > Peramelemorphia > Peramelidae > Macrotis > Macrotis lagotis. The sequence continues at coordinate 866,995,200 of NC_133658.1, forward strand.
TCTCTTTTTCCATTTGACCAGTTGTACTTTTTAAGGACTTTTTTCTTCAGTGAATTTTTGTGTATATTTTGGCATATTTGACCAATTCTGCTTTTCAAGGAATTCTGATTGAATTTTTGTTTGTTTGTTTTTTTAAGGTATCATTTTCTTCGGTATTTTTTTTTTTAGGTTTTTGCTAGGCAAATGGGGTTAAGTGACTTGCCCAAGGCCACACAGCTAGGTAATTATTAAGTGTCTGATTCTGGATTTGAACTCAAGTACTACTGATTCCAGGGCCGGTGCTATATGCACTGTGCCAACTAGCCACCCTAAAAGTTCACTTTCGCCTCCCTGTTGGGGAGTCAACCCAGTCTCCTGTGTGACAGGTGGAGATACTCACCACTATACTAACAAGGACGGTGACTATTCAGTATTTTTTGTGCCTCCTTTACCAAACTGTTGACTCTTTTCTCTTGCATCAATCTAATTTCTCTTCCCAATTTTTCCTTTCATTGTCTTTCTGATTTTAAAATTATTTTTGAGCTCTTCAGTGGCCTGAGCCCAACTCATATTTTTCTTTGAGGTTTTGGATATAGAATTTTGACTTTTTCTGAGGCAATTAAGGTTAAATGACTTTTCCAAAGACACAAAGCTCTTAAGTATCTGAGACTGGATTTGAACTCAGATTCTCCTGACTTCAGGACCAGTGCTCCATCCACTGTGCCTTTTAGCTGCTTCCATTTAGCTAACTTCAGGACAGCTAGGGGGATAGAGCACTGGTCCTGTAGTCAGGAGGGTCTGAGTTCAAATCTACCCTCAAGACACCTGACTTTTCTTAACTTTGTGACCCTGGGCAAGTCATTTAGCCCTTATTGCCTCCCATCCAAGGCCATCTCCAATCCTCCTGATCCATATCTGGCCACTGGTCTCAATTGGTTCTGGAGAAGGAGGTAAGGCTGGTGACTTTGCATAGGCCGTCCACTTACATTCAATTCATGTGCTTGTCATGGCATCACCTCCCTGCTGTTGTGGTCTTCTTTGAGAACAAATGATTAAACTTCACCCTGTAAATCTACTTCTAACTCATTATCTGATGCCCTTACCGTCTACAGGCTGAGAGGCATAGAAGTACCCCTGCTGCCCCTGCTGCAGCAGACCTTTCCTGTTGACCTTCTAAGTTGTCTTGGCCTGGAAAACTGATTCCTCCACATGTGGATTCTACTGCTCTAGAGTCCTTATTTAAGGGAATTTGGAGGAGTTTGGGGGAGAGCTCAGGTGAGTCCCCACCTTTCCAAAACCATCTTAGTTCTTCTCCCCTCCAAGACATTTATTCTGGATGAAGTTGAGCTGAACCACACCTTAAGCCCCCCCCACTCAGAGATTTTATCTTATAAAGGAACTCGGGTTAAGTTGGCTCAGGCTTGCATAAACTGATGCTGAGTGAAGTGAGCATAACCAAAGAACATTATACACATTAGCGGCAAACACTGTGTGATGATCAGCTAGGACAGATGAGCTCTTCTCTGCAGTAAGATGATCAAAGATGACTCTTAAAGGACTTGTGATGGAAAATACCATTCACATCCAGAGAAGGAACAGACCAAGCATGCTATTTCCAATTTATGTTTTATGCTTTTTTTTCCTCTCATGTTTTTTTTCTCTTTTGTTCTGATTCTTCTTTCATAACACAAATAATATGGAAATATATTTAACATTTTCTTACAAGTATAACCTATACCACTTTACTCATTGTCAAGGGAAGGGGGAAGGAAGGGAGGGAGAAAAATTGGAACTCAACCTTACCAAAAATAATGAATATCAAGTTGGCTCTCAGCTTCTTGTCTGAACTTCTCTGTCCTTGCCCCCTTCTGTTGGGATTCATGACATGAAGGGTAAAACAGCCAGGAACAAAGTGGTTTTCTTTGCCTGAATTGCCAAGGGCCACTGGGATCTCATGACCAGGTCTTGCTGCTGCATATGTCTTTTTTTCTCCCTAATTTCCTAAAAGTATAAAGAACCTTTCATGGGTCTCCTGGTTGGGAAAAATCCATTGTGCTCTGCACTCATGGGACATTTTCCAAAGTGGCAGGTTTGCTACCTGGTTATCTCAGTGAAAGATTTATTCCTCAATTCATGACTTTGGTTTATTTTAGGATTATGTGATTTCCTGGTCATCTAAAAGCATAAAGTTCCTATTCATGGGTCAGGGCCTTTTGAACTTGGTGAATGTGCCATAAGACCCCATGAGTTACTATACTGTACCTATTGGACAGACACATTTCTTAGGCAGGCTATGAACTAGAGAAAGTGGAAAGTAGATAAAAGAAATAAGCATTTATATAATGTCTAATGTTCTAGGCTCTATGCTAAGCACTTTTATCAATCTTCACAACAATCCTGGGAGGTAGGTACTGTTATTAGCCCTATATTACAGATGAAAAAACAGGGACAAGCAGAGTTTAATTGACTTACCCAGAATCATTTAGCTACCAAGGTCTCTGAGGTGAGATTTGAGCTCAGGTCTTCCTGACTCCAGACCTAGAGCTCTATCCGCTGTACAACCTCACTGCCATAAGAATGTAAGAGACATAAGTGGCCCGAAGACAGTTAGAAATGGGAGAGAGGTAGCGCCCCTTAGAGATGGTGAAAAGAGAACAGGTCTGGCTACTAGTTGGTTAGGACAATTCCCAGCTAGAGTCCAATTCACAGATATTGGTTTTCCCTCAGACATCTCAGAATACTTTTCTGAAGAAAACTCCAGTTTCTATTGTTTCTCCAAAGAGCTTAATCAATCATAGGACCATAAGCAATACATTGTTGAATCCTATGAGATTGGGACTGACTAAGAAAGGAAGCCAGCCCTTGGCAATAGTGGCTCAAAACCTAATGATTGAGAGAAGTTTTCATTGGTTTTTTTTTTTTTAAGAATATTTCAGGGGGCGGCTAGGTGGTGCAGTGGATAGAGCACCAGCCCTGGAGTCAGGAGTACCTGAGTTCAAATGTGACCTCAGACATTTAATAATTACCTAACTGTGCGGCCTTGGGCAAGCCACCTAACACCATTGCCTAGTAAAAATTAAAAACAAAACAAAACAAAACAAAGAATATTTCAGAGGATACCCCCTAGAGTATCCTCAAACCTGGGGCAAAAGAGAGAGCAAGAAGACGTGTGTGTGTGTGTGTGTGTGTGTGTGTGTGTGTGTGTGTGTGTGTTTGTATGTGTGTGTGTATGTTCTTTTATTCTGTAGCACTCCATCAAGGTCATACACCCCCTTTTTCACTTAAATATTTATTGTGTTAAATTAGATTGAACCAAGGTCTTCCTTTTTTAGGGTTATAACTAGAATGAAGTAAATGTACCTTTGCCATAGGTTATTTTTTAAAATTATTTTTTTATTTTCATCCATTTGTACATGCATATTTCCAAGTTGCAAAATTTCTCTCGACCCTCCCTTCCCATCCCCATCTCCTCAGTAGGAATTAGTCAGGTTAGCATTTTACAAACATATTTTGTTAAACATTTTTACAAATTAGTAAATTTTGACATGAGAAACTGGGACTAAAGAAAAGAGATACATAAGAGATAATTTTTATAAAGTATTTATCAGATTCGGAAGGCTTGTTTTTTTTTCTATGTGTTTCATTTTGTTTTGTTTTTCTTCTTCTGGTTGGGGATAATATAGTCCATAATCAGCCTAATACAGTTGTCCTAGCTCTCTGAACTGACAAGAGGAGTTGCTTCCATCAAGGTTGTTCATCTCATAATGTTGTTGATGTGTACATTGTTCTCTTGACTCTACTCCCTTTGCTCAGCATCAGATCCCCATAAGTCATTCTATGCTTATGGTTTCTTATAGAACAATAATATTCCATAGTATTCATGTACCATAACTTGTTCAGCCATTCCCTAATTGATGGGCATCTCCTCAATTTCCAATGTTTTGCCACTACAAAAAGAGCTGCTATGAATATTTTGGAATATGTAGGACTTTTCCCATTTTTTTTTTTTTACAATTTCTTCATAGTTCTAGAATTGAAATTACTGGGTCAGAGAATATAAACAGTTTTATTGCTCTATGGGCATAGTTCCATATTGCTCTCCAGAAAGCATGGATCCATTCACAACGCTACCAGCAATGTATCAATGACCCAATTCTCCCACAACCTCTCCAACACTGATCATCTTCCCTTTTTCCTCAAAAGGGCTAATCTTAAATGTCTGAGATAGGTGTGACATGATACCTCATTGTTGTTTTAATTTGCATTTCTCTAATTAGTAGTGATTTGGAGCATTTTTCCATCTGATTATATATAGCTTTAATTTCTTAATTTGAAAGCTGTCTGTTCATATCCTTTGACTGTTTATCAATTGGGGAATGACTTGTGATCTTATAAATTTGATGCAATTCTCTATATATTTTAGAAATGAGATCTTTATCAGAACTCCTGGCTGTGGTTTTCCAGCTTTCTGCTTTTCTTCTAATTTTGGCAGCATTGATTTTATTAGTGCAAAACATTTTTCATTTAATATAGTCAAAATCATTCATTTTGCAGTTTATATAATTCTTGTTTGGTCATAAATTTATCCCTTTTCCATAGATCAGATAGAGTATTTTTTTTGTGTCTATTAATTTATCTATGATATCATTCTTTTTTTTTAGGTTTTTTTTTTTTGCAAGGCAAATGGGGTTAAGTGGCTTGTCCAAGGCCTCACAGCTAGGTAACTATTAAGTGTCTGAGGCCAGATTTGGACTCAGGTACTCCTGACTCCAGGGCCGGTGCTCTATCCATTGCACCACCTAGCTGCCCCTTGATATCATTCTTTATGTCTAAATCCTGTACCCATTTTGACCTTATTTTGGTATAGGGTATGAGATATGAATCTATGCCTAGTTTTGCCATATTATTTTCCAGTTTTTGCCATATTATTTCCAGTTTTTGGGGTAGGGGTATGAAATTTTGAGTAGGAAAATGTTTAACAAAGAGTTCTGCAGGAAAAAATCACTACACATTTTAAAATTTAATCTGCATTAGCAACATTTTCAGCATTACTTTCTCAAGTCTAGCTAATCAACATAACAGTAAAACTTGGTCTGCAGTTTCTGAGGTGTAAATGCTCACACTGAAAAATATAACCATCAGAGCAAATAGGAACTGACTCCAACATATCCCATCTTGAGGACACCAAAAGTACTCTCCTGGAGTGAGTGAGTGAGTGAGTGAGTATACATGTGTGTGTGTGTGTGTGTGTGTGTGTGTGTGTGTGTGTTAGATAATGGAATGGATAGAGTACTAGCCCTGGAGTCAGAAGGACCTGAGTTCAAATACAACCTCAGACTCTTGAGACTTACTTTGTGACCTTGACTAAGTCACTTAGATCTGATTGCCTCACATCCAGGACAATCTCCAGTCATCCAATTCATGTCTAGTCACTGGACCCAGGTGGCTCTGGAGGAGAAAGTGAGGTTGGTGACTTAGCTCGGCCCCACCTCACTCAAATCTAATTCATGTGCTTGTCATGGTCTTCTTCAAGAACAAAGGACAGGGGCAGCTAGGTGGTGCAGTGGATAGAGCACCGGCCCTGGAGTCAGGAGTACCTGAGTTCAAATCTGGCCTCAGACACTTAATAATTACCTAGTTGTGTGGCCTTGGGCAAGCCACTTAACCCCATTGCCTAGCAAAAAGAACAAAGGACAGGGGCAGCTAGATGGCAAGTGGATAGAACTCTGGCCCTGAAGTCAAGAGGACCTGAGTTCAAATGTGACCTCAGACACCTAATAACTAGCTATGTGACCTTGGGCAAGTCACTTAACCCCAATGCCTTAAAGAAAAATAAAAAAACAAAAACAAAAAAAAAGAAGTGAAGCAAGAGTTTTAAAGGCAAGTTAAAAATGTTAGAAAAAAAGAACAAAGTACAGACATCATCATATACATACACATGTGTGTCTGTGAATCTATGTGTGTCTCTCTGTGTGTATCTTTATACATGTGTATATATACTTGGAGTGAGTGTGTGTGTGTGTGTGTGTGTGTGTGTGTGTGTGTGTTACTAGTTACATTTCTGTTTTGGTTTCAAGTTGAATCTCCTTTTTCTATTGAGTGTTCAGAGTCCAACAGGTGAGATAAACTACCAGTCCAGATAATGATAATACATAGATTGGAAAGGAAACTCCATTACCAAGGGAAGGCTTCTTGAAAAGGAGGCATTCAACAGAGCCAATCTTAAATATTTTCTTAGCATGGTTTAGAAATGGCTGGAAACTTTCTCATTTTTGTCATTTATTCCCACAACCTAGCTCCTCGATTTGCCCACAGGATGGGCTTAATTAATGTTTGCTGAAATTAATTAAATACTTTATGCTATTGTGCAATTTCTAACTCTTTTATCTTTCAGTTAATAGAGTATTTGTGCTATATGTATGAGGTCTTCCTCTTGGTCATTTAGTATTTCATGGGTGTGTAATCTCAGAAATGGAAAGGAAATGTAGAGATTGTCTCTAGATTGAGATCTGTGTCCGAACAAGAATTTTCTCTACCATTATAGAGCACAACTAGTCTTCCAGCTTTTGCTTGAAAAATTCTAGTGGGGGGATGGAGGGAGGAAAAGGAACCTGCTACAACCCAAGGCAGCTATTTGGAAGCAGCTCTAATTGTTAGGAAGATTTTCCTTACTTTAAGTTTGATGAATCTGTAATCTTAGCAAAATGGATGTTCTCTTTTAGAATGTAGATCACATAATTCCAGAGGGCTCAAGATGAAAAATGTTATCCACTTTCAGAAAGAGAGCTGAGGAGCTCTGAATGCAGATTGAAGCATATTTTTTTAAACTTCTTTATTGCTATTTTTTATTTTGTTTGTATTCTCTTCTGTATCATGGCTAATATGGAATCATGTTTTATATGACCTTATGGGTATAATTGAAACCCAATTGTCTTCTCAAAGAGGAGGGGAGGTATGGGAGGTATGGGAGGAGAAAATTTGGAAAGCAAAATTTTAAAAATGAATGTTGGGGCAACTAGGTGGCACAGTGGATAGAGTACCGATCCTGGAGTCAGGAGGACCTGAATTTATATATGGCCTCAAACACTTAATAATTGCCTAGCTGTGTGACCTTGGACAAGTCACTTAGCCCCATTGCCTTAAGTAAATAAAATTTAAAAAATAAATGTTAAAAATTTTATTTGGTGTAATTGGAAAATATTTAACAAAATAAATAAAATTTACATGTATATATATATATATATATATATATATATATGTATATGAAGAATGCAGATCACAACACCTCCATGCCAGCATATCATCATGCAACTTTTGTCTATGATTTCCTTTGAATCCTTCAAAGGGAGTCCATGTAAGGACCTTAGAGCACAGCACCTTCTTTGATGTGGTCACATTATGCTGAGCAATCCTTTGCCAGTCTCCCATGTTATGAAAGCAATTCTAGAGTTCTTAAGAGAGGCTTTGAGATCAAAGACTATTACCTTTGATTTAGGAAAAAAACTGATATCTTATTGTCTGATCTTGCTAACTCTTATACTTTATCTTTCTTCCTTAAGGATATGATTTCTCTCTCATCACATTCAATTTGGATCAATGTATACCATGGAAACAATGTAAAGACTGGCAAATTGCCTTTTGTGGGGGTGGGGGGAGGGAAGTAAGATTGAGGAAAAAATTGTAAAACTCAAAATAAATAAAATCTTTAAGTTAAAAAAAGAGAGACTGAGAGTATTCTTATATGGTTAGAGAGACCTTGAGAGAGCTCATGTATTGCTACTTTCTCACTATATGAAAATGGAATGAAGATTATTTTCATATGTATTAAAAGCAAATCAATTAAGGATATTAGTAGGGAAAAGACAGACTTGGGCAAGCTATAGTCCACATATGTACCATTACCCAAGTGACTAAAAGATAAAGAGAAGCCAAGATCACATTGTTTTTTTTGTTCCAAAAGCATTTGATTAGGTAGAATAAAATACTATCTCAAAGGATTTCATACGATGAGATGTCTTCCAACCATCCATCAAAATCATTTAAGATTTCTTGAAAGATATATCAGAGAGAATCTTTTTCATTTTTTTAAAAAGGATTATCATTTAAAATTTTTTTTGAGAATCTTTTTCAATGACCCTCAGATTATAAGTAGGTGTAGCTCCAGTCTCATAGACCAGGGATATGAGACTCTTTTCTCATTGATGAAGATAAATGCATTGTTATGCATGAGTACAGAGTGGAGCTAGTTTCTTCAGCCCTGCAGTTGCTTTGAATTCTCTCAGCTTCCAGCTTTGAGAGAGAAGATAGAGGAGGCCAACCCACCTTCAAGTTGCTTGAAGGAAAAGACTCTGGGAAGAAGACAACATGAGAGGAGCAGGCAGTCAAGCCATGGATATAAAGCTTGGGTTGGAGGGGGAGGGAGTTCTCTTTTCCCCTTTAATGAAACAGTGCTCAGAATTTAGTTGAACCTAAAAAAAATCACATCTTTTAAACTGGCTGGTTGGTTCTTGTGCTTCCTATCAGAGACCAAAATGACATCACCTATGTTAAGAGATAATTTACCATGTATCTGACTGTGCCTGATCAGACCAATATGAGCTGGGAATCCTCTATCACAGGTTTATCACAAATAGTCCATGTGAAACACTTGGGGTGCTTACTGTATTTGGGGTGCTTACATATTTCATGTTTCCTTTGAGCTGGTTCAGTTTTGCCTTGCTTATAGAGCACAGTACCCTCTCTGATGAGGGCATGCCAGGCTGGGCCGTCCTGTGCCAGTGTCTCCTATACTGAACAATCAATTCTAAACTTGTTAAGAGAGACCTTCAGTGTGTCTCTATATCACATCTTCTGACCTCCTTGTGAATGCTTGTCCTTGTGTGATTTCTCCATAAAATAGTCTTTTGGGCATTCTAACAATGTGGTCAGCCCATTGTAGTTGTGCTCTCTATAGTAACATTTGAATACTTGACCGTTTAGCTTGAGTAAGGACCTCAGTGTCTGATATCTTCTCCTGCCAGGTGATCTTTAGCATCTTTTAAACTAACAATAAGGGAACAGAGAGATATAATTCTAGCCTGATAACTCTTCTCTCTGAGGAGAACAGAGTGAACTCTAGCCTCCACCTCTTACTCCCCCCCCCTTGGAGAAGGGTAGGGGAAGAAAAGACTAACGCTGAACAAAGGGAGTAGAAGCAAGAGAACATTTTACATTTTAACAACAACATTGTGAGTTATCAACTATGATGGATTCAGTTCCTGGGAGACCTGCTATGGAAAACACCATTCACATCCAGAGGGAGAAAAGAAACAAACAAAAAACTCACAGATTCTGAATGGCTACCCTGTTGAGTTTTAAAAACTTTGTCATGTTTTTACTTCCTATTCTCTGGTTTTCTTTCTATTCCCTTATTTCTAATTCCTCATACACAAAATGACTAATATGTAAACATGTTAAATGTTTATATGTACATATACAATTTTTCTACCAATCTTTTTTTTTGCAAGGTTTTGAGTTTTACAATATTTTTCTCACTCTCTCCCTTCCCTCCTCCTCCCCCAATAGAAGGCAATCTGATATAGGCCTTACGTTTGCATCTAGGATGGAAATTGAATGTGTTTTGTGAAAGAAGAATCAGATCCAGAGGAAAGAAAACATTAGAGAAAGCAAAATAACATAATACATACAACTTCTAAAAATTGAAGATAATAAAGCTTTGGTCTTCATTTAAACTCCACAGCTCCTTCTCTGGATACAGATAGTATTCTTCATCACAGATCTCCTAAAATTGTCCCTGATTATTGCACTGAAGGAGTGAGCAAGTCCATCATGATTGATCATCACCCCATGTTGTTGTAGGTATAATGTTCTTCTGATTTTTCTTATTTCACTCAGCTTCAATTCATGCAAGTTTTTCCAGGCTTTTCTGAATCATATCCCTCATGATTTCTAATAGAACAATAGTGTTCCATCACATATATATACCACGTTTTCTTCAGCCATTCTCTAATTGATGGACATCCCCTCAATTCCCAATTCTTTACTGCTACAAAAAGAGCTGCTATAAATATTTTTTTGTACATGTGGGATTTTTATCCTTTTTCCATGTACATCATCAGACTGTTTGCCAAAGAGGGAAGGGGGATGGGAAGGAAGGGTGGTAACATAAATATGCAAGTGAATGAATGTTGAAAAGCTTTCATAGGGGCGGCTAGGTGGCGCAGTGGATAGAACACCGGCCTTGGAGTCAGGAGTACCTGGGTTCAAATCCAGTCTCAGACACTTACTAATTACCTAGCCGTGTGGCCTTGGGCAAGCCACTTAACCCCATTGCCTTGCAAAAACTAAAAAAAAAAAAAAAAAAAGCTTTCATAACATGGTAATTGGAAAAATAAAATAAAATATCAATTAAAAAATTTAAAAAGAGAAACACATGGTGTCACACAACATATAAAAGAAAGAGATATGCTCCCCAAACAAATATGTGTTCCCCAAAGGTGTTCACTACTGCAATGATATCCAATGTAAAATTCAAATTCAAGAGGACCTTATGACACATGATGTTGTCCTCAAAATGCTCCTGTTTTCAGCTTACATTGTACTGGTTACATCAAGCTCCAAAACATTTCTGAGCCTCTGAGATCTATAACCACTCAAGAATCTGGATTGACCATTCACACAGAAAAAAATAAGTGGATGAAAAATGTCTACTGACCAGATTATGACATACAATTGGGTGGACAACCTCTGTCCGTTAGCATTTATATTTGGACAGACAATACTGGATTAGGGGCAGCTAGGTAGCTCAGTGGATAGAATACCTGGAGTCAGAAGAACCTGAGTTCAGACACAATAAAAATTGCCTAGTTATGTGACCTTAGACAGAGCACTCTTAACCCCATTGCCTTAAAAAAATAAATTAAAAAACCAAACAAACAATACTGGGTCATAGACTCCCCTGGCTTTCACTGTCTAAAGACTAAGTATTTTACATCTTCACACCTCCCCAGGGTTCTTTAGTACCCTCAAGGGAATTTAGAGTCTTTAGTTTCTCTGCCATTGGCTCCATCCCCTCCCAAAGATGTTCTCTGGAGTGTAGGGGTGGAGTCCCCTCACTTAGGCAGCTAGGTGGAGCAACAGATAAGAGTGCCAAGCCTGGCATCAGGAAGATCTAAGTTCAAATTTGGTCTCAGACACTTGCTAGCAGTGTGACCCTGGGCAAATCATTTAGCCCTGTTTGCTTCAGTTTTCTCATCTGTTAAATGATCTGGAGCAGGAAATGGCACACCAGTATCTTTCCTAAGAATACCCCAAATGAACATGACTGAAGACTACTGAATAACAAATGAACAATAGACTTCATCACATATACAAACTTATTTCCTCTAACATTTGTAAGGCATAATTCCCCCCCACACCTTAATCTAGAGGTGGGGGGTTCCTATAAAGTCCCAAATACGAGGTTCAAGATCTTTTGGTTTGAGTCCAAGCATTATGGCTTCTTAGGGCCTTCCTACCAGGTAGACTGGCTACAATATTCAGCTTGGAATTCAGGATTGGTTTCCTGTAAAATATGGAATTTTAGTTGGGATTTGTAGGATGCCAAGGAAACCAGGAGGTGGAAAAGAATTCCAGGCACAGGGGATAGCCAAAGAAAATGCTCAGTATTAGGAGAAGGGGTACTTTATTCAAGAATCTTGGTCTTGAAAAATGACTGCTTTTTTTCTTAGATTTTCCAATCACTATTTCATTTGGCACTCTTTCTAGATCTTTGTTAGAATAGGTAAAGGAAAGAGCTGGGCTGTACTAATTTCTCCTATTCTGCCATCTCTACTGGTTTCTGCTCCATTGGTAATTTAACCAAGTGGATATGAATAATTGCAATAATTTTTTTTTTTAGGTTTTTGCAAGGCAAACGGGGTTAAGTGGCTTGCCCAAGGCCACACAGCTAGGTAATTATTAAGTGTCTGAGACTGGATTTGAACCCAGGTACCCTTGACTCTAGGGCCTGTGCTTTATCCACTACGCCACCTAGCCTCCCAATTGCAATAATTCTTATAGAATTATTCTTTCCTTTTGCACTCTTTCTCCATCACCTATCCTTTCTTACATCTTCAGTACATATCTTTTGTTTTTTGGGGTTGTTTGTTTTTTTTTTTAGTTTTTGCAAGGCGATAGGGTTAAGTGGCTTACCCAAGGCCACACAGCTAGCTATGTAATTATTAAGTGTCTGAGGCTGGATTTGAACTCAGGTACTTCTGACTCCAGGGCCAGTGCTCTATCCATTGTACCATCTAGCCACCCCTAGTACATATCTTTTGAAAATCTTAGTTTGTTACATCAAGCTCCAGAACATTTCTGAACCTTTGTGATCTCTAATCACTTAACAATTTGGCTGGACCATCCACACAGGGATAAACAAGTGGATGAAAAATGTCTATTATCCAGGTTATTAAATAAAATAAGATGGACAACCTATATCCATTAACATTTCTATCTAAACAGACAATACTGCAACATATAAGATTATGCCTTCAGGTCTTGAGTTCATCAGGATACTCTCCCTTTAAGAAAAGCTGTAGCTTTTAGAATCTACTCACAGAAAAATACAGACAACAACATTTTGGACATTTTTAAATTCAGTATTTTATTTTTATCCAGTTATATGTAAGGACAATTTTCAACATTATTATTGATTTTCAAGTTCTCCCCCTCCTTCTCCACTCTCTTCATTGAGAAGACAAGCAATATGATCGTGGTTATACATGTGGCAATAATATTTTTAAGGTTAATGCAGTTATGCATTCAAAAATATCTTTACAAGAGTTACAGTATTTTCTCCCTGCACCTGTGTAAATCCTCTCTGTACACTGAATCCTAACAAGCAAAGCAGCCAGCTCCAGGTAGCCAATAAAATCAGTTTAATAAGCATCCCATTCTCAAAGGGGCACTTTGGAACACACCTTTTCACAGTATGGGCTTGTCTCTGTACTTTCCAAGGAAGCACTCTATTTTAATGCATATATATCTGAGCTGTTGATCTTTTCCTTTTTCCCCTCTTCCCCATTACTTGCCAATAAAGCTCTATATTGAACTGACTCCCATTGTTTTTTACATGTTATTCTCAGCATCTGAATTCATTAAGGGGTGATGTATTTGGCTGGCCCACAGGTCTTAAATATAAACTGGGAGCCCAGACAAGGACTTTACCTATTGGCTACCAACACTCTGAGCCCAGTCATAGGAAGAATCACTATCACTAGGGGAACCTCTTGACAGGAATTTCCTTGTGCCAGAGGACTGTCATAACAAAGTGTTAATTCAATAATCATCTGATCACAGATTTAGAACAGAAAGGGATCTTGTCCAGTTCTATCCCCTCATGTTATAGAAAATAAGCAGGTATTGAATGACATTGACAGCAAGTAAATCCAGGATTCTGACTCTAAATCCATTGTTCTTTCCACTGTCCACCAGATTTGTCTTGTCACTCAAGATAGTCAATGTCTTGGACTGAGAACTGAAAATAAAGAGAACAGGCTAAATTGTATTTGGGATTTTGCATAGTGCTTTTAGTAATCTCAGGTCACACAAAATCTGAGGTCAGCCTACATTCTCTTGTTGTTCTACAACTGTCAATCATTGAATAACAAGATCTTTGGAGAATCAAAATGGCAAATGACCCCAAAAACAGCATAAAGGATACCATCATGAGCATGTACGATCAAAGAGAGATCAGTCACAGGATGAGTGTAATAGATCATAATTCAAATATTATACTGATGTCCATGGAAGATTAAAAGATCTAGAGAAAGACCTCCATCACTGGGAGTGTCCTCTGTAAAGGATTTATGAAAGAATATGTATAAATTAACTAGGGAATGGCTGAACAAGTTGAAGTACATGAATGTAATGGGACATTATTATTGTACAAGAGATGATGAAAATGAAGTTAGATAAACATAGAAGAGATTATATAAACTGATGTAATGTGAAGTTAGCAGAACCAGGAAAATAATATATTTGATGAATATAAATGATAGCATAATTGAAAGGAACAAAATATCCCCAAACTGAATACTATAAATGATAATGACCAAACTTTTCCCTGGAAAAGTGTTGAGAAAGTGTACCTGTCTCCCTTCATTGTAAAGGTGGAGGTTTATGAATGTAGACTACTGTACAAATTATCAGATTTGTTTGACTTATTGGTTACTTTAGCTGAACTGCTTTCCTTACCCCGCCCCAAACTCCCTCTCTTCTTAATTACTCTTATAAAGGATGATCTACTAGTTAGGGAAGGGTAGGAGGAAATATCAGAAATGAATATACAGTAAAAATAAAAAAAATTTTAAAAAAATAACAAAGCTTGTTTGTAAAGGACACAGGATGAGACAACATGGAGGTATTATAATATGTGATGATGATGCCTGTCCTTTGTTCTCAAGGAAGACTATGACATCAGGGAGATAATGTCATGACAAGCAGATGAATTGGATTTGAATGAGGAGGGTCATGCTAAGTCCCCAGCCTTACTTTCTCCTCCAGAGTCATCTGGTCCAGTGGCCAGATTATGAATCAGGACGATTGGAGATGGCCCTGCATGAGAGGTAATTAGGGTTCAGTGACTTTACCCAGGGTCACACAGCAAGTAAGTGGCAAGTGACAGAGATCAGATTTGAAATCAGATCCTTCTAATTCCAGGACTGGTACTCTATCTACTGTGCCACCTCTCTACCCATTTTAATATGGGCCAGTGGAGAGAAAACAAACAACTGAGAAATCACCGGATCCATGGAAACACCAACTTTTCTTAACTAATAAAGGGTGACACTAGATGGTGCTATATGCTCTGGATAAAATCCATATTGCAAGGGTCCTCCTGTCCTGGTAGTGATCCTTGCCATGACCTCATAGGCAGTAAGAATTCATTAATTACCTACTATGTTCTTAGCACTGTTCAAAGTTGTCGAGGGATTACAAAATTAGTATAACACAAGATACTTCCCCAAAAGTACTTTATATTTTAGTCAGATAGGCAACCCCCCTTCTTACCATGTGCATGAGGATATGGCACTATTTCTCAGAATTTTGTGACATCAAGTACTCTCCTTCCTCATGCTGAAGAATAGAAATAGTTTAATAATATTACTTGTTATAGAACATATATGTGCACATTTAATGAGAAATGGATAGGCACAAATTCCCAGGAAGACCTGATTCATATATTTGCGATATGACCCTGACAAATCTGTTTGCCTCATTTTCCTCCCATGTAAAATGGGGATAACAATAGCCTTGCCTTTTCTGATAGTTTCCCATATTGGTGAAATCACAAATCCAGTCTTTTTTCCTCTATATACTTTTATATAAAGTTGAATTAATCAGTAAAGCCTCAAAGGATTGTGAGAATCAAAGGTGGAAAGTTGCTTTGCAAACTTTAGAGTGCTATGTCAGGGCTAGCTACTGCTACTTGCTAGCTTTAAAGCCAGGAAGACTTAGGTTCAAATCCTGTTTCTGATCCACAGTTTCCTAGCACTAGACATTATAGTTTAGATCTTGCACACTCCTGTTTTTTAGCTAACCTGAGTTAATCAGGGAGCATTCCAGTCTTATCTTCTCATCTCCATCACACCTGAAGATCTGAGAGGACAAATGTGGAAACCAAGGTAGGAGATAATACCTTGTTCCCCATCAACCACCATCTTGGTACCATTGGAAAGAAGAGAAATTCTCTAACACACTTTGGAAATGGTGTTTTTCCTAAACTAAAAGGAAAACCATCTTTGGAATTGCCATATTAACCCAGTCTGGAGAACTGAAACAGTCTGAGGGAATATTTGGAGGTTCCCCCCCCTTCTCTTCTCCTCCTCCCCTCCCAGTTTTCTCATTCCTCTTTGTTTTTTTATTTTCATTCTTTTAGGTTTTGTTTTGTTTTTTTTGCAAGGTGATGGGGTTAAGTGGCTTGCCCAAAGCCACACAGCTAGGGAATTATTAAGTGTCTGAGGCCAGATTTGAACTCAGGTACTCCTGATTCCAGGGCTGGTGCTCTATCCACTGCACCACCTAGCTGCCCCCACCCCCATTCCTCTTTCTAGCCAGGTTAAAAAAAAAATCTTTTTTTAAAAAAAATCTCCTTTGAGCACATAAGTCTTGCATGTTTAACTTTTCCTCTTCCAAGAAGAGACTCTTGGGCCACTCATTTCTAGAGGCATTTGCTACCAATAGGAAGAAACTGAAATAAGGAGTTCAGTCAAACCAAAAAGTATTTATTAGATACTTACTATGTCCCAGACACTATGATTCAGTCATATCTGGTCCAGTGGCCAGACATGAATCAGGTTGACTGGATTCCTTCCTTGCACATATGTATAGGGTGGGGTTGAGTTGACAAGAGAGGGAGAGAAGAAAGCTCCAGTCTCTTCAGCCTCTTTGGGCTCTTCAATCACTTTGGGTGTTTTTGGCTTCCAGCTTCAAGAGAGAAAATGGATAATGTCAGTCTCACTTCAGGCTGTTGAAGGAAGAAGTCTGGGAAGAAGCTGACATGAGAGCAGCCAACACTTTCCAGCAAGACCCATCCCCAATTTGTCATATAACAGTCTTGGAGGAATTGCCCCTTGTGTGAGACCCAAGACCCCCTCTCTTGGTTTAGTTGAGTTATCTTACTCCCAAAGGGAGAGCTCCTTAATTCTATATTGTCTAGTGTATATTCTCCTACAGATACTTTCTCTGATTCCTGGTTTGCTATTGATTTGGTTTCTGTTATGTGTGGGTGTAGAGCTGGTTCCCTCTACATCTCTGACTTTTTTTTTTTAACATCTTCTTTGTTGGTGTCAGATCTGAAAAATATGGAATTTTTCACCCTTTCACTTGCAGTGAACCTTCAGTAAATTGTTCAGAAAATTCTAGACAATGGAAATCATGGTCTGGGATATAGCCTCCCTAGTCAGAA
This sequence comes from Macrotis lagotis, assembly GCF_037893015.1. NCBI lineage: Eukaryota > Metazoa > Chordata > Mammalia > Peramelemorphia > Peramelidae > Macrotis > Macrotis lagotis. The sequence continues at coordinate 867,012,130 of NC_133658.1, forward strand.
ACGGGTTGGGAGTCAGTACTGGCAGATTATTGCTCTTTTTAGTTTTATTTCCCTAGTCTCTGTCTCTTTTTTTTCCTTTTTTTTTTTAGGTTTTTGGCAAGGCAAATGAAGTTAAGTGGCTGGCCCAAGGCCACACATCTAGGTAATTATTAAGTGTCTGAGACTGGATTTGAACCCAGGTACTCCTGACTCCAAGGCCTATGCATTATCCACTATGCCACCTAGCTGCCCCCCAAGTCTCTGTCTCAGTCTGTCTCTGTCTCTCTATCTCTGTGACTGTCTCTTTTTAAATGTGTTGAGTTTTTTAACATTACAACTAGGAGGCTTCAGAGACCCAGCTGAAGGGTCCCAGAACAGGAAGTAAAGAGGCCCCTGTCCACACCTGCTAATTACTGTGAACAACACTGGGAAGAGGAGTTCAGACACCGGATTTAACCAATTACCTCATCTAGCTAAAGTCAAAAAAGTAGGACCACAAGCAACTCAGTGCTGGGCTGGGGTGGGAAGGGGAGCAATTAGCAAGTCTGGAATACCCTTCATTTCAAGGTGTCTGATGACATAAGAAAGTCAGGCTAGAAAATAATCTCTAAGGTCCATTTGAATTTTAACATTTTGTGTTCTAAGGACCCTCCTAACTTTGACATTCTCTGTTCTTAGGACCCTCCAAATTCTATTATTCTCTGGCCTAAGACCCCTCCCAGCTCTGACATTTTTGGTTCTAAAAGTCCTCCTAGCTCTAACGTTCTCTGTTCTAAGATGAATGTGGAACACCATTTCCAGCTGATGTTCTATGTTCTAAAGGCTCTTTCAACTTTAAGATAAATGTTTTAAGGCCCTTTTAGCTCTAACATTCTATGTAGCAGGGTCCCTTCTCTAGCATTAATGAATCTTAAAGTTTCTTCTATCTCTAACATACTTTGTTTTAAGATCTCTTAAATCATTTAAGATTTTAATGTCTTTGTTATAAAGTCCTTGCTAGGTTTAACAGTCTCTGTTCCAAGGTCCCCTTCATCTCTGATATCCCACATTTTATCATCTTAGGTTCTTTCTATTCATAAGACCTAAGAGTCCTAAACAAGCATCTTTGAAACATGGCACTAGAAAGATGGAGAGAAATAGGGAGAAGAAGTTAGGACTGGGCAACTCATGGTGTGCCACCAGTCAGTGAGAAAACTCTGAACAATGCTAACTTTATACTAGGAATGTAGCTGCAAGCCTGGCATGAATCTCAGGGAAGGAAAGAGGATCCTGGAGTCTCCCCACCATCCTGGGGTCTAGAAGAGGGGTGGAATGGGGCTGGGAGGATAAGAATTAACAAGCTATGTTTCCTAGATGGTGTCAGGTTCCAGAAATCCATCTTGCAAGTAGCTTCGTCTTGCCCAGTCACTACCAAGCTCTTGGTTCAATGTTTAACTATCCCTGGCTATCCCAATGCCCAGGATGGATCAGGGAAGCACTGCCTAGTGTGACGGTACCACCCACAGTAGGGTCAGATCTGCCTGCCAATTTGTCTTAATCCTTTGATGTAGCAGTCTCCCACCCCCTAGGGCCAGGTGTGTGGGAATCCGGTCCCAGCTGATTCCTCCCCTTCCTGGTAAAGGCCTCCTTCAGTCCTTATCTAAAAACATGTGGGACTTTCCTCCCAGGCCACATCTTGCTTCTGAAGCCTTTGGGAATCATTCAAGGACAGCCCGGGAAGAGGAAGATCACAGAAGTCTCCTGATTGGTTCCTAAATTATGCTAGTCTTTTATCTCCCTGGGTTGTACTTTCACTTTCTTATCTTTATGGAGAATAGCACTTATCTTGTGGGGAAGTTTATGTACTTTTTTATGTGTGGGTGTGTATACTTCCAATCTAGTCCTAGAACTTAATGTTTAATCAATTTTTTTTGAGGTGACTTGCCCAAGGTCACAAAGCTAGTAAGTGTCTGAGGACACACTTGAACTCAGGTCTTCCCGACTCCAGGATCAGAGCTCTAGCTGCCCCTCTGTTTAATCAAATCTTGAAAGGTTAACTGATTGCCTGTTGGGGTAACTTTCTGTTTTGTCATTGATTGCTCAAATTGAGTAGGTCTTACATGTGCACTTAATCCTGATTCCCATCCAGGGCCATCTCCAGGCATCCTGATTCATATCTGGTCACTAGACCCAGATGGCTCTGGAGGAGAAAGTGAGGCTGGTGCTTAGCACATACCCCCCCACCCCAACTCAAATTCAATTCATGGGCATGTCATGGTATTACCTCCCTGAGGTCATGGTCTTCTTTGAGAATGAAGGATAAAACAAGTCTTGAATCACCAGCTGCTCCTTGGAGGTTTCAGACTGTATTGCCATAGACATCTCTAAAAACCATCAGTGCCAGGGGTGGCTAGGTGGCGTAGTGGATAAAGCACTGGCCCTGGAGTCAGGAGTACCTGGGTTCAAATCCAGTCTCAGACACTTAATAATTGCCTAGCTGTGTGGCCTTGGGCAAGCCACTTAACCCCATTGCCTAGCAAAAAAAAAAAAAGAGGTCAAAACCATCAGTGCCCCCCCCAAATCCACACTTCTTCCACATTCCCCTACTTCTTTGTTAAAGCAGCAGGGTCAAATGACTTGCCCAAGGTCACACAGCTAGGTAAATTATTAAGTGTCTAAGGTCAAATTTGAACTCAAGTCCTCCTGACTCCAGGGTTATTGCTTTATCTACTGTGATATCTAGTTGCCCCTAAATTCCTCTATTCCTTTTGAAGTGTTGCTGCTGATTTGTTTCTTGGGTTCAATTCTGCCCCGCAATGAATCACAACTCAGACTCAGGATTGCAGGTTTTAGAAAGAAATTAGAGCTTTATTAAAGGAAGTTACAGCATTTTAAGAAAAGTAATAGAAAAGTTAAAAAGAGTTTAAAGAGAAGGTGGCTAGGTGGCACAGTAGATAGAGCACTGGCCCTGGAGTCCAGGAGTACCTGAGTTCGCATCCTGCCTGACACTTAATAATTACCTAGCTGTATGGCCTTGGACAAGTCACTTAACCCTATTTGCCTTGCAAAAACCTTAGAAAAAACCATTTAAAAAAAAAAGAGTTTAAAGAGAAGACTGTGGTTGATTGAATTGGCCAAGCTAGCTGGCCAGGATTCAGCAGGAGACTGGAAGGCAAAAGAGTATGAGTCCCTCCTTCAATCTCCTTAAATTCTCTCCCAGAACCCATGGGAGGGGATGGTGACCTGGGAGTGACCCAAGTCCCTCATTGGAGATTTTGCCTTTTGAGGAGGGGTCTCTTTTGGGTGGTCTTCCAGGGCCCGTGCTCCCTGGCTGCCCCACCAGAAAACAATGCAATCCAAATTAGAGTGAAGGTCAGGCCCTCAGGTGTGGAAGGAAGAGGAAGATTCCCTTTACAATGCAAACAAAAGTTTTACCAAGTTTATTTCCAACTGATCTCATCAACTCTCATGCCCAGGTTTCTCTGAATCCTATTCCTCCCTCAAATTATTAGGGACCCAGATTCTTCTGGGGAATTGGGATGAAGGTCCATCTTCTGGAACTTCTTCAAAGCTGAGAAGGGTAGCAGTCTCCCTACCTAACCTAACCTATTAGGGGCCCATTTGGAGAGGGAACATTCTGCAGATGAAACTTGATTGAAGTAGCATCCAAGGGATGTAGGCAATCAGGATCAGACTGAGATGGTCACTAACTGCAGAGGCTGATGTTTGACTGAGGTCGCTAACTGTAGGCCTGTTGCTTGAATCCTAGAGGAGACGAATTTGACAAGGAGTTTTAGTAGGCATAGGCCAAAAAGAAGCATTAGAACAATTATTAAAAGTGGAACAATCAAGGGACTCCGCAAGGAGAGTAACCAGGAGCTCCAGGAAGATCCAGAAGAAAAGCTCAAGGTGGAATGGAGATCTTGCATCCAAGATGCCTCTTACAGTATTTTCTTGGTATGTAGTTCCAACTTATAGGAATTGTTAATATACATTAATTGTTAATATACATGCCGCAAGATGTGTTGGCTAGAGTACAAATAACACCTGAAGATGCAAGGAAATAATTAAGAGCACATTGGCTAAAGAGTTAAGAGACTTTTGAATATCAGAGAGGGCCTGGGATGTCTCATTAGCAATTTGTGAGATGGCAAATGTTAGATTAGAAAGTATGACCTCATGTTTTAAATGGTCATACCAGGGGAGCAGATGCTCAATTCCCGTGGATAGAGAGACCAAAGGCTATTTTCCCAAAGCCCATGTTTGGCACGGGGATGCCTATTTCTTCTGTTATTGTAAATAGCAACAGGAGTGAGTATATGACCAAGTGTACACTGACTTAGAGGCTGGTAGGGAGAGAGAGTGAAAGCTGAGCACAACCTGCAAGGAGTGTAAGGTCTTAAGATCAATCAACTCACAAAGGAAGATAGTTCCTACAGGGGCACAAAGAGACCCTGTTGTCTGATTCAGTCGAGCCCTTATCCTGACTACTTGTGGGAGGGTTGTGTTAGAGGTACCTGGGAGTGGTCCTGGCATATGCTCAGTAGCATTGTAAGGATGAAGGGTATGAAGGGTATGAAGGGTATGAAGGGTACTGCCTGGAGGATGTTTTAGTGAGTGCTGGGGGTGGATAAAAGTCTTTCTAATGCAAGTTCACTCAGGAGATGGAGCACCTCCCTTGCACAAGAGATAGAATCTCCTATTTCTTCTCCAGCCCAGAAACAAGGGTCTTGGGCTATTAGATTTAAGAGAAGATGGGCATTAATTATACCAGGGAGATCTGGAACTGATCTCTGATAAGTGAGATGCCATGCAGGCTTTTCTGAGGATAAGGGGAGAGCAAAAGGAGTTACCAAACGTGTTTGTCCTGGATGATGGTAACATCCAACAATCTTGAGCCCCACCTGTCCAATAGTTTCCAATTTTAACCAGAGCATTTCAGTTCCAGTTAAGAAGAATCTGACTTAACCCTAAGCCAGGAGAAATAGGAGCAGAAAGACAAAAGATAATTAGTAATAACATGTGTTACGATGAGAATAAGAATATGCTTAGTTATACAGTGTGAAGTATCTACAGACACTTATCTCCAAGGCTCCTCAGGATCTCTTCCTAAACAGGTACTTCAAGTCTTCCAGTGGTTCACAAGAATATGTGGTGTTGAGGGGTGGCTAGGTGGCGCAGTGGATAGAGCCCTGGCCTTGGAGTCAGGAGTACCTGGGTTCAAATCCAGCCTCAGACACTTAATAATTACCTAGCTGTGTGGCCTTGGGCAAGCCACTTAACCCCACTGCCTTGAAAAATCTAAAATAAAAAAAGTATGTGGTGTCACTTGGAGGAGAAGCTGGGGGAGGGACAGGTTTAATTCTAGAAAGATGAGTCCAGGTAGGGAGACCTTCCAGTTTCACTGCTGTTGGGGTAGAGAGGATAACTTGATAGGGTCCCTTCCATTTCACCCCCAAGGATCTGTTCCCTGAGCCTTCCAGGACTTAAAATAACCATATCCCCTGGACTTATAGGAGAGACTTCTCTAGAGTCATTATCTTCAGCTTTGGGCACATACTAGCATACTCAGAGAGAGCTGTTCCAACTCTGCCCAGTTGTGTGGCAAACTAACTGTGTAACTAAGTGTTGCTCTGGGTCCACAGGAATATCTGATGTCAGGAATGGTCTGCCATATAATAGCTCAAATGGGCTAAGCTTAATATCTTCCCTTGGAACTCAAAACAATCCAATCTCCCTTGGTCTCTTGCACAGTTTAGCTAAGACGCATCTGAGAGTGCCATTCATCTCTTCTACCTCTCCTGATGCTTGAGGATACCAAGCTGAATGAAGAAAGTAGGTGACATTCAAAGCTCTAGCTACTCCCTGAATTATCTGAGAGACAAAAGCAGAGCCAAAGGGCAGGCCAAATTATGGGATTTCTCCTCTGGAGACTTTTTGAGCTCTCTCAGTTCTATAAGGCCATGACTCCACCCAGGAGGCACAGGTGTCCACCAAGACAAGGAGGAATTTAAAACCTCGATGGGGACATAGGGGTGAAGTTGATTTGCCAGTCTTCCCGAGGTAGGTATCCCTCCGGTACAGGTTTTAAGAGTGTAGGCTTAATCCCACCCTCAGGGTTCACTTAAGCACAAATGGAGCAGCCTCTGCAGACTTGGCTGACAGTCTCCCTTAACTTGTGGCTTGTAAAAACAGATGTTATTAGGTCATCTCTTCCCAAGTGAATGGCCTGGTGTAATCCAAAGAGGAGTTTCCACTGACTCTCTCCTGGGATGAGAAGTTGGCCTGAGGGTGCTTGATGCCACCCAGAGGGAGAGAAGTCCTTGTCTCCTGTCCTTGGCTAAAGCTTGTTCCTGAGGGCTATAGGAAGGGGAGAAGGATTCAGATAGCTGTGGAATTAGAGGAGCCAATGTTGTAGGCTGACAGGCTGCTCCCTTGGCCGCTGCATCAGCCACTCTATTCCCCACAATTATATCTGAGTCACCTATCTGATGACTTTTGCAAAATATGACTGCTACCTCTTGGGATTTCTGAACAGCTCATAAAAGGGTTAGGACTCCCTGACTGTTCTTAATAGGGGAGTTTTTTCCTGAGAGATAGCCCCTTTCTTTCCAGATAGTTTCATATGCATGTAAGATTAGAAAGGCATACTTTGAATCAGTAAAAATGCTTATTCTTTTGCCTTTCCCTAATTCTAGAGCTCTAGTGAGTGCAATCAATGCAGCTTTCTGAGCAGAAGACCCAGGTGGGAGAGGTTTAGCTTCTACAGCATCATGAAGGCTGACAACTGCATGTCCTAATTCTCTCTCTCCCTTTAAAACTCAACCCATTTGTATACCATTCTTCTTCTGGGTTAGTAAGGGGCATGGCCTTTAAATCAGGTTAACTGGAATACACTGAGTCTAAGGTCTCCTCAGTCATGAATCAAGCTACCAGTTGGTGGTGGATTGTGGGGGAGCAGGGTTGCTGGGTTGAGGCTGTGGCAGACCCTGAGAGTTAGGATCAGGTGTGTCTAATAGAAGGGCTTGGTATTTAGTGAGCCTACCATGGCTTTTTGCCTTCTAAGATACTCCGTACTCTGTGGGGAGTAAAGACCTCCAGAGGTTGGCCTAGAGTGAGTTTGGTGGCCTCTTCTATCAGAAGGGCTGTGGTGGCAACTGCTCGAAGACATGCTGGCCACCCCAGAGCTACCTGATCTATATGCTTTGAGACATAAGCCACAGGTCTCAAATCTGGGCCCATTGTCTGAGCAAGGACTCCTAGGACCTGGCCTCTCCTCTATGAATAAAACGAAGGGCTTATCTAGGTTTGGCAGTGCTAATGCTGGAGAAGAGGTCAGTTTACATTTTTTTATTGGATTTTTGCAAGACAAATGGGGTTAAATTATTAAGTGTCTGAAACCAGATTTGAACTCAGGTACTCCTGACTCCAGGGCTGGTGCTCTATCCACTGCACCACCTAGCTGCCCCTTCAGTTCACATTTTAAGGTCTCAAAAACCTTTGCTTGATCTTTACCCCAATCTAAGGGCAGATTGTCAGGGCCCTCTATTGCATTATAAAGCGGCTTAGCTATTTCCCCAAAATTTGGTGTCCAGATTCTATAAAACCCACAAATTCCCAAAAAAGCACACAGTTGCTTCTTGGTGACCGGGGGAGGGATGGATAGAGTTGGTCGCTTTCTCTCTATAGTGAAAGAACAAGAGTTTGGGGTGAGCTCATGGCCCAGATATTTAATGAGGCTATTTGAGTTTTGTTCATTGAGACTCTATATCCTCTTGTTCCTAGGAAATTTAGGGTTTGGGAAGCAGCTTTCAAAGCAGATTCTCTCTCTCTCTCTCTCTCTCTCTCTCTCTCTCTCTCTGTCTTTTGCAAGGCAATGGGGTTAAGTGGCTTGCCCAAGGCCACACAGCTAGGTAAATTATTAAGTGTCTGAGGTCGGATTTGAACTCAGGTCCTCCTGACTCCGGGGCTGGTGTTCTATCCACTGTGCCACTTAACCGCCCTTCAAAGCAGATTCTCCAGTTGGACTACAGATCAAAATATCATCACCATACTGAATTATTGTGCCATATTGCAGAAATTTGTCATTTAAAGGCTGTAATCCCTTCCTTATCTCAGGTTTAAGAGGATATTGAAGGGGCGGCCAGGTTGGCGCAGTGAATAGAGCACCAGTCCCGGAGTCAGGAGGACCTGAGTTCAAATCTGACCTCAGACACTTAATAATTACCTAGCTGTGTGGCCTTGGGCAAGCCACTTAACCCCATTGCTTTGCAAAAACTAAAAAAAAAAAAAGAGGATATTGAGACCTATGAAGCCAAGTGTACCTTCTTGGTATACTTATATTCCAGACCTCAGGATCTACCTCTTCTCAGACTTCTGAGGGAATATGAGATGGTCTGTCTAATGAAGGACAAAGTGGAATGGGAGGCTTAACAAGAGAGAATTGAGTTCACAGCTTCACCATCAAATCCCTTCCCAATAAGGGAGCAGGGCAGGAGGGGATTTCTAGGAAGGTGTGTTCAAACAATAGATCTTCAAACTGACAGGAAAGAGGTCTTGTCTGTAAACATTTTCTCAGTTTCCCTTCAATGCCCATTACTTTATGTGCAGAGGACAGAAGCTCACCGGAATGGTCAAGCAAAACTGAATAGGTAGCCCCACTGTCAATAAGGAAAGTTAATTAGCTTACCTTTGACATCTAGTGGGACTCTGGGTTTAGCTATGGTGATAGAAAGGGAGGACTAGAGGCTGAACCCAACTTCCATCTGCCAACAATTCTGCCTTCTTTTTGGCATGAAGAGACCTCTCTTCTGCTAGGGCTGTATCTCTGTTTGAATACATCAAAATGCCACCTCCAGCAATTTGGGCAAAGCTGTCTGGGGACCCAAGTCTAACCTTTTAACGTATATCTGGTACATACTGATAAAATGCATGCCTAAGATAAGGCTCCCCTCAAAAGAGGTGGGGTCTGAATTAGTATATTTCTTCATTGCCTCCACAAGTCTATTGTGAAAAAGGGCTGGATTCTCTTCAGAACCCTGAGTTATCTTCTTCAATCTGTCATAATTTACTGGGTTTTTTTAAATACCTTTTTTCATTCCTTCTATCAAACAAGATACCATATGATCTCTCTTTTCTCTGTCCCTATTGGTTTGAAAATCCCATCTAGGATCAGTTACTGGAATTGCCATGACCCCAGGGGGGAAACCTCTCTGGCTCTATTGCCCTTGTCTCTGAGATAGTCTACCTCCCTTTGAGCGAAGTTTCAAATCCTCTTTTCTCTTCATCTGTGCAAGTGAAAAGGATAATATTTATGTCTCCCCAAGATAGTTCATACTGAAGGGAAATCTTTCTGAACTCCTCAGCAAACTTCTGAGCATCCCCTAATTTCCCTTTTATCTTGCTCAAATCCATTGAAAAGGGAACATGGATGCAAGTTATCCTTCCCTGAACATCTGGGATTTCCCTTAAAGGACACAGCTGAACAGGAATCTCTCCATGGTTTGGAGTAGAGGGTTTAGGAATGTCTGGGTTATTTAGTGAAGGAAGGTCAAAATGAGGAGCCAAGGCTCAGGTGGGTTAAGGAAAGGTGAAGGTGAAGGAGGGATGGGGGGGTGGCAAAGGAACAGGGGAAGGCTGAGTGGGGGGGTGGGAATTGTCAGGGTTGGAGAGAGAGAGGTGGGTAAACCAAGGATAGGATAATGGGGGCTTGTGTTTTCTGGGAGGTCCCCAGAGGCATAGGAGGAGGTAAGAGATAAGCAGCCTCTCTCTTCTAGTTTGAGAAGGGCTCAATTCAAAATTTAAACTTTTTAAATCACCCCCATGGGTTGGAATGAGTTCAGCTTCAAGGTTCCTTTTGCCTGAGATTTCTAAACCTGAGGTGGGGAGGTTTTGGCCTCTTTCTCTCTTAGGAGCATAGGGAGGGTCTTCAGCTAAGGCTTCTTGGGTTGGATTGTAAGGAACACTAGATTTTGATGCTAAGGTGTTTAAGGGATCTGGACCTGGACTTGACGGCCTAGGAATTGGGGATGGGTTGAAGTTTCCAAGCCCGAAGAACTGCTCTGGGGTTCTGGCAGAGCTAGGGAAGCTACTGGAATTGGGGGAGCTCCTGGATTTGGGGCCCAGTATAACATTAGGTCATCAAGAATATCTATCTGGGGGGTGGCCAGGTGGCACAGTGAATAGAGCACTGGCCTTGGAGTCAGGAGTACCTGGGTTCAAATCTGCCCTCAGACACTAGCCGTGTGGCCTTGGGCAAGCCACTTAGCCCTATTACCTTGAATAATCTAAAAAAAAAAATCTGTTTTAAGTTTCCCTCACTAATACTTTTCCTTTTTTGATAAGTTCTTGGAGCCTTGCTAATGCCGTAAAAGCTTGAACACAGCTAGCTTCTGTAATTCTCCCTGTCCTTCTACAAAATTTGTCTAATTCTATGATAACTTCACATTGCAGAGTGCCACAAATTGGCCAGTTTTCATCTCCTTTTAGATGATACCTAGACCAATCCTGTGTGCAGAGCTTAATGGCTTAATGAGATATTTCTTTTTTTTTTAAAACCTGCAAGTCTAATTCCTTCCAATGTGATAGCACCTGACCCAGAGGAGATGTCTTTGGAACTGAATAAGTTTTTCCCATGTTTCAATTCTCCTAACTTCTAGATAAGGAGCCATCCATTGGATTTACAGCTAAACATTCTTCCTAATGACCCATACTCCACAGTGGGATAAACCAAACTTAGACTTCCTCTCAACAGTCTGTCTGACTTCAATATAACACTGGGCAGGCTCACACGTTTAAGGGGGCCAGAACAAGATCAGCACCTGGGATGCTAGGTCTATGCTAATCTCTTAACATCTCATCCTGTACTCTATCTCAAGAGGACATGCAGGGAACAACACACAGAGGAAGGAGGACTAGAGATCCAATAATTTTCCTACTCTTCTATAAATCTAGGATCTACAAAAGGATGTGCTTCTTCACCTATGGAGCTCCATCCAGCTTCCCAGTCTGGGCAGAGAGTATTCTGGCTGGCTCCCCAAAATGTTGCTGCTGATTTGTTTCTTGGATTCAGTTCTGCCCCTCAATCAGATTCAGGAATGCAGGTTTTGGGTAGAAAATAAAGATTTATTAAAGGAAGTTACAGCATATTAAGAAAGTAATAGAAATGTTAAAAAGAGTTTAAAGAGAAGACCATTGAATTTGATTGAATTGGCTGGCCATGGTTCAGCAGGAGACTGGAAGAGGATGAGCCACCCCACCCCTACCCCCCAGATCTCCTTAAATTCTCTCCCAGAGTCCACGGGAGAGAGTAGTGACCTAGGAGTGTCCCAAGTCCCTCACTGGAGAGTTTGCCTTTTGGGGAGGGGGTCTCTTCTGGGTGGTCTTCCAGGGCCTGTACTCCTTGGCTGCTCCACAAGAAAATAATGCAATCCAAATCAGGTTGACTTGTCAGGCCCTCAGGTGTGGAAGGAAGACTCCCTTTACAATGCAAACAAAAGACTTACAAAGTTTGTCTCCAACTGATCTCATCACCCCCAAGCCCAGGATTCTCTGCAGCAGAAGGACCCAATCACTCAGGTTTTTAACCCGCAGTATCCTCCTTGACTATTTGCCTCATCCCACTAGTGACCAAAATCTATCTTCGAAAAAGTTTCTCGAATCCTCTCATTCTTTGCTCACACGACCAACAGACTAATTCAGGGCCCTATCCTCTCTGTCTGGTCTATTGGTCTCCCTGCCTCAAGCTTCTTTCCTTGCCAATACTTCCTTTAAACAGCTGCCATCATTATTTTTCCCAAAGCTCACGCCTGATCAGGTCAACCTATTCCAATGGCTCTTCTAGGATCCAAAAGAAATTCCGCTTTTGGGCCTAGGAAGTTCTTCACAACTTGACCCAACTTCCCTTCCTAGTCCTCTCCTCTCCTCTAACCTGCCTACAAAATAACCGTTGTTTTGTGGCTAGGGGCTAATCTTGTGTCTGGAGGCAGGGGTTTTACCAATCCTTCCCAGGAAGGGGCAAGGTACCTTACTACAAAGTTCATTGACCCCATCTTCATAGCTTGAACACTGGGCTGGGGGTCAAGGTTAATGTAATGTGTGTGGTCAATGCAGGGGGGAAACAGATTAATTATAGAACAGATGTCTCTGTTCAGTATTTCCTCTGTTACACATGGGCTTGGCCTTTTAAGGGTTGGTGAGAGAGAGAGGCAAAGGGAGGGAACAGGGATGATAAAGATAAAGTCAGTTCCCAGGAGAGTCAGCTCACTGAAGAACCATGAACATGGAGAATTTGGCACCAGAAACATACAAAGAGGACAGGAAATCTTAGAGACACATCAGGATCTAGAGGAAGACAAGTGAATCCATGCATTCCCTAAAGAGAAAAGAGAAGAAGAAAGATTAGCAAAGCCACGAGTTTCCTACCTTGGTTATATGGAGTGTGTAGATTTTAAGGGGGAGGGGGTGGAATGTAAACAAGGGAGGGGTGCTAAACATCCCAGCAACCCTGAGTTCTTTCTAAACTGACCAAGTCTAGATTAGACAGGTCCAAAAGAGGGCTAGAGGTGAAGTCCCCCAAACCCAGGAAAATGCTACACATTTGGGGGATTGTGTTCCATGAAAAAAAAAGGAGGGCTTAACAGAGACAAGGGCTATTTGACTTTCTAGTGAAATACCTTCATGGGCTATGAGAGAAAATGATTATTAAATAACTAATCGTTAATATTGGGTAGACCCAGGATTTTTCCCTTCCTAGATCCTCATTCTCTACTAGGTCAAGCCAGTATCTGAAGGTCATTGTTGATGGATAAGATTACTCCAATTTCCTCCTGGGTGGGAGACCTCTCCCAACTAGAGAACCTTACAAGAATTTAATCTAATCTGTGTAAAATCTGGCCCATTGTGTTCTAGTCAGACAGGTCTCAGGGATCAAAGTCCAATGCCCCAGCTCTTCTTCCTCCATGGACAATCCTTTTCTGGATTGGCTTCCCTATCCTAATCCATCATCATACTGACAAGTCTAGATTCCAAGACAAAGTCTATACCACATGGCCACACTTCAACCCTATTGTAAGAGAATTAACTCTCTCTACTCATCCTCATGGGCAGCAAGGTGGTACAATGGACAGAGAGTCAAGCCTGGAGTCAAGAAGACACATCTTCCTGAGTTCAAATCTGTTCTCAGATACGAAGTAGCTGTTTGACCTTGGACAGGTCATGTCACCATTTGCCTCAGTTTCTTCATTTGTAAAATGAACTGCAGAAGAAAATGACAACCACTCCAGCATCTCTGCCAAGAAAAAAATCTAAAAGCTGGACACCACTGAAATGATTTAACAACAGCTCTTCATTATAGTATTCAAACTCCTATAAGAATGCTTCTATTTACACAAATTTAGCCATTTACCTAGTGATACATGGATCTTTTTTCCCTTGCTAATTAAACTTATTTATTTGATCAAATTGAAAATGTTTACATTAAAAAAATAAAATATAAAAAAGAAAATGTTCACATTAGAGTGAAAAACAGAGACCCATGATTTACTTTCCTTACACAAGTGTGATGAGAAATTTGTGAGGCAAGTGTGACTCATATATAAGGCTTAACCTCCACAAAGGTATGCTAGGTTGTATTCAGTAACATCACAAATATCTATAATTAAGACCTACCATAACACAGTAAAATTCAGTGTAATAGCTAATGTCCTTGAGTGGTGTAGCATCTTTATTTTTTAAATTATACATGTGCAAGCATGTTAAATATATTTCCACATTAGTAATGTAATACATTGAATCTTAAACCCACCCACTTATTTAACAATGTAGTAAAAGCAATAATAATAATTTTAATATCTTAGATTTTTAAAGATATCACAATATACACCAAAGGTGTCAAGCTCACATAGAAACAGGGGCCACTAAATTGGACATAAAGAGCTTTGTGGGCCACATATTGATTTAGAGAATAATAATGTTGTCTATGTTTTACTGTATTTTTATTTTGTTCAATATTTCCCAATCAACTTTAATCTGATTTAGGTTCCATTTCTGAATGATAGGGCTGAGGAGCATGTATTTGATAATTATAGTTTATACAGTCTATCACAGCACCAATTTAGATAGCTTCTACCATTTTATTTTACTTATTATTTTTAAGGTTTTTGCAAGGCAATGAGGTTAAGTGGCTTGCCCAAGGCCACACAGCTAGGTAATTATTAAGTGTCTGAGACCGGATTTGAACCCAGGTACTCCTGACTCCAGGGCCGGTGCTTTATTCACTGCGCAACCTAGCCGAACCAGCTTCTACCATTTTAGAAAGAATTCAAGGTGCTAGAATGTAAAGCATCTTGGCTCTGTTTTGTAGGTCTCCCTTTAAGACCTACAAACTCCATCTAAGCAGGGAAGGGGTAGGTCCAGATTCCTTGCTGTGCCAATCTTTTCCTTTTTTTCTCTACACAGTCTCCATAAACTTGTGTCATATTCTCTCAACACTGAACTCAGTATCTAGGGGAAAGAGTGAATATATCATAAAAGAAAATTAACTTTGAAGCATCCTTAAGCAATCCACTTAACCCCATTGCCTTGAAAAATCTAAAAAAAATTATTTAAAATATGTTCTTATAAATGTCTTTTTTGTTGCTTGTTTTGTTTTTATGGGGCAGTTGGGTTAAGTAACTTGCCCAAGGTCACACAGCTAATAAGTATCAAGTGTCTGAGTTCAGATTTGAACTTAGGTCCTCCTGACTCCAGGGTTGGTACTCTATCCACTGCACCACATAGATACCTCTACTGATATTTGATATAGCGTTCTTTTAAGACAAAAGAGGGGGAAATCACTTGATATCCCTTCTTCAGTTTCCTCCCTCTGATAAATGGGATAGCAATTCTCTGACAAAGGGAAGTGGAATTCCCTCTTAAGGATCAAATAAAATAATAAATGTCAAGCACTTTGTAAACCTTAAAGCCCCTTAAAAATATCAGCCATGAAACCAAGAGACTTGAGAAATACTTGGGGTCACTAAAGTCCTTTATCCCCACCTAGTGGTCTTATTCATCATTTTTTTTTCAGATTACAATTTAACCTTTTATGCATCAAGTGAAGATGTCTTTGCACCCCATACCACTCATTATAATAAACATAATTGTGTAAATCATGCCACAATTAATTTGGTTGGTGAGGTTGTCTTAAAATTTGAAGGACTATTATCATACTATTGTATGATATGGATATGAATTCATAGTATATGAATTACTATTTTCATACAACCTCAAATAGCCTTCAAATGATTGCTGTGGAAAAACAGAAGACCTTAGGTCATAGAAGTGATGGGAAGAGCCCAGACTCTGCTGAAAGTAGAAAGCATACAATGTTGAATATTTATATTTTTTGTAAAATCCTAGACAGCGTATCTATAAGTGGAAGAGACAGAGAGAGAAAGAGACAGAGATAGAGATAGAAAGAGGTATAAGGAAGCTGGATCAAGTCCTGCCTCTGACATAACCTGGCTGTGTGACCCTGGTCAAGTGACTTAACTAACTTTTTAGCAATTCAGGAAACTAAAGCAGTAAATTGTGGAGAAGAGTTCTCAATCTGGATAGGGAAATTTCTCACCAAAGAAATGTACTCCAATGAAACTTATTTAGTATGACTCCTATTAAATAGTATGTACTTAGTCAATGTTTATTGAATTGAATTAAATTGAAACTCCAGGGTTACTCCTACTTTCCCTAGCCCTCCAATTACCCACTCCAAAGAGGAAAAGAAACTTTAGGGATGGGGGGGATAGGGAGAAATTTTTTGTTATTATTTGTTAAATGACTCAAATTAGAATCAGAGCTATTTTTCAGATATCTTGAACTGGATGTTCAGTATATATCATCTTGATATACATTGTTTCTGAGGGAAGCTGGGAGAGCTCAGGATAGTTCCTGGCTTTTCTCTGCCATCTTGGTTCTTCCCTTCTAAAAGACACCTTAAACATTACATATACAAAACAGAACTCATTTTCTTTCCCTCTAAATCTTCCTACTTTCTATTACTGTTGAGGGTGATCCTAGACCTTTAGATTTCTAATCTAGGTGTCAACCTGGATTCCTTACTTTCTATGTCTTGGACTTCCTCTAGCCCTAAGTTGTGGCGAAGGTCAGTCATTGCACTTTTTTTTTTAGGTTTTTGTAGTTAAGTGGCTTGCCCAAGGCCACACAGCTAGGTAATTATTAAGTGTCTGAGACCAGATTTGAACCCAGGCACTCCTGACTCCAGGGCCAGTGCTCTATCCACTACGCCACCTAGCTGCCCCTAGTCATTGCACTTTTTCAGTATTTCCTGAATATGCTTCCTCTGACACTGGTCACCCTCTGGTACAAGCCCTCCTCACCTCCCACTGGACTATTGCAATAACTTGCTTATGAGTCTGCCTGCCTCAAGTTTCTCTCTGAAGCACAGGTCTGACCATATAATCACACCCCCCTTTCCATATACTTCAGTGACTCCCTATTTTCTCCAGGACCAATTATAAAATGCTTGTTTGGCATTCAAAGTCCTTCATAATCTAGCCCCCTCTTTTCCACTCTTATTATACCTTAGTCTTCACTGTGTGCTCTTTCTTCCAGTCTCACTGGCTTCCTGGATATTCAAGAACAAGACACTCCATTTCTCAGCTCTCTGACTGTCCCACATGCCTGGATCTTTGTCCTCCTCCTTATCTCTATTTCTCTAGTTTTCTTCAAGTCTCAAATAAAATCCTACCATCTACAGGTAGCCTTTCCCAACCCCTCTGAATTCTAGTTCTGTTCCTCCATTGATTATTTTCTGTTTATCTTGTATATGGCTTGTTTGTACATATTTGTTAGCTTGTTATCTTCTCCATTAGATGGTGAGCTCTTTGAGGACAGGGACTCTTTCCTCTTGTATCTCTAGAGCTGATTACAGTGCTTGGCATATAAGAGGCACTTAAGAAATGTTTACCGATTGATTGAAGGGGCTTTGGAATGATTGGAGGAAGGGGAAAATGCAAATAAAAAACACAAAATGTCAGATCTGGGAAGGTCCTTAGAATACAGAATGTCAGAATTGGACATATAATTAGTACATAGAATGTGAAAGCTAGGAGGACCCTTAATGTCAGACCCGGGAGGGAACTTAGAACATAGAATATCAGAACTGAACATAATATTAGTACACAGAATGTGATAGCTAGGAGGATCCTTAGAACACAGAATATCAGAGCTAGAAAGGATCTTAGAACACAGAACTTGGAGGACCTTTAGAATACAGAATGGCAGAACTGGATATAATAATAAAAGAATGTGAGAGCTAGGAGGACCTTTAGAACACAATATCAGATCTGGGAGGGCTACATAAAAAGGTTGGCTCCAGTGGAGTGTCCCAGGGATCTGAGCTTCATACTTGACCTTATGGTATTTACTAGCTTTGTCAAGGTTGGCATGTATATCAAATCTACAGATAGCACAAAAGTAGGAAATAGAGTCAACATGAGGAAGACAGAATTAGAATTCAAGAAGGCTGGAGCATTGGCATAAATCTATTAAACTTAAGTGTAATGCAGACAAATGTAAAGTTTTCGAAGAGTTTTTTGATAAAACTACTTAACAAGTACAAGATTGGGGAAGAGGGACTAGCTAGTAATCCTTATGAAAAAGATCAGAGGATCTTAGTGTTTGTAAACTCAATATGAATCAAAAGTATGATAAAGGAGCCAAAACCTCCAAGTGCATTCAATGGATTCTGAGTTATATCCAGAGTTTCTGTGTCAAGGACCAGCGAGGTGAGAGTCTCTGCTTTGGTCAGAGCACATCTGGGACACTGTGTTCCATGCTTCAGGAAGGGAAGGATAGTGATCAGAATGGTGAAGGATCTGGAGCATATGTTGTTTGGAATTGTTGAAAGGGCTATGAATGAAATGACTAATATGGGCACATTTATAGCCTATATCTGATTCCTTATCATCTCAGGTAGGGATAGAAAGAGAATTTGAAATTCAAAAGTTTAAATATTAAAAAAATTTAAAAATTAAATATCCTTAGGTTAATTTTGCTTAAGAACAAAGCAAAACAGTGGATGGGGGCAGATGGGTGGTGCTGTGGACCCAGATAATACTCTCTTGCCTCATCTCTGCTCCTCTCTCTGTTGGGGATCTCCATTTATCCTGTCTACATTTTGTTTGAAGTTGTTTGTGTGTGGTCTTACCCATGAGACTGGGAACAATTTGAGAGCAAGGACTGTCTTTTGCCTTTCTGTGTCCTGGCAAATAGTAGATGCTTAGTGAATGTTTATTGATTGACTGATATTGTCTGATATTCCTATCTCTAACACTTAATTAGGGGGAGAACAAGGAGAGCAGATTCCTGAAAAACCTAGAGAGAAGAGAATGGAGAAAAGAGTGATCCACAGTTCAGAGGCTGCAGAGAGGGTCAAGGAGGGTGGAGGAAAGGCAGCTGAACTTGGCAGCTTCAGAACTGTTAGTCACTTTGGAGAGAGCAGTTTCCGTTGAATGATGAGGTCACGAGCCAGACTGTAGAGGGTTAAGAAAAGAATAAGAGGAAAGGAAACGGACCAGCTGGAGCAGAGAGCCTGCTTGGGTCCAGGTCCTAATCAGGGTCTGAGGGGTGAAACATTAACAAGAAACATCGACTTAAGAAACAACTCTTGGAACCTGGAGGTGTCTTTGCACTTCCCTTACGTACAGGGATCATGTACACTTCTGGTGGGGCCTGGAGGTTAAGGGAAGGGAGGTCAGGAACTGGGATTTTACTTGAGTGGGGAAGTCCTGGTGTGAAGCCTTCCCTCCGATGTTACCTTGTGTCTACCTGGGTTTTGTATAAGCTTTCCTCTCTCTGTCTCTCTTGCTTTCTTCCTCTCTCTCACTCTTCTTTTCCCCCTCTACTATCTCCCTCCTCTCTCTCTCTCTCTCTCTCCCTCTAAGGAGTGTCATAATGCTTAGAGTACCAGGCCTGAAATCGAAAGACTCATCTTTTCAAATACAACCTCAGACACTTACTAGCTGGGTAACCCTGGACAAGTCACTTTATCCTGTTTGCCTTAGTTTCCTCATCTGTAAAATGATCTGGAGAAGGAAATGGCAAACTGCTCCACTAACTTTGCCAAGGAAATCCCAGACACAACCAAACAAGAAAGACTTAAAGTTCTAGGCCCATAAACTCTACCTCTTGGGGAGAAGGGATTGCCTGACTCAGGGAGGTATTTCTTGTCTCCCTGAATAAGCTCCTGAGGATAGGGGCTCTTCCAGTTTGCCTTTGTGTCTTTAGACCTTAGTATAGGGCCTGGTACCTGGAAGGTCAGTAAGTGTTTGCTGATTAGTTGGAATTACCCTTCCAGAAAATCACCAGTTGTTTTGGGGTTAGTCAAAAGAATGGATTGGGTCAGTAAAAGGCTGAAGGGCTTCCTGCCTTTTCAAGGCACTAAGGTTCAGGGCAGGACTTTTGAGCTCCAATGCTCAGCCTCTACCCACTCCTGGGGTAGCTTCTTTACATGGATCATTTACTGAGCAAATTCAGTTCTGCACCTGTGATCTCAGGGGAAATCCTGGGATGAAAGTACAGAGCTAGTTAGGGAAAGCATCTCTTAAACTCTTAGTGTTTACCTGGCACATTTGGGCCATCATCAATAACCTATAGTTTTAGAGAGGAGCCCAGGACACTGGTCAAGTAAGTGATGCCACCCAGGGACACACAGTCAAGATACTTTAGGAGAGGCTGAACCGAGGTCTAGACTCAGAGGTCAGTTTTTAAGCCACTAAAACACAGCTGCATTTCTAGATATAATAGCTGCTTACTCAGATCATGGATTTATAATTAAATGGGAGCTTAGAGATTGCCTAACTGCCTCTAGGTACCTTCTCTGCCGTTTATAGTCCTTTTTTTTTTGTTTTGTTTTGCAAGGCAATGGGGTTAAATGACTAGCCCACGGTCAATTATCAAGTATCTAAGTAATTAAGTATCTGAGGTTGGATTTGAACTCTGGTCCTCCTGACTCCAGGGCCTGTTCTCTATCCATCCGCTGTACCACATAGCTGCCCCAGTTTATAGTCTTGATGAAGAAACTGAGACTCATAGAGGAATGAATGTGTTTAAGGATGTGTAGGCAATTAAAAAGCAGAGCAAGAATTCAAATCCAGATTTATTTAGTTTACTAACTTCTATTTCTAAAAACATATTTCTATAGGTAGTTGATACATAATCCTTGTGATAAGGTGGGGAAACTGAGGCAAGAAACTGGTAAATGACTTACCCAAGGTCATATTGCTAATGAATATCTGGAACAGATACTCAGATTTTCCTGCTGTCAAAAGTTGGCTCCTGCTCCATACTGTTTGTTTTGGGGGTCTGTGAGCTTTGTATATGAACCTTAATTTTTTTCCTCAGCAGCTGGGAAACTACCTCCTTGTCCCTCAACCATAACTGCCTGGGGTCACTGCCTTGGTTCTCTCTGTAGCTTGGTAAGCTCCTGTCAAGCCAGAAACCCCCAAACATGAATCAATCACCCTAATCTGCCAGAGAGGAAGGAGAGGGCTCATCCTGGTCCCTGTATGAATAAGGTATTGTAAACCTCCCTTCCAACTGAAGCCGAACCAGGCCCATTTCACAAGAATTTCAGTTTTGATGTCAATAACAGAACACCTGTGGCTTTAAAACCAACCTCCCCCCTCCCCACCATTTACTAATAATAGAAAACAGGAAACTCAAGTAAAAAAAAAAGTTCTCTTCCCTTTTTTTCCACCAAATTTCATCCAGTGAATTGTCATGTATAAAATAGGAGACCCTCAAGAGCCACCATCAGTTATAAGCAAGCTGAAGCACATTACCATAGCTGTCTGGTGTGTGAGAAGTGGCTCAAAGGACAGGATTAAATATGTAAATGACCAGAAAGGGAGAGGATGAACACAGAGGGAGAAAGACTTTTAGCCAAACAAGGCTGGCCAAGAGACCAGCTGGAGGACAGGCAAGTCAGCCAAGCTGAAGTAGGTACTCTGTTGGAGAGCCAGGAAGCAGCATGTGGCACAGACCACACTCCCCTTGAGCATCTCTCTCTCTCTGGTGCTGATGGAGACAGCCCGGACCCTGAACCTGAAAGGCCTAGATAATGGAAATTCTTCCAGCTTAGTCCCTGAAGCCATCATCCTAACAGGTATCCTAGCATCCAGATGCAACTACCTAAGAATCAGAAATGAGAGTCCTTACCTCCAAGGTTTTGGCACTCTCAAATGATTCGATATTAGAGATTGATGAGCTTTCATCAGTAGAAAAGACTTTAAGGAAGAATTACCATCCCAATGAGAACAAAGAAAATGGAAAAGAACCTCTCTGCAGGAAAATATTTAGAGCAGCTCTTTTTGTGGTGGCAAAGAATTGGAAATTGAGGGGATGTCCATCAATTGGTAATGACAGAACAAGTTGTACTTATGAATGGTGATGGAATACTATTGTGCTATAATACATGATGGATTTGGAGAAACCTGGGAAGACTTATACAAAATGCTGCAAAGCGAGGTGAGCAGAATCAGTAGCATGATTAATTGTGAAAGACTTACCTACTCTGATCAATAGAATGATCCAAGACAGTTCCAAAGGACCCATGAAAAATGTTCTCTACCAGTCAGAGTGAAAGGAGAGAGAAAACATAGTACATGGTAGTGGAGAAATAAGAAAGGAGGGAGTTGCGATCAGCAATGACAATGTTGGAAAAATATGGAAGTAACTTTTGTGATGGACTTATAAAGAATGTGATACACTCACGACAGAGTTGATGGTGTTGGAACAAAGACTGAAGCACATTTTTTGTTATTATTATTTGGGGGAGGTTGCAGGGCAAGTGGGGCTGGGGTGGCCTGCCTGGAGCCACATAGCCGAATGATCTTTGGGTGTCTGAGGCCAGATTCGGACCCAGGTGCTCCTGGCTCAAGGGCCAATACTATGTCTGCCACCCAGCCACCCCTACTATTATTACTATTTTATTTTATTTTGGGTCTTTTTTTTTTCTTTCTTCTTTTTGGTTTTTGCAGGGCAGTGGGGATCAGGTAGCTTGCATGTCACATGGCTGGGTGATTATTGGGTTTACGAGGCTGGATATGGACTCGGGTGCTCGTGGCTCCAGGGGTGGTGCTTCGTCCATTGTGCCACCTGGCCATACCTACAATTATTACTATTATTTTTTTAATTTTAATTTTTTTTCTCTCCCCTTTACTTTTTCACCCAAGCAAGTCTATCTATATTCATGGGGGGAGGGGTATTTTGTTTATTTGTAAACAAGTATATTTTATTAATGTAAAAAAACATTTGTACAAAATGAGAATAAAAAAATTAGAAAATAAATATAAAAAAATTTTAAAAAAGGATTAAAAAAAATGTTCTCTACCACTAGAGAGAGAGAACTGATGATGAACTTTGAGTGCAGATTGAAACATACTTTTTTACTTTCTTATTTTTTTCCTGTGTGTATTGTGTGTGTGTTTTTTTCTTTTGCAACAAAGCTAATAGGAAATGTTTTGTATAACTTCACATATGTATTGCTTGCTTTCTCAAGGAGCAGGGGAAATGTGGGAGGGATGGAGAGAATTGGGAACTCAAAATTTTAAAAAAATGAATGTTAAAAAATTTTACATGTAATTAAGTAATAATAGAATAAACAAAAATATATTTTTTAAAAAGAAGCATTACCATCTGTTTTGCTGCTATAGCCTAAAAACTGTGTGATATTACCATCTGACTTGCAGCTGAAACTTTCCCTGTGTTATTTTCCCCAATAGAATTGGGACCGCCTGACTTTTCTATGTTTTTTCTCAGTAATCATAAGTTCTTGATTCATTCATTTCCCATCTCTGTGCCTTTGCATAGCTGTTTCATTGCCTGGAATAAACTCTGTTCACCTCCATCTCCTAGATTTTGGCAAGACTCAGTCAGCTGCAGTCTCCTCCAGGAAGTCTTTCCTGATTCTCCCTAGTAGTTTGAGACCCCTGTCCTCCACTTGAAATGATCAGATATTCATTTAGTTGTTCACATATTATATTTCAGAAACAGACACTTCTCCAGGGCAGAGAGAAATTTCCATTGTTTTTATCCTTGGCATCTAACATAGATTGGTTTAATGAATGTTTGTGGAATTGAACTGAATTGAAGAAGGATAGTTGTTGGACCACCTGGCTAACACTGATACAGAAGAGTCAGAGGCCTCCAATGTGCCAGATAGCATTTATCAGGGGACATAGATAAAGTTCACACTGGAGGAAGATGTAAATCAGAAATCTGTACTGAGGTGGAGTTCCCACATAGTTCATCCCTTTGGATCTATAAATTTGACAGTCAGACATTCCACGTGAAAGGACTGCTCCCTATTTCTTTGCAGAGGTGGGAGTCTATAGAGGTAGAACACTGTTTACATCATCAGACTTTTTTTTTGATATGTATTTGGTTTTGATGAACTGTTTCCTCTCTTTTATTCTTTATAAATAAAGCAAAGTTCTTTAGAAGGGAATGCAGGGTAGGATATACTAGGAAATACAGGTGATGTAAAAACAAAAGATACCAATGAAAATTTATTAGGAAAAAAGTTAAATAAAGTTAGGTGTCCCTTACCCTGTTGTTGACTTCAAAGGATACTATGGAGATATCCCGTCCCCCTCCCACTCTGTTGTATAAGATGTTGCTAATTACCTCAATTGATTCCTTTGCTCAGAGAGAGAGAGAGAGACTTTCCATATTTCCCAGACATTAAGGTCCTTATTGCAGGGATAAAAGCAGGAACAGGGTAAGGGACTCACATTGTAAGTCCATTGGTCAATGGGAGCGATTAACCATGGAGGCTCTGGTTTCCAAGTAGGCAAGATCCTCCCATTCTCCCGATTGGAAATGCCCTGCCATGGGAAGGGAGTTCAGCTGGCCTGATGATCCATCAAGGCAGGCATCAATACCTCAATGATGTCCAGCTGATGGTCTTAGCTGATCCCAACCTCCATTAAACTAGTCTTGCAAATATACACAGCCCAAGGCAAGGATTATATAAAGGCTGCTGCCATCACTTGACTAGATTACATGTGGGGAGAGTGAAAGAGAGTACAGGTTGTTAAAAATTAAGACTTTGGTTCTTAAATTCCCCTGGGGTAAATTAAAATATATTAGCATCACACGAAGAACAATGTTAAGAGTTATAGGTAAAATGAAAATTTCTTGGATGATTTTTGACTGGATCTGGATGATTACAGGATTTCAGGTATAGAACTTTGAAGCAAGAAGGGACCTTAAGGCTCAACCACTTCATTTTGTGAGGAAACTGAGTGCCAGAGAGACAAAGTCTGAAAGGAAAAAAAAAACAAGATCATGGTGGTGTACTGGAAAGAGTCTCATACTTGGAGTTAACAGAGTCCTAGATTTTTGCTTCTGGTTATGACCATGGACAATCACAACCTCTCTGGGCCTTACTCACCTATAACATGGGAATAAGATGTATGGAGTGTTTCAAAGACTTTAAAATGCTCTAAAAATGAAATCTGTTATTTTAGTAAGAGGACTGGAGGCCAGGTCATGTGAGGCTGGAAGTAATGGGGTTAAGTTAGCTTGGAGAATAGAAGACTGGGGAGGTGAGGTGTCTACATGAAGTCTGTCTTCAATGATTAGAAGAAAGTCTGTCCTGGGTAATCAAGAACTTAGATCTGACCTGAAAAGTACCTAATAGGTCATCTAGTCCAACCTTCTAGGTTTATAGATGAGGGAACTGACCAGACATAAGTCTTCTGACTTGAAGTCAGGTGCTTTTCTTACTCTACGGTCTTTGCTCTGTTTGACTGTTGGCTTCAGTTACTACTTGAAGGAATGGGTGGAAACTGCAGAGAAGTAGATTGTAATTCAATATAAGAAATTTCCCTTGACCCAAGTGAAGACAGGCTGTGGTGGGAGGTGGCAGTCCTCCCATTCCTAAAGGTCTTTAAGCAGAGGTAGGAAAAGCTGTATCAGGGATGTCAGAGAAGAATTCTGGGTTCAGGAAGAGGCCTGGAAGGATTTCCCTCTAGGACTGAGATACTGAGATTTCAGCAATGGGCAAGATGACATCTCTAGTGAAGTTGGGGTGAGGGCTGAGGCTGGCAGAGTCCAGGTCTCCTGACTCCCAGGCCAGCTTGGGGTCAGTTGTCTGAAGCCACTTTTCCCCAGGCCAGATGCCTTGGGCTGGCTCCATGACTGCTGAGTCAAAGCTTTCTACAAGGAGGGGGATGCCCTTCACAAAAGAGCCCAGAGAGAGGGTGACAATGACCCCACTGTTCAGTGGCACCAAATGGGCCCCTCAAATATCCTGAGACATGGTTGTAGGATTACTGCACACCCACAAAGAGCTATAGCACTGGGTTTCATTTTTTTTTTTATAGTAGCACAAAAATGACAATTTGGGATATATTTGGAAAGGGCATTTAAAAAGTCAAGGGCTCATCTCCCTCCCAACTAAGCCCTACAATTTTCAACTAAAAATAAATTGGGGATTGGGTTGGGTTGTTTATTTATTAAATATAAAACCTAAAACAAATTGGTAAAAATCCTGTTCTTACCCAAATGCCTTCTCCTGTACAAGAGGCAGTATAGCCCACCAGGAGAGCAATGGATTCAAGATTCAGAGGACTTAATACATCTGAACAAGTGGCTTTTCTGTGCCTCAGTTTCCTGCTCTATAAAATGGAGACATGAATACTTGCCCTGCCTATAGCATAGGAGCTTTGCAAAGATCAAAGATGATAAGGACAATGGAAGCAAAAAACCAAAGCCTTCCCCATCACCACAGTCTTCATCTGATTTCTCTTGTGCTCTCTAACCTTTTTTTTTTCTTTTTTAGGTTTTTGCAAGGCAAACAGGGTTAAGTGGCTTGCCCAAGGCCACACAGCTAGGTAATTATTAAGTGTCTGAGACCGGATTTGAACCCAGGCACTCCTGACTCCAGGGCCGGTGCTTTATCCACTATGCCACCTAGCTGCCCCTCTAACCTACTTTTCAATCACTAAAGGGACAGAATAGGACCTATGATATCAATGACAAAGTGAAGTCTTAGAAGAGGAAATTCCCTTTACCAATTTGAGATGGTATCTTCTCGGCATCTTGCAGCCTTTGAGAATTGTCTCGGGCATTTGGAAGTCAATGGACTTGCCCAGGGTCAGACAATATATTTCTGATGTAGAATTTGAACCCAGGTCTTCCCAATGCACTATTCCCTATACTATGCTGTCTTTCTAACTTAGAACAAGCAAAGGTGATTAGATAGGGCTCCACTTTAGAATTATTCCCACTATAGGGGCGGCTAGGTGGCACAGTGGATAGAACATCGGCCCTGGAGTCAGGAGTGCCTGAATTCAAATGTGACCTCAGTCACTTAATAATTATCTAGCTGTGTGGCCTTGGGCAAGCCACTTAACCCTATTTGCCTTGCAAAAATCTAAAAAATAGAAAGAATGATTCCCACTCCAAAACATTAAGAACATATATATATATATATATATACACACACACATGTGTGTGTATGAGTGTGTGTATGTGTGTGTATATATATATACACACGTATATATATACACACGTGTGTATATATATCTATATATAGATATATATAAAATTTAGAGGTCTGCAAAGCAATTTACATGAATGACCTTATCTGATTCTATTAGGTATTATCTTTCCATTATACAGATGAGAAAACTAAGGCTCAGAGTGCTTAGGTTCAGATTTACAACTAGTAAGTATCCAGGAAAGGATTCAAACCCAGATCTTCCTGACTTTAAGTCCAGTCATCAGTCCAAAACACCAATATCAGGACTAAGGGGATTAGAGAACAATAAGCATTTGCATTTGTCATGAATAGAAGAGTGAGTGGTAGGGTTGAGCTCATTTGACTCTTACAACAACTTTGGAGGGAGACTATTATCATGATTCCTATTTTACAGATGAAGGAATTGAGACTTAGCAAATACAATCTCTTGGGTAGGGTTGTAAAACTAGTAAATGTCTGAGACTGGATTTGAACCCAAGTCTTCCTCTCTCCATGTAACGATCACATTCTCTTTTTGGCACAGTCTCTCCAGAGGCTCCAGGTCAAGGTAAGTTGTACCTTATGGAGTGCTAGGCATCCTCACAATCCCTGTCTCAAGGCTTCTCTAGCTTGCAAGAGGAGTGAGCTCTCCTATTGGGCAATAACAGACAAGAGTCTGCCATCTTGTATTCAGTAGATAGAAGGCTATGGACGTCAGGGACAAGATGCTGCGCTTAGGACCATCTCGTCCAACTATCTCCTGTTACTTACGTATAAGTAAACTAACCTCAGAAAGAGGAAGTGACTTGTCTAAGACCCTACAGATAGTGAATTCTGGGGCTAGGATCATTCCCCAGACTCTTGGATCCCAAATCCAGTGTCCTTGTAAGGGTTTGAATGCCTCTTTGTTGTCCCTAGGAAGAATCATCAAGAACCCCAGTATGTATAAGTAGGGCCTGGAGACATTATAGATAAGATTAGGGAGTAGCCCTTCTCTCTCACCCAAAATGTATAATCAGTCAAAGAACAGCTCAACTGGGAAGGCCCAGGTAAAGTGAGGAAGCCTTGATTCAAGAATCAGGTGACCAAGTAGGAATCCTAGGTCAAGCATTTACTAAATGTACAGCCTTTGCCCTTCTTTGAGTCTCAGTTTCTGTACCTATAAAATGGAGACAGTAAGACTTGTACTGTTCATCTTCACAGCACTGAGGAAAATGGTTTGTAAACCATAAAATGCTACCCAGTGAGTTATGATTATAGGCCAGAATGAAGTGGAGTGGGGGGGGGGGGATGTGATAATGGGTGGGGAAATATCTACATGGAAGCTGGAACAAGGAAGAATGAGAAGAATGTCTCAGTTCTCTAGCTCTGTCTGTCTGGCAGACAAAGATGTTGGGATTCTGATCCTGAGCTCAGGAGAAAGCAAATTGATCCTCATCTCCCTTGTTGACATTGTCTCCAGATTTGGAGTTGGGAGTAGCTCACATTTGGGTTTGCTGCCTTCTGTCCACTGACATATTTTACCTAAGGAGTAGGCAGAATATTTTATTATTTAATTAGCCAAGGCTACAGCTCATTCCCTGATTACAGAGTTTCCAGGAAAAAGTGATTGAATTTGCAGATAAGACATGTCTGGATGAAAAAATTGGACAGATTCCCTTTTGGGAGCTTCATCATCCTATATCCTGTATGTAGCATTTGAAATAATTTAGTTGTTCTTGTCCCAGATCAGCCAGAAACTCCAACTCATCATATGACCTTCTCTAGATCTCATTTTCCTATGGGATAAGTCATTTAAGCTCTCTCC
The DNA here is from genome assembly GCF_037893015.1 of Macrotis lagotis. Classification (NCBI taxonomy): domain Eukaryota; kingdom Metazoa; phylum Chordata; class Mammalia; order Peramelemorphia; family Peramelidae; genus Macrotis; species Macrotis lagotis. Next base: position 867,040,425 of record NC_133658.1, read on the forward strand.
ACCTCTGTTTCTCCATCTGTAAAAAGAGTTGAAGGAAGAAGTTGACAGCCTATTGAGGTCCTTCCTAGCTTTATGGATCTATGATTCCAGGTTCTCATCTATAAAATGAGAGGATTGGGCTAGATGGTCTTCAAGGCTCCATTCAGATCTGCCATTGTTCTAAAATTCTCCGTTTTAGTTCTTTTCTATCTCTGAGATTGTTTTCTAAGTTCCCCTCCCTACCCAGTTCTGTCATTTCCTGTTCTAAGAGCTCTTCCAGATCATATATTCTTTGTTCAAATGCTTTTCGCAGTTCTGATGGCCTATCATCCAAGAAGATGGATCAGGTATTCTACGTTCTATCACCGTATAGTCTAAAGTCCCTTCTGCTTCCAGTCTTCTAAGATTCATTATCCCTTTGACCCAGCTACAGAGATTGGGGAGAAAGGAGAACATAAATGTTAATACATATCTGACATAGTTTGTCACTGCATCAATGTTAGGGGAGCCTCAGGAGTTACTTAGGTTTTGAAGTAGGGGGAAAAAGAGATTTTTAGGGCTTGTTCCCAGCTCCAATCCCATACAGAAATGCCATCGTCAGCTTGACACAAACTCTGCCAGGCATCTGGCTCTTTGTTTTCCTTCTCATCAGTGAGGGCTCATCTGAATGGAGCAGAAGAGCTGGCCGAGGACCCTGGAGGGACCTTCCCTGGTCATCGATTCTCCATGTGAATGTCAACAGGAATGGATGCAACGGTGGTGGGCTGGTTGAAGCTGTTGGTGCTGGGCTGGCCCACAGTAGATGCTGGCAAGGTGGGCTTGGGGCTCTTGGGTTCCAATTCCCGTCTCATTCTCATTTTCCTGTAACAAACATCATTTCAGTGGTTTTCATTATGTGATATGAGAATTCACATCAGAGACTACAGCTGTTACTGGGAAGGCATAAAATGCAGGTGATAATTAAAAACTTATAAAAATTATTAATTATTCCTCTATAACAGCTACATGAAAGGTTCAGAGAGTTAGTAGCATTGATTTAAATTTTATTTTATCTTATTTTTATTTTTTTAGATTTTTCAAGGCAATGGGGCTAAGTGGCTTGCCTAAAGCCACATGGCTAGGTAATTATCAAGTGTCTGAGGTCAGATTTCAACCCAGGTATTCCTGACTCCAAGGCTGGTACTCTATTCACTACACCACCTAGCCGCCCCTTGATTTAAATTTTAATTTGGTTAATTATATCCTGAGCAATCTTGAGAAAGTCTTTTCACCTTCCTAAACCTCAATTTCCTCATCTATAAAATGCCAGTGAAGGATCACACAATGATCTCTAAGGTTCCCACTAAACAAATATTATTTTCCATGATCCTATGAGTGGAAATACTAGAAAGAAACAGAGTTCATCTAGTCTAGGTGTTAGCTGGCAGAAACTTAGTGAAGTCCATGGGCCCCTGCTCAGAAGGGGTAAAATAAAATAAGGAGGGGAAGGAAGAGGGAGGAAGGAGGAGAAAAAAGAGGGAGAAAAGGAGGGGAGGGAGAGGAGGGAGAAGGAGAACTAATATTTATATGGTGTTACTACATGTCAGGCTTTACAAATCTTGTCTCATTTAATATTATTATTATTACTATTAAGCTCTATTATTAACCCCATTTTATAGATGGGGAAACTGAGGAGGGGAGAATTAAGTGACTTGTCCAGGGTCACACAAGTAGTAAATGTCTAAGTCCAGATATGAACTCAGGAAGATGAGTCCTCTTGACCACAGGCTCAGGTGTTCTATCTAGTGTCCCAACTCTGCCATAGGAGGAGCTTAATAAATTGTATGCCTATAAAAACAAAAACTGCTATCCAAAGAACAAAAATATCTATGCATCCCTCTGCTCGTGGCCCTGATTCTCGGATGTTTTCACAGGAAAATAGACAAATTTTAGGAAGCGTAGAATGGGATGTATATGAGTCCTGCTTAAACTACCATGGTGATGCCAGGAACCAGGCTGTGGTGACTAGTGCTTTGTCCCCAGACAGCATAATTTTGAGGGTTGGAGATAATATTTCTAGTCTTCCCCATCAGTCAGTTCTTCCTGGGGTTTCTATTTTGTGGAAGGGATAAAGACAGCTTTCATTTCCTTCCCAGCCATTCTTGACTTCAAAATCATGCCTCTGCTTCTGTCCCTTCCTGGAACTTCCCACAGAGCCCAGAGCCTCCATCCAACCACTCTTGCAACCTTCTCAAATTAAAGCCCAGTCTCTTCCCCATTGAAGAGATCTACCTGGGGCCTCCATTTTGTGGAAGGGTCCAAGTCAACTTTTATTCCCATCTGGCCCTGTTCCTAACTTCCAAACTTCCAGACATCTCCCCTTACCTTCCACATAAGGTACCTTCATTCCCACCCTACCCTGCGTCATCCCTCCAACCCTCAACTTCAGAAGGTTTTCCTTTTCCCTCAGGGAACTCTCCAAACAAATACCAAATGACTACTTGTTGGAGTTACTGTACAGGGGATTAGTCTTTTCAGGTATAGGGCAAATTAGATGGTCACTGAAATCCCTTCCATTCTGTGCTATTCCCATTGGTACCTGTTGTACATTTTTAGCAAGATGAGCACCACGGTGAAGATGATAATGACGGCAATCACGATGGCCGCTACAATGGCTCCTGAACCTGCCTCAAGGAAGAGAGAAAAGGCAATAAGAAGTCAGTGATCTGCAGAACCAGGACTAGAACCCAATATAGAACCAGGTGCCCCATCCAGGGTTCTTTCCCCAGTCTTATCCCCACATGTTCAAAACTCTGGCCAAACTGGAATGATCTTTGCTCCCGGAGTACATTCTAAACTTTCCCACCTTCAATTATTATTCATGTTACTTCCTCTTATATTCAGTCATTCATTTTTTCCATTTAATAACTACTAATTTTAAATCCTTATGCTCAATGCTGGAGAAGATTGGAAGATAAATGAAGCGTCTTCCCTTTCTAGGAGATGATATTTATCTTTCTGATATCACTGCTACTGGACTCCATAATAGAATTAATTCCCTCTTCCTAAGGCCCTGCCAAGCTTGTAAAGATTGTCCAAAAGCAGTAATGGGGTAATAGTCCAGGTATTTCAATAAATCAATAAATCCATCTTCGCACACCCTTCAAAAAGTTTGAAGATGGTCACTCATGACATCCGTTTTCTCTGGGTCACTATGGACCCTCTGGGAAAGAAAGTCATCTTTTTGTTCAAATACACACTTCTGGTTAGAAAGATGAATATATAATATGAAAGCAAGGACAGCCAAGTGAGGATGAATTCCTAAGAGTAGCACACTCAGGAATTTGATAGCCCAGAATGGTCTGAGATGGTAATCACAGCAAAGGGCAAGCCAAAAGGATGGTGGTTATTGTTGTATGTGTGTGGGGGAGTACTAAGGGGGATCAAAAATGGATTAAAATCACTGTTTGGAGGTGCAAGGGATAAGGGACAAGGGAGAAAAGGTAGAAATGTTCAACTCTTCTTTTCCAATTTTCTCTATTAGGGAAAACATACTTTAGAACAGGACAAATTGTATAGGCAGAAAATAAATTTTCTCAGGGAATGGAAACCAATGATGTGTGAGGGGACAGGAAAAGATCATCCAGTCACCTTCCATGAGCCCATATTCACAAGGTCAAGGTGAACTAGCTCCACTAAGATAGTTAAAGAATCAGTGGTGATTGGCTGATGATCTCCAAAGGACCCTTGAGAATGAGAGAGGAGCCACAGGTCTCCTGGCAGCTTGCATGGTCCTCAAATTAAACAAAACAAGGAAGCAGGGAGAGTATAAACTTTAGGTCAGTGAAGCATGGCCTCCAATTCCTGGTAAAATTCTAGAATACTTTTCTAACAGGAAGGTATATGAGTGCTCTGAGAGACCAAAGAAACTCAATCAAAAATAGGTCAACCATATTTGAATCATTTCTTATATTAATGAGGATCACCAGTCCAGGAAATACTGTAGCTATAATATTATGGCTTCTAGGCATTCTAGACAAAGGGAAGAATATTATGTTATAGTTAACAATAATATATTGTTAACTATTATATTCTTTTATATATATTATATATATATATATAATTATTCATTATTATTCTTATCATCAGTTGAATTAGACTACTTTCTGCTCTAAATTTTCCCATATCTGTGCTCACATGTCCTCACGGGGTTGCGCTCTTCCCTATGCCTAGACTGCAGTTGTCTCCTTTAAGGTCTAGTTCAAATGCTACCTCCTCCATGAAGTCTTCTCTAATCTCCCCTGTCAACATCAACCTTTGCCCTAAGACCTCACCTATGTGACCCTTGATTTTTTGTTCATTTTATTAATTTTTTTGAGGGGGGCTAACTGTGCTTTCATTCCTGTGGGAAGCTGCTAAATTTGGAAACTCCCTCAGCATGAAATCAGAGACTCAAAATTTGTAGTCTTAGAGGACTCAGGGAACTGTCGATTGTTTAGCATTCATCTGGCATAAAGCAGATACTTAATAAATGTTTATTGACTGATCGGGATCAGGCAAGTAATATGTGTCAGATAGACTCCAAAGTTAACTCTTTTTATATACTTAGTAATGTATTAGTAAATGTTTAATGACTGGTTCTTCCAAAAATGCTATATATACTTCAAGTTTATATTCTTTTCTTCTTTCTCTTCTCTTCTCTTCTCTTCTCTTCTCTTCTCTTCTCTTCTCTTCTCTTCTCTTCTCTTCTCTTCTCTTCTCTTCTCTTCTCTTCTTTTTGGTTTTTTTGCAAGGCAAATGGTGTTAAGTGGCTTGCCCAAGGCCACACAGCTAGGTAATTATTAAGTGTCTGAAAATGGATTTGAACTCAGGTCCTCCTGACTCCAGGGTTGGTGCTCTATCCACTGTGCCACCTAGCTTCCCTCAAGTTTATATTCTTAATACTTTCCCATCACTTTCTTCTCTTTAGAAGGTAACTGGGATTAAGTGACTTGCTCAGGTTCACACAGCTAGTAAAGGTCAAGTGTTTGAGGTGGAATTTGAACTCAGGTCCTCTTTATCTAGATGTCCCCTGACTTTCTCAAGTTTGGACAGTCAACCACGCAATAAATCAAGCCTGTCCTGATTTGTAGCATTTGTCCATTTGTCTCTTCCAAGCTGAATCCAGAACATTCCTGTACCTTTTTCATATAATATGATATAATGCAGCCCTATGTCTTAACTTGCCACCAAACTATAAGCTTCCCAATGAAAACTTGATATCTCCATTAGTGCTGAGTACCTGGCTCTATATACATAGATTCTCAATAAATATTTAAACATAGAATGAATGAATGAATGGAATGAATATTTGGATTGACTTGCCTCTTGGCCCAGCCCACAGTCACCTCTCTAGAGAACCCCCAACAAATCTGACTTGAGTTGGCCTCCATTCCAGGAACTATTCTTAGTCCTGGTACCAGCACCTCACTTAGTCCCCCTTACTCTTATAGAGGAAGTCTTCGGTGGACATTGCGGTCTCATTTCCTGGGAAGGTGGCACCTCCCAATGGTGCCACTGTGGTCATCTTGGTCTTGTCTACAAAGAAAAGAAAATGGGTTCAAAAAGCAGACTGCCCTTTAAGCTCTAGATCCAATGTCTGTGTCATCGATTTCTCATGAAAACCCATGAACTGAAAATAAATTCAATTTATTGACAATTACTTATCCAGTGTTTCTTATATGGTAGGCACTAGGTCTGGGACCATGGAAGTTTTAAATTCAACAGTCATTGAAAGTATGCTGTATGCTGAACACTAGAGGAGAGCAATTCATTAATAAATGTTTATTTGTTTATTAAATGAATACTTATTAAGCCACAATGTGCCAGACACCCTCAATAAACTTCCATTTTATTCTGATCTACAAAATTTAAGCTTTTGGGGAGCTTATTGTCTAGTAGACAGTAAGTTATGAATATATCCGTCTTTCTAACCTTCAAAAACACTGGGAGGTTAAAGATAGTAGGATTTGAAAAGCTATTCTGTGGAAGAGGGTGAGGTTTTATCTGCTTGGCCTTTGAAGATTTTAAATTTAGACTCGATGTCAGAGGATGAAAGCTGTCCATAACAGAAGTGGGCTTCACTACTCCCTTCCAATACAGGCTGAATTCCCCCTTCATCAGACATGTGGAAGGGGCATCTCTTCTCTGGGCCAGGGTTAGATGACACCCCCCCCCCTCTCTCCCCTTCCAGGTCTCATCTAATTAAGCAGTTCTGTGATATGGTGGTGGTGGTTGTTGTTTGCCTTTTCATGACCCCATTTGGAATTTTCTTGACAAAGATACTGGAGTGATTTACCATTTCCTTCTCTAGCTCATTTTACAGAGGAGGAAACTGAGACATACAAGGTTAAGTGACTTGCCCAAGGTCACACAACTACTAAGTGTCTGAGGCTGGATTTGAACTCAGGTCTTCCTGCCTTGAGGCCTGGTGCTCTATCTACTGAACCTCCTAGTCTCCTTCTGTGATATGTACAAGTCATCAATGAGGATGGGAACTACAATATCCATCTAAGACATGCAAAGTGGTATAGGAGGGAAGTCTGGAGATTATCAATGATTGCAGGTATACAGGAAGGCTTCTGGAAGGTAATGCTATTTCACAGGATCATGAATTTATTGCTAGAGGGAAGGAGAAGTTAGATATCCTTTAGCTGAATCCATGATTTTAAAATTGAATTTATTTTTTAGGAGAACACTGAGACCCACAGAAATGAAATGACTGGTTCAGGGTCAAAATAGAATGAGGCAAGATTCAAACCCATGTCCTCTGATACTGGATGCTATGTTCTTTCTTTTTTTGGGGGGGGGGTTGGTTTTTGCAAAGCTGTGGGGTCAAGTGACTTGCCCAAGGTCACATTGCTAAGGTAATTAAGTGTCTGAGGCTGAATTTGAACTCGCGTCCTCCTGACTCCAGGGTCAGTGCCTTATCCACTGCTCCACCTGGCTGCCCCTGCTATGTTTTTTCTACACATCACAACCTAGCTGAACTTTCAAGATCTAGAAAGAATTAAATGGGCAAAAAGGGAAAGGGAAGAGGTCGGGGGAACAACATGAGCAAAGGCACAGAGGTAGGAAAGAACAGGGAGGTTCAATGAGCAGGCAACAGTACAATGTGACTACATCTTATGCTATGTAGGATGGAATAACATAAACTAAGGTTGCAAAAGACAAGTGGCAGCAGGATGTGATGGGAATGCTTTTGGTTCCACAGGTTTGCATCTATGATGAACCTAAGTGAACCTTGGAATCTCAGAGATAAACTAAGTTAAGAACAACCTTGAAAGACTTCAGAACTCAGGTCAATGTGATGATATACCATGATGCTATTTTCTGCTATAGAAGTAAGTGATGGATTTAGAATGCAAGAGACAAGCCATTTCTGGAACATGTTTTGCTGGCCTATGTATATTTGTTATGAGAGATTTTAATAACTGTTTAGTTGGAGGAAAGATAATAAGTGCTTCCAAAAACGAATAAAATATATATTTGAAATATATTTTAATTCAAAATAGGTGGACAGACAGACTCAAGACTCAGATTCCTAGATTCTTCTCTTGCCTCAGTTTCTCCTATTGTATAACCCACAGATCTTTGTTTATCTAGGCCTCAACATACTACCTGTCTGACACATAGCAGATATTTGATAAATACTTGTTTTAAATTTATCTGATAAGGACTTGAGAGCTTCCTAATTTTTCAGTTTCAGGAAACATAAATTCAGAGCTTGAAGGAATCTCAAAGTTTCTCTAGTCTAATTGCCCCCTTTACAGTGAAGAAACTGAGGCACAAAGAGGTTAGAGACTCATCCAAGGCCTTATAGGAAAAAAATGGTAGGGAAAGGATTTGCACCCAGGTCCTCTGACTCCAAAATCCAATGCAGCCCCACAATGAATGTATGAGTAACCAATATTCTTTCTGTGTTTCAAGTGTTATGAGTCTTTCCCCTCATAACCATCCTGTGAGCTATGTGGTACAAATAGTATTCTCCCTGTTTTCCAACCAGGGAATCTGAGGCTCAGAGAGGGGAAGCAAATTATGCAATTGTACTTGGACAGATTACTAAAAGGAAGCCAAATGCTGAGCAATAGAGAAACTAATGAAGTTCCTTAAAAAGAGATAACAGAAATTTGTCGACATCATCAGACGTGGTTTCGATATTGGAGAGTTTTGCTTAATTGTTTTTCTTTGTAACAAGGAGGGTCTAGTCTGGAGGAGGTGGGAGTGGGAAATGAATGTTCTACAAAGACAAAAGACCTCTTTAAAATGCCTTTTTTTAAAAAAAAAAAACCCAAGTATCCCAGCCTCCTGTCTTGGTCAGGGTTCTTTACATGTACTGTCTTGGTCAGCCTCTGCATTTTTACACAAAAATGCAAAGAATTGTTCTGAATGTTCAAAAACAACAAGAAGAAATGGGAAAACATGTTTAGGTTTAGTAGTTTCTCTGATATGGATATATCGTTGTCAAAGAGAGAAGGGCCCTCTCTCACAGTGCCAAGCTCAGCAAGATTCCAAGGGACAAACAGTCACAGTGGGTCCATGGGCAATACCGAGGCCCGATGAACTGCATCTCTGTCACTCCATCTTATAGGGTGTGCAAGGGGTTGGATGGACAAGAGCAGGGGGCAGCTCCATCAGGAACAGACCCCAGGTTCAGCTCTGTGGAGCCACATGGAGGGAAAAGAAAGAAATGGAAATCCCACCAGCATCACGGCTGCTTAAAGACTAAGCCATGTGGATTCAGAGTCATGGAATAGTAGAGCTTCCAGAGTCCTTAGAACCCAGAATGTCAGAGCTTGGAGGGAACTTAGAACCCAGGATGTTAGAGCCGGGAACACAGAATGTCAGAGCTGGAAGGGTCCTTAGAATCCAGGATGTCAGAACTGGGAGGGAACTTAGAACCCAGGAATGTCAGAGCTGGGAGGACTCTTAGAACACAGGATGTCAGAGCTAGGAGGGTCCTTAGAACATGGAGTGTCAAAGCTGGGGGTCCTTAGAACACAGGATGTCAGAGCTGGGAGGGATCTTATCAAGTATCTGGGCTATCCTTTTCCCACTCTATTTATCTCTCTATTCATCTATCCATTTCTCTTTCTCTTTATCTCTCTCTAATCCATCTATCTATCTGTCTGTCTGTCTATCTGTCCATTCTATCTATCTATATCTATCTGTCCATTCTATCTACATCTATCTATCTATCTATCTATCTATCTATCTATCTATCTATCTATCTATCTATCTATCTATCCATTCTTTCTATCCATTCATTTATTGAGGAAAAAATTAAGACCCAGTGAGGGTGTCCATAGTCAGCATTCAGAGATATAGTCAAGACTCCATCTCTGAGGCTCTCAGAGCTGGCCATCAAATCTTTGCTTGAAGACCTCAGGTGAGGAGAAACCTTTGCTCACCAAAGGTAGCCCATTCCTCTTTGACTTCTCCATCTGGTATCACCCATTTTTGGGTAAGGCACTTAGCCTTTTCAGGCCTCAGTTCCCTCATTTTTAAAATGGTGGGCAGATAGCCTCTGAGGTCCTTCATTCCACTACTTTAAGGGTTCCCTTCAATCAAACTTCTTGGCAGGTTGTGCTCTTCTGGGTATCTCCAAAATGTCCCAGTCATCTCTTCAGCCTGGAATTCACACCTCCTTCGTCTCTGCCCCGGGATCCCTTCCTCTAATGGCTCTTCCCAACCAGACTCCACTCTTCCTGACTTCTCTACCAAGTTCTCACCATGGGCCCCCTCTTCCCTCCTCCCTCACTTTTACTTTCCACCTTTTAAATGTAAGCTCCTGAAAAGCAGTTTTCTTCCCCCCCCCTCATATTCTTAGAGCTTAGCAGTGTATCTGGCACACCAACCACTTAATAATTGCTTTATTTATAGTATTTATTTATAAATTTATAAATATTTATTTATATTATTTTTATAATAAATGACTGAGAGTCACTTTTAGTGGTCTCTCCTACTTCTGCTCCTGAGGTTTAGCAGAACATTCTCTTTCCAGAGTATGGTCCTTCCAGGACTTGAAGAGAGTGCACCCACACTAGACTTTTCTCCTAATGCTAAAAGCCCAGTTTCTCAACTGATTTTCATATTGTCTTATATCAAGACCCTTTGAAGTATCTTTGAATTGATTTATTGCTGGCCAGCAATAATTGTCCTTTCTAAAATAAAATGTCCAGAAGGACAGAAGGAAATGATTATTGATAAGTTATCTCCTATATGCCAGCATTTTACAATTATTCTTTTTTGATCCTCACATTAATCCTAGGAGGTATTATTATTACCCCTCCCCCATTTTACAAATGAAGAAACTGGGGCAGGCAGAAGTACAGTAAAGTTCTGAGGCTGGATATGAATTCAGGTCTTCCTGATATCAGATTCTGTGTTCCACATACTCTACCACCTTTGTGTTGAGACCTGGATCTTTCCCATTAGAATATCAGGAGACTTGCTGGGATCTAGAGAAGCTCAGGTCTCAGCACTCCCAACTTACTGGGCTTTTCATTAAACAATGAGTTGTCAGGAGCATTTCCTCAAGATCCTCTTTAAATATAAAAAGGGGAAAGGAATAAACCTATGGAGCTCTATAGGGTAGTGGATGAGTCAGGGCTCAAGTGAGGCAAGGCATGAGCAGCCCATGGAGGGACCCAAGGAAAAGAAGAGCCAGTCACACAAGCTGAAGAATTACCGTTGTAAGTATAACCTTCTTTGTTGGCAACTGATGAATAGTCTGGCCAAGTAAATCTAATATTGCTTATAGTGGACACGCCAGTCTCTCTTATTGATCATTGCCCTGGCTAGAAAACCTTCCTTCCTCAGTTTCCCTTCAAAATTCAATTCAGAAAAAAAATTTAATTAAAAAAACACAACTCAGTTCAGGTACCACCCACATGAAACCTTTCTTGACTCTTCCCCTCTCTTTACTATCACCTATTCTATAAATGTTTCTCTTGGCATAATGGATGTCAGCTGGAAAGAACTGAGTTCAAATCTTTCCTCTGACATATCCTGACTGTGTGACTCTATTATTTCCTCTGGGCTCCCATGCAAATCTCTAAGACTGTCTAAGTTGCAAAGCAGGAATTCGTCTGTATTGAACGAGGGAGTTTTCTCACCAGGAGCTCCTGGCTCTGATGAAGTCACAAATTTGATCATAAAACAAATACTTTGAATATTTTTATATGTGCCTGTTGTCTCTCCCAATGGATGTAGGACAGAACCTTTTTCATTTTTATATTCCCATTGTCTGGCATACAGTAGGCATTTTAAATGCATATTAATTGGTATTTCTGATGCAGTAAATTATGAATATAGGAAATTTATAATTAGAAACAAATTTTATAATCCATTAAAGGATTACTGTTAAATTTTGTAAAAGTGTAAAATGTTATCTGCTTCTGGGATGTAAATTGACTCCTATTTTAAATGTAAAATCTGTACCCATCTCCTCATTCCCAACCCCCAGCTTCCAACCTTTTACCTGGTTCCAGTCACTAAGGGGAAAGGATTTCCCCTTTGTTCTCAGTACCCAGAGAATGGGCAAAACTATAAAAACCAGGCCTAAACTCCCCTCATAGTCACCCCCCTCTCTGGCCCAGTCAGCTCTCCCTGGCTCGCTTGCTCTCTCTCTCTCTCTCTCTCTCTCTCTCTCTCTCTCTCTCTAGCTCTGTCTTGTCTCTGTCTCCCAAAACAACCTCACCTAGTATTTTGTTATTCACTTCTGTCCCCAGAGTATCTGTTGCTTCTCTAGGAGGACAAAAATTATTAATCTGTATATTTTGCAGCCTTCTACAATGAATCCTGAGCAGTTTTAAAATCCTAGGGAAGGATGTAAATTCATTTATTTTTCACAAACTCTCAGTCTCTATTTGGAAACCCTAAAACTCATTCACAGTATTTCCATAAAGTATTTGATATTGTCCTAAGAAGTTGTTTTTAGAGGCTCCACTTTGCCCTCCCAGTACAAACTGAAAGCTAGGTAGTATATGTTTATGTTCAATCCTGGACCTTCATGAGTTCAAATCTGGCCTCAGACATTTACTAGCTGGGTAACCCTGGGCAAATCACTTAAACTCTGTTTGCCTCAGTTTCCTCATTTGTAAATCGGGCTAGAGAAGGAAATGGCAATCCACTTCAGGCTTTCTGTCAAGAAAATACCAAATGGGATCTTGAAGAGTTAAATATGACTGAAATCAATCACTGAGGTATAGCTATGTACTGATTTCTTCTGCCTTTTGAAAAGGGCCTATCCAGCTTCAAGCGCTACAATGGAAAGAGCTTCTACTTGGAGTCAGAAGACCCAGGTTCAAATCCCAGTTATTCTATTTATGAACTGTGTGGTGGTTGAGCGAGTTAAACTCTGGGGGCCTCATTTCCCTCATCTGTGAAGTGAAGGAACTGAATGAGGCCCCTTTCTGATTCTAAATTGCTGATCTGAAGAGGGCTTGACAAATCCAACAACAGTCCAAGGGTTAAATAATCTTGTAAGACACAAACATAAGCAGCCATGAGCCAAATGGGTGGGATGGAGAACAAGGACCCCTGGTCTGTAGGAGGGAACCAAGTCCGTGGGTTGAGGCTGCCCAAGCCCGACCAGAATTGGAATGTGACCTAGGGCTTCCAGTGGCCTGTTTGTCTCTTGGCCACGATTCAACATTCCTACTCCCAAGAATCCTCAGTCCCACAGAGCACACCCCTTTCTTTGAGCCCTCAGACCCCACCCCACCAAATATGTACCAGGCTTGGATGGCCTTCCTCCTCCGTAGTGAAAGAGAGTGATGAAAACAATATAGCATGGAGAAACCTGGCAAGTGGGCTGGTCTACCCCCATTGAATGCCTCCTTTGTTTAACCCTGGCCTGGTTATAGTAACATGACCCTCTCCTCTAGCAAAGGGGCCTGGTACCCCTGAGAAAAAACATTGAATTGAATGTTTCTGGAGAACAGGTAACATAGGGAAGTCTTCATCCCTCCTCACTGGACCCTGGACTGAATGGGATGATGGAAACAGTCCTAGATTATGCATCTTTCATCTACCACTAACTAGTTCAGTGAGTTTAGCTAAATGATTTTCTTTCTCTGGGCCCTCTGGGGTTTGCCCTAGATTTTCTTCTAGGATCCTTCCCTCTTTGCTCTCACATCTTTCAGCCCTAAGAACCTACAGTCCTATGATACCTTCATACCTTTCCTTCACTTTAAAAAAAATGGTCTTTGCCTCCAACTCACTGGCTAAAGACACCTATCTAGTCATCTTCTCACTTTCCCAAGAGACACTTTCAAATTTCTCAGGGATGTTGCCCCTAGACAACTTCAGTAAAAGTACACTGACTCACAACTCTTTCTCTAGTTCATACCACTCTCCAATATTTAAACCAGGACTCATATACTCATCTGTTTCCCTTTTGTCTTTCTTTATACCTGTCCTTTTGGCTTAACTGCCCTAGGATACATTAGGCGGTTAAAATACGTTTGTTGTTTGATTGGTTGTCGCCATTATTTGGGGCTCTAAGAATGTTGTACTCAATTGATCTTTAAAGTATTTCTCTGTTTTCAATCTATAAACCAATGAATGGGATTGTATCTATAATTTGAGGACGGTTGGTAGTCAGTGACTGCAATTAGAAACTGTAAACCCTATGACTTGAAGATGCTGTATTTTCAAGTCATGTCAGACTCTTTATAACTTTATTTGGGGTTTTCTCGGCAAAGACACTAGAGTGGTTTGCCATTTACTCATTTTATAAATAAGGAAACTGAGGCAAACAGGGTCAAGTGTCTTGCCCAGGGTCACATAAGTGCTAAGTGTTTGAGACATGAGTAGAACTCAGGAAGCAGAATCTTCCAGTTTCCAGGTCTAGTATTCTACTTACTTTTCCAACCAGCTGTCTTTGCTGTCTCACTCTATGACTTGAACCTCCCTGTTGTCTCTTCAGAATCTAACACCATCCACTATGGAAGAGTCACTAAGGCCATCTTTCTCTACCCTCTCCTTCCTTGGGACTCCAAAATTATGAATTGTCTACATCATTCATTCATTCACAATGTGATATGTATTTATACTGGCATTTAATTGTTTGTGCTCATGTGTCTCATATCCTTAGGTAGGTTACAAACACTTTGAGGATAAGGTTCATATTTTAAACCTCTTTGTTTGCTCCAGGAGAAAAAAAAAGTTCAGTGGTCAGAGAGCTGGCCTTGGAATTACAAAGATCTGGGATCAAATCTCATCTCTGAGACATTCTGACCAAATGACTCCAGGAAAGTCACATAACTTTTTTATGCTCTAAGAAATTCTGCAACTGTAAAAGTTAGAGCTGATGCTGATCTGTGTTGATGGAGAATTTTCTCCTCAAGGAGTTCCCTCTGAGAATAAAATCATCGATCCAATCCCTGCCCAATAATTTCTGATCTCCCCCATAGGGTCTAAAGCTGGAAGGAACCTTAGAGGTAAGTCACCTACAAAGGGGTGTGATTACGTGGTTCAAACAATAGCTTTGACATGACTTCATTTTTAGATAGCAGTGAGAAAGCGTGTGTTTCTACCTTACACTGGACTGGTTGGAACATCTGGCCTTGACCAGATGAAACTGGACTGTGCTGGTTTCCCAATGTTTAGTTAAGTTTTGTGTCATACAAATGTGTTCCACTGCTCTCTTTTGGTGTTTGTTTAATTTTGTGGTTTTTAGGAATGGATATTACTACAAAGAAGCATGCCAAAGTTGTAACTCTTTAAAAAAGAGCACATTTCAATCACTGGTAAAGATATTAGTGTGAGTATTTAAAGGATCATTCGAGCTCACGATCAAACAGGATCGCCCCCCCAAAAAAAAATGAAAAGGAAAGTTCAGTAAAAAACAAAAACACCAAACTTTTGCTGCTAAACAGTCTAATTAATTCTCAGAAAATAAGCAAAGACCTTGGCAGTTGGAAAGACTGAAATTTATTTGCTATAGTGCAGTATATAGTCTTCTTGAAGTTGGAAGTTTATTTGGAGACCTAGTTAAAAAAAATCTGGCTAAACATTACTAAAAATTAAAAAGAATCATTTGGGTAGAGAAGACAATTCAAATATTGGAGTACCAAAGAGTGAAAAAAAATTTTTTTTAGAATCTTTTTGGAAAGATATTTGGGAAGACTGGAAAATTTCTTTTTTATTCTCTTTTTCTTTCTTTTTTTAAATTAATTTTTATTAAAGATATTAAGTTTTACAATTTTCCCCCCAATCTTACTTCCCTCCCGCCAGCCCCCCACGGTAAGCAATCTGTCAGTCTTTACTTTGTTTCTATGTTGTGCCTTGATCCAAATTGGGTGTGATGAGAGAGAAACCATATCCTTAGAGAAAAGACAAGAAAAACTGGAAAATTTCTTAGAAGATTTTACTGAGGAAATTCACTATTTCATTCCCCAAAGCATTATTAAAAGAAGTCCAAGTAGGCCTATAAGATTTAGGTCTCTTCTTAAGACCATGAAACCCTAAATGTTTGTTGTTTTGCTTCCAAGGCACCTGGAAATCTTGTCCTCATTAAAGTAATGTTGAACTTTGATAAATAAAGCAATACAATGAAAAAATATAATTGTTCTGAAATTGCAGCGATACCAAATGGAACTGAAATATTGAACATTCCCTTACCATGCTGTACAACCCAAAAGGTTAGAAATTTATTTGAGAGATGGAGATAAGCAATGCTTTAATAGCTTTGGAGCTTACCTATATTTAAAAACTACTGAAAAATTAAAGGCTAAACAATCAAGGCTAGATTTGTAAAAGTGAATTTTTTTTCAAAGGGGAAAAAAAGTGTGAAAAAATTATGATTTTCATGCTGAAAAATTTAAAGACCCTGGGTCCAATTTTTTGACCAAAATAGTAAATTGTGTAAAATAAAGTGAATGATCATGCTGCCTTACTACTGATGTTGCTGTAACTACTGCCCTGAGGTCTTTATTGGTGTACAATAACCAGATGGCCCCAGATACAGAGAGGAAGAGGATATGGTCCCTGTTTTCCAGTAGCTTACATAGTTATCTGGGGCATAAGAAGTTAAATGAGTCCTGTGCAAGGGAGGAGTGAATGTTCAGAAAAAAGACAGAAGATGCCACAAAGACAGATTAACTGTCTAGTGACTAGTACAGTCAATGCCAGGAAGGAGAAATTGCTTTGCCTTGGGCTGCTCAGGGAAGGCTGTGTGAAGGAAAACTAAAGGACCCAAAGAGGTCAGCTAAGTAGAGAAGGGGAATATTAGGGCAGAAGAAGAGCATGGGTGTAGCTAAAGTACTTAGATTTAGCCAGAGGACCTGATTGGGAGTCCTGGCTCTGTCATTTACTAGATGGAAACCTTTGACTAAATTGTCTAACTTAGATCTCAGCTTCCTCTTCTGTAAAATGAGAGGGCTAAATGTGGCAATATAAGGTCCCTTTATGCTCAGATCCTTTGACACCTTGACCCATTTTAGTAGCACTGATAGTTGTGAGTCCAAGTCTGGAATCAGGAAGATACAAGATGGATTTATGGAATGGTGAGTCCGTCCGGTTGGGCGATCCCAGGACTGAGAATCAGAACACCTGGGTTCAACTGCTCCGTGACCTTTGGCAAAGCCATCTCCTCTCCCTAGGCTTCAGTTTTCTCCAATACAAAATGAAGGAGTCTAGACTCAATGAAATCTAAAGTCCCCTCTAGCTCTAACATCCTATCATCCCACTACCTTGTGATTTTTCCAGTCTTCCAGTTCAGGATGTGGCCCTTAACCTCTCTAGGGATTGCCTTCCATGCTCCTTATCCACATTCCCTTTCTCTGATCTCGCACCCTCTGCCTTCCTGCTCCAAACCCTGGACTCCAGAGGGGATGGGAGTTGGGGGAAACAACCATAGCTACTCAAGAGAACTGGGGGCAAGCTTGAGCTGCCCGGAGCCACAGTTGGCAAGCAGCCAGTCACAATAGCTTCAGAGACACACTGGGACATTTGTTTGGGTGACTAAGTTTCATTTAAAAACTCTCTCCCTCCATGCCTTTCCTCCTCCCCTTTCTCCTCTCTCTTTCTCTCTTTTCTCCTCCTTTTTTCCTTCTCTTCTATGATTTCAAGTCACCATGTTCTCCACCCTGTTTTATTAAGGACTGGAAATGGTTGGCTTTTAGGGTCCCCCAAATTGGAAGATTCGCAATACTAACAAAAATCTAAGTTTCCAAACCTATACATTTCATAGGTTTTTACATCTCAATGTACAATTCACAGAATTTGATACTTCTTAACCTGCCTAAAAGGTAGATAGCTCTGATATTTTTAGGAGAGGCAGAGGTGAAAGAACACTAGGCTTGGAGTCAGGAGAGACTTGAGTATAAGTCACACTTGTGATACTCATTAGCTTTCTTTTCAACTTAACCCCTCTCAGCCTCTGTTTCCTCATCTGTTAAGTGAGAATAATAATACTTCTAGTCCTTACTTTATTGGTATCTTTGTGAGGATCAAGTGAAATAATGAGAGGTAGCGAGGTAAATTAGAGTGCATACAGAACTGGACTTGAAATCAGATGACCTGAATTTGAATTCTGACTTAGATATTTAGAACCTAAATCTGACTCCAGGTCCATTGCATTCTTTTTATTCATTACAACAAGAACCCTAGAAAGGGCACTTTTATTAGAAATGATGGTACATCTGACAGTTGACCGCCTCTTCACTGTTTGTTTTTTATATTACCTTTGGCAAGTGGAAGTACCTAGACTTCCCTGCCTGTAAAGTAAAGGGGAAGGAGAGACAACCATTTCTTGACTTCACGAGGCTGTCAAAAGCCAAGATCACGGGCGTAAAGACTTCTTAGCTAGGGGACAGAAGGTCTTTGGTCCAGTAGTCTATTTTTTCACTCCTAGTTGTTCAGTTGTGTCCAACTCTTTATGACCCCATTTGGAGTTTTCTTGGCAAAGATACTGGTTTGTCATTTCCTTTTCCAGTCCAAGGCTGAGAGTACCATAAGCACCCACTAAGCTTTGTCTATCCACTACTTTCACACT
The DNA here is from genome assembly GCF_037893015.1 of Macrotis lagotis. Lineage (NCBI taxonomy): Eukaryota > Metazoa > Chordata > Mammalia > Peramelemorphia > Peramelidae > Macrotis > Macrotis lagotis. Next base: position 867,058,426 of record NC_133658.1, read on the forward strand.
GTCCAGTATAGGTAACTGTGTGGGTATTGGGTATATGTAATATGGGTATGAGTATGAGTAACTATGGGTATGGGTAACTGTAATATGGGTATGGGTAACTGTAATAAGTGACTAATAGAAATGAATTAAATTGCAGTAGTAGTAGAACCATATGAAATCCTGAAGAAAAGGTAAGTTATGTGTGTGAGATAAAATGTAAGCCTGTGGAATGAGAGCAGCACAAGACTAAGAACAAAGAAGGGTCAGTGTGAAAATGGCACAGAATCTCTGTTAATAACCACCTACTTCTAGTTAACAGGACTCTTCCCTACAACATCCCTAATGAATGGCCTTCAGTTTTTCTCAACATGAGGTTCCTAGTGAGGGGGAACCCACAGTTTCTTTGGGAAGTCCATTCTACTTTCAGGTAGCTTTGATTTATTTTTTAAAAGATTTCATTAAAAAGATTCTCATCAAGTCAGCCCCAAGGTTTCCTAATGGAAAATCTATTTATTGCTGTGTAATCTAACCCCGTGTAGAATAAATTGAATCCCTTTCTAAGTGGCCTCCTTCAATTATATGTCTTTCTTTCTATCCCCAGCACTTACTTAATGAGGGTCCAGCTCAGAAAAGGTTTTTAATAAATGTTTATTGATTCTTACTTCCTAAAATGCAACACCTAGAACTTAAAACATTAACTATGGTCTAATCAAGACAGAGTCGCGTGGTACTAGCCCCATCTTAATTCTATATAAATTTGCTTAATGAAGCCCAAGAACATATTAGTGCCATGTGTCTCCCATTTATACTGGTGAAATGGATTTTTTAAATCCAACTATAAATTTCATCTCATTTGATTTGGTCTAGTATTCTATCCTGCCAATATCCTGAGCTGTCCTTTTCAAATTTGGGGGTCATCTGCCAATCTGATGAACATACCATTTCTGCTTTTATCTGAATCAGTTAAAAATTCAGCTAGAGCAAAGAGTCATGGACAGATGCATGAGGTATTCTAACTCCTTCCAAGGTAAGGCATTCATGACTACTGTCTGAGTCTAGCCACTGCTTTTCATCATCATAGATAGATATAGATAGATGGAAGGATGGAAGAAAGAAAGAAAGAAAGAAAGAAAGAAAGAAAGAAAGAAAGAAAGAAAGAAAGAAAGAAAGAAAGAAAGAAAGAAAGAAAGAAAGAAAGGAAGGAAGGAAGGAAGGAAGGAAGGAAGGAAGGAAGGAAGGAAGGAAAGAAGAAAGATGGGAAGGGAGAAAGGAGGAAAGGAAGGAAGAAGGAAAGAAAAAAGATTAATAATACTTGCTATGTACCAGACACCATAATAAGTGTTGGAAATACTTCAAGGAGGAAAAATAGATAATTGCTACTGCAAGGAGCTTACATTCTAATGGGGGTGGTAGCAATAAAACATATAGAAGGTAGCTGAAAAATGGGAGATGATCAAGGAGAGGGTAAAGTGGAAAAATCTGAAGAGTCAGGAGTAAAGTTGGGAGAGAAGTGAGCATGGAAATCTTGAACATTTCCTTAAATTTTGGATCTAAGTAGGAACTCATCAATTGAATTCGGGGATGGGGGTAGGGAAGAAAGTGGAAGGGAGCTATCCAGGGTGATAAGGCTACTGGAACAAGGCAGCTATGTGGTGGTCCCAGGCCCCTGAAGAGTACTGATGTTCTTCCCTGAATAATAATTTTTGTGACCCCATTTGGGGTTTTCTTGGCAAGAGCCTGGAGTGGTTTGCCAATTCCTTCTTCAGCTCATCTGACAGGTAAGAAAACTGAGGCAAAATAGGGTGACTTGACTTGTCCAGGGTCACACAGCTAGTAAATGTCTGAGACTGGATTTGAACCTGGGAAGAGGAGCCTTCTTGACTCCAGGCCTAATACTCTATCCAGTACACTGCCTTGCTCTCCTGTATTAGTGAACCTCACTTCTATTTGAGTTTGACACTACTAAACTAGAGCATTAGGGGGATGTGAGATGGTAAAATGGAAAGAGAACAGGACTTGGTGTCAGGATAATCTGAGTTTGAATTCAGCCTAAAGCAAATCACCTAGCCTTTTCCTGCCTCAGTTTCCTCCTCTATAAAATGAGGAAGTTGGAACACATGGCTTCTAAAGTCCCTTCCAATTCTAAATCTGTGATCCTATGGGATTCAGTAGGGGTAAATGTAAAGTTTTCTATTTGGCCTAAAAAATCAATTTCAAGAGTACAAGATAGACACCAATTCAGCTGAGGAAACTTTACTGTAGGGATTTCTAACCTCCTTGGAGATCAGCAAACTTATTTGAAAAACCATTTTGATATAATTGGATTCACTTTCTACTCCTGTATATTTTATGCATTTAAAAACATGATTCTGAGGAGGGGTTCACAGGCTTCACCAGACCGCCCAAGGGGCCACTGACACAAAAACTTCTAAGAGCTCCTGGCCTAGAGTTGTTAATAGATTGCCCAAAACTGGTTAATAGTGTGATATGGGAACTGAGAAAGCCAGTGTATCCTTTGGTTTCATTAAAAATGATAGATAAGGGAGCAGCTAGGTGGCACAGTGGATAGAGTACTGGCCCTGGAGTTAGAAGGACCTGAGTTCAAATCTGACCTCAGACACTTAGTAATTGCCTAGCTGGGTAACTTTGGGCAAGTCACTCTTAACCCCATTAGCTTAAATAAAAATAAATAAATAAATAAATAAATAAATAATGACAGACAATTGGGGCAGCTAGGTGGTGCAGTGGATAGGGCACCAGTTCTGGAGTCAGGAGGACTTGAGTTCAAATTTGACTTCAGATACTTAATGATTATCTAGTTGTATGACTTTGGGCAAATCACTTAACTCTGTTGCCTTGCCAAAAAAAAAAAAGATAGATAACTTTGAGACATGGGGGGTGGGAGTGGGGAGTGAGTGGGCCAAGAGGTCTTTTTCTTCCATGCTGGTCAAATCCCATTTGGAATGGTTTTCATTTATGGGTGTCACAGTTTGGGGGGGACCTTGATAAGCTGCAGTATACAAAGGCAGGCAACAAGAATGGTAAATAAAGGACCTACAGTTCATTTCAAATGGGGATCAACTGAAGGAACTGGGATTATTTAACTGGACAAAAGATGGGCAACTGCAAGGGCTGTCTCCAAGCAATCCAGGTAGCTTCATGAGGATCAGAAGTTAGTCCTGTCCTGCTTGTCCCATTGAGGGCAGAACAAAGAGCAATAGGTAGAAGTTGTAGAGAGGTAAGTTTAGGCTTGATCATAAGAATTTTTTAATAATGAAGAGCTGTCCCAAAGTGTCTCCCTGGGGAGGTTAGTGAGACCTCTCTGACGATCTTCAGGTGGAGGTTTGCTGACCATTTGTCAGGTGTATCAGAGAGGGATTTCTTTTTCAGGTCTTGGCTGGGCTAATTGACCCTTTGCATATCTCTAGGTGATACAGTGGATAGAACTCTGGGTAACATCTTTCTGAGTTCAAATCTGGTCTCTGACACTCATTAGCGGGTAACCTTGAGCTAGTCATTTCCCCCTGCCTCAGTTCCCTTATCTGTAAAATGAACTGGAGCAGGAAATGGCAAATCACTCCAGGATCTCTGCCAATGAGGTCACAAAGAATCAGATACGACTGAAATGACTGAATAACAATAACAACACATCTCTCCAGGACCAGTTCTGCCATCCTTTGCTTTCTCTGCCATCTTGTCCTTAGAATGTGGGCTCCTCTAGATCAGGAACTATCTCACTTTTGTCTTTGCAGAGCCTGCACATAGTAGGTATTTCAGAAATGTTGATCGACAGATAATTGCTCTCTCTCCTGCCTTCTTCCTTCATCTTCTGCCTCCAGCTCTTCTTCCTTTAGGTTCCCTCCTTGGATGGATGATCAGAGATAGAAGAATAAATGGCAAAGACCCCAGAGGGACCTTTCCAGCCTCACAGAAGAAACGGAGGGATCTAGCTGGCACCTGTTTTTTTTCCAAAATGAGTCAAAAAGCTTTAAAAAATCATACTAATGATGATTTCTTTCCTTTTCATTCTTGCCGTGTCAGCTTCTGGTTATGTAACTACTTCTTAGGGAGGTACCCCTTGGGGGCCTCCAGAAGGCAGAGCCCAGTGGTGACATAGATAAATATTATTCTGCTCTCTGCCCAGGGCTCCACGTTCCGGGCCTGAGCAAACACCACAACCCATAACATTCCCGGGACATCTCTCTCCTGGGGTTTGAGGAAAGGAGGTGGAGTTACATCTAGAGATGTAGGCTCTGACTGTCCCTGCTTTGAGACTTAAACATGGGGATGTCATAGGGCACCAGCTTGCCTCCTGGCTCCTGCCATGTCCCTACAGGCCTGATGCCCCAGCCTTCCCACCCCCTGCTTCCTGTCTGCTCTCCTGGGAGACCTTCAACCAAAGGAGCCCTTTGGGGAGCTCAGGGTCCTCAGAAAGGAGTGGAAAGCATCCTATTAGGAAATGGTTAAATAAGTCATAGTGCATGAGAGTAGTAAAATATGAAATAATGAATATGAAGAATACAGAGAAGCACAGAAGACGTGAACAGAGTCAAGAAATGGGGAGGAAAAGCAACAAAACAATCCATGATGAATGTTGTCTAATTATAATGATCAACCTTAATCCCTAAAGAAGAGATGAGAAGGTACCCTTGCCTAGAGAATACTACATATAATATCAGATTTTTTTTCAATATGTTGGTTAATTTTTCCTCCTTTTACATTTTGTTATGAGAGATGGCTCTGTAGAGGGGGGGGCCAAGGAAGAGAGATATATTAGGGTTACAATGTGGATAATATAAAAAAAAATGTCAGTAAAATATTTTTAATGGAAACTAAAAGGGTAGATGAGATTAGAAGACATAAAATGCCAACCACTGACTAAAAGCTCCTGTTGCCCGAGAGCTCTACTCAGCAATCATCTATAGAATGGACAGTTGTGGCTCCAGAGAGACATAGAGACCTCTGAGGTTTTTGTTCAATTGTGTCTGATTCTTCATGACCCCATTTCGGGGTTTCTTAATAAAGATACTGGAGATGCTTGCCTTTTTCTTCTCCATTCATTTAATAGTGACTTAACTGAGATAAATAAAGTGAAGTGATTTACCCAGGGTGACACAGGTAGGAAGTGTCTGAGACTGAATTTGAACTCAGGAAGATGAATCAGTCTGACTTGTAACAACTGCGTCACCTCGCTGCCTTGACTTCAGGGGTGGAGAGACTAGTTGTCCTCTCTCCCAGGTCTCCCCACCGGTGGTGGTAGCCACACCTGAGCCCCTGAGACCAAGAAACTCAACAATTACAGAGAAAGCCAGAGAATTCTAACATCACTGAATGGTAAAACTGGAGAGAAAAGGGAAACCTTAATCACTACTCTCATTTTAAAGATACAAAGACTGAGGTCAGGCAAAGCCAAAGAATCTCAGAGGACATTCAGAGGCTACTAAATCTTCCTAATAATCTCCTCCAAAGGATTCAATCTTTGCACAAACACCCCCCAGCAAAGGGTAGGCCACTGCCTCTGGAGGGAACTCAGGCCACTGGAAACAGCTCTTACTTAGCAAGCTTTTTCTGACATCTACTCACTACTCCTAATTCTTCCTTTTGAGGCCAGGCAGAACTAATCTAATAACTCCTCATTCACATGACAGCCCCAGAAATGCTAAAACAGAGAGGGGGCCCCTCCTAAATTTCCTCTTCTCCAAGCTATCTATCCCAGTTCCTTCCCACAGTCTTCATTCAGCATGAGACCCTAGAACCCACATCTGGTTGGGGTCAGTGGCACAGAGGATAGAGAACTGCTTTTTGGAGTGGTAGGACCTTGGTACCAACCTAGCTTTTCCACATACTCTTTATGTGACCTTGGACAAGTACAAATTTCTAAACCTCAGTTTTCTTGTTTATAAAACAAGGGGAAAGGACTAGCTTCGTATTTATGAACTTATGGAGCTTTAGCAATAACTTGGCTCTTTATTAAGCCCCTAATGAAAAAGTTTTCCCCTCCTCCTCTGAAAGACTATATATACTGAAGCATTTACCGAAAGTCAACTATGTTCTAAGCTGTACAGGGAGAACAGTTAATCCAGAAAAAATATGCCACATGGTCCTGCCCTCAAGGAGTTTATTGTCTTACTGGGGAGGGGAGCATTTGATTGACTAAAAAACAGCATACCAAATAAACAGTATTAGAAGGAGACCAAGAGAAGAAGGGGAAGAAAAAGAGCCTATCAGAGGAAAATGAGTCCTAGGGTTTTCTACCCAGGGTCACTCAGCATTGCCTCTACCATCATCCTATAAAGTAAAAAGACTTTAGCTCCAAGAACTGGGGAGAACTTTTAGTTTGTAGAAAAGGGGGGGGTATAAATGGCTCCAGGATGGAGTAGAGAAGAAAACTCAGGCACCAGGGGTCCAATTCTCCTTTCAGTGCTGCCATTTCACCATCTCTTAGGGAGGTAGTGGGCATTGTAGCATGATCAAAAGAGTCCTTCCCTATGAGAGTTAATATTCTAGGGGAGATGATGATGGTGCTAAGTGGAGATGAAGGTGATAGAAAAGATATCAAAAATTTTTAAACTAAAAATAAAAGAAAGGGGAAAAGAAATACTATAAGGATATGGAGTGATTTGCTTTCTGGTTGGGCTCTGCAAAGAACTCATTGGGAAAACACTTGCTAGCTAGCCTCTTTGGGTTTTCTCATCTGTAAAACCAGGGCTAATTATTCATGTCATGTCTCATGGGTGGCAAAGTTTATTGAGTGTTTCAAATCTGGTAAAAAAAAGTGTAATTTTCTTTCTTTTGTAAGTAATGAAATGTTGTCTTTACATATGTTAATTACAAACTCAGGAGAAAAGCCAGAAAGTTTGTCCTGCCCTCCTTATACTTTAATCCAGGAAAAGAGATATTATGCATTTTCTGGTAGAACAGATGGTATTGTATAAGGATGATATTCTCTGATGAGCAATTGTGCAGCCTAATAGACATATCTCCAAGGAGATTTAAGGATTCCCTTATGTTTCTGCTTGGGGTAATCATCTTGGATAGAAGGCTTTCATCTATAGAGTTAGAGAATAAACTTCTTGTCTAACATATTTTACTTTAACCCTGTATTATTAAGTTCTATAAAGGCTGGTCTAAGGCTCAGCTAAAAGGATGGAAAGGCTGTAAAAATGTAAGATGTATTCATGGAGGAGTGTACAATCTATGAATTACTGATGAGTTTCCCACCTCACTCTTTTCCCCATCTCACATTTTCTGAGGGGCTACCCCAAAGAACTGGGCAGAGCTGGAATGTAGGTGCTTGGTCAGCATATAGTTGGTTACAATGAGGCTAATCATAGCATCATCAGGGTTAGAATTAGAAAGGACCTTAGAAATTGCCTGATCTAATACTTCTATTTTACAGAGGAGGAAACTGAAACCCAGAGTGGTTAAGGAACTTGCCCCAAATCACAAAATTAGTAAGCCGCAGAAGCAGTCTCCAACTTCAAGCCTTCCTCTCCTCTCTAAACATTCATCATCAGATTTTCTATTAGTAGATGTCCACAGAGGACCCCTACAAAACCTAGTTGGGAACCTGTTGGACACTGGAGGGTGGTTTTATCTTATTAACACCATAGAAACTTTAGAACATTTCAAAACTCTTCTAATCTTGAGTTGCCTGAAGAGCATGGTAAGTAGCTTCAGGAAAATGAAGCTTAGTTCTCTATTCTGGTGATTCGTCCCCTGGACTGAGAAAAAAATGGCAGGCTTTATTCTGAATATCAGAACTAACCAGTTAGCTGTGTGTCTTAAGAAGCTGATCCCGCTAGTCCTCATTTATTTACCTATAAAATTAGGAAATTCTAATGACATGATCTCTGGAAAGAACCTGAAAACAGAGAATATCAGATATAGAGGGGAACCTGGAAGGGCTCTTAGAAATCCAGAATATGACAGCTTGGAGAGAAAATAGAATGCCAGAGCTAGAAACCAACTCAGAGAATGTGAAAGTTGGGAAGAATTCTTAGAATATAAAATGTCAAAACTGGAAGCAACCTTAGAACATGGAATGTTAGAACTAGAAACCAACTTAGAACAAAGAATGTGAAAATTAGAAAGAAATCTTAGAATATAGAATCTCAGAACTACCCCTTCCCTCCATCCTTTCCAGCGTTCTTACAAAAGTACTACTCCCTAGTACTTACACTTCCATTTGGTGACACTGACTTCTTGACTGTTCCATGAACAAGACTCTGATTCTGGGCTCCAGGTGTTTTTTCTGGCTATCTCCCATGCCTGGAAAGCTCTCCCCTCCACTTTACCTCCTGGCTTCCTTTAAGTCCCAACTAAAATCCCACTTTCTACAGAAAGCCTTCCCCAACCCCACTTAATTTCAGTGTCTTTGCTCTCCAATATTTCCTCTTAATCTCTCAATATCTTGTTTGTCAATAGTTGTTTGCATGTAGTCTCCTCCATTAGACTGCAAGCTCCTTGAGGGCAGGGACTACCTTTTGCCTCTCTCCCCAATGCTCAGTACATCAAGCATAGTGAATCCTTAATGATGATGATGATGATGTTGTTTGTTTTTCATTCTCAAGGAAGACCATGGCATCAGGGTGATGATGCCATGACAAGCAGGTGAATTGAATTTGAGTGAGGGGGGTTGTGCTATGGCACCAGTCTCACTTTTTCCTCTAGAGCCATTTGGGTTCAGTGGCAAGATATGAATCAGGTCAACTGGAGATGGACCTGGATGTGAGGCAAATCAGGGTTAAGAGACTTGTCCAAGAACATATTTAAAACTAGTGTGTGTCAAATGTCTGAGGCTGAATTTGAACTCAGATCAGTACTGGTAATCTATCCATTGAGCCACCTAGATGTTCAGGTGCTTAACAGATGCTTACTGAGTGACTGAAATGTCCAAGGATGAGATTGAGTAGGGGATCTGGGAGACCTCAGCTCTGAGAACTCTGGAGAAGACTTCCTTAAAAACCCTTAACATCTATGATTCTTAAATTTGAGGCTTACAACAGTTCTGTGAGGTACCTGCTGATGGCATTACTAACCTTATCTACAGATAAGGAAAATGAAGACTACATCTATTATTTGCCAGCTGTGAGAAGACCTTGGAAAGGTTCCTTCCTCCTCTGGATCTCAGTTTCTGCCTCTGTAAAGGAAAGGGGCTGCAGAAACCTCAGCCCCTTCTAGTTATAACCATGATGATCTTAGGGTCTCTCATACTCACTTGGGGAACTACTTAGTCCCCAGGGATAGAAGACATTTTGATCAGACTCTGAATGGAGAAAAGAGAGGAGAAGCGATAGCAGAAGCCAAACCAGTCACAGTCTTGGTGGGATGGGGAGAGGGGCTGTCAGCCCACAGTTCCCAGCTGCTTTGCCTCCAGTCAGACCCTTTTCCTGGGGTGTTATGATGGAGAACTGAGCCCTGATATCTGTCATGGGGGGGGGCTTCAGGGTCCTGGGAACAGGGCTCAGCATTTCCTTAAAACAAAGAGCAAGAAAGAGCTGGATCAGGCTCGGTAAGGGAAGCGTGGGTGTAAGGAGGGAAAGGGGGAGGGAGGAAGATGGACCAGGACTAAATCACCGGATCTGAGGGAGATGAAGGACCCAGAGGAAGAGGCAGGAAGAATCTCATGTTTCTCCTGGCTCTGGGAAACATTCCCGACTGCAAAGCATGTCAAAGGTTTTCCCTTGGGGTCATTTGCTTGTCCTCCCAGATCCTAGAATATCCCAGAATCATCAAATGTAGAGATAGAAGGTCCTTTAAACATAAAATCATCACAAAGTTGAGAGGACCCTTAGAACACAAAAGGTCAGAGCTGAGAGGGCCCTAAACACAGAAAATCAGAGCCTTAGAACATAGAATGTCAGAATTGGGAGAGCCCTTGGAACTCAGAAGATTAGAACTGAGAGGGCCTTTAGAACACAGAATGTCAGCACTGGGAGGACCCTAGAACACAAAAAGTAAGAATTGAGAGGAGCCTAAAACACAAAATATTAGAGCTAAACAGGACTCTTAGAACACAAAAAGTCAGAGGTGCAAGGGGTCTCAGAACATAAAATGTCAGAGCTGGAAGGGCACAGAATGTTAGAGCTGAGAGGTTCCATCATGTCCAAACTCTTCATCACTTCCTAGAACCAAAACTCTTTTTTGGTTGGAAGGTGGTTACCCTGATTCCCTGTTCTCACCCCCGCTCCCAGACACAACTTCTCTAGTTCTCTTAAGTTTTATTGATGCCTTTTTCTTCTATGTCATGCTCATTTCCAAATGCATTTCTTTTGCTCTCCTCTCCCCAGAAAGTTTTCCCTATTCAGCACAGCCACTGACCCCATATCTAATAGCACAGGAAACATTTCACACCTCCTCGCCCTTTCCCCCTCCCCCAATCTCCTCTGGGTCCAAGACTGGTCATTATAATGCACAACATTCTCTCTTGTGTTATCCCTTTTTTTGTTTACATCGTTGTAGCCATTCATTCAATAAGCATGGATTAATGACACTCAAGAGGTCAGGCATTAGAGGCAAAAAACACCAAAGCAAAACAGTCCTTGCTCTCATGGAGCCCATGTGCCACTGAGGAAAACCACAGAAAAATAAATATGAAACATATAGAAAGTAGATATAAAATCATTTCCAGGGTGTAAGGAGAGAGCATGAAGTAGGCAGTCATCAACACAGACTTTCTACAGGAAGCCTCACAAGTCCTGAACCCACAAGAAGGAGACTTAACTTCTTTTGGACTTAGAAGGTGAGAGCCTACTCCAGGCCTTTGAGAATCCAGGCCACATTTAGTGGTGGCAAGATAGACTGCGCTTGAAGAATTCAAGTCACTTGGTCTGGGTGACCTACATCCTCTAGTCCTGAAAGAATTGGCAGATGGAATACTGAGTCATTGTCAATGATCTTTGAAAGATCATGGAAATTAGGAGAGTTATCAGAAGATTGGAGAAGGGCAAATGTCCTAATTTTTGGGGGGGGGAGAGGAAGGGGAAAAAGAAGATAGTAGGAGAGAGACAGATAGACAAAGACAGACAGAGACAGAGAAGACAAAGTCTACCAACTACGAGTGATTATGGCTTCAATTCCTGGAAAAATTCTAGAAAGGATCATTAAAGAGATGATTGGGGAATCTCTAGAAAGGAAAGTAGTGGCTAAAAAGAGTCAATATTGCTTCATCAGTGGATAGTAGATAAGGAAGGAGGCTGTCAGCCCACAGTTCCCAGCTGCTTTGCCTCTGGTCAGACCCTTTCCCTGGGGTTTTATGATGGAGAACTGAGCCCTGATATCTATCACTATATCTGTGTGGATATAGTTTACCTGGGCTGTAATAATGCCTTTAAGCTTGAGCTATGTGGACTAGATAATTAGCCAGTCAGAGATTTAGACTCCAACTCAGAGTAGTCTAATGGTTGAGTATTCAGAATCAGTGCCACAGGAGGACTCCAGTAGAGTATTCCAGAGATTTGCATTTGATCTAGTGCTCTTTTACTTTTTTATCAGTAACATGGAGGATGGCATAATCATCCAGTTTGCAGATGTACAAGGCTGGAAGGGATAACTAACATACTGGATAACAGCTAAGATCCAAACGGATCTTATTAAGCTAGAACACTGAGCTGAAACTAAGATGAAATTCATTGGGAAAAATGCGAAGTCTTACACTAAGGTTCTAAAAAACCAATACTTCAAAAGTAAGATGGTAGAGATGTGGCTAGACAGTAACTGTTCTGAAAAGAATCTGGGAAAGGCTTGGTGGACCAGGAGCTCATGATGAGTCAGTGTTGTATGATATATGTGCAATCCTAGGCTGCATTGAGAAGAGCATCATAGTTTCCTAGGAAAAGGAAAATAAAAACCCTATTGTACTCTATGCTTGACAAATCACATTTCTATAATATTGCATTTATTTTAGGAGGTCATTGATGTTGAGATTTTTCCAGAATAAGGTAATCAGGAGAGTTCATGATACATGAGCAATTTTTTGAAGGAACCTAGGAACCTACTAGATTCAAGTCTGGGGCAGGACATGATGGTTGTCTTCAGGTATTTGAAAGTCCAACAAGCAATCTATTTTTTAATCCCAAAAAACTATTGGATGGAAGCTGTTAAAGAGTCAAATTTAGACTTAACATCTGGACAAATTTTTTTAACCATTAGAACTGACTCTGAAGACCTTAAAAGGTGATTGGGTTCCCCTTCCTTGGAAGTCTTCAAAAAGAGATTGGATGACCACTTATAGGGTACAATACAGAGAAGATTCTTTTCATCTCTGCATTGGACTAGAAGGGTCCTGTGATCCCTCCCACTTGTCAAATTCTGGTATGTGATTTATTAAAGTCTCTACTATTTGCCAGGCACTAGGAATACAAATACCCCTCCTACTACCCTTCCTCCCCCAAAGGAAACAATCCATCCTCTCCAGGAATGTTCATTCTATTGAAACGATGTCATATTATGTATATGATCTAAGAAGATTTCTGCCAAGAAAAATTTAGCAGTCTGCAGGCAACCTCGACTCAATTCAACTGAGTATTAAACACCAGCATTGTGTGAGGCATTGGAGATACAGAGGCAAAAATGAAACCATCTCTGCCTCTATGGATCTTATCTGTTATGAGTGGAATACAACATATACACACACATACATAAATACAAGTGAGGGGGAGGGTGTTAATCATTGGGGAAGGTCAAGGTGGGCAGATCAGAGGCTTTCCAGAGGAGACAAGATGAACTGAACCTTGAAGGAAGCTAGAGATTCTAGAAGTAGAGGCAAGGAGCAAGTACATTCCGGGGATGGGGGAGGAGATGTTCCCCAGTGAAGGAGTTCTGGCTCTAAAGTCAATCAAATAGCATTTAATATTATTACTCTTATTTATTATTATTATTATTAAGCACCTACTATGGGCTAGATACTGAGTTAAGCACAAGGGACTCAAAAAAGGCAAACAACAGCCCTGCCCTTCAGGATATCACAGTTTAAGGGAAAAGACAATATGCGATCATTATGTACAAACAAGATAAATACAGGATAAATTGGTAATAATCAGCAGAGGGAAGATACTAAGAGAAAGGTTTGAGGATAAAGATAATGAGTTCTGTTTTGGATGATCCTATTGAAGAATTCTCAAAGGCAGTGTTGCTAGAATGGAGCCCAGGAGAGAGACTAAAGTTGGATAATCTGCCCCCCTCCTATCTTTCCAGTCTTCTTACACATTTCCCTCCTCTTGACCCCTCTCTCACCCCACACATGTTTTTCAAGCTGGTGACACCAGTCTCTTTGTTGTTCCTTAAAAAGACCCTCCATCTCCCATCTTTGGGCATTTTCATCGACTGTCCTCCATATCTCTCCTTCTTCATCTGTTTCCTGCCTTTTCAGTATTCTTTCAAGTGTCTGCTAAAAGTCTCACCTTCTTTCCTGATCCCCCTTAATACTGGTGCTTTCCCTGTGATGATTCTATGTTATCCTGGATATATTGGCACAGGGAAGAGGGTGCTGGATCTGGAGTCAGGAAGAAGTGAGTTCAAATTTAGACCCAGACACTTACTAGCTGTGTGACTCTGGGCAAGTCATTTAACCCTTTTTGTTTTAGCTTTCTGTAAAATGAGTTGGAGAAAGAAATGGCAAATCATGCCAGTATCTTTACAAAGAAAACCCTAAATGATGTCACAAAGAGTTGGGCATGATGGGAAACAATAGAATGACAACAAAACTTGCAACAGATTCAGATGCTGGTGAGGAAAATACTTCATAAAAAGCTATGTGAATTGTTGTTTTATTATGTGATCATAGGTTTAGAGCTGGAAGGGACCTCAGGTCCATTCCCTCATTTTATAGATGAAGGAACTAAGGCTTAAGGAGGAATAAGGAGGTCTGGAAAGGTAGGCAGGAGAAAATGAAAAAGTATTTACTAAAGGCTTACTATTGTCTAAGCATGGGACTAAATGGCTGGGAATATAAAGAGAAAAGACAGATCCTCAAGAAGTTTACTCTCTGAAGAGGAGAGATACACATATAAGGTAGTGGTGACTGGGAAGGGATGTTTGGGTTTGGAAAGATTGGAAGATGGTAAATGGGGCCTTAGGGAAATAGGTTAACACATTCTTAGAAGAAATTATGGTGGCCTTGATTTGATTATGGTTTCTGGACAGGATAGAGAAAGAATGGGGATCAGGGTCACCCAGGGATTCAAATGCAGTTCCCCGTCTCCTTTTTACTAGATTCCATTGCCTCCAGCCCACCATCTTGCCAAAGGTCACTCCTCAGTCCAATGGATGCGCACTCTTCCAAGTAGGGATTGGCCCCTTGCAGAAGTTCCAGCACCTCCATGGGCCCCCTGCCTCCCTCCCAAGAGCACAGGTGCCAGGGAAACCAGCCATTCCCCAGATTGCTCAACAAACCAGGTGTGCACAGTCCAGCCAAAGAGGCCACGTAGGGGCAGCCAGGCAGGGCTGCAGAAAGAACAGACCCCTCTGTTTCGGAGATTGGCAAAGCCTCATGCTTCTTCCTCAGGCAAAACAGCAGCTAACTTCCCTCGGGGACCTTGGAAACCGCATGGAAGGCTCAGCTTCCCCAGATTTCTCTCCAGTTCTACTCCAAAGGATTGGGCTGGGCTGTGGGGCCCCATCTTTACCAGTTTCCCACTGAAACTCAGCAATTCATATACACTGCTTGGCAGGTACCTCAGCACTACCTTAGGTGCCTTGTTCCCATTTTAACCCCTCCCCCAGATCAAAACTGCTCCACACAGGTAACCATGGGCAAGTCACTTTCTATCACCAAGACTCAGTTTCTCAAAAAGTTACTTCTAAGTTTTCTTCAAACTCTAAATCCATTGATTCTCTTGGTATGTAGGATACAGCTCTCTGGTATGATCATAAAGTATTTAGCCTGATATTTATCCAGATGATCTACCCTGAAGAGTTAACATTAAACAACTTGGAAAAAGATTGAATACAGAATTCTTGTCCTGGATGCCTACGATTAAGACCCAGATGAGTAGACTAGACTTGATTTTAGAATCTCCAGGAGCCCTCTTCCTAATGACACTGTTCCAATGCCTCTTCTGCCTCTATAATCCTCAGAGATTTCAAATTTCACTTGAGATAAGATATAAGAGGTGATAAATGGGCACTAAAGGAGAGGCTTGGGGTGTCAAATACTGATTCCTATAAAATTCAGGAGTCCAGGTTTGCAGAGTTAAGGAGTTCCCAGAGAATTCCGGTTTTGGGAAGTCCCTTGAAGATCATTTAGCCCAATCTGTTCATTTTGGAGATGAATAATCTAAGAGGGAAAACGAATTGCAGAAGGTTGCCCAGCAAACCAGTAACAATGCCAGGATAAATATCTAAGGAATACTGACTCTCCTTTCCTTTCTTTTTTCCCCTTTAACTCATATACTCCTCCTCTTCCAAATTCTGCTCCTCACTAATTCAAGCTATGTACGACCTTGGACAAATCATTCTTTTTCTTCCCGACCTCATTTTTTCTCATCCTGCAAAAGAATAGACCTGGATCTGTCATTTCTGCATTCTTTTCACCATTCTTTAAGCATAGTGCCTTTTTGGCAGTCAGTCAATACATTTTTATTTAATGGGGACTATGTTTAACCTATATCAGATTACTACCTGTCAAGGAGATGGGGGGAGGGGATGGAGAGAGGAAGAAAACTGTGGAATTCAAAATCTTACAAAAATGGATGTTGAAAACTATCTTTACATGTAATTGGAAAAATAAATTTATTTTAAAAAAAAGAATTGGAAAATTGTAATTGGAAAATAAACAAATTAATTTTTTTAAAAAGAAAGCAAAAAATATTTATTTAGTACCTACTATGTGCTGAGCCTGAATGAATATCTTTGATTGCTGATTGGAATAGGTAACCTCAAGTTCCCTTCCAGCTCCAAAGTTCTATTCTTTGATCCTAAGTCCTTCTAAGTGAGCCTCAACAGAAAAGTAAATTCAGAACTCAGTAACACTTAATGCCTCTGCCACCTTCCCTTGGGATGGATGACCCCATGGAAGCATCTTACCCAGGGAAGAAGTAAGAGCATGGGAGGGGCTGTTGACACTTGACCTTGACCTTGTATCATGTATTACTGTATATTTAGAGTTCCTGAAGCAGGTGCCATATTCCTTTACTAGAGTGGAACCTGTATGAGATCAGGTTCTTTTACTACCTAAACTTCCTCTGAAAGTATTTATCTTTGTATACAGTAGGCACTTACTATATATTGAATGAATGAGCAAGCATTTATTAAGTGTTTACTATATTTCAAACACTGTGTGAAGGGCTGGGGATACTAATCCAAAAATGAAACAGCTCCTGACCTCAAAGTGCTTACATTCTAATAGATAGTAATAAGGGACTGGTTACCAGAGAGGAGAGTTGTAATCCTCAGGAATGATAAGTGAAGAACAAAAGGGGATTAATTGACTTGCCCTTTTACTACTTTTAACAGCAGGAGCCTAGCTTGCAAGGGGGAGAGCAGAAGGCAGAATCCAATCCTGGGGGAAGTCTTTGATATTTACACACACACACACACACACACACACACACACACACACACACACACACACACACACCGCCCTCTCAGACTGGGACAGGTAGGAAGCACTTTCCCAACACCTCAATCACTCAATATATGAGTGATTTCCAACATAGAGTGACATCTTAGCAGAGGTAGTGGGTTGCCTATGGTCTTAACCATTAACTCCTGCCCTCCCTTCTATTAAGCACCAACTAAAGAGAAGGAAGAGGATATGAGAATGAGGTGAGGAAGTGGGCAGAAGGGGAAGTGGACAGCCAGCAATGAGGATATTAGGACCTAGAATATTAGAGTCAAGAGGAACCTTAGAAGTCCTTATTTATGTCCCATATTTTAGTCAGAAAATAGATTTGACTGGGAGAGAGAGAACACTGCATTTGGATACTGAGCACCTAGGACTGCCTTCTGTTTTTTTACCTGGTTGACTTTGGCTAATTCATTTCCCTTTCCTGAGCCTCAGTTTTTTGTTTTTTGTTTTGCTTTTAGTCATTTCAGTCATGTCTGACTCTTTATGATCACTTTTTGGGTGTTTTCTTGACAAAGATACTGAAGTAATTTGCCATTTCCTTCTCCAGTTCATTTGACAGATGAGGAAACTGAGGCAAACAGGGTAAAGTGACTTGCTCAGCTTACACAACTAAATGTGTCTGAGGCCACATTTAGATTCAGGTCTTTCTGACTCCTGGGGCAAGCACTGTACAGTTTACTATTCTATAAAAAAATTGCAGGGAAGAATACTTCCCTAGTGTTGGGAAATGCTTCTTAGGTGAACATGAACAGTTGCCAGTTATCATCTTTCCCAAAATTTCTTATATTCTTATATTTCTTATAGTAAGGTGGGCTTTATACTCTTAATATACTGTGATTTCATTGACTTAATAGAAGAAACTCCCATGGATCAGCAGTTGCTTTGCAATCTACAGTTTTAGAGAACTGCCTGAGGAACCAAGGGATGGATCCATTGATCCAAGATTACCAAGGTAATCTTTAAGGAAAGTGGGACTCACACCAGGGTCTTCCTTCTTCTCAGCTGATTCTTGATATGCTGTCTCCCCATCCCTGTTTTCAAAGGGGGACACAGTCTCCCAGGGTCCATTAGACTTATTCTCAGGAATTCTGAGCTGGGACAGATTGTCAGAGCTGGAAGTGGTTTCAGAACATAGAAAATCAAAGTTGTAAGACAGTCTTAGAACAAAGGCTGGGACTTGAAGGAACCTTAAAAAAAACCATTGAGTATCAAAGCTGGAAGGGACCTTAGAACATAGAATGTCAGAGTTGGAAAGGGACCTTAGAATGTAAAATGTGTTGGGAAAAGACCCTCTAACAGAATATTAAGAGTTGTTAACTAGTCCAACTCCCTAACCTAAGATTTCACAGAAGATTAATAGCAGATCACTATTCAGATTCCTATCTGGGCTCTTGCAGCCAGGACACTTTCCTCTACCCAGAAGAACTGGCTTCACAAGGGTTTTTATCAGATGGAGGGGCACCACAGTGGACAGACCACTGGATTTGTCAGTGACCCTGGGTAAGTCACTTCACTCTGTTTGTCTCAGTTTGTCTCAGAATTGGCAAAAAGTTCCTGTATCTCTACTAAGAAAATTCCAAAAGAAGTCAGGAGAATTGTCTTCACAAGAGTTTTTAATCAGTGGACAGACTACTGGACCTGAAGTCAGGAAGACATCTTCTGGAGTTCAAATCTAGTTTCAGACACTTACTTACTGTGTGACCCTGGGCAAGTCACTTCACCCTGTTTGCCTCAGTTTTCTTAAATGTAAAATGAGCTGGAGAAGGAAATGGCAAACGGCTCCAATATCTCTGCCAAGAAAGTCCCAAATGGGATTAGGATTTGGACAGGACTGCTACAACCATCACGGGAAATAAAGTGTCTTTATCCCCATTTTCCAGAGACAAATGTGGCCCAGTAAAATGAGGAGGTAGAAGGGTGGGAGAACCCAGATTTTCCTCCTTTCTACTGTTTCCTCAATTGCAAAAAGAGAATCCTACTTGCTCTGCATACCTCAAGGGCTTGTTGCCAGGAGCACAAGCGGGAGAGATTATTAGTTTACTAGGCTATTAGGTTACTTCCCATTTAGGTGTTTGGGAGGGAGGAGGGCAGATTATTTTGGTTTTGGTTTATTGGGGAGTTCCCCTACTTCCTAGGTGTTTTGGGGGGCAGATTATGGCATTTTAGTTTACTGGGGAGTTCAGCCACTTCCCACCTAGGTGTTTGGGAGGCAGAGGGGGCATCCTATGGGACGTATCTCCGCATCTGGAAAATGAGGGGTTTGGGCCAGATCAAGGTCCTTTCCAGCAATCTGAGATCCCAGTGCGGTCCTCTGAGGAAGCCGGTGCGGAAGCCCGGGTCGATTCAGCAGATGATCGGTAAATGATTACTCGATCCCAGACCCGGTACAAGACACAGGCAGGGATGAGCCCACCCCGGCCTCGAGGAGCAGGATCGCGAGTGGGATCTCAGAGTTTTCTTTGGGGGGAGGGGGAAGTGGGGGGATGGAGACCCTGGAGAGGGACAGGAAAAAGTCTGAAAGAAGGACTCGAAATCAAGTTCTCGGCCCCCGCCCCGCAGCCCCGGTCCATGTTGGCTGGTCCCGGGGGGCTCCCGCGGCTGCCTCTGAAGGCTGCTCTGCCCCCTCAGAGCCCGCGGGCGCCCGGCAGTCCCCGGCGGCTCGTGCCCCGATGCCCCCGGCTGAGGCGCCCGGAGCCCGCTGCCCCTTACCTCGTCCGGCCTCGGGCCCCGCTCACCAGCTCCCCGGCCGGACGGCCATGGCCGTCCCGAGTCCGCCGCGGCGCTCCGGGCTGGGTCCCGCCGGACCCCGCTCAGCCCCGCGCCCCTCGCCCCGCAGCCCGCTGCCCTGCCCGCTGGCCGGGCGGAGCGCAGGTGATGCCCCTGAGGGGCGGGCGCACTGGGGCCGCGCCCCCTCCTCCGGCCCCACGCTCCCAGAGGGGCTGTCCCACCCTGCCCGGCCGCGCCAGGTGGCCGGGGGGGACCTCAGTCCGCAAGACCGGGGCGCCTCCCCGTGGTCACCTGGCGACTCTCCCCGGGTCGGGGTCCCCCAAGCCCACCTCAACTCCCTAGCTGGAGGACCGAGTCCTCAGCTCCGGCCTTCCTGCCTTAAAAACAGGGGTCCTAGACTCCAATGGACCTTAAGGGATGCCCGGATCCAACGTCCCTATTACGTTGGCTCCCCCAGTTTATAGGGGAAACTGAGCCCAGAGCGGGCAGGGTCACAGAGGAGTAGCCTTTGTCTCCAGATGCTGCCCCAAGGTTTTAGCCCTAGTCCACCCCTCCGAGACAAAGGGCTTCTCCAAGCAGGCCCTCGCTCCCTGCGCAATCTGGAGATGCTGTGGCGGGAGGGGCCTGCGCCCAGAGCCCGATTCCGCTTCTCTTGAGGGTGACATTTGAGCCCAGCAAAACGAGAACTCTGACCCCGAGAGCTGAGACCTTTCTTTAATATCTTATTTTATCTGTCCAATTACAGCTATTTTTCATCTAGTAGCATATTTATAAGTTCCGCATTTGTCTGCCACCCTCCCTTCCCACCCCCTTCCCCTCAGCGGGGGAATAGAGCTGTTCATTTGGGTTTAACCTGTTCACCTGGTAGCCAGTTTGTGTATGAGGAGCTCGGATTAAGGGGGAAGAAGGAAGACCATGGCATGGGAAGGAAAAGCAGAAGAGAAGTTTGGAAAAAATGAACATAGTATGCATTCAGATTCTGTGCGGCTTTGTTTGCTTGTTGTTTTGTTTTGTTTTGTTTCCCTTTGGATGTGGATGGTGTTGTCCATAACGGATCTCCTGCACTGCCCTAGTTCTCAGAGCTGCTGAGAGGAGCGACTTCCAGCTGCTAGTCAGTTCAGGATGTTGGGGATGTGCACTCTGTTCTCCTAGCTTTGCTCCCTGCCCTTGGCATCAGTTAGTGTAATTCTTTCTTCACTAAACTCCAACCACTTCTAGTTTTTTTCTTTCTTTCTTTTCTTTTCTTTCTTTCTTTCTTTCTTTCTTTCTTTCTTTCTTTCTTTCTTTCTTCCTTCCTTCCTTCCTTCCTTCCTTCCTTCCTTTCTTTCTTTTTCTTTTTCCTTCTTTCTTTCTTTCTTTCTTTCTTTTTTCCTTCCTTCCTTCTTCCTTCCTTCCTTTCTTTCTTTCTTTCTTTCTTCTTTCTTTCTTTCTTTCTTCCTTCCTTCCTTCCTTTCTTTCTTTCTTTTTCCTTCCTTCCTTCCTTCCTTCCTTCCTTCCTTCCTTCCTTCTTTCTTTCTTTCTTTCTTTCTTTCTTTCTTTCTTCTTTCTTCCTTCCTTCTTTCTTTCTTTCTTTCTTTCTTTCTTTCTTTCTTTCTTTCTTTTTTCCTTCCTTCCTTCCTTCCTTCTTTCTTTCTTTCTTTCTTTCTTTCTTTTTTCCTTCCTTCCTTCCTTCCTTCTTTCTTTCTTTCTTTCTCTTTCTTTGTTTCTTTGTTTCTTCCTTCCTTCCTTCCTTTCTTTCTTTCTTTCTTTCTTCTTTCCTTCCTTCCTTCCTTCCTTCCTTCCTTCCTTCCTTCCTTCCTCCCTCCCTTCCTTTCTTTCTCTTTCTCTCTCTTTCTCTCTTTCTCTCTCTCTTTCTTTCTTTCTCTCTTCCTTTCTTTTCTCTCTCTCTCTTTCTTTCTTCTTCTTTGTTTCTTTCTTTCTTTGCAGAGAAATAGGGTTAAGTGACTTGCCCAAGGTCACACAGCTAAGTATTAAACATTTGAGGCTGGATTCAGGTCCTTTAGACTCCAGGGCCAGTGCTCACCTAACTGTCCTGTTCCCCCCCCCCCCCACACACACACTCTTGGTTTCTTATAGAGTAATAGTACTCAATAACAATCATATACCATAACTTGTTCAGCCATTCCCAATTGATGGGCCTCTCTTCAATTTCCAATTCTTGGCCACTACAGAAAGAGCTGCTATAAAA